>NC_066617.1:272828357-273428357 GCF_025201925.1 Gopherus flavomarginatus
TAGTGTACATGCAATATTATCCTGTACTGCAGGAGGGTGCACAAAAAGTTTCTCAGCACTTGCAAGCTGGGAGAAGGAACTCTTCTGTTGCAGTCTTCTATTATTGAGCCTAGCTTTATAGTCACTATTGGCTGATTGAAAATATAATATAGTCTTGTCCTGCCACAGGTTTCTGCAATTTTTTTTGTAAAAACAAATAAATTGATGAAAATTAATTATTGCCAACCATGTCATCTGGATCCTATTCTGACGCCACCAGTGGCTCACTGTGTGACATTGAGCATGTCTGTTTAACCTCATTTTGCTCCTGTATGAAATGGGAATAACTTACTCACCTTAGTAAGGAAATTTGAAGTCACTGAATGAAAGGCATGATATATAAACAAGTTATTATTTATTACTACCACCTTTTGGGTAAGGAGGACAGGAAGGTTCACATGAAAATCGTAAGAGACTCAGAGCTACTATAATGGAATATCTACAAGGGCACGGGATATGTCTTAAAAGACTTTTGATCACATGCCACCTCCTTTTCTTATGTGACACTCCTTATGCATTTATTTCATGACAGTCACTAGGGAAGGCCTACTTGAGAGCCTTGGTCGCTGTGAGGAAATAGAGTTATTTAAGTCACAGCATCACAGTTCTCAGCTTTTGTTTTATAAGAGAAGTCATACATCAAAGAACGTACATCTTACTCTCCAGACTATATCCTTTGAAACAGTGATCTGAAAAGGAGTCATTGTGAATAACCAGTTGAATGTGAGCCTCTGGTACAATGCTTGGCTAACAGGGCTAATACTTGAAAGCCTCAACATGGAAATTTTGAATGAGAGTAGGGAGGGGTTAGTAGCACCATATATAGCATTGCTGAGACTGTTAGTAGAATATGGTATTCTCCTCTGATATCCACCATTCCAAAAGCTACAGAATGATTCAAGTTCTGGAAAACCCACCATATAATGAGAGACTACAGAAGCTCAATTTATTATGCTTAAAGAGAGAGTTAGACGACTTTATCAGAGTCTGTAAGCACCTGCATGCAGAGATTTCTGATAGTAGAGGTCTCTATAACCTAGCAGACAAAGGCATAACAAGGTCCAATGGCATACCAAAGTCCAAACTGAAGCTAGATTAATTAGATTAGAAATAAGGTGCCCATTTTTAACAGTGAGGGTAATTAAATATTGGAATAATTTACTTAGAGATGTGGTGGATTCTCCAACATTTGAAGTGTTTAAATCAAGACTGGATCTCTTTCTAAAAGACATGTTCAAAAAAGAACTAGATAAATTGAGGATAGGTCGATCAATGGCTATTTGCCAAGATGGGCAGGATGGTGTCCCTAGCCTCTATTTGCCAGAAGCTAGGAATGAGCAACAGGGAATGAATCACTTGATGATCACCTGTTCTGTTCATTTCCTCTGGGGCACCTGACATTGGCCACTGTTGGAAGACAGGATAATAGGCTAGCTGGACCTTTGGTCTGACTCAGTATGGCTGTTCTTATGTTACCAGAAAGTATGGGCTTCACACACAAATCACTTGGTGAAACTTTACAGCCAGTGTTATCAAATGAGGTCAGAAATGAGGTCAGACTAGATCAGGGATCGGCAACCTTTGGCCCACGGCCCACCAGGGTAAGCCCCCTGGCGGGCCGGGCCAATTTGTTTACCTGCCACATCTGCAGGTTTGGCCGATTGCAGCTCCCACTGGCCACAGTTCGCCGTTCCGGGCCAATGGGGGCTGCGGGAAGCAGCTTGGGCTGAGGGATGCGCTGGCCACGGCTTCTCGCAGCCCCCATTGGCCTGGAACCGCAGGCAGCACGAGCCGCAATTGTCCGAACCTGTGGAAGCAGCAGGTAAACAAACCGGCCCACCAGGGGGCTTACCCTGGTGTGCCGCATGCCGAAAGTTGCTGATCACTGGACTACATGATCACAATTGTCCTTTCTAGCCTTAAAATCTAGAAGAATCAAAACTGACAATAGAAAAAACCCATATACACTCACTATCTTGTATGTACCAAATAGTCATTCTTGTTTAGCTAACAAAATAAAAACAGAGAAAAGACAGCTAGATTTTTATACTTCTGCTCTCACTCCCCATGCAAATTAATTCAGCTGCCACTCATCTCCCCCGAGTTTTTGAAGGCTTTGATTGTGCAATCAGATCTACATGGGTTGATACCTGGACCTGTGTGGAGCTGCCCAGAAGTGAATAAAGCTCTGCAAAGGCATTGGGACTTGCCTGCACAGATCCAGTTGCAGGATTGGGGCCTAAAACATCTTTTCTGATTTGATTTCCCACCCCTGTTTCTAAGCTTTACCCAGTATACAGGGATAATTCCACTTTTTCTAGTTCATCAAGACATCCCTACAATATAAATATTTCACACTTTTAATTGCTGAAAATGTGGCTTTGTATGAAACCCCCTTGTATATAAGGACAGGATCAGTCATGATCTAATATGAATATCTTAAAAAACAACAAATTTTATACCCTACCCTTCAGCACAATATATCAGCACCTCCCAAAGTTAAAAAACATAAGGCTTTCTCCCTTTGCTGACCTCAGAGCAGCTTATCCCTGTGTTTTTTTTGATCCCCTCATGGGTCCTATGTGCTCAAGAAAGAAGCCTGAGAACATCTCAGTTTATGCCCTGCGGTGCAGTCACTATCAGTGTTATTAAAAGGTAATTAGATGTTGCTCTCTCCAGATATTCAGTAACATTTGCCTATACTTACTGCATGTTTCATCAGAGGCTCCAAATTTTGGACGTAGTCTAGTATTTTTTACGAGGGATGTAGTAATCTCTTTTTTTTTAAAGTCTTCTTCAAGCTACATTTGCTTATAGTCAAGTTTCCTCTTACTATCTGATTGATGATGTTACAGCGGCATTTGTGGGCAATTATGACATCCAGTGGCCAGTCAGGTGAATCACCATTTATTTCCAGGATCCATTTTTGTGTTCAGTGTTGTCAGTCCCAGGATACTAGAGAGAAAAGGTAAGAGAGTAACATCTTTATTGAACCAACTTCTGTTGCTGAGACAGACAAAGTTTCGAGGTACACAGGTTCTAAGGTCTGGGAAACATACTTGGAGCATCACAGCTAAATACCAGGTGCAGGTGGTTTAGCATAAGTTGAAATATATGTTAAGTATTTATCAGATCATCAGTAATGATAAAGACGACAAATACAATTTCATTGAAGAGGTGAGAAAATACCTGGCCAAAGGCATTTCATTCAAACAGAGCTATCTAATGTGCACAGAGCAGCTATTTTCTTCATGTATGTAACAATACAAGGAAATCACTGCAACTATATATCATCATATAATTACCAATGCCACACTGCCTTAATTGTGATGCTGGCACTCCTAGTTAAAAAAACCCAAAACTTGATTTCTTTCCAGCAAGGTGTTCTTTAGTGGAATATGGGAAGAGAAAAGATTTAGAGGAATGTGGAATACTCTTTTTGTGGGATGAGTTGAAGGTGAAACCTAGTGTCTTTTAATGTGTTGGCTACACTGTTCTGGAATACGAAAAAAATAGATGTCGCAAAAGCTGCAAAAAGACCTCAGGGGAAAAAAAAAAATCGCAGCATGAACAACTGTTTTGTTTTCGTGCTTGGCTGCCTGCTCCTACCTTAAAAGGAGGAGGATGGCCTACTGACAAGACTGCTACATACAGACGCGGGAGACTCATGTTCAGGGCGGGCCATAGATCAGAAGTGCCCCATGCTAGGCATGTCTTTGGCACCCCCCCTCCATTTGTTAAACTGTTGAATATCTTATTTTTTATTGCATTTGAGCCCATTTCATGAATGATGCACATTTTGGAATTATCCATGTCATAGAAGATGATAAATTTGCATACTAGGATCTGTAAATTTTTATGTATTGATGTTTTCTCTAAGCTTATAGAAACTTTTAAATTTTGAGAATAACCAAAATGTACTAACATCTACAAATTGAACTGTGCACCAACACTGGGTGAATCAGTATTAAATAGTGTTACAGTAGCTGATACCCTTAGAATGTTAACCCGAGTTCTTTAGTTCAAAAGGTCACTTGGCCTTGCAAACTGAAGCACAGGATCAGAGAGATCCAGATGCCAATGGCATTTTCCAGGGATAAAATAGCAAGCAATGTCAGTCTCTCATTGGCCATCATTGATCAAATATATGGTTTTAATGAGCCTGAACTTTGAAAAGTTGCACTCACCACTCAACTGTGACTGGCAGTATGAACACAATCCTCAAAGCTATCCACACATTAGGAAAAGTATCCTTCAGCTCTGCATCATGAATGAATTGGAAAACTTGGAGTGGAGAGTGCTTCCAGGGTGGCAAGATGTGACAGATGTTGTCCAATTCGACAAAGAGATCTTTATCATTAGGTCCAAACATTCCCCATGTGTGTCAGGTTATGGTGCTGGTCTGTACAATTATTCAAGTGTGTTTTCCTGTCCTAAGGTCAAACAAAAACAAACCAGGTCTTTTCATGGTGCTTCATTTGTCCAAATCTTTCTTCGATGGACACTCAAGCAGCGTCAACGAGCGAGCAAAAACTCTCCCTCTTGAATTTTAATTCTGAGCTTCCCATCATCTCATCTCTGCCCTTGTAACCAAACTACGTCTTCTTCCAATGAATAAAAAGTTTCCTTGAAGACAGGCTCAGCTCCTAAGTTTTCCGCCATTTCTTTGGCATCTTCAAAGCCATTATCTCTGTAGGCCACAATGAAAATCAAGTCAGCTTCTCATCAAAGCGGTAGCGGTTGTGATATCCATTGACTGAGTTTGTAATGCTTTGTTTACAATGTTTGCTTGGAACAAGATATCATTCCAAACCACAATGGAGATCAGAAATTTGAAGTCAGTGATCTGGTTTTCCAAGCTTTGTGCCTCATGTAGGATTCCGGCTTGACTTGACTGTGCTGGTTCCATCAGAGTGTCGTAAACCTCAATCACTCGGTACTTCACTGGCCTTATGCTTTCAATGTGGCTCTCCCAGCGAGTGTCACTTAGCGGCTTCATGGTCAGATTTCTAACATTACCTATGAGGATCTCCCACCCGATAGTTGATGCTGAAAACAGGATGTATATCCTTTGCAGTACTTCAAAGAGAGATACTGAATCTAAAGTAGATGATACTGCATCTGACACAAGCAGCTTGAGGGAATCGCATTCACAAGGCACACAGCAAGCTCTTGGATTCCATTCAAGGATCCTTGCCTGGATGCCACTATTTCGTTCCTTCATGCTCTCGTTGTTGTCATAGCCTTGGCCACGACAGTACTGAAGCTTTATTTTATTCTGATTCAAAACATTCCTAAACAGTTCTGCTAGGCCTTTTCCAGTAGAGTTGTACACAGACCAGAAACAGATCAAGTGTTCCTTTACTTGGCTACAGACATCCTAGTTATCAACAAATCTTACTGTAAATGATATCTTTTCACTCTGACTAGTGTCGGGAGTGCAGTCCATTACTATGGCTTAGTACTTCACTTTGCTGAGCCACATCAATATGTTATCAAGCATCTTCCTTGCATAAGGTCAATCAATGCGTTTTGAATTGTTTTGCTGCAGTAATGGTCCATAGCTTTTTTACAAACTACTCGACACAGGTGCTCATGCATGACAGCATCGTATTTCCAACGGAGCTCTACCAAACTGAGGAAATTACCATTATAGCCAATGAACAACTTCTCTGACAAGCCCTGGAATGTCAAATTTTCTTTGCAAGGAAGAGGACAATTGAGATCAGACACTCGAGCATGTTCCTCCAGTGCTGGATTGCTACATTAATAATGCGCTGGCTTTCTGTGTCTATGCATTTATTCAGCTTGAGCTTGGACTTGACCTCTATCCATTTGGAATGGACCATAAAATGGCCAGATCATGTTGCTTCACAGCATCAGCTAAATTTTGCCAGTAATTGTACCCAGAAAGCACAAGCAATGATTTGGCATTCTTGTCAAATATTTTCCAACAAAACCAGAACAACTTGTCAGTTGATTTGGAGGAAACTAGCCAATGCCAATTCAGTTTCTCACCATTCTTGAGCTCAGTGTGACTTTGAGAAGTGTCACTTCTGTTCATTTACTGGAGGCACAATATCCTCAGTTTTGCCCGGACCATTCAAAATTGTATGATCAATATTGGTTTAAGATCACTGGCCATAAAGCAGGACCTGATGTATCGATTTGTGGTGTGCTATTTTTTTCACTGCTGTTTCTGTCATCATGCGAGGCTGATTCTTCTTTATTGTTTCTCTCCTTTTCATGTGAGCCACACTCCTCTTTATCATCACTTTCCTTTACGCCACTAGGAAAACTGGATGATTCTCCATCACTTTCCTCATATTTCCATTCCTTATCTGCAGATAAATCTGCTAATTCCTTAGTAATAAGACATCCATCATTTACACTTCACTCCTCAGTTTCTTCTGCATGGGAGGATCGCTACTCCCTAAAGCCTGGTCTATAACATTCTGTTTCAGATGTTTTCCCAACAAGTTTACCCCATCTGCAAACTAGATTTCAAAAGAGCTTGATGCTTCCTATACTGAGCTCCTGAAAGATTATTTGGGGGCATCTTTCATTTTCGACAGGGGAAAACAGACAGCATTAGGGAGAGCAAAAGTCTATGTTCTGCAGTCTTAGACCTGGTCTACACTTGGGGGGGAGGCAGGGCCGATGCAACCATTTAGGCAAACTAGTAATTGCGGGCGCCTAAAAGTCCCCTCAGGAGAGGAGGTGGAGTGGAGGTGAGCTGCGTGGGGGGGCGCGTGGGAAGGGCTGCCCGCAGTAACGGGGAGGGCGCACAGGGGAACAGCTCCTTGCCCCAGCTTACCTCCACTCTGCCTCCTCCGCTGAGCAAACAGGCCAGCTCTAAGTCTCCTCCAATCAGCGCCACACGCCTGGGCAGGGAGGAGAATTAGAGCAGCGCCAGTGTGCTCAGTGGAGGAGGCGGAGCCAAGGTGAGCTGAAATGGGCTACTCAGGCAGGGTTAGCTTCCGCGGGGGGAGTCTCCCCAGGCAGGGTTAGCTGCCGTGGGAGGATGGGGTAGAGAGGGATTAGCTGTCATGATGAGTAGGGTAGCTACTGCAAGGGGGGCTCCCCGGGTGGGGGGCTAAGTTAGCTGCCCTAGGGGGGTGGGGTTAGCTGAGTGGGGGGTGCAAGGTGGAAGTTTTGCCTAGGGTGCTAAACTTCCTTGCACTGGCCCTGGGGGTGGGGAGAAATTGATCTAAGTTACGCAACTTCAGCTGAAGTCGACGTACTTAGATCAACTTACCGTGGTGTCTTCACCATGGTGAGTCGACTGCTGCCACTCCCCCGTCGACTCCACCTGTGCCTCTCGCTGAGCTGAAGCACAGGAGTCGATGGGAGAGCGCTCGGGGATCTATTTATCATGTCTAGACCAGAAGCGATAAATCGACCCCTGCTGCATCGATCATTGCCTGCCGATACAGTGGGTAGTATAGACATACCCTTAGAAAGTCATCAAACATTATGTGTTAAGTATGGCAAAAGTAGTAACATTATTTCTTTCATATTATTGTGCAGATACCGGTTCAACAGATATCTTTGGTATTAGTCACCACTTACATTCTTCAAGTCTTAAAACACAATTACGCTTTCACAATTACACAATAAACCAAGATTCACAATATCGGAGCTGGGCTCTTACTTTATTTCACTTCATTCTTATATCTCACTAACCGACTGGTAATGCCCGCTTCTTATGTTGTAATGGCTGACAACATTCTAGGAGGTTTGAGGAAGATACAGTTCTCAGAACGTCTGGTTCCATGAGATTCTACAAAGGTTGAGAACATTCTAGGAGGTTAGTGAAAAATGAATCAACATATGGAATACCTGAAACATTTTACTTCAAAACAATCTATATTTCCTTTTGTCACTAACAAAAACAGAATCCTGAGCCCGGTGCCCCCCAAGCCCAGCACTCCAAGCAGTTCCCTGGGTCGCCTGCCCCTACATCTGTCCCTGCCCATGTTCAATCCCCTTGCTTTGCCACAAACTTCTCATTTGATTTTTGGCAATTTACTTAATCCTTCATGCCTCAGTTGTCATGTGTCAAATGGAGATTACATAGAGGAGTCGCGGATATAAATACAAAAATGCGTCACTTCACCCACAACTAAAACAGGTATTTCTGGAGTGAAACACAAAAGTGTTTAACAGTGCATGGCAACAGTAAGGTGCTCAGATATGACAGTGAGGGGAACATATAAATACATTATACTGATACTGCCTAAATTAATATTCTTTTAGTGTGTTAACTTCCTCTATAATGATGTCTTGATGAAGTTTCTTTGTCAAAGTTTCTTTGACATGTCTGGTTAATCAAAAATATGAACTGTTTTTTAAATCCTTTATAGTAAACTTCAAATCACTTCACCTAATCTTGCTCTGCTTTTCATGCATTAGTTCATACGATTTTTCTCTTTCCAGATTCCAGCCCATCTCCCCACAGTGCAGAAGGGTTTGGATTTTTTTTAAACTAGCTTTTGCTAAGAACAAGTATCTGAGACTTATATGCATAGTTCTATAATCCTTTACTGCCCACACTTTTGTCTTTTTTTAAACCAAGCTGTTAATAAGAATGCAGATTACTGCGGCTAGGATTTACAGTATCTTAATGCAAATGTAAAAAACTAGAATTGGCTTGATCAAACCACAACACTCCTGAAGAACTTTTCTACATTATGGAATTCTCTCACATCCTTTCCCTTTTACAAGTTATAACAATAGTTCTAACTTCAATTGACTGGCCTTGGATCTAAGGGTTTCTCATGTTCTACCAAGCAGCAACATTTTATATTTTTATGTTTTAATATTTACAATATGGTGTATTTTATCTTGAAAGGCTCTAAATTGCTTTACAAACCAAAACTGTCTAATATACTAAAGAATCATTTAGCCTGCAACTGAAACATTGACATTTCTGGAGAAAAACCCCAAGTGTTTAGGGCAGGCATTGAGGAATATAGTATCCAACTGAAACAAGCACAATATAGATAGGCATAATATCGTGTTGCCAACTCTTGCCATTTCTCTGCAAATTACACGTTTGGGTGGGGCTGCAGCCACTTCCAAGTGTAGAGAAATTTTAATCTTCTCACCAATGTCAAGGGGGGAGCTATGATTGGGTGCCTTCTCCACTTGCCCCACCTCTTGGGGAAGAGCAGCCAATCAGAGCTGTTGAAAGAAACAGGCAGCGCTTTCTACCTCTCCCCCTAGGAGTTGACACTATTCTGACAGAGGGGAGGAGGGAACAGAAAGAGCCCTGCTGCTCAAGGTGGCCCAGCTTCCCCCTCCCTCCTGTGAGCAGCAGGAGTCATCCTCTGCTCCCTCCCCTCTCCATTGCTGCACTGCCCAGCCTGGGAAGGGAGAGAGTGGACTCCACTGGAGCCCTTCTCAGGCCTAGGGAAAGGTGGTGAAGAGCTGCAGGAGGAGCAGAGGTGGGACTGGGGGACAGAACAGGTGGGGGACAGAACTGATGGGGGCTGAGAGGACAGAACAGATGGGATGTACAACTGATGTGAATGCAGAATTGATGTCTGGGGAGGAAACAGGCAGGTGTGGGGGGGGTGAGAGCTTCTGCAGTAGTTTGTCAAAATCACCATAGTCAATAAATTTGTGAGAGTTGGCAACACTAATTGCCACACACACATGCTGGGGAGTGGGGGTGGGGTCAAAGGGCAGACCAATAACAAAATATATTTTAAATTTCATGATCTTTTAGGGTCTGACTTATGATGTTTGAACCTCTGGGGCTGGCAATACTGAGAATTGCCTTTCCTCTTCCATGTGTGCTCTTCCTCACAATCTTTTCTCCCTTCCTATTCAGCCTTGCTACTGCCACCAGAGGTCCTTGTGGTGGTTTCAGTCTGCTTTCCTCTAGTGGTATGTCACATAACTTCCCTGCGGCACTACCCCTGCTTACCTTGGTAGCAGGCATTGATGCTGTAGAGAAGAGATATGCAAACTGTGGCCCTCAAGGGCAACCGGATTAAGAAGAAAACATGCATTTGATTCTGAATTGAAAGTTTTCTCCCTCCCTATGCTACAGGTTCCTCTATAGCTTTACCATACTAACAAGACTGATTAAAATGCTTCAGTTTATATAGCATAGTCAGTTATCTACAATAAGCACACTCTTTATGAGAACATAAGAATAGCCTTACTGGATCAGACCAAGGGTCCATCTAGTCCAGAATCCTGTCTTCTGACAGTGGCTGGTGCCAGATGCTTCAGAGGAAATGAACAGAATGAGGCAATTTATCAAGTGATCCATACCTGTCATCCAGTCCCTGCTTCTGGAAGTCAGAGGTTATGGGACACCCAGAGCATGGGGTTGCTTCCCTGACCATTTTGTGTAATAGCCATTGATGGACCTGTCCTCAGTGAATTTATCTAATTCTTTGATCCCAGTTTATACAACATCCACAGAGTTCCGCAGGTTGACTGTGTGTTGTCTTAAGAAATACTTCCTTTTGTTTGTTTTAAAGCTGCTGCCTCTTAATTTCATTGGGTGACCCCTGTATGCCACTACACCCCATATTCTTCACAGTGATATTATAATATGATTATGACATAATTATGATGTATTTTATGCAAGATAAGTCATGTGAGGTGTCACTGGAAAAGTTATAATTTGCTGAATATGATTATCCTACTTGTATGTATGTATCATTTTGGTATCTGAAGTTATAGATATATAGTCAATATTCATATTTCAAATGCAGTTACACCTGTGTAACGCCCATTAGACAAGATGCTTTCAGGCTAGAGAGATGATTGGGAGGGGCCTATTCAGGGCAATGGGCCATTAGGAAAAAACAGTAGGCCTTCGGAGACACTTATTTCCCACCTAGTGATGAGCCTTCCTGAGAACATTCCAAACAGCCTATGAGTAATGGCTGCTATGACTCTTACAAGGATATGTGTATCTGCATTAATCCATTTGCTATCCCTTATAATCACTTATCTTTTGTAGTTAATAAACTTGTTTTTGCTGTATCTAAACCAGTGAGTTGGAGTGAAGTGTGTGGGAATCATAACTCCAGGGCAAAGGCTGTTGCATATTCCTCTCCACTTTGAGGGAGGGGGCAAACTTTATGAGCTTACGCTGTATGGTTCCCTATGCAGCGCAAGACAGTATAATTTTGGGTTTATACTCCAAAGGGGGTGCATGCCTGGAGCTGGGAGTTGCCTTGGCTATAGCTTTCCTATGCAGGGGCTGGTCAGAGACTTGCATGTAACTGCAGCTGGATGTGTCCCTACCTGTGTGAATGCTGGTGAAAGTTCAGGCTGATGGGCTTTGCAGCTTGTTACAGCTGTACAGTGTGAGGGAGCTCACTGACAATGAGATGGGCATCTAACTCTCTTTTGTACCTTTGGAAAAAAAATTACTCTCTCACATCTTTGCCAGTGGATTTTAACAATTACTATTTTTCTGTGTTGTCCAATCCCACAGAAGCATGGCTACATTAACTTAATTGGTAGTTAGTTAAAACTGCCTTTAGAGTGTTCTTTGGGTTTAGTCATAGATTCAGCTAAACATAGAGGATGAAAATTAACACTATTTTAATGTAGTAACTTAACCTAAACAAACAGTTTGCCATACTAAAGCACAATACTGTAATGCAGCACACAAAAAAAGGTTTAGCTATTAGTAACACTAACATTACTTATGAATATTTAATACAAAATTACCACTGAATAAAACTGTCATTAAATATTTAAATTAGATTCACATATGCATATTATGCAGATTACTCATCTCCCAAACAAATCCCCAAACCTCTATAGCCCAATTTATCACTCAGTACAAATCCCTATAAATCAAAAGCTTGGTGCAATTTGTCTTGCAATAAGTATATAAATCCCAAACCACCCCTCCTCCAAATGCCAACTCTGTGTTTATACGACATTTGGCACATATGGTCTTGTTCACATTAGGAAAGCCAAAGTCTAGGGCCCTGTTTAAGGTGAAGAAAAAAGAAAGATTATAATAGCAAATGAATGTGTTTCAAAAAAGAAAATATTAGTCAACTTTCTGAGAAATAATGAGGCTTGTATTATTCTACAATATTTCACAAGAAAGAAAAGCACAAAAGCATAAAACATGACAGTTCATTCATTATTTAAGGATCCATTTCAGTCAGAGGATAATAATGCTTGTAAAAGCACAGAAGATAAAACACATGATCTTTTCCAATTCAGTGCTAGAAGCACTGATCACAATGTTTAGAAAGTCTGTAATAATGAAAATCAACACACGATCAGTGACTGTCTTCCATGACCTCAAGTGTCTTATGGGGTGGGAAATACACATACTGGTTCTCCCAAAGGAGCTGGAGTCATATGGTAGAGAAGATCACACACAGTCAGGGATCAGTGTCTTGGGGGGAAGGTGTCTCTGCCGGGAAGAGTGGGCCATTGGAAGTGGCCTGTCTATTATGAACCTGCTTTCTCAGAAGAATAAGAGGGATGGAAAGGATGTGGCCACCAGCAGCCTTGCCACAACATCTTCGACGGCCATTTGGCCCTACTGAAGTCAATGGGAATTTTCCAAATGACTCTGAGTAAGTGGAACTATCCCTCTATCTATGCTATTTCCTAAAGCATCTAGATGTTTTTTGTTTGTCTCATATCTAGTTACTGAGCCATCCTGCTACAGAGATCTGATAGGAGTGCAGCATAAGATAGCATGGCTGCCAGCCATGTACCATTACAACAGCAGCATTTGTAAAGAACCAAAATGCTGCAGCATTTTTTTTTTTTGGTGCTACTGTAACCCTTCTGCCCCTCTGAGTTGGCAGCAACAAGGGCCAGGTTCAATATCCAGGGGTTCTGTTTCAATAACACCATGCATAACCGGCTTGAGCCCCCACCCAGTGATCTGGGACAATTACATACCCCGCCCCCAGGCTCCTCTAGGAGGCAATACTTCCCCTCTTGCAGGCACAGAGTCTGAGTGTAGCAAAATCCTTTTAATAAAGGAGGGAAACAATGCGGCATCATGTTGGGGAAACACCACAAACAGGATTCATAACACAAACCATGAGCAAAAGACCCACCTCCAAGTAAGTTTTGGCAGTGTCCTTTTCCCCTCAGAGTCTTAAGTCCAATCACCCCAAAGTCCAACAACCCAAAAGTCTCTGTCTTTGGTAAGTACCGCCCCAGAGTTCAAAAGTTTATCTGCAGAGTTTTACCCCCTCCCCCAAGCCTGGGTGGAAATGGGGAGGGGGCACACGGGGTCTTAAGGGGCACCTTACGTGGTTCGAGGCCAAATGCCCCACCTCTCCGTGGAGTTCTGCTGTAGCCTTCACCACAAACGGCTCTGCTTCACCAGCTGCTCTGCTCCTC
Source organism: Gopherus flavomarginatus (assembly GCF_025201925.1). Classification (NCBI taxonomy): domain Eukaryota; kingdom Metazoa; phylum Chordata; order Testudines; family Testudinidae; genus Gopherus; species Gopherus flavomarginatus. The sequence goes on from NC_066617.1 coordinate 272,841,759, forward strand.
CAGCCGTCCCCGCAAACTGCTCCACTCACTGTTCCATGGGCCACTCCAGCCATCCCACAAACTGCTCAGCTCTGCTCCACTCCATGTTCTGTGGGCTGCTCCAACCACATTGCAAACTGTTCCACTCTGCCAGCCACTTAGCAATGTATCTTCAGGCTCCCTCACTAGTTAACACAGCACTCAGTGATCACAGCTCTGTAATTTTAGCTCTTTTAGTGATTTCAGCTTGTAGTAGGGGAGCCTCGGTGCTGGTACACCATTGGTTCAAAGTGAATTCACCTCAGCAGCCTCTAGTTAGACTCCTAATAGAATCAAAATTAGCTCTGCTATTCAGCAGTGGAGAGGAAAGGAGGTGCAATTGATGTTCCAGGATCTCAAAGGGGGTCCATACCATCAGGTACACATATCTGTTCCCAACCACTCAATTCACTGGATTTTGGAACCCATGTCCCTTGTCTAGCGAGTGCTACTTAGGTGATGGTGAGACCCTCTGTTATAAAACAATTTCATAGTCCCTCATTCACATAATCAGGGTAACAACACTTTATTCCTCCTGCCCCAATAAAAGAGAAATTGGGGATCGCACAGTTGTCAAGGTGACCATTTTGGGCTGCCGTGGGCTCATGCTATGCTTGGTGGGTGTGCTTATGCAAATAAGATCAGCCCCTGAAGTTCTTTCCCACACTTGTATTAATTCACCACCAGATGTCAGGGTAGAGCTCATCCTGACTCTGCTTACACTATATAGGCCTGATCCTTCACCACTAAAGTTAATTGGAGTTTGGCTATTTACTTCAATGAGTCAGGATCAAGCCCTGTGGGAGCAAGACTGTGGTTAGTGTTACCTGCATAATTTAGGGCTCCCACCTCAGCCAACCTTTCTTTTGGGTACTTAGAAATTAAGGGACCCAACTTAACCCTGAGCCCACGGAGGGGTAAACACCCATTTTCGGTGGACTCAGGGCTCTATGGGTCTGCAGAGCCTTTTACAGGGAAAAGGCCTTACAGAGTAATATCCTTAACCTATATTTATTAGCAATGTATCAACAGAATACACACACTAAACATACAATGCTCAACACTTCAAACAAGGCAGATGAACTTTTCTTGATGGCCAGTTAAGATTAGATCATCTGGAGACTCTGACTTCTGCATGGTATGGTCAGCAGGGTGTGGAGGTCTGGCAGTGCTGATCTTGGGCTGTGTCCCAGAGTCAGGGTCCAAGAACCTCCCTTTGGACCCCAGTTATATAGTTAAAACTTGAGTCCTACTTAGCTATACCATAACCAGTTTAAACGAAAGTACTACAAACCCGTATTTCGCACCGATCCTAGCCCATTATGAAACAATTCTTTAACCAATCATCTCACCACCTTAGTTGATTTAAATTTTGCAAAATTAGTTATGCAACAGACAGAAACAATTAAAGAAGCAGACAGAGACCATGCAGAGAAACAATAGAGAAGCTGGGACCATAAAGGCCAAACAATAGAGAAATATAGATTTCACAATTAACGGTTGATAAACAGTTTCTTGCCACCCACAATGCTATCAAACAAAGTTTTTTCTTTAAACCTTTTAAGATCTGTTTCTTTATCTGGTGACGGCGAGTTCTATTAAGACTGGCTCACTTTCTTAACAGGCTGATATCACATTGTTTTGGTGCAATAAATGGAATGTGAAGATGTGACTCTCTGCAACTTAGCTCATGGCTGCTGTTTTTACTGCAGAAGGTGGCCTCAGACCTTACACTTAGGAGATTTCAACATAGCTTGGTTAGTAAGAAATCAAAGCCAAAAGAAGTTGATAAGAAATAGTGACTGCATTTTAGTGACCAAATGGTTTGACTTTTGAATGATAACAGAAGCTTCAGTTTGAGTGGCTCATCTGCTAATAAGGTTGTCTGCAGACCATAGGTATCCAAGTTTTAGCTGCTGTGATGTATTTGAGAAATTAATAGCATTTTAGCTCTATTATTTTAAATATTTTTATTTTTACCCACTTCACACCCTGCCAAATTTTGTTTTGGTTTCCAGGGTAACATTTATCTGATCCATAGAAGTCTTCTGACTTGCCATCCTCTGTCTAGAGAAGGCGAGTTTCTGCCCCACGTGTTTGAGTGGGTACAAAGGGACCTTGCTGCCGCTGGAGCCCCAAGCAGAAGATCTCCTTGGGATTCTCAGAGTGCATTTGCCACCAAAGTAGTTCAGACCCCTTTAGCGAAGCTGCAGCATGCTTCCCTGCTTGTGCCCAGCCTTCTTTGCTGGCTGGGGTGAAGGAGAATTGGTTACATGGCCCTGCCTCTCAGACACCTTTCTCCCACAGGAACATTAACAAGAAGCAAGGGTTGAGCTCCCCAGTTGGTTCTGGTTAGCCCCTGTGTAGGAACTCAAGAAGCTTCTTGCACCATCCCCCTGTTTGTGCAGTTGCCCAAGATCCTGCTGGAATCTGGCTCAGAAATGGGAAGAGATGGCTTCTTTTTTAAAAAAAATTAAAATAAAAAAATCTTCTTGTCTTGATTTGATCTTTCAGAGAAAGGGCCAATTTTGAAAAATACACAGCCAGACTTTATTAAACTAAGTTAGTCATATTTTATATTTTAGGAGAAATAATTGTAGCCGATCTTGCTCATGCTAACCTGAAACAGCAGACAGAACTTTTGAAGGACTATTACAACATGGCAAAGAGTCCTGTGGCACCTTATAGACTAACAGACGTATTGGAGCATGAGCTTTCGTGGGTGAATACCCACTTCCTCGGATGCAACGGACACAACACGTTTTCAGGGAAGGCCTATTCACAACCCAGGAAATGAATCATCACCAACGAAACATTACAATAATACCATTCTGTTCAAGGCACATTCAAGATCTAGTATCAGAGACAGAGCTATGACCAACAAGCAGATACTACTGTGCAAATGAAAGCAGTAATAGCCTGTTTCTATGCCTTGAGCCTGCTAGAGAAAATGCTTTCATCATACTATCTGTACAACAAACCATAAGCACTGAATTTGCCACTCAGGTAACTGGTGGTATTCCTGGAGAGGGAAAGCACTTTGTTTTTCACCTCATAGAAACTCATCAGTAGAAAATGATACCATGTACACACATTATCAATTATTCCAGCAGCTTTCCTAATGAACAGTGGCTCTGACAACCATGATCATGCACAAGATTATAGAATAGAGAATGGTATATTTTGAATCTCAGGTAGCAAATATTCACCTATATTATAATGAATCTGAATTTGTGCTATTTGTAAACCGGATACCAGTGCCATTCTGTTACTCAAGTAACGTTGGGCTGCTTGTTCTGTAAACTGATTTTGCCCATATTTCAGTCTGAGGGAGGCTGAGGTTTAGACAATTTACCTCTCATATTTACTGACATTTGTTGAACCTAGCAGGACTGGAGATCCATAATCAGAAGCAAATCTCCTGAAATTTCATGAAATCATACTGCTGCCCTACAACTCAGCAGTTTCACTGCAACCTCCCGCTGCTCCTTTCCTCACCTGCCAAAAGATTTGAAAGCTGTCTTGTGGATCCAGTTTCATCCATGAAGTCATTGCCTTTGGATTCAGAAAAATTGGATGCCCAAGCTTCCAGTCACTCAAGAAAACTGGAATTCTGAAGTTTGATTTGTTCCTCACTAGGAGAGAAATGAGTGAATGGAGATGAAGGAAAATCTTCCTTGTCTATTTCTTTTAAATGTATTTACAATATGCATATATTTCCTTTTATTATTCTCAGTCTATGCTCTAACACTAGACCAGTGTTTGCACTTCACAGATTGGAAAATAATCAATAAAAACTATAGTAAAATCACATGGGTTCTAAGGCCCAGCAGAAGCAAGAGAAGAAGCACTCTCATTGCTTCTCCACCCCATACCAGCCTCCATAGGCGGCAGGTTATATATGTTTGTGGTGCTCGGGCTCCAGGAATATTCAATATTTGGAGCTGGGTCTCTCCCTTGGCCCTGCCTGGATCGGGCCCCGGCCCCCGCGGGTCTCCCCCCCCACCCCGCCTGGCCGCGTCCCTACCTGGAGCGGGTCCCGGCCTCCACCTGCCACCCCTCCCCCTGCGTCCCCCCTCCACCGTGTCCCTGCCTGCTCCTGCTGCCAGAGAACGGCTCCCAGCAGAATTGCTGTCTGCTGCCCCAGGGTCCTAGCGCCTGCCATCTGCTAATGGCAAGGCAGGCTGCCCTTACCCTGCCCTTCTGCCCTAGCCCTGAGCCTCTCCAATGCCCCAAAACCCTCATCCCCAGCCAGAGCCCTCATCCCCCTGCACCCTAATCCTCATCCCCAGCCAGAGCCCTCATCCCTCTGCACCCTAATCCTCATCCCCAGCCAGAGCCCTTATCCCCCTGCACCCTAATCCTCAGCCCCAGCCAGAGCCCTCATCCCCCTGCACCCAAATCCTCAGCCCCAGCCCTGAGCCCCCCCGCAGCACGAAGCCCTCATCCTCAGCCCCAACCCTCATTCCCCTGCACCCTGAGCCTCTGCCCCGTCTGAGCCCCCCCACATCATGAACTCCTCATCCTCAGCCCAACCCTCATTCCCCTGCAGCCTGTTCCTCTGCCCCAGCGTGCACCACCTCCCCCTTCCTACACCCCCACCCCCAGCCGAGCCTACACCCAAACTGTCGCAAAGCCTGCACCCCTTACCCCCTCCATCACACCCACCCCCTGCCCCAGCCCAGAACCTGCACCCAGCACCCAAACTCCCTCCAAGAGCCTGCACCCCTCACCCCTTCCTACACCCCCACCACTAGCCCAGAGCCTGCACCCAAACTCCATCCCAAAGCCTGCAGCCCTCACTCCCTCCTGCAGACCCACTCCCTGCCCCAGCCTGGTGCCTGCACCCAGCACCCAAACTCCTTCCCAAAGCCTGCACCCCTCCTGCACGCTAATCCTCAGCCCAGGACCTGCACCCCAGACCTCCCCCCTGAAACCCCACCCAGAGCCTTAGGCAGGTGGAGGCGGAGTTTGAGGGGGCGGATTCTGGGCACCATCAAAATTTCTACAAACTTGCCTCCCATGCCAGCCTCCCAGTGTCTCACTCCACTCTTCCCTGCCAGCACCACACACCACTCAAATGAGAAAGGAAGTGATCTGATTTTACACCATAGCAGGAGCATGGTGTATTCTCGGAGAGGTGGAAGACAGAGAAGCACTATCAAGTACCCCACAGCACGCCAGGCAACCACATCCCTCACAAACCCACCAGCTGCCACCCAGACCCTCATCAGCCCCCCAACGCTTCTTGCCCAGCTGTAACGATGCTGGTTCTGGTGGGACTCAAATGAGAGTGTCTATTCAGGACAATTTGCTTAAAGCAGGGCAGTTACAGTCCAAGGCTGGGGTTTCTGTGCACATCAAGGCAAAACCAAACCAGCCAAACAGAGACTTTGGTTTTACCCCACTGGCTAACCACAAGTCACACAAGCAGTTTCCTTAGACATTCCAGTTTCCCAATATCACCACCAGTGCCACTTGTTATGGGGACGAATGGTTATGAAAACCAATGCCCCAGTAAAAGAAAAAGGTTCTCCCCATCCCAGAGGACTAAGTCCCAGATCCAGGTCAATATACAAATCAGATCTTACCTACAAATCACACTGTTGCCAATCCTTTAGAGTCTAAAATCTAAAGGTTTATTCATAAAAGGAAAAAGATACAGATGAGAGCTAGAATTAGTTAAATGGAACCAATTTCATACAGTAACGCCAAAGTTCTTGGTTCAGGCTTGTATCAGTGATAGAATAAACTGCAGGTTCAAATCAAGTCTCTGGAGTACATCCACAGCCGGGATGGGTCATCAGTCCTTTGTGTAGAGCTTCCGTTTGCAACAAAGCCTTCCAGAGGTAAGAAGCAGGATTGAAGACAAGATGGAGGAGCTGCAGCAGTCTTATAGTTTTTTGTCATGTGGCCTCTCTTTCTTTGTTCTAAAGACAATCATTGGGGCAGACGGCAAGAACAAACCTTAGAGTTCTGTCCATAGGTATGTCCCTGCATACCTTGCCACCTTCTTTCAATGGGTCAATTGTATAGCTGATGGTCCTTAATGGGCCATCAAGCAGGTTAGGCAGAGCAGACACCAACTTGTGTGGGGTGTCACCCAGAAGCATAGCATAAGTTTGTAATACAGACAGTATAGAGCCAATATTCATAACTTCAACTACAAAAATGATACACACATATAGACAGCACATTCATAACCAGCAACCCATAACCTCTCCATAGACCCCTTACACAACAACCTTTATACAATATTTGCTGCAAACATATAACAGTGGTCGCGACAGTGATCTATACAGTTAGAGATTATGTCAATAACATCACACCAGCCACTACCATAAGTCATCCATCTGGCTCCTAACCAGCGTCTCCTTTCAGTACTCAGAGTCAGCCTTGGTTTCTTGCCATGCAGGCTCCCACAATCTTCTACAGTTGAAAGAACTGCGGAAAGAAACCACAGCCATTGGGCGGACAAGGTTGACAGCCATGCACTAAACCATGTCACCTCATTTGTGACCACAATGTGAAATGTGACTGTCTAAAAGCCAAGACACAGGCCATGTTAAATTTCATTTCTTATTGCTGCTCCTTTTGATAGTTTTGTCCATGAGGCTTTTCAAGCTTTAGGTCTCAGTTCCTTAAGCATCAAGTTTGCTAATTCTGGCACACTGCACGTCAATTACAGATGCTGAAGAATTCCATCTGCCATTATTCCCCCACACTCCCTCAACATTGGCAGATTGCATGAGTTTAGTTACTGATTTACAGAATGTAGCTTTGAACTAGCCTGCTTTCTCCTGCTGGGTGGGAGAACTGGAGTCTGGTTTCCAATATTATTGAAAGATGAAGTTAAATTCTCTACTGTATTACAGTAGTTCTCAGAAATAGCCATCTTATCCTGACTATCATTCTTAATGGAAAAACTCCCAACTTTTCCCATGACACTTTCACTAACATGTCATTGTTGTAGTGACACTTCTGTAGGGCTAGATTTTGCATTTATTGAGGCTTCAGACAAAGTCTTGGGGAGGGAAGGTCTCTTAAGACAATGCTGAATTCCAGGGATAACACACCGGAACACCAGCCCAGACACAGTAGCTTGGTTGGAACAATGTATGTATTTTCAGGGTAGATTATTTATTTTAGCCTCAAGAATCACAGAATCATAGATTTTAAGGTCAGAAAGGGACCATTATGATCATCTAGTCTGACCTCCTGCACAATGCAGGCCACAGAACCTAACCCACCCGCTCCTGTATCAACCCCCTAACTTATGTCTGAGCCATTGAAGTCCTCAAATTATGTTTAAAAGACTTAAAGATGCAGAGAATCTTCCAGCAAGTGACCCATGCCCCATGCTGCAGAGGAAGGCGAAAAAGCCCCCAGGGCCTCTGCCAATCTGCCCTGGAGGAAAATTCCTTCCCAACCCCAAATATGGCTGAGCATATGGGCAAGACTCACCAGACAGACACCCAGGAAAGAATTCTCTGTAGTAACTCAGATCTCACCCCATCTAACATCCCATCACAAGCCATTTATGGGCATATTTACCGCTAATAGTCAAAGACCAATTAATTACCAAAATTAGGCTATCCCATCATACCATCCCCTCCATAAATTTATCTAGCTTAGTCTTGAAGCCAGATATGTCTTTTACCCCCACTACTCCCCTTGGAAGGCTGTTCCAGAACTTCACTCCTCTAATGGTTAGAAACCTTCATCTAATTTCAAGTCTAAACTTCCTAGTTTCCAGTTTATATCCATCTGCTCTTGTGTCCACATTGGTACTAAGCTTAAATAATTCCTCTCCCTCCCTGGCATTTATTCCTCTGATATACTTGTATAGAGCAATCATATATCCCCTCAGCCTTCTTTTGGTTAGGCTAAACAAGCCAAGCTCTTTGAGTTTCCTTTCATAAGACAGGTTTTTCATTCCTCGGATAATCCTAGTAGCCCTTCTCTATAACTGTTCCAGTTTGAATTCATCCTTCTTAAACACGGGAGACCAGAACTGCAAACAGTATTCAAGATGAGGTCTCACCAGTGCCTTGTATAACGGTACTAACACCTCCTTATCTCTACTGGAAATATCTCACCTGATGCATCCCAAGAATGCATTAGCTTTTTTCACAGCCACATCACATTGGCAGCTCATAGTCATTGTGTGATCAACCACTACTCCGAGCTCCTTCTCCTCCTCTGTTACTTCCAACTGATGCATCTTGTTATTAATCCTTAAATGCATGACCTTGCACCTTTCACTATTAAATTTCATCCTATTACTATTACTCGAGTTTACAAGGTCATCCAGATCTTCCTGTATGATATCCAAGTCCTTCTCTGTATTGGCAATACCTTCCAGCTTTGTGTCATCCACAAACTTTATTAGCACATGCCCAATTTTTGTGCCACCGTCAGTAATAAAAAGATTAAATACGACCGGTCCCAAAACTAATCTCTGAGGAACTCCACTAGTAACCTCCTTCCAGCCTGACAGTTCACCTTTCAGTATGACCCGTTGTAGTCTCCTCTTTAACCAGTTCCTTATCCACCTTTCGATTTTCATATTGATGCCCGTCTTTTCCAATTTAGCTGACAATTCCCCCATGTGGAACGGTATCAAATGCCTTACTGAAATCAAGGTAAATTAGATCCACTGCATTTCCTTTGTATAAAAAAAATCTGTTACCTTCTCAAAGGAGGAGATCAGGTTGGTTTGGCACGATCTACCTTTTGTAAAACCATGTTGTAATTTGTCCCAATTACCATCGACCTCAATGTCCTTAACTACTTTCTCCTTCAAAATTTTTTCCAAGACCTTGCATACTACAGATGTCAAACTAACAGGCCTATAGTTACTCGGATCACTTTCCCCCCCTTTCTTAAAGATAGGAACTATGTTAGCAATTCTCCAGTCATATGGTACAATCCCTGAGTTTACAGATTCATTAAAAATTCTTGTTAATGGGCTTGCAATTTCATGTGCCAGTTCCTTTAATATTCTTGGATGAAGATTATCTGGGCCTCCCAGTTTAGTCTCATTAAGCTGTTTGAGTTTGGCTTCTACCTCGGATGTGGTAATATCTACCTCCATATCCTCATTCCCATTTGTCATCCTACCATTATCCCTAAGCTCTTCATTAAAGACTGAGGCAAAGTATTTGTTTAGATATTGGGCCATGCCTAGATTATCCTTAACCTCCACTCCATCCTCAGTGTTTAGCGGTCCCACTTCTTTCTTTGTTTTCTTCTTATTTATATGGCTATAGAACCTTTTACTATTGGTTTTAATTCCCTTTGCAAGGTCCAACTCTACATGGCTTTTGGCCCTTCTCACTTTATCCCTATATGTTATGGCCTCAATAAGGTAGTTGTTCTTTCTGATCATTCCCATCTTCCACTCCTTGTAGACTTTCTGCTTTTTCTTAATCACCTCTCTGAGATGCTTGCTTATCCAGCTTGGTCTACAACTCCTGCCAATGAATTTTTTCCCCTTTCTTGGGATGCAGGCTTCTGATAGTTTCTGCAACTTTGACTTGAAGTAATTCCAGGCCTCCTCAACCTTTAGATCCACAAGTTCTTCAGTCCAATCCACTTCCCTAACTAATTTCCTTAATTTTTTAAAGTTAGCCTGTAGCAGGGTGAACTCCTGCTCCTGCCCTGAAGGGGTAAAAACAGCCCTGGGAGGATGCTGTGGCTGGAGAAAGCAGCTTTTAGGCTGGGCTGATTGGGGAAAGGGGCTGCAGCTGGGGCCACACCCCAAACACTCAGCTGGCCATATAAAGGCAGAGAAGCCAGGCACAAACAGTCTCTTTCTAGCTATAGAGGGAGATGGGCCTGGCTGTGGGAAGCTGGACATAGGGTACCTGAGTGAAGCAAGGCTAGGGAAAGGTAGAGGAGCTGGGGAGCTCCAGCCTGGAAAGCCCAGGCTGTGGCCTAGCATTGGGCTAACAGGTACTGGGGGTTGCAGAGAACAGCCCAGGAACAGGCCAAGGCAGAAGGTCCAAACCCAAACTTGCTAGTGATGAGTAGGCTGATACTGCAGTCTGCCCCAGGGTGTGGGGGTTAGACAATAACTGGCAGTAGCCATATACTGAGGCAAGGTGGGGATAGTGGGTGGAGGTTCCCTGGGGAAGGGAGACCCTAAGACTGAGGGGTTACTGCCAGGGGGCAGCATCCCAGGTAGAAGGGCACTTGGTCCAGGGAGGGACATGGGGCCAGAGGACAAGCAGATCACCAGCCTGCAGAGGATGCTCCAGAGCTGAATCAAGCTAATTCCCTGAAGTTACCAGGAGGAGATGCTGCAGGGGTGAGTCTGCATGTCTACATACCCCCTTTGAAATAAAAAACCCTGGTCACAGATCTATTTTTGTTTGTTCTACCATTTAGTTTAAACTGAAATAGCTCATGATCACTCGAACCAAGGTTGTCCCCTACAGCCATTTCTTCTATGAGGTCCTCTCTACTCCCCAAAACCAAATCTAAAATGGCACCCTCCTCTTGTTGGTTCAGCAACTGCTTCGTGAAGGAATCCATCAGCTATTGCATCTAGGAAAATCAGAGCCCTATGATTATTACTAACACTTGTCCTCCAATTTATATCTGGGAAGTTAAAATCTCCCATGATTGCGCAATTCCCATTAGTATTTACTTAATTAAAAACATTAAAAAGGTCTCTATCCATATCCAAATCAGATCCCGGTGGTCTATAGCACACACCAAGCACTATCTCAGGGGAGGCTCTAGTAGCTTTCTTCCCCTATGTGATTTTTGCCCAGACAGACTCAGTCTTATCCATTCAATCCCTTCTTATTTCTTTAGTCTACCTCATCATTGATATACGATGCTCCTCCACCACCTTTGCCTTTATTTCTGTCTTTCCTAAACAGCACATAGCCTTCAATACCTGTACTCCAGTCATGACTACTACTCTACCACGTTTCTGTTGGTGTCACTCTGGCATAACCCTAGGTAACTCGGGAGGGTGGTAGACCACAAGTGTCAATGAAGCCCTCCTGTTGTAGGCCTCAATGAACCAATGTTCCTCCATGTTAAACACTTTGTGCAACCTAGTGTAACCTAATAGTGTTAAGAGCTGTAAAATGTAATGTCAGCAGTTAGTTTTCTGATTGTAACAGCCAGTTCCCTGCTGTAACACACTGGAGCTAAATTGAAGCAAGTTTCAAGGTCGCTTTTGGATACAGCATACGTGTCTCTGTAGCAGAAAGGGGGAGAGGGAGGGGGAAGACAAAGGAGTGTGTGAGAAGAGAATGCTGCAGCTGGACAGAAGAGGGAGGGGAAACGGGGGATTGTTAGTCAGCAAGAAAAGTTCTCATGGGATATAAAGGAACAGACTGCTTGTTTTAGCTGTGCTTGATTTGAGGCATCAGCCTCCCAGCACCGCTTTGAGATCTCAAATAAACTTGTCTTTTGCTTCTCCACCCTGGTGTTTTCATTGGCGCTAAGCACTCTGGGCAATAAACCGCTGTTGCTTGCCTCTGGCACTTCTGTGTCAGCAACAGTTTTGGCGCCCCTGGGTGGGCAAAGAGGCTGAAATTGGCCTTGCCCGGATCCCTCCTGGTGGTCAACGGATCGCGGCGATGACCGACGCCCAGTGCACACCGGTGACTTCACTGGGGGCCTCGGCGGAGACGCGATGTGAGTGACCCCGGAGGGCACAATGGTGCAACGCGCTCAAATAGCGGAGAAGCAGTTGTGGGTGACGGTGAGGAACCAGTCCCTTGGATAAGGTAGGAAAAGTCCGGTTGTCTGGACTCTCTCTGCTAGGACCTGGGAATGCCCAGCGTCTACCTGCGACATGGCGCAGGGGCAGAGCAAGGTGGGGAAGGCAAGGTGTACCCCTCTAGAATGCATTCTAGAAAATTGGAAGGTGTTTGGATCGGATCCGATGACCAGAAATAGGTTACAAAGGTTTTGTACAGTAGACTGGCCTCAGTACAAATTAGAGGGTCAGGAAAGGTGGCCACCTGAAGGATCAGTAAATTACAGTACGATCCTCCAATTACTCCTGTTTTGTCAGTGAACAGGTAGCTTCTGAAGCTGTTTGTATGAAAAGCTCTGGTTAAAAAAACCAAACCCACCGTAGCTCCTGTTCTTCCCCCTGTCTGGCAGAGTGCAAGGATCCAAAAGCAGGTTAGGGATAGTTCAGGGACAGAGGAGGGACCTGTCTAGGAAGGGGAGACCCTAGGTCCTAGTGCACTCTCTCCCTGTTGTGGCTGCAAAGAAAAAAAAGGGGGCCAGTATGAGTGACTGTTACCGGAAGATGCCCAGAGTACCCTGTGAAGCAAAAGCTCATAACCAGGACTACTCTAATGCAAGCCCGGTAACTAGTGGACCTTTAGGAGGTCCGACCCATGATGGGCTGACTTGGCCTGGCATCGTCCGGTGAGGAAGCTACCTGGGTCTAGGAGTGTGTGTACCCATCTTCCCTTCCCCTTTCCTTTCGGTGTAGGCTACTGATAGTCTGAGCATCTCACTGAATGCAATCAGAGTAAGCGGCGCCGTCTCCCAGAGACTAGCCGACGCTCTTTGCTGAAGGGAGGTGTAGGAGGGTCGTGGCCATCCTCGTTAGCCTCTCCTGTGTGAGTACCCTGTAGGGGAAAAAATCCTTAGTTTATGAGCCGCTAGCGCGGACAGGGCACCTTCCCTGTGTGTGTAGGTGGAAAATGGGTGTGGGGCAGTCTAAACATTCCATCTCACCCCCTAAGAGTACCCCAGCATATTACATGTATGTACACTATGGTTCATCAACCTGCAGGTATTTAGAGAATTGGAATATTTACACGCATGAAAATCCATCTAAACAATGCCCACTAGAAGGTACTCTAATCTAGATAAGATCATACATCTAAGAGGAGCGTTTAATCACCAAAAAGCCCTAACACAGTGTGAGCAAATTTGTCTACTGAGGAAAGGAATGGGTTAATTTGAAATTCATCTTGGCCCAGGGATAAAAAGAAAGTTGCTCTGCATTCAAGGTCAAGAATCAACGCAGATCATGCTAAGTACAAAGAAAAACTGCTTTCGGCCCCAGTTGGCTGTGAAGAAAAAATATAGACAGAGGCAAACCAAAGGCAATGCAAGTTACAGAACTGAGATTACATTTGCAAAGCTTAACTGTCCAGTAAGATCCAACAGTGTGCCTTTGACCCCGGAACCAGTGTGGCTTGGTGACACCAAAGAAGCCACAGGCAGCTGACCTGGACTGGAATCTCTGAAAGAGACGCTGCAGGAGATTCCAGGGTGTAAGAGAACAGCCCTCCCAAGAGCAGAAGCATGTTGGAAATTCTGGACAAGCTGTATACAGGATAATCTCCCATCCACCTCTCCCCCTTCTCTGAACATTATACACAGAGGTGGCCAGTCTGGATGTACGTGTGTGAGTATGAAAGGGGCTTAGGGCTTGGGGCATTAATGTTTTTCCTGAGTGATGTGGGAGTGTTCCCAACACTCTCCTTTGTCGTTCTATTATTTTATGAATGAAGCTTTAAAATTCAGTTATATGGTGTGTTTTCTTTTTCTTCCCCCAACGATCCTGTAGTGTCAGCCTGATCACCTGACACGAGGGATAGATTGGTAACAGAAATTTGTCAGTTTGGTGAGCAATTAAGAAGGGGGGAGCCCTGCAGAATTTACATCATCTATTTGTTTTACCCTTGTTTATTTTGTTTGCTTTGCTTGGTACTGTTGGTGTTATATGTTGAGAACTGCATGAGTAAAAGTGAGCCCTAATAGGATAAGGAAACGCTATGAAACAAATACAGAAAATACGGGGTAATTCCTCTGTTTTGCCTGAAGTTAACAAGGGTATTTGTATATTTCAAGCGATGATTGTCTGCTCAGAAGGGGTGGGTAGACCTCTGTTTTTTGTCTTTCAGATAATCAGAGAAAACTGATGCCAGCTGAACAGCATTCAACGTACCATGCATTTACTGGCACAATAGAAATTATGTTTTGTGTTCTATGTTCTGTCTTGTGGTGTTTGTCTTGTGGCTGGAATTTTTGTGTTTAATATTTTTTATAAAATAGTCTAGTTTAAAATCAAACAAAAAGGTTAAATTAAAATGCAGATACTTGTTTTGGTCAACTTGGAATACAAAGTGTTTGGATAAATCAGGAGAATATGATATACTAAAGTCTAATGCATTTCCTTAAGTAAGGAAAAGAAACTTAATTGGTCAAACTGTTAATTGCAAAAATTGTTAATTTGCATACCAACAGTCTTCAAAAGCAAGGACATGAAAAGTTAACCCACTCCTCATATTGTACATGGGATCCTTCTGGCTATCTCAGATTTCTAGCCAGAGGGCTGGGGATGGTGGGAAGCTATTGGACTAGAGGTTGAATTGAATGAACTCCTCAAAGTGGGTGTGCTTGTCCTGGCTTGTTGCTCCAAAGCTCTGTAATAAGGTTATTTTAGTAAAAGAGTGTGTGGCATATATTAAATAATAAGACTAATGTACTGTATAATGACAATGTTTGTCTTCATTGTTGGGAAAAAGGTGTATAAATAAAAAGTGGAAGTTTCCTTTGCAGGTTAAAAGAAGGGAAGAAGGACAAAACAGAATGAATTAACTGAAAAAAATAAAATAAAATAGCAAGCTCAGGCTATAGATAAGACACTGACTCCACTCAAGGACACTGCTCACAGTTAAGACTTGGCTAACAATCAGGAAAAGGAGGGCTTGAATTTGCCCACGCAGCTATGAGATCTGAAAAACACTGCCAGGCACTAATGCGTTAAGTTTCTTTTCTCACAGGTAAAGAAGCGCTACCCAAAGACCCTAGCAGCCCTGCCACTCCTTGGAACCAGGAGACGGGATTGATGTAAAGGTCCACCAACGAAAGATTGCTCTGGCTCCACCCTGGAAAGGCCCTTATTAAGTCCTGCTACCTACCAAAGACTGTGCCAAAGACTGACTGCTTGGACCCAAGATTCTCATTGCAAAAAGACCCCTCCACATCGGGAGAATTCTCCTACTGAAGATTAGCCTGTTTCGCCTTCTAGCTCCACTATGCCTTCTGGACAGCAGGGAAAAAGTACAAGGTGAAATGCTAGTAACCTCTCTCTTGTCCACTGACAGATCTACTGAATCTTTGAATTTTTCTAGAAAAATCAAAACCATTACAGGGTAATGTGCTAGTAACCTTTCTCCTGTAGGATGCTGCACCATGACTGTTGGGGAAAGAAGAAGGAACACTTGCTCACTGAAATTGCCAAAGTCCAGGAATTCTTGACTAGAAAGGACATTAAGAACTGACCCTGGTGAAGAAATAAAGAATTATACACTGGTGGGAGGACATTTGTGGGACCCATGTTTGGGAATGTGGTATTAATTGGATTTTGGGGTTTATTCTACAGGCTGCGCCCTGTGTTTAGGATAAATCCTTCAGCATATATAGCTCTCTCTAATTGGATTTTAAATAACAAGTACCCAAAGAGTTTGTTTTGCTACTAGAAATTTTACCTGTATTGAAACCATTCCAGTGACTAATAATGTATGCTATTAATGGGAATGCCTCTTGACAGTACCTGAAAATAGTTAAATAACAGGTGTATTATAGTACTACACCAAGAAAAGATGGTACTGAATATAATTGAGGCTGGGAAGGCATTGCAGTGGGATCTAGTATGTTTAGGAATTCGAGATTTCCTGAATGACCAGCTGATGGCCATTTGGACTGATCTTGAGTACCAGACTTGGCCCACTGCCCTTACAGATGCATCAGGAATACCCTCTGATCTGTGATCATGGAGACATATGTGGACACTTCCTGGGTGGAAGTGTGGCTTCCCAGGGTGGGGTGTGAATGCTGTACTTATGTCCCAGAAAGCGCACAGGATATTAACAAGCACATCCTGTCAGCCAAACAGGCTTTTGAACAGTGGAAGGCCCAGGAAAGGAAACCTACTATTTCTGATTCCCTCTGGGGCTGGTTACTCAACCTGGGAGAACTAGGGGAAGGCATTGTTCACCTCCTGCTCACTGGTGTGGTGTTGTGTATCGTTACTCTTCTCTTGCTTGCTTGCTGTAAAGCACTCCAGCTCCCTAGAGCGTAATCACATGTTATCCTTTAAATGTGAGAACACTCAGCCAAAAGTTTGAGTATTCTCAAAGGAGGGAGTTGTTGGTGTCACTCTGGCATAATCCTAGGTAACTCGGGAGGGTGGTAGACCACAAGTGTCAATGAAGCCCTCCTGTTGTAGGCCTCAATGAACCAATGTTCCTCCATGTTAAACACTTTGTGCAACCTAGTGTAACCTAATGTTAAGAGCTGTAAAATGTAATGTCAGCAGTTAGTTTTCTGATTGTAACAGCCAGTTCCCTGCTGTAAAACACTGGAGCTAAATTGAAGCAAGTTTCAAGGCCGCTTTTAGATACAGCATACGTGTCTCTGTAGCAGAAAGGGGGAGAGGGAGGGGGAAGACAAAGGAGTGTGAAGAGAATGCTGCAGCTGGACAGAAGAGGGAGGGGAAACGGGGGATTGTTAGTCAGCAAGAAAAGTTCTCATGGGATATAAAGGAACAGACTGCTTGTTTTAGCTGTGCTTGATTTGAGGCATCAGCCTCCCAGCACCACTTTGAGATCTGAAATAAACTTGTGTTTTGCTTCTCCACCCTGGTGTATTCATTGGCGCTAAGCACTCTGGGCAACAAACTGCTGTTGCTTGCCTCTGGCACTTGTGTCGGCAACATTTCTGTTATCCCAATAATATCCAGTTTCACTTCCTGCACCAGTAACTCGAGTTCCTCCATTTTGTTACCTAGTCTCCTCACATTAGTGTACAAACATCTTAATTTTTGCTGTTTGTCTTCGCTCACATTCTTTACCCAGTGAGGCCCAGACGTTCTACCCCTAGTATCACCTATTAGACTGGTATCTACACTACCCTTCCTCCATGTGTCCATTCTCCTACCCAATGATGAGCTGCTAAAATTAACAACCGGTTCCCTATAAAAAGTTCTGATTTGAGATGTGCCACAGCATGTTTTTTTTTGTACCAATGGGTTACCATATTTTCCTGGGAGGAATTTTTAAATTTTAAAAATTCTGCCCAGACAGCGATTTAAAAACAGAGAAGCCTGACATGTCCAGGAAAATACGTCTGTATGTTAACCCTACCTAAAGTTCTTTTTTTAAAAAGATAGGCCTGAACTAGAAATGAGCTCCGTTTCACATGTGTGGGTCCCTGCCACTCCCTTGGGGTGTGCTAGGGTGACCAGATGTCCCAATTTTATAGGGACTCTCAATTTTTGGGTCTTTTTCTTATATAGGCTCCTATTACACCTCACCCCCTGTCCTGATTTTTCACACTTGCTGTCTGGTCACCTTAGGGTGACGTGTGGGTCCCAGCTACTCCCTGCCCCCACTCATTGAAGCAAGGGTGCAGGGTTACTGCCCTGGGAACTGCAGGGCACCAGTGGACATGGGGCTGGCTGTAGACGGGGCGTGGGGCAGGGCTAGCTGGAGGCAGGGAGTGTGACATGGGCTGGCTGTGGGCAGCCTGAGCAGCAGGACGCAGCTGGGAACCCGCCAGGCAGCAGCAGGAGCCCCAGGACCAGAGGTCCAAGGAGCAGCAGCAGCAACAGGGCCAGGAGGCAGCCCATGTGGCTCCTGTAGTGCAATGCAGCGCCTCCCGGTAGCCAGGAGGAGGAATTACATGCTTCCCAGCCCAAGCCCATCAAAGCTTCCCTTGCAGGGAAGCCAGTTAACAAGCAGTTCTAAAATCGCTTCTAAATTTAACAACCGGTTCATGTGAACTGGCTCCAGCTCACCCCTGATCCTACCCACGGCTGTATCCTCTCATTTCATTTTCTTCCCTCTCAATGTTAAAATCTGGCACAGAGATTAGCAGGACATCTCCCAACCATCTTCCCTCCCAATTCCTAGTTTAAAGCTCTGTTAATCAGTTGTGCCAGCCTCCATCCTAGAAGTATAAAGCAACAAATATAAAGTCTCCATGGGGGGAAGAATATGACCACCTTAGCATTCTGCAGCTGACCTTAAACACACCCCTCAAACTAACAAAAGCAAAGAGCAGGGGGAGGGGCAAGGGCTGGCAGGGCTCAAGCCAGCTCTAAATAGAGGGGTCCAGTGATGGAACGCCACCTCCACCTCCCCCCCGGGTCACTCAGGAGGCCATCTAGCCTGTCTGGGCTTGGGGAGGGGGACACATACAATCTAAATGTATAACTCAAAGGGGGAACTCAGCTCAAAAAGTTTGAAAACCACTCTCAGTACAGAGAAGGGGTAGTTAGTTAGGGGTTGTGTGAAGTGAGGGGAGTAGCTTAGGGTGCAAGGATGGGGTAGTTAGGGGCTGTGTGTGGGTGGGGGGGGGCTCCCAGTGTGGCTCACAGTTTCAGTGTCTGGGGGAGCACTGGGGCTCCCAGCATCATCCCCCTCACTGCTCCTGGCTTGGGTGGAAGCAGTTTGCTGGCTTCAGCCCCACACCGCTCCTGGCTTTAGGGTCTTGTGGGAGGAGGGTGCTGGCATTAGCCCCACACCACTCCCAGCTGGGCGGCAGGGGCAGTGGGGGATGTGGATGGCTTCAGCCCCACGCTGCTCCCTGCTTCAGCGCTGGGGCTTGGGCACTGGGTTTCAGCCGTGGGGCTCTGCTGCCCCCCGAAAGGTCTCCTGGTCCCCTAGTAGACCTCAGACCTCTGGTTGAGAACTGCTGTCCTACAGTACTCAGCCAAGAATAAAATCCTCATCAGTCTGCAAAAATAAATTAAAAAAATTAAAAACCCCGCAAAAAAACCCACCATCACCACAAGTGGAGCTAACAATTCAATCCATGAAGGATAGTAAAGAATAGTATCCAGCTCATGCTCCCGTAGTTGTGCTGGCTTTTCAGGATAAACAGGAATGAATAGTAGTATCTTAGGGTTTGTCTACACAGGAAAGGTTTTCTGATATATTATACCAGTATGTAATGAAAAAGCACATCTACACCATTTCTTTATGACAACTTAACTAACTTCCCTTGTGAATCATTGTGGTTACACAGCTTTGAGTTTTTCCCAAATATCTGCCAAGAATGCAGAATAGTTATCCTATGGTGCAATGTTCTGCCACTAGGCTCCATGCAGTTGGGGATTTTTTTTCTTGGCATATTGTGAGATACCTACTGGAATCTGGGACTTGGATCAAATTCAAAAACTCCCATGATTCCTTTCCTGGCATCCCATCATTCAGCTGGTTTTAGTGGCAGTCACTAAAGAATCCAGAGATGATTTAGACTACACATGGGTAGGAGGCTGACCATGGCCTTGGTGCAGGTCATGGGGTGAGGGGTCAGAGGCTGCTTTTTCTCTGCTTCGTGTACCCGATGTGAGAATCAGAGACAACTGCAGTCCCTGTGCTTGGGGATTGGGACGTGGGACTATTCACACTAGTTTTCCAAAAAGGAATAGGCAGGGAGAATGTAGGGCCATGGCTCTACCCGCTTTGCTCCAGACAGCTGAGTTAACTGGCTGCGGAGAGCAGAGAAAATTGCACCACCCCATGGGATGCTACAACACATACACTTCTTTAGATCAAACCTAATTAGACCAACTCTGGAGGGAAAGGTTCTGGGACCTAAGAGATTTGGCCTCAAGTCCCAGCTCTGCCATAGATTTCATGTTATATGAGGCAATTCACTTAACTTCAGGGCATTGTTACAAAGCTAAGGAGTCATAATGTTCTGAGATTCCCAGAGAAAACACTCTATAGAAGTGCAACATACTGTCATTACCTAACATAAAGGGTTCACAGAAGACTTAAACACTTAATAACTCAGTTTTCCCTTGGTTCTACCTGGAGCTGGATATTGTCACTAGGACATCCAGAATTTCTCTTTGTTTACTGGAATTAAAGTAGTCCTTTCCCCAATGACAATAAAACATTGGTGAAAGCAGCCTGTCCCACTCTAATTTATTAGTTCAGTCAGTGCTATTCAGCTCCCCACAGAAGTTACAAAATTAAAAGTTGTCAGTTTCCATAACGCCTTGACCTTTTCAAACTAAGAAGTTCAAAGTCTGGCCCATTGGGTCCAAAAATATATCTGCCAAGAGCAACTACTGGCCTCAGAGAGTCTATGTAAATGTTTCAGTAGGTAAATAATCATTCAGAGCTTTGGGAAAAATGTTCTACAAGTTGAACAAGGAGACAGGATGTCATATGTGGAGTAAATTAAAAAGAAAATGCTATTTTAGTGATGTATCCTGAGGGAAAAAATCAGATATCTATCATATCAAATCTAGAAGCTGGAAGTAACTATGTTTCAATACCTTTGATTAAAGAAATGGGAACTAATGAAAAAATACAAGTTTGTTTGAACAGAAACTAACCTGTTCTTTTCCAGTATTTTATTACATATCCCTTTCCATTGTTATTTGTATTTCAGCAGTTACTAGGGTCTCAGGCAGAATCAGGGTCCCATTGTGCCAGGCACTGTACAAACACACAGTAAGAGACAGTCCCTTCCCTGAAGAATTTACAATCTAAAGCCTTGAGTCTGCTTACAAACACATGCTTCATTTTACATGCCTGAGTAGACCCACTCACTTCAAAGGTACTTCTCACCTGCTTAAAGGTATGCACATGTCTAAGTGTTCGCAGGTTTGGATCCTAATTTAAGACAAGATGGGACACGTGGGTGTAACAAACAAATGAGGGGAAAATAAGAGGAATGATGAGTGTAATGTAATAGGGTGCATCTCATAAACTGATTATTTCCAATATTTAAAACCTACCAATGACGTTCATCATGACATATTAGTGGCCCCGATTAGAAACAAATTGGAAAATCCCTATCTATAGGCAATTTTAGTGAGTGGTGGTGACAGCCAAATATTGTAGGACAACCAGGACATGTGAGATCAACTTTGAGCAAAGGGGGGGGGGTAACTTCTTGAAATAATCTTTCTATAGCCTCAGATACAAGTAAAATAATTTCAGTCTAACCATATTTGCTGGTCAGAAGTTAGCCTCACATTTTAGAAAAGTGACATGGAGGCTTCTCTGTTTTGATCCTCAGTGAACAAAGATTAATTTCTGACCTGGCACCACTGTTACCGCTGAGTTTAAATACTAATTGCTCCATGGGATGGTTGCTGCATCAGCAGAATGCACCTTTGGTCTTTCCAGATTTTATTTTTTAATCAGAGATTCAGAAATTTCCCTAACATCTAAGAACCAAAGTTGAAAGCTACATAGCAGGTTGCACTAATTACACTATTTCTTATAACAGCAGGGAGCTTTTGAGCGGTTTGAGTATTTGAATAAAGACTATTTTTTCTCCTTGTATTAAAAAAAAAAGTGAAGAACTCAATGAATAATTACAGTCCAGAAAATAGTTTCTACTCACTGCAGGTACTTCCCCCACTCTGCCCCCACCCCAATTACTGCACTGCAAGACTGAATGTCTTCCCTAAAAAAGAAGCGAAAGACAACATGAGCGAGGTAATATCTTTTATCGGACCAAATTCTGTTGATGAGACAGACAAGCTTTTGAGCCAAACAGAGCTCTTCTTCAGGTTAACCCAGGTTAAAACAGCAGTGAAGACATGGCAACTCAACTTTTAGCTCAGGTTAGCAGATCAAGTTAAAGCCTGTAGAAGAACCTGGGGTTGAACTTGAGCTGCTTCCCCCAAATTAAAGGGGAAGTTGCTGTGTCTTTACTGCTATTTTAACCTTAACTAGCTAACACAGGTTAGCTAGCCTGAGTTCAGAAAATACCTTTTGTTAGCATTGAAGACATACCCTGTAACTATCAGATGTATTGGCTACTGTATCTGTTGGGCAATATCTTTCCAGTGGAACTAAAAGTCCAACATTTAGGGTATGTCTACACTGGAGCAGGAATGTATAATTGCCAGCTCAGGTGGACATCCCCACACTGGCTCTGATTAAGCTAGCACGCCAAAAGTAACAGCATAGCCATGGTGGTGTGAGTGGCAGGACAGGCTAGCTGCCCTGAGTAGCATGCTGTCTGCAACCATAGGCATGTATTTGGGCAGCTAGACCATCCTGCTGCTCATGCCACCTCAGCTGCACAGCCATTTTTAGCACACTAGTCTCAGAACTAGTGTGGATATGTCTACCTGAGCTGGAAATTACACCTTCCAGCTTCACTGTAGATATACCTTCAGTGTCAACAGGCACCTATTTCTTGCAGGTGTCTCTTGGCTTTTTAACTAAGCGAGGTGGAAAGCATTCAGTGTATTTAGCATATTCTTACTGGAAATACAGTTGTCACACTACGTACAAATGTCTCTCCTTCCTATCCATGCAGGCTCTTCTCCTGGTAGCACCTTTGTGCTTTCTTCCATGCTGCCTTTTATCAGTGGGAAGATCCACCCTGAACTAATTGGAGAAGCCATGGCCCTCTCCCCCTTCAAATCCTTCAATGCTCATTTCTGCTGCGATGCCTCTGGTAAACTGGCACCTCATAACAGCGTGGAAGGTGGCCAGCAATTGTTAACTCATTTATGTATTTTTATGATTAGTGAAGTGACTTAGCAAGGTATTTAATATACAGTGAGGAATCTGAGTAAATTTATTTGCCGGCAACTCTGCTTTCAGTGAAGCTACATTAGGGATGAATTTACTCTAATGTGTTTTTGAGAATTTTTTAAGTTGAATGTTTGAATGATTTTTAGCACACATGAGAAATACCAAAGTGACTTTGCTAGTGAGTGACATACAGTATGTCTCTACAGAATAAGTACAGCACAAGCAATTCCAAGTTCAGCTACTCCACATCCCTCGTGTGGCTCATCCTTAATCTAAAAGGAATTACCCTCTTAAGGGATAAATAGGTAAGATAGTCTTTATGCCTTTTCACTCTTTGTCCTCTGCAAAGTCTGTTAACAAGCAAGGATGCTAGTTTTGACGGAACCTTTGTAATGTAACCCTTCTGCCAGGCCAAATTGATAGCAGCAAGGCCAGGTTCAATACATAGAGGTTCCTTCCCTACAACGTAATGCAAAACCAGCTCAAGCCCCCACCCAGTGACCTGGGAAAATCTTACACACACCCCTGGGCACCTCGAAGAGGCAATACTTCCCCTCTCGCAAGCACAGAGTCTCGGTGTAGCAGAAAATGTTTATTAACATGAGATAAACAACAAGCATTAAATTGGGAAAACACTTCAACTAGAGTTCATAGATCAAACCATGAGCAAAGACCCACCCCAGGAAATTGGGCCATGTCCTTTTCCCTGGGCTCTTGAGTCCAGAAACCCCAAAATCACCCCAAGTCTCCAAAGTCCAATACCCCAAATGTCCCTAGAGTCCAGCAACCCAAAAATCACGCACAGTCCCAAAAGTCCCGCAGCCCAGAAGTCTCTGTCCCAGGTCAGTGCAGCCCCAGAGTTCAAGAGTCTATCTGCAGGGTTTTTCCCCCCCCCAGCCTGGGTAGAAAGGGGCACCTTACGTGGTCTGGGGCCAACTGCCCTGCCTCTCCGTGGGGTTCTGCTTCTGCCTTCACCACGAACTGTTCCACTCTACCAGCCACTCCGTTCTGCTCCTCCAGCCGTCCCCGCAAACTGCTCCGCTCCGCTCTGCCAGCTGCTCAGCTCCACCAGCCATCCCCACAAGCCGCTCAGCTCCGCTCACTCCAACTGTCCCCACAAACTGCTCCGCTCTGCCAGCTGCTCTGCTCCACCAGCCGTCCCCACAAGCTGCTCAGCTCTGCTCACTCCAACTGTCCCCACAAGCTGCTCCGCTCTGCCAGCTGCTCTGTTCCTCAATATAGCTTCAGGCTCCCCCACTAGTTAGCACAGCACTCAGTGATCTCAGCTCAGTAATTTCAGCTCATAGTAGGGGTGCCCCAGTGCTGGTGTACTATTGGTCCAAAGTGAGTTCAGCTCAGTAACCTATAACTAGATTCTTAAGAGAATCAAAAATCAGCTCTGATATTCAACAGTGGAGAGAGAAGGAGATGCAATTGGTGCTTCCAGCTCATACAAGGGACCCACACCCCCCCCCCCAAGTACAGATACCTATCCACCAGCCTCTCTCAATTCACTGGGTTTTGGAACCCATGTCCCTTGTCTAGCAAGTGCTACTTAGCTGGTGGTGAGACCTTCTGTCATTAAAACAGTTTCATAGTTCCCCATTCACATAATCAGGGTGACAATGCTTTATTCCTCCTGCCCCAAT
The DNA here is from genome assembly GCF_025201925.1 of Gopherus flavomarginatus. Lineage (NCBI taxonomy): Eukaryota > Metazoa > Chordata > Testudines > Testudinidae > Gopherus > Gopherus flavomarginatus. Next base: position 272,865,949 of record NC_066617.1, read on the forward strand.
AACAAAGAAATGGGGGATCCCACAGCTGTCAAAGTAACCATTTTAGGCTGCCATGGGCTATGCTAGGCAGGGTGGGTGAGCCTATGCAAAACACAATCAGCCCCTGAAATTCTTTTCCACACTTGCCATAATTCACCACCAGATGTCAGAGTAGAGCTCATCCTGACTCTGCTTACAGTAACACTAACATCTGTCCATTGAGAACTGAACTTAGACCAACCTTTAATTTCACATAAGCCAAACAGCTGTCAGATTTTGGTCACCACAGATCTTTGGCCCTGATTCAAACCAATGATCTTGAAATATAAGACCCCAGGACCCCAGAATTCCTATTGACTTGAAGAGAGCTAGGATTTTACCCCCATTTTATTAAAGAAACCCCAGAACTACCTTGGCCCTGCATTAGGCCATCTTTCCCTGCACATTTTTAACTGCAGTAAATCAATGTAAACTGTGTATTTACAACCTTACCATGAAAATGCATCATCACACACTACTGTATTTATAAGCTAGGTAAAACACCAGAATGCTAAAGCTGGACTCTGAGACATTTTCAGTTTCAAAAGTGGCTCAGAAAGAAAAAGTTAGGTCTTACAATTTAAGAAGAAATTTTACAGTTCTTGTCCTTGAAACTTACAAGAACCCGCCCCCCCCAAGATAGATGTGTCCTCACATTTGTCTCCCTACCACAGTTACCCAAAGGGACAATGGGGCCCCCAATCTTGAGTCTGGCTTCTGGATAAATATTCAAATCGGAATAATTTAGTTATAGCAGCTGTTGAGATGGTGAGTTTCATTTTGAACTTGCAAAAAACAAGCAATAGTTAAGAAGGTTTTGCAAAACCAAAACCGCCTTTTTTTTATTTTGTTTTGTTACAATCACTGCATATGGTCCAGCTTTGCTTCCTACTGTTTGTAAATAATGTGGCTATATATGCAATTTTAATCAGACGAGGATGTTTGTAGCATTTCATATAAGGATTCATGCTGTGTTACCATCACTTCCTTTATACTATAGCTGCTCTGAGAGATCAGAATTTATTTGTGCCATCTGAACCATGATTTAAGATTCTGACCTTTTTCAGCATTCTGTAATTTGAGAGCAGCTCATTCTGTTTCTCCTTGTTTATGGCCTTACACAAGAGATAGAAGAGGGGGAGAGAAGCTACATACCTGTAGCAAAGGCAACAAGCCACATTTTCAGTTTGCCAAGATTTGGGTGTGAAAGAGAAAAGAAATATAACTTCAAAAGAATCTATGAAAATACACAAGAAAGGAAATTAAATGTTCTTCCACTGATAAAAAAAACTTGCCATGGAAACATTTGGAGAATGCATTTTGTGCCACTAAAGAAAACTGATTTTTTTTTAAAACCTATCTAGCAAAAGCAGTAAAGAAACAGTATATTTCTCAGCACTTTATCAAAATGAGTACAAAGGCAAATGAAACTATGTCAGGCTATCATAATAGCAATGCAATAAATGCCATAGCACTACACAGACTTCAGCTTGCCTACAATGTCCCTATAGGGTTTTAGGTTATTTTACTCTGCCAGAGCAATAGAAAGAGGCTTTAGTGTAAAATGGGAATCAGATCCAGAGGGTTTTATAAGTGTTAAAGAAATCTATTTCAGAAAGTATTTGGGGCCCAATTCTGTGACTCCTATTCATATTGAGGAGTATGTATCGTGAGTAATCCCACTGATGTCAATGGAACTAGGCATGCGAATTCTAGTTCATATGAAGGTCACAGAATCAGGTCTTGGGATTCTAATTTGGAGTCTTTTATACAATACTCAAGAATGCATTTCTTATTGTCCTCTTTGTAGCTTTTAAAAGCTATAGTTGGCAGGTAAGAGAGCAAGTAATATGTCACACCATACTGGCTCTTTAAGATTAATTTGCTAATTCAAAATCTATGTCATGCCAAAAGCAATCTCCAGTGCTATAAGCATTGAGTCCACCCGAAATGCAATGCTGCAGACATAGTGACTCTCCACTTGTAAATATGTTACTCGGACACAGAACAGGCCCTTGTCTATGCACCTTGGACTACACATGGTGACTAGAAAACAGGTGCTTCAATGTTAAAGTATCATTTTAACATAAATATACATGGGACCTGGGGAGTAGGGGCGGGTAAGCTGGTTTCCCCAGGCTGGCAATTTAAAGGGGCCCCTGGCCCTTTAAACCACCAAGCCCGGCTGCCAGAGCCCTGGGGTAGTGGTGGCAGGACTCCATCTGCAATTTAAAGGGCCTGGAGCTCTATTGTGATAGCAGTGGCCAGAGCCCTGGGCCCTTTAAATCACCTCACCTCTTCCGGTTGAGGCCATGCCCCGGCTCCAGACTCCAGCGTAACAGTAAGTCCTTTAACTTACTTTCACCCCTGGGCCTGGAGTTCCAGATCTTATCTCATATAGGTTTTCCTCTCATTAGATTTAGTCCATTGTGATCCTTTAATGATAACTTAGGTATGGCCCAAAAACTTAATGAATACTTTGCCTCTGTTTTTAATAAGGATGGTAATATGGAACATGTGCGTGATGATGGTATTGCTGATGGAAGTGTGTCGACAAATGGAAATTACCACATCCGAAGTGGGTGGAAGAAAAATGTAAAGAGCTTAATAAGCTCAAATCATGGGAATTCCGATCATTTCTGTCCCAGAATACTGAAAGAGCTGGCATGTGAGCTTGCTAGCAAGGATTTGTAGGGGTACTACCATATACCTGTATTTAAAAGGGGGGGAGGGGAGGAATGATCTGGGCAATTATAGTCTGAGCTCAGTAGTATGCAAGGCTTTAGAACAAATTGTGAAGGGAAGAATAATTAAATTAATGGAGGGAAATGGTCAAGGGGATGTAACACAACATGGGTTTACCAATCATGATCATGCCAGACTAACCTGGTTTGCGTCTTTGAGAAAATAACTGATTTTTTTAGCTAAAGTAACGTTAGCGGATCTAATATACTAGACTTCAGTAAAGCATTTGACAAAGAACCACATGGAAACTCATTAGTTAAATTAGGGAGGATAGGGATCAGTACAAAAATTGGTGAGTAAGGAACGGGTTAAGGGGAAAAGGCAATGGTTTGTGCTAAACAGGTGAATTATGGGACTGAAGGGAGGTTACTAGAGAAGTACCTCAAAGATTTTATTCACTATTTTTGTAATGACATTGGCACAAAATAGTCTGAGTGTACTAATGAAATTTGCTGATGATGCAAAATTGAAATTCATGATCAATACGGAGGAGGATTGGAATATTATGCAGGAAGATCTGGATGACCTTGAAGACTGGAGTGACAGAAATGGGATGAAATTCAACAGTACAAAGTGCAAGCTCATGCAATTAGGGTCTAATAATAAGGATATCTGCTAGAAACGGAGGGCATTCAGTTGGCAGTGACAGAGGAGGAGAGAGACCCGGGTGTGTTGGTCAATCACAGAATGACTATGAGCCACCAATGTGATGCAGCTGCAGAAAAGGCAAATGTGAGCCTAGGATGTATCAGGGAAGGCACTGCCAGTAGAGAGCGTGAAGTATGAATGCCATGGTACAAGGCACTGGTAAGACCACATTTGGAACACTGGGTACAATTCTGGTCACCCATGTTCAATAATGGTGATATTAAACTGAAATAGGCGCAGAGAACTGCTACTAGGATGATCAAGGCCTATTTTATGAGAGAAGGCTGGAAGAACTTGGCTTGTTTAATCCAACAAAAAGAAGGCTGAGAGGGGATATGATTTCTCTCTCTCTCTCTCTCTCTCTCTCTTTATATATATATATATATATATATATATATATATATATATATATATATATATATATGTTAGAGGGATAAATACCAGGGAGGGTGAAGAGCTATTTAAGCTGAAGGACAATGCTGGCACAAGAACAAATGGGTATAAATTGCCTATGAACAAAGTCAAGCTGAAAATTAGAACAAAGTGTTTAACGATCAAAGGGCTGAGGTTCTGGAACAGCCTCCCAATAGAAGTTATGGGAGCAAACAACGTAATTACTTTTAAGATTGAGCTGGACAAATTTAAGAGAGAGCTGTGATTGTATGACAGGGTTTCTTGTAATGGTAGGGGACAGGTTTAAACAGCCCTGTGGCTAAATTCCAGTTTATAGCTTATGTTCCCAAAAGCTCGTGCTTCAGGATTTCAGCTAGTTACCTGCAGTGGTCAGGAAGGGATTACCTCTTCCACCCCCTTCCCCCCCCAGTGTATTCTGGGGTTTGTTTATATCCTTCCTCCAGAGCATCACAAATGACCATGGCTGGAGAGGGGATGGTAGATGAGGTGGGCCAGTGCTCTGAGATGGCACCAAGCATTTTCTCTTTCAGGTACTTGGCTGGTGGGTTCCTGCTCACATGCTCAGGATGTAACAGATCACCATGTGGGGTCAGGAAGGAATTTTCCCCAGGTCAGATTAGTAATGGCCTTAGAGGGGTTTTCAGGCTCCACTGCAGCATGTGAGTCACTTGCCAGGATTATCTGCCTATATCTCACTTAATCATTTCCCTGTGTCACCTGACCAGGATGAGGACAATCTCATCTAGTGGTCACAGCAGGCATCAGTAGTCAAGAGTCAAAGCCCAGGGTCAAACCAGAGATGAGGAACTGGGTCAAGCAGGGTAGCAGGCAAGGACGGGTTCAAGGCAAGGGGAGCACAGCAGCAAGGTGGGGGGAAAAGCAGGAGCAGCAAGAACAAGATAACACAGGAGCAGGCACAGTGGTGAGAATGAGCATTGAGAAGCCAGCGAGCTGCTGCTAGTTTGAGTGACCTGCTGACCTCTGCAGCTGGTCAGGTGGTGGGTGGCCAATCAGGCAGCCTGCTGCAGGTCATTTGTACTGATAAGGCTGTCTGGAGACTAGCTCTGCAACAGCCCCTGAGTCCTGACACCCTGCCATTACAGGGGCCTCTCTGCTTAGGGCACATAACTGACTAGTCTCTGGCGTGCTGTAATACTTTGGTTGTTGAGTTTAGTGTGTGAGGGCTGGTGGCCTGTGATGTTCAAGAGGCCAGACTAGATGATCTGGTGGCCCCCTGGCCTTAAACTCTATGACTTTGTGTTGTGATAGGATTGTTAAAACTGAATTAAAAGATATTTATTCATAGAAGGGTTCCAGGATGTGGTGTAAACAGCATTGGCAGTCTTGAACTCTTCGGCGAGTCTATAAATAGAGATGTTTCTTTAAAACAAAACCTAGCAAAGTAAGAGCTGGCTAGCTGTCAGGAGTAGCAGTTTGAATTCAATCCATGTCCTACAGAGCTAACAGCCCAACTGATCCAAACAAAGACAAGCTGAAAACTACGGTTATCTTTAACCTGAGCAGGAATGTCCCACAATGATTCATTAACATAAAACTAAGCTATTAGCGCTGCTTGTGGAACATTTAGGTTGCATGGTTAAAAATCTCTGTCAGGAAAGACAAAGTGCAGTTAGACTCTAGAAAGTAACCAGCCTGAGTGATTTGGGGATGGTGGGGGGAGAGCGGGTCTAGAACAGGGGTCGGCAACCTTTCAGAAGTGGTGTGCCAGAGACTTCATTTATACACTCTAATTTAAGGTTTGCATGCTGGTAATACATTTTAATGTTTTTAGAACGTCTCTTTCTATTAGTCTATATATTATATAACCAAACTACTGTTATATGTAAAGTAAACAAGGTTTTCAAAATGTTTCAGAAGATTTAAAATTAAATTAAAATGCAGATCTTATCAGTTTAGTGTGATCCTTGCCCTTGCTATTCCTTGCTGAGTTTTCCAGTGTCTAGCACATATTTGGATACTTTAAGCTGCACACAGGCTTTTGAGTGATCTGTTGTTAACCGGCTGGCAGGAGGTCAGTGGCTGGAACCCCAGATTGGCAGCTGAGGTGAGTGGAGCTGGTGGCTGGTAGGGCTGAGCAGGGCCAGAGGCCTGGACCCTGTCTGGCAGGGGACCTGTGCTGGAACTCCAACCAGAAGCAAGGTGAGTGGGGATGTGTTGGGAATCCCAGCTGGCAAGGGGCCAGCAGCTGGAACCCCAAAGCAGCAACTGAGCGGCTCAGCCCGCCGCTGCTCTGGGGTTTCGGCCACCGGCTCCTGCCAGTCAGGGTCTCAGCCCACTGCCAGCCTGGGATTCCTTCACCCAGGCCAGCAGTGGGCGCTGAGTGAGACTGATGGTGGGACCCCAGCTGGCAGGAGCCAGCAGCAGAAACCCCAGAGTGGCGGTGGGCTGAGTGGCTCAACCCACCCCCACGTGCCATCAAAAATCGGCTCACATGCTACCTTTGGCACACGTGCTGTAGGTTGCCAACCCCTGGTCTAGCATCTTCCTATACAACGAGGCAGAATGGATGGACATACAGAAACATGTCCCCAGGAGCAGAAGGTCCCTTAGAGATTCATGGGCTCAGGTGTACCAGATCAGGCTCACATGTTTTTTTCCTTTTGATGTTTGCGTGAAATGTTAAACTCAAAACAGTTTTTGCTTTTAATCATCACATAAATTCAGAGAGAGGACATCCCATTTGAGGTATTTACAATATTACTGTCATCCACTTCCCTCCTGCTCCACACTAGTTATAAGCATTTTCTTCTAAAGGTCTGTTCTAAACCCCATCACTTCTTTCTCCAATAACAACGGAAGCTGTAGTTAGGTCCCCTCATTAGTAAGATGTCATTTCTTTTACACAATATGATAGAGAATTTACTAGTACAGGGGGTCCCCAGGATACATCTCACCGTTATCCATCATTTCACATATCTGTCACTCACCAATAAGGGAACGTGTTCTGATTCATGTCAGTCCCGATCCACGTATCTGTCGCTTCACCTTTTGTGTGGCTTTTCTTTGGGTGCTTCCCCCAGTATTCAGGAGGTGCTGGGAGGGAAGGGGAAGAGTGGGGACAGGACATGCTTGGAGGAGGGGGCAGAACTGGGTGGGAAGAGGGGGGGCCGGGCCATTATTTCTTATGGGGGGAAATTCCCCAGTATCTGCCGTTTCAGTATTCATCACCCTTTTCAACAATGCAACCAACATTTACTGGGGACCCCCTGTAGCCTTGTGAATGTTTTATAAGACTTCATATTAAACTCCATTTGTCAAATACACAAAGAGAAATACAGTTTGAGATATGTTATCCTTTGTGTGTGCATGTGTAATGCAGTAATTCACAAAAAATTAGTGAGGTTCCAGAGTACTTCACCTTCTTTTACCAGCCGTTCAGTGTCACTCACATGATTGCTGTGGGTCTATGCTGACTGAAGTATCACTTAGCAGGCCTATCACTTGTCAGCAGGCCAATCATTTTGTAGTATTTATAAGGACCAAAGTATTTCATTATGATCAGTTTGATTTAAGCTAGGATTTTTTCCCCACTTAATAGCAGATTAATTAATATGCATATTCCTGCATCAGGTTAATCCTATATTTGAACATCTGTAACTATGACATCTTCATTAAAGTTGTCATAAATTTCATCAGTTCCAGTTACACAGTCTCTTGAGGAATCCTGAATTTTCCTTGCTAAAACTCACACAACTGGTTTGTCTGGGTGTGTGCTTGGTAATACACAGTTCCCTGTCACTAGGATATAGATTCTGAGGCCCGATGGGACTATTCTGTCTAGTTTGACCTCTTCCTTAATACAGGCCATAGAATTTCATCCATCCATTTGTCCAAGTTATTACATCTATTCTGAATGTAGTGAAGTATTTGAAAGTATTTAGACTCACATGCTGGACCAGAATTTAGGAATATTCATCTGCATCATGGATCAAACAGACAGATGCTGATTTTTATTGTTCACTGATGCTTCTGCCTCTGGTACTTGCTCTTGCACACTTTTGTAAAGCGGGTCCTACAATGTGACCCAGTTAATTGTTGATCTTGCTAGCTAACTTGGCAGACTCCTGCTCAGTTTTTATTTTTCTGGATATTGCAGCTGCCTTTAATATACATGATCACTCACCTCTTTGTAGTCCTCTCACACTGTATCTTGGCTTCCTTTGTTCTGTGCACTTCTGGTTCACTTCCTACTCTGATGGTGGCTCTTTCAGCCGGGGTATCCTTCAGTGGCGCCTCACCTCCCTCCCTTCTTCCCTCTCCTTTTATCTTTTGATATCTCTTGGGGTTCTGTTCCTAATACTCCCCCCCACAACCCGACTCACTCTTCTCTACACTTTCTTGGCAGTCTTACACACTGCAATGTTTGCAGTTATCACTACATGGATGATTCTCAGAGCTGCTGTATCTATCCTGACCTCTCCCACTCTGTTCTCACTTATGTCATCACGTTTCCAGATATTTCCTCTTGGATATCCCACTGCCCCCTCCAACTCAGTGTTTCCAATCTAAACTTCTTTCTTGCTGATCTTTCTCTGCCTCCTGTCTCTATCACTAGTGATAGCTCCACTTCATCTAACATACATTTGCTTTGTCCTCACACTGTAAACTATTCAGAATAGGAACATGAGTTCTTAGTGCACAGAATCCTACTCATGTCATTCATGGGCTTTACTAGGACTGCTCATGTGGTATGGTAGGTAGGATTTGGCCTTGTCTTTACAAAGCTCTGTATAAATTTACAGTAGTGTACACTTATTTTAAACAACAACAACATTTATAAGTCATGTAATTACCTATAAGTGAATAATTACACTCATAATTTTTTGGGAAATACTCAGATTTCCTACCAACTGCTCGAAGGTCTCACCTATCTTTTTGTAACCTATGGGGTTAACACATGAATAATCCCCCTTCTACCCTAAGATTTTAATCAGAACTTCAATACCGTCTACTATCTCTCTTTTTAAATGTGACTGCTGTCTCAGTCAAGTCCTTTTCTCCAGCAAAATGCAGTAGAGTTCAGTGTTGTGGTTTATTGATTTAGTATTTCACTTTTGCTTTAATCTGTACTATTGTCTTGGCCTCTCTAGGTTTTTATTGTTTTCTTCAAAACGTATCCAGTTAGGTGGTAGAAATATATCCATTTTTTGGTAGAATCTTTAGGTCTGTTTTTGATAGATAGTAATATTTATCAGGCACACACCCATGCAGTTTATTTAACCATCTCTATGCCACTGCTTCATAGCCACTTCACCACTGAGTGACATGTATGACAACACATAATTTCCTTTAGTCACACAGCACCAATTTTAATAAATTAAGTGCTCATGAAAGGTGACAAACAGTAGAGAGAGCTGACAGAGATGAGACCTACATAATCGGCTGTAGCAGTGCCAAACTCCCCAAGTTGCCTCGCCTCTATGTACCTTAGCCCTGAACACAGGTACTACCTCAGCAGGGCCTCTCCCCATGCCCATTCATGAATCAGCTTCTCTGCTGAGGCTAAAAACAATGTGAACCTGTACAATATGGCAGTACTTTCAATGAGGTGGACACCAGCCCACTAGGAAGAGGACTCATTTAACATCAGCAGCCAAACAGACATGAGATGGTAACAGCACTTGATCATCACCAACCTGGACTTGAACCTGTGACATACAGATGAAATCAGTATTACTAGTCCCCTGAGCCTTTCAGTCCCCAGCACTATTGTATTCTAATATCAATATATGAAGTATGACCTGAAAGTCTAATAGAGGCTTTGCCAGGTCAGAGGACGTAACACTGCTCAAGTGGATCAATGTATACCCCAGAGGAAGACAGATGGAAACCCCAATATTTCTCACATATCAGTGAGAATCAGAAGTAATCCCAATGAAGTTGTTATTGAAGTTAATGGATTTATGCTGGTGTAAAATCAGTGTAAATGAGACCAGAATAAAACCTACGTGGTACTAATTACTACTGACTCAATCATAGGTGTTCAAACTAGTGGTGCTGGGGGTGCTGCAGCATCCTCCTGGCTTGAAGTAGTAGCAACCCAAATATGTTGTTTCCATCTTCAGCACACCCACTATCAAAAAGTTTCCAGCACCATTGGGCTCAGCCAGCACAAACCTAAATTGAACCTTTGTCAATAGTAGCTGTCCACAGGTAAGGTTATGGGAAACACCATTTAGAAAACAAAACTAGCATGAATCTCTGAAAGGTTTCTAATTACCTTCCTTTCCCACCCACAGTTTAGAAGAATAAGATGTTTCCAAGGGGTTTTGGCCTGTACTCAAATATTTGGTGTGATTTCTCATTTCTAATATTTTATAGTTACTGCATTTCTCCAAGCAGGTTGCTTGGCTTTCAGTAGAAATGACTGAATCGGGGTAATTCCATACCACTCCAACCAATCACTGTGTCAGTGAGGCCATGTGACCTATGCATTTAACTAGACTCCCTTCAAGTAATGGTGGCACGTATGTGAGTCTCACTGTTAAAACTGTTCACATTATAGCACCTAGAAATCAAGATAAAGTAATTATGAAATAAAAGCATGGTGCCCTCCACTGTATTTGAGCTAAATAGAAATTCAGTGTTACTTTGGAATAGAAGCAAGGGACTAAACAGTCAGCTATAAGTAGAGGGCCATGAGCTTCTGTTCAGAGCACAGAGGAGCCCCCAGACTCTTACCTCCATTCTTCAGTCATTGCTCCAAAGACCTGGCACCCTACAGCAATCCTCCCAGTGATGGTGGAAGGATGGAATTAGATCCCTCCAGAGCTCACTAACACTCCATGCATCCACTAGAGGATGTTGCTAGAGAACAAAGAAAAGCCCTCCCTGCTCCAGAGTCTGCTGCATCAGTCTTACCAAGCCAGGTTAGAGGCAAGGCACTGAGCTGGAATTCTGAAGTATTACTAGAGTCAAGTATCAGAGGAGTAGCCATGTTAGTCTGGATCTGTAAAAAGCAACAAAGAGTCCTATGGCACCTTATAGACTAACAGATGTACTGGAGCATTAGCTTTTGTGGGTGAATACCCACTTTGTCAGATGCATGTACGTGCATCTGATGAAGTGGGTATTCACCCATGAAAGCTTATGCTCCAATACATCTGTTATTACTAGAGTATTACTGTTGGACATCAAGAAATCCTGCTCTCCTTTAGACTGGTGTAAATCTGGAGTCAATTCCTTTGACTTCCATGGAGTTACTCCAAATTCACACTTGTGTAACTGAAACCAGAATGTGGCCCATTGTATTTCTAACCCACTTAAACACTATTAAGGCCCTGATCCAAATCAGTGAGTCATTTCACAGACTTCTCAGGGATTTTAAGCAGGTCATGACAGAAGGAAATGTTTTTTTAAAATATGTTTTAGCCATGTGTGTTTTGTTGTTGAACTGAGCTTGTGGACATGATGGATCTTTAATAATGCTCAGAACAACTGAGTTAAGAGTAGCTACCAGCTATTCCCCTTTAGTTACTTACACAGGATTATTCTTTACAGTTTTAAAAATGGAATCATGTTTATTTGTTCTTCATAACTAATGCATGGAACAAAATTCAACAAAACTTCTCCATAGTTTTTTTTTTACAGGTTCCTTAAATATTTAGTAAGCATTGCCTCATTTTACAGAAAAAAGAATCACTGAAATATGGGAAAACAATTGTTAGACATCAAAAATGATTTAACATTAAATAATTCATTAAGTTGTGTGTTACATCAATGAAAATCCTCAGTTCTACAAACCATCTTTTAAATAGCCATAAAAGTAGATATGGACACTCACAATACAATCTCCTATTAGCAGAGTTCATACACATTATTGCACATAAATAAAAGGAAGAATCCATAAGGAAAATAAATTTACAATCTATTAACTACCCTTTCACCTTAAACATTGCAACTAGTGGAAAGTTCTGATTTTCCTTCCAACATTTATTTGAAATATACATTAGAGAATGACAAGTTAAAACCATGAAAAGGGACACCTGAATCATAAAAATACTGATATGGCCAAGAAGAAAATGGAGGATGCTGCAATCAGTTTCCTCCATAAAGACTATCTCACAACAACCAAGCCATTAGAAGTGTTTCAGTACAAACTTGGATATCTTTTCTGAGTATGTAGTTGCTGTTACTAGAGAGGTTTACAGCATTCAACACTATCAGAGTAAGCCAAACTTTGTGAATGAACAGCACAGGGCCTTGTGCACTAACTTGCACCAATTTGTAGTTCAGTGGCAGCTGATTCTGATCTAACACACCCTGGTGAACATCAGAACTCCAGGGAAGTCAGTCACATAACAGTGGTGAGGGGAAAAAAAAACAGTGTAAGTGAGCCAATGAATTAAACACAGCAACATTACTTCCACCCCATTTGTGACTCATTTTGCATGCCCAGTGCCTGATTCTGATTAATGTCCGTACTGCAGTTTGAACACAAAGTACTATATCGATAAGTAGTGTGTGTAGCAAGAAAATCAACTAACAGGGAGGTCTGCCACACACGCTCTCTCCTCCTCCTCTGACAAATCCATTTCTGGTGTATAGTGAATGTCACTCCCATCACCTTTCATTGGACTACGTTACACTCAGTGTGTAACTTTATACCCCTTATGTCATTGGATTTGGCTAAATTACTTGAAAATGGGAGTTGAAAACTAGAGACGGGCCCAAGTTAGTTAGACTGGAACCAACCCTAAGCCTTCCCAAAATTCAAAGAGGAGGGGACCTGGCATTCTGGTTTGGGTCTTTACAGTTACATGGTAGCCGTGAAGTCTAGCTCTGGACCCGAACTTCCATAAAGGTCAGTGGAGTTTGGATCTAGGAGTTTGGTTTGGGCCCCATCTCTAACAAGTAATGGGTGGTGTTCAATAGAACTTCTTGAAGCCTCATTAAATTCTCATCACTACTGCAGTGAGGAACACCGGAGCAGAGAAGCTGATCTACTGTTGCTGCAAAGGCATTGCGTGCATTTGTGAGAGGGCAGGCTAGGTCACATCTGCATTTGTCAATAAAACAGCTCGGAGGCAATACATTTAATTCTGTGGCCAAACATAAATCATCAGGAATTAGAAACTTAAATCTCAACAATTTGGTGAACTTTTTGCCTAGTGTGAACCTACAGCCAATTAGAACTGGAAATAAGCAGCTAGTGTTGAGCATATCAGGTGAAAGATTAATAAGTACATCTGCACCACAGCAGAGTGACGTTTCTTAGCACCACCTCAGTAGCAGAAACACAAATGCCTCATGTCGGTAACATCATAATTTGTTAGTGATTCTATGTCTTTGTTTTTAAAAATCTAATGCTTGCAAAGTTTTGGAAATGGACAGAGTGGGCTAAATTCTGATCTCATTTAAACTAGTCTAAGTCTAGTGTATCTACAGTTAAGTCAGTGGAGTTACAACCATGTAAATTTGGAGTACCTGAGATATGAACCTGGCTCTTTATTTTGATTATTGGCATTTTTAATTATTTGGCATTTGATTATTGGTTATTTTAAACACAGCACTATGCACAGCGCTTTAGAGTGAATATCAGCAAACCTCTGTCTAAGAAGTAAATCTTAGAGAATGTGGAAGCCCTTTCTGGTTTATTTTAATATGCCAGGAACTTCTGCTAAAAAACACCCGAAATGACTGTGGGTTTTTCTAAAGCCACTAGTGTAACTGCGAAGGCTTTGGCTGTGGTACTTGCCCTCTATGAGCTTTAGAGACTGGAAGCTGTGAGCCCTCTTCCCAACAGGCCCACTTGCTGCTCTGCAAATGCCAGCATGTGTGAAGTAGGCTCACAGTCAAAAATGAACTTTAACTCAGCCTCAAATATACACCTTCAAGATGTTAGAAATTCCATTAACATAAATGCCATAACACATGAGCAGCCCTTCAGAGGCCTGACTTCCCCTCTGGGAGATGACTGACTACAGGGCTAGGCATAGCATTAATGTGTTACCAAACTGTTAAATTTTAACTCCCCCCATCCAACTACTTTGTTTTCATTTTCTCCATTAGAAGTTGTTGTGTGTCAAACAGAAGTAGGGTGACCAGACAGCAAATGTGAAAGATCAGGATGGGGGTAATAGGACCCTAAATAAGAAAAAGACCCCCAAATTGGGCCTGTCTCTATAAAATCAGGACATCTGGTCACCCTAAACAGAAGGAGGGCTGCTGCTGTACCCAGGCAGTGGCAGCTGGCACCCAAAGTGAATGCTACCTGCAGTCTCACCAATCTCCCAGCTTCTCTCCCCCATTCCATACAAAGATAATATTTTCAAAAATGAAAAGCCAAGCCACTGTGGCCCTGAGGGACAGAGGTGTGCAGCGAAGAGTTTTGTTGTGTGTTAAGGGAGGATAGCAAGGAAGTGAGAAGAAAGAGGGGACCCTCCTATTTTCAGAATGAAAAATGAAGTATGTTGTACAGTAAAGGGCAAATTGGGAGACAACTGTGATTATCTCTTTGTGATCCCCTTACTGATCTCTTGTAGTACCAACCTCTGCCTCTCCAAGCTACCTCTACCCTCCCTTCCACACTACAGTCACCCCTCTTGCCCTCATTTCACCAGCACCCACATTCACCAATTGATATAGTTCCTCTCTGCATTCAACTGGGCCAAACCAACTGTGGGGAGATGGGCTCCCTGGACCCCCCCAGGAACCACTGGGCATCATTTACCCTCTCTTCTCCCCCAGTTAGCAGCCTTGGGGAATTTCTCTGCAGGCTACATCCCACAGACTGGTGTCTGGCTCCTGTGCTTCCCTTCCCTTCGCAAGAAGGGAAGGTCTGGCTGGAACGAAGACCAGCCTCTCAGGTAGCCCCTAAAAACTCAGCTGTGAGGGCTTAGTCCCTCAGAGTCTATTACCCCGTCACAGGGTTTACCTTCTACCCCTCTTCCTGGGGCATGGTGCGTTACCTCCACTCAGGGCAGCTCCAGGAGCAGTGTCTCACAGCTGTCTCCTCCTTGGCTGGATTCCCTCTATTACCATCAGTCACTGAGCAAGCAACTTTCTTCCTCTTCACCACCTCATTCTGTGGTAAATTCCCCCCTCTGAAGCGCCCCTTCCCCCTCCCCCCCCGGTAGGCTGAGCAAGTCTTGCAGGTGTGTCTCATTAGCCTGGATCAGGCCCAGAGGAGCTTGGTAGTCTCCCTCATAGGAGGGTGAGGGCAAGTCACTTCACACACCAACCCATGCCCCTCCCAGCTCAGAATCTCTGCAGGCGCCCTTGCCACCATCATTCCCAACCCCACCTGCAGAACAACATCCTCCCCCCCCACATCACTACTGGTCCCTCCAAGCTAAGAACCCCTTCTTCTTGCCAAAACTCAGCACAGCATGGGCCCACCCCATTCAGCTCAGAGCTCTCTTCCCACCAAGGCTCATAACAAACACATACACCTCTCAAGATTCAGTGTACCTTTATGACCAGAGCCCTTATAACAAATTTGGAAAGTGTCCGACTAATACTTCAGCTTTTTCCACTCTTTTTCTTGCCTTTCTTATTCCACGCCCTTTGTGGATTTCACCTTTCACAAAAGTCAAAGCTGATATTGTTACCTCCATCCAGATAGGGTGAACAGGCCTGTGTGAGCTTCCCCAGAATGGATCTCATTTCTCAGCAGTAGTACTTATGCCATTCATTTGCCAGGCTCTCTCAGAATGGAGCCTGCTTACTAGCAGGTTTTGGTGATGCACAGCCAAATCTGCTAGGGATTAGGTTAAGACCTTCTAACTCATTTCACTTATAAACCGCCCATGACTGCAGGCTTTCAGAAATAAAAGAATAGTTTCAGCCCCATGTGTCACCTAGTCCTAAATGTAATTTAATCACATTCAGTATTTTCTTTTTCTTACTTAAAACACTACATGTAAACATCTGAAGGGCAACATGGTTTTCTCTGTTGCATTCAATACAGAACACAGCTACGCAGGACAGTCTGAAATACACCAGTGTCAGCAGCTCAGTGGTTCTCTGATTTTTGATTCATATCATCACAAGTTTCAGCTGCTCAAACTGTACAGAGTACATCAGTTAATGGAAAAAAAAGAGCTATCTTTTCCAGCCACTCTCATCGCTTAGGCCTTTGAAAGAAGTTAGTATTTGATAAGAATCTATTCCACTGCCAGTTAATAACACTGATATAAGGAGCATTGAGAAACACAAAAATATATATATATTCTCCTAGCTGATAGAAACTAAGAAAAACTAAGACAAAGAAGGGCAGCTGTGAGACTCAGTCTCATCTACCAAGGCAACACTACTCATTCCTTGTGTAATCTCTGAGTAACCAAGTTCAAGAAATTATCAGGGTTTTCAATTCTCTTTTCTTTTATTTGTCTAAGAATGAAAAGCGTCACCATCGCTCCACTTGACTGTTATAATCTTCAGTAACAGCTATTTCTGCTGCTGATTCTTCCTTCTGCCACTGGTGCGCCCTTTGCTCCCGGAGTAGCTTCCGCTCCTCCCGCCGTTTTTGCCGGTTCTTCTGGTGCTCCTCTTGCTTGGAGTACTGAAAGCGTTGGAGAAAGAGGTCTTTAGCATATTCATAAAGCTGCATGTCCAGAAAGTTCAACACCTCTATGCGCTTCCGGGACCCTTCATCAATATCCACATTAGAGGCCCGGGTAATATTGAACTGGGTGAATGGGGAAATGAACTTAAGGTTGAATGTCCTCTCAAAGAGATACTGTGTTTTCCTCTGAAACTCTGTGAGTCCAAAAAAGGCCATGTTTTTCAGGTTGTTCTTGGCGCTTTGGAGAAGGATCATATTTCTCTCACTTTCATTCATAAAAGTCAAGTTGTAACATCCAACCAGGCTTAGGTCTGCCAGCATGCGAACCTGGCGGTTGTTAGCCAGGTTGTAACCACAATGCATGAACTCTTGCAAGCTGACTCCAGACCAGTCATCCCCCAGGTAACAGGTAGGCAGCTCATCTGGCGTTGGACTTCTTCCATCACACATGTGGAGGGAAGTTTTCCATGTTGCTCCTCTCTGGACGTGTTTCCATTCACTCAAATACCGTGACACTGGATCCCTCAGCATTGTGATGTAATAGAAGTTCCTGGAACAAATTTTTAAAACACAGTTTTAGGATTCAGCAGCTTTTACTCTTATTAATTAGCAATTTTTATTTCTCTCTGATGAAATGCTTGCTAACCAACGACTTCGTCTTAGGGCAGGTCTACACTTAAAACACTGGATTAGTGCAGCTGCACCACTTAAGTAAAAATGCTCCTATGCCAGCGGGAGAGCTTTTCCCATCAGCATAGTTAATCCACCTGGCATGAGGCAGTAGTTGTAGATGGGAGAAGCTCTCTCACTGACATAGCACTGTCTATACTCAGGGGGTAGATTGGTATATGTGTATCACTCAGAGGTGTGGATTTTTTACATCTCTAAGCGACATAGTTATACCGCTATAAATCTGTAGTGTAGACCTTGCCATAACTTTTTCAAATGGGCCAATGCACTTGTAAAGCTTAAGCCTCTAGAACATTCCTAGCAACTATGACATGTGGATAATAAAATTTACCACACCACAAGTCACTTTCAAGAAGGTGGACTGAGGACACATTTTTATCCCTAACCCATTTATCCATCTGTTCTTCATCATGGTGATTTTTGAGGCACTTACTAGTTCTGAAAGAGGAAATAAGTAACATTAACTACCTCCCAGTGACAAACACAGTGGTACAAAGTGCAAACCTTAACGCATGGTGAATATTGTGAACAAACTAGAAGGCAGTTTGGTTTTTGTGATTAATTCTTTTTATTAATTTTCATCCATTTGTGATTAAGGAGATATGCTACAAAACAAGCTGCAGACAAAAGAGGGATTTTTTTTATTTTGAGGAAAGGAGATTTTAACCACAACCAACTGTGCAGTGTTCCATGACAAATCCAATTGTACTCAATAGACTCTTTTTATATGCTGGTATTTAGCAATATCGGAATCAATGGGAGAAGATACAACGGTTCAAAGATAAAACAGTGAAACTGTTGTTGTGTCCTTTGAGGATTTACTATGCTGAGGATTCCAGACCACAAAGATGTGAATTCTCTCACTACTCTTGTACATAATGAGAAAATATTAATCCTGTCAGCTGTCTTCTGAACTGAGACAATATGACTCTCTACAGCACATGGTTAGAATATATGAGCAGCCTGGACAATACCAACTGGATGCTTCAACTGCTGCAATGTGGAAGATTTTGGCATGACCAGCCAACTTGCAAATGGGTCATTAAATGGGTTACACTGAGGCCAATGACAGGACTAAAATCCATTTACATGACTTAATTTGAGTTGAGAGACGGATTAAGACTAGTTATGATCATGGATACTAAAATCACTCACTGCTGATAAGTGTAAAGGTTAACATGTTCAGCTGTTATCTGTTAGGAATACAAAAAAGATACTAAAATCTACCTGACATCAAATAGAACAAGAAACTGCAGACCTCAGTTTGTCAATTTATCTTTCAGTTGCCGCATTGAGAGTTTCTACATCTAGTTATGGCAATGTGAAAAAGACTGAAATTGAGTATGCCTAAACAATCTTTCATGTAACACGTTTACTGTTGAAGATTTTATTCAATAACAACTTAACCTAAATTATAGGGTGATATAAAAATAAGACAAAACCAAAATACTTTATAACTTTTGTCAGCTGGAATAGCAACTAAAAGTCCACGAGTAAAATTAACACAACTAGTGTGGTACAAAAAGAGGTGTTTGCATGACTCATCTGGCTCTGAACAACACGTTAATAAAATATGAGTCTCCAGCACCTGATCCACTGAAATTACCCTAAGGCCTGGTCTACATGAGTCTGTTATTTTGGAATTAGCCGAGTTAATTCAGAAAAAAAAAAGATTCCGTCCACATGACCAAACCGGCTTTTTCAATTTAAAGGGCTCTTTAAATCGATTTCTGTACCCCACCTCGGCAAGTGGAGTAGCGCTTAAATCGAGATCACAATCCCGGGTTAAAGGTATTGTGGACGCAATTCAACGTTATTGGCCTCCGGGAGCTATCCCAGAATGCTCCCTTGTGACCGCTCTGGACAACACTCTCAACTCCGATGCACTAGCCAGGTGGTCAGGAAAAGCTCCAGGAACTTTTGAATTTCATTTCCTGTTTGGTCACCATCAGCACAGGTGACCGTCAGCACAGTCCACCATCACAGGCAACCATGCAGAGTCCACCATCATAAAAGATCACGCAGTCCCGGATTCACAGACGAACTCCAGCATGGTCCGAATGGGAGCTACTGGATCTCATCGTATGTTGGGGAGACGAGTCTGTTATGGCACAACTACGTTACAAAAAAAGGAATGCAAAAACATACACTAAAATCTCCAGGGCCATGATTGAAAGATGCTACTCCAGGGACACAGAGCACTGTCATAAAAAAATCAAGGAGCTCAGGCAAGCATACCAAAAAGCCAGGGAGGCAAACGGGTGCTCTGGGTCACAGCCTCATACATTCCATTTCTACCGTGAGCTCCATGCAATTATGGGGGGTGACACCACCACTCACCACTCTCCGTGGACACCTGCAAGGGGGGAGTTGCATGGAGTGAGGAGGAAGAGTCATTGGAAGATGAAAAGGAGGAGGAGAAGGACAGTGCCCAGGCAGCAAGTAGGGAATCCGTTTCCCCCCCTAGCCAGGAACTATGCTTAATGCTGGAGCCAATAGCCTCCCCCCACTCCAATGACCCTGGAGAAGGTACTTCTGGTGAGTGAGAGCCTGACTGGAGCCACGCAGTGATGGTGGGGGGGAACCCAGTCGCACTGGGCTGTTTGCGTATAGTTTAAAGGGCTCATCCCCGCTCAGAGCCTCATTGGAGCCACACGATGGGTGCAGGGGGGGTGTTGGGTGTTGTGTGAAGTGATCATCCCAGAGACCCTGCAGGCTCTCCTTTATGGCAAATCCACCAGGCATTGCTTGCTATGGGAAAGGGGTCCCAGCAGTCTGAAAACACTGACATGAATTTAGAAGAAGCAGAACCTCGTGTGCCCCTAGGCTGCCTGCAAGCTGAATTCTGTTGCCCAGCTGTGTGTGATGGCTTACTCATAGCAAAGTGTCCTCTTTGTCCTCTGAAATGTATATTTTAAAATACTAACCTTCCTTTTTCTCCTTCCGCAGGCCCCTATCTACTCCGTCGAAGAGGTTGGTTCAGATTAGAAGGCGGAAAAAACAAACTTGGGCAGACATATTCGCTGAGCTCATGCAGTCCTCCCGCACTGATAGGGCCCAGCTGAATCCGTGGAGGCAAACAATTGTGGAGTCCCGTAAAGCATTACAGGAACACAAACAGAGGAGGGATGTGCGCGATGAGAGCAGGCAGAACGCTATGGTCAAGCTCATGGGGGAGCAAACTGACATGCTCCACTGTATGGTAGATCTAATGGGGGAAAGGCAGCAAGACCACAGACTGCCGCTGCAGCCCCTGTATAACCACCTTCCCTCCTCCCCAAGTTCCATAGTGTCCTCACCCAGACGCCCAAGAACACGAGGGGGGAGGCTACAGGGACCCACACACTCAACACCAAAGGATTGCCCAAGCAGTAGAAAGCTGGCATATGTGAACTTTTGATTTGGTTTCTCAACTTGTCCCTCCCTCCTCCTCCATCCCCCCAACCCAACCCCCCCCAACTGCCTTCTGATTTCTCTCAATGTGTTGTGCAACAAATAATAATACAGAACATTTTAAAAACAATTTAGACTTTATTTCCTTTCATATATATATAGGGGGCGGGTAACTTCAAGAGAAACAAACACAACTGTCACATCATACCCTGGCCAGTCATGAAACTGGCTTTCAAAGCTTCTCTGATGCGCAGCGTGCCCTGCTACGCTCTTCTAATTACCCTGTTGTCTGGCTGTGCAAAACAGGCCGCCAGACGAGTTGCCTCAACCTCCCACTCCGCCATAAATGTCTCCACACAACAAGCAGCAATTACAGTTGGAATATTGGTTGTGCTGAGATCTAACCATATCAGTAAACTGCGCCAGCATGCTTTCAAATGTCCAAAAGCACATTCTACCATCATTCTGCACTTGCTCAGCCTATGGTTGAACTGATCCTTACTACTGTCCAGGGTGCCCGTGTACGGCTTCATGAGCCATGGCATTAAGGGGTAGGCTGGATCCCTGAGGACAACTATAGGCATTTCGACATCCCCAACAGTAATTTTCTGGTCTGGGAAGTAAATCCCTTCCTGCAGCTGTTCAAACAAACCAGAGTCCCTGAAGATGCGAGCGTCATGCACCTTTTCTGGCCATCCTACGTTGATGTCGGTGAAACATCCCTTCTGATCCACCAGTACTTGCAGCACCATCGAAAAGTACCCCTTGTGGTTTATGTATTGGCCGCCCCAGCGTGCCGTGGCCAAGATAGGGATATGCGTTCCGTCTATCGCCCCGCTGCAGTTAGGGAACCGCAGCGCATTAAAGCCATCTACAATGGTCTGCACATTTCGCAGAATCACTACCCTTGATAGCAGCTGGTCAATGATTGCATTGGCTACTTGCAGCACTGCAGCCCCCACAGTAGATTTGACCACTCCAAACTGATTCTCGACTGACCAGTCGCTGTTGGGCAATGCAAGCTTCCACAGTGCTGTGGCCACTCGCTTCTCAACTGCGAGGGCTTCTCTCATTTTGGTGTCTTTGTGCTTCAGGACAGGGGACAACAAGTCACAAAATTCCATGAAAGTGACCCTACGCATACGAAAGTTTCGCAGCCACTGGGAATCATCCCAGACCTGCAACACAATGCAGTCCCACCAGTCTGTGCTTGTTTCTCGGGCCCAGAATTGGTGTTCTATGGCATGAATCAGGCTCAATGCCACCATGATCTCCCAGTCACCACGTCGTGCTTCTAGGAACGTCTGTGTCCATGTTCTCATCAGTATAGTGATTGCATTGTCATCGCTTCCTTGCCCAATTTTGCAGGTACTGCATATACTGCCGGATACTGCACAAGGTATTTACAATGGTCAAAACTGCAGCGTAGATCTGAGCGGGCTCCATGCTTGCCACGCTATAGCGCCTGCATGGGTAATCCTGGAAAAAGGGCGCAAAACGAGCTGTTTAGTTCAAGATGGCCGATAAAAGGTGGTAAATGGTTGTCTTCTGTAGATTTCATGGAGCTGGGAAGCTCGTTAGAGCTGCAAGAGTGGGAGAGCAGAGTTTGCAGTGGAAACGTGAGCAGAGTTTGCGGCGGAAGCTGTGTAGCTCTGTTCACGATGGCCGAAAAATGGCGGGGAATTGTTGCCTTCTGTAGCTTCCACCGGAGCCCATGATCGACAACATGGAAAAAGTGGCGGAAGCTGTGTGGCTCTGTTCATTGTAGCCGAAAAAAGGCAGGAAATGGTTAGATGAAAGAGTAGATAGAAAGACAAGAGGACATGCAAGGTGGATTCATAGTACCAGGAGACAGGCGGTGCACCGTGCTGCACCGTCTGCTGGTAGTATGGCATCTGCCATAGCTTTCACGGAGGGACGAGTGAGTGATGGCACACACCCAGAAACACCTGCAAGAATGTTTTTGCCCCATCATGCACTGGGAGCTTAACCCACAATTCCAATGGGTGGCAGAGACTGCGGGAACTGTGGGATAGCTACCACAGTGCACCGCTCCGACATTTGATGCTAGCCTCAGTATTGTGGACGCACTCCACCGAATTCATGCTCTTTAGCTGGGACACACAACACTGAATGTATCAAATCATTTCCGAAAGGTCGAATTAATTTCGTACTGTAGACGTACCCTAAGATTTCTTCAGACATGATCTCAAGATGCTTTTATTGAACCTACCCAACACTCAGAAAAACAAATGGTGTTGGGGACACACACTGCTGAAACAATGAACACTTCGAGAGATCATCTTTCAGAAGATCTCACTTTAGTTGAATGAAAAATCCAGGAACTCTTCAGAATTGCTGGATGTAATGTCGTTCCTATCCAGATCATCACAGCGTAACATCCTTTTCTAAATGCTGAATGACTCCCACTGCTTCTCCAGATGCCCTAAAGCGTAGCAAATAAAATTGAGACATACTCAAATTCTTGCTGAAATATGCAGGTATCTCCACCAGTTCAGAGCAATTAGAAGGCAGGAGGGAATCAAAAACTTTTTTTTCTGTCTTATTCACTCAATCAATGACCTTTCTGCACAAGAACTATAATGTATTTTCTGGAATGATGTTACAGTGTCAGAAGTGTTGATTGTGCATTGCTGCAGTCTCTCTTCCTGGACTACTAGCTTCTGGAAGCAGCTGCTCCTGAAATGATTTCACAGCAGAAGGGATATACATTTTTTGAATGAGCAAGAAGGGGCGTGTACTGGGGAGTGTCCTTGTGTGAATTGCTATTACAATTTGGATTAGGAATTGTATGGTTTGCCTTAATGTTTGGCAAAGCTGAGGAGGGACTATATGGCATAAATAATTTGTTCTTTGTGCAGGTACCCAGTTCCATACTATCTAACAGCAGTTTCATCATGCTCTATTGGGGTACTTATACAGATCCTGTCATCATAGTTCCTGAGCATCCCATGACCATTCATAATGAATATTCCCAGAAACATCCACTTTGACTACAGTCCCTATAAACTAGGAAGTAGTAGACATTATTTCCCTTGAGCTGAAGTTATACTTGGCTGTAGAGGACTTTGGCTTCCAAGGGCTGTTAGAAAATATTGAGCAATGCTTTTCCTTCTCAAGAAAAATGTTCTTCTTCACCATCACTCTGCTTTGTGTTTATGAGAACAGATTAAGACACGCTTTCAGGCAAGCAGATGGAGTTTTGCATATGTTACAAGTGAGACCTGGACAAGCAGCCAAACTATTGCATATCGTTCTCTGCCACTCAACAGCTTTGAGCATAAAAAAATTGTATTTCAGCTTCTGAGCCTTGGATCAGCACTTTTGCAACCGCTACCAGCATCACTAAGCAAACATACTGGTTGCAACACTAACGAAAACAGCTGTGCTCAAAGTGGCTGAAACACACAATGCCGAGAACATTCAAAGGCAGCTGGAATGTGTGGCTAACATTTGGATCACCTCACAGGGTCTTATACAAGGCTTCTTCCTCATATGGTTGCCCTCCCTCTCTGGGATAGTATTGGATGTTAATGTATATGTTAAAATATTGCTATTGATGGTTATTTACACCTTTAATAATGTTTCAGTCTTTCCTCACCAACCTATGGCATTTTCATTCTGGTGTGCCTCGGGGCAATGACAACTAGTGAAAGTAAACCTTCCAGTGCATAAATCATTTCCATCTCATTACTGGCAGATGTATTTGCTGTTCTATAATGGAATATGAGCTGAAAAGCAGAATCCGAAACAAATACAGTGAAATGAATGAGGAAATGCCTTTGTATGATTTATGCAAAATTCCTTGTGACTAGCCAAGAAACTTTCTTCCTTTACTATATTTACTGTATGACTACTGAGCTTTTCAGTGGTCTGTCAAAACTCAGGCCTTGTCTACACCACAGGGGAAATTCGATCTAAGCTATGCAATTTGAGTTATATAAATAGCATAACTCAAATCGACATAGCTTAGATCTACTTACCAGGGGGGCAATGTTGATGGGAGATGTTCTCCCGTCGACTCCCCCTATTCTTCTCGATCCAGTGGAGTACAGGAGTTGACAGGAGAGTGATCTGCGGTCGATTTAATGGGTCTTCACTTAAACCCACTAAATCGACCACCGATGCATCGACCGCCACTCGTCACTCCCCCGGTAAGTGTAGACCAGCCCAAAGATATTCTTTCTCTCAGTCTGGCTTTCATGAATTTAGTTTGTGGGGGTATGTTTACATTGCAATCAGGAGATGTGATTGCAGCATTAAATAAAAGCTAGTTTGAGTAGCAACAGCAATGAGGCTGTGGCAGCACAGGCGGCTGCATAGGTTAGCTCTGTTCATCCAGGAGCCTGCGTACATACTTGGATGGCCATCACCCATGCTGCCAGGACCGGCACTAGGGGTTTGAGTGCCCTAGGCGGACAGCAATTTCGCCACCCCGCGCACTGGTCCTGCGGCTCCGGTGGGGCTGCCGCAGTGGTGCCTGCGGAGGGTCCAGTGCTCCGTGGCTCCGGTGGAGCTGCCGCAGTCGTGCCTGTGGGAGGTCTACTGGAGCCGCGCGAGGAGCCAACCGTCCGCAGGCACCACTGCGGCAGCTCCACCGGAGCCGCGGACCAGCAGTCCCTCTGCAGGCACCACTGCGGAAGCTCCACCGGAGCTGCCTGCTGCCCCCTCCGGCAAAACGGCGCCCACCATTTATTCTGGCACCCTAGGCGATTGCCTAGGCTGCCTAAATGGTAGCGCCGGCCCTGCATGCTGCCATGGATTCACTGCTATTGTTACTTGAGTTAGCCTTGATTTAGCAATCTCAGAGTTAGTTCAGGTATGGCTACAAAGGCTGAAATCTCTCCTCCTAATTGCAGTGTAAACATACCCTCTGCAAGAAGATGGACTGAGAAGTCCTGTACAGCTAAATCCTCTGTTTATCCACAAAAACATACAAAAAAGGCTCAATAGCTGGACAAGCTGTCCCACACTGCCATACTGTTGTGCCTTGGACCTATAATGGCCATCAAGGACGCCACGTCATGTCAGAAGCTTAGGCCATGTCTACACTTACAAGCTTACAGTTGCACAGCTGTACCAATACAGCTGTGCCACTGTAAGATCACTCGTGTAGTCGTGTTATGCCGACAGGAGAGAGCTCTCCTGTCAACATAATAAAACCAGCTCAACAAGCAGCAGTAGCTATGCTGGCGGGACAGCATCTCCCACCAACATAGTGCTGTGGACATGAGCTTATGCTGTCAAAACTTACGTTGCTCGGGGTGTGTTTTTTTTACACCCTTGAGTGACAAAAGTTTTGCCAACATAAATGCTAGTCTAGACATGGTGTAAGTTAAGCACCCAAGTTTTAGGATGCTTATTTGAACTCTGAACCTTTATCTTCCATCACTGGAGTTTGTATTTTTTTTTGCTATATTGACGGTCAGGTCTGATGCTTGTGTGTGTTTTAGAGTGTTCTATTATTGCAATGACATATAATGTTACCCCAATGCAGTTTATGAGTGGGAGGATGCAAGACCTAATGAGTATTTGGTCTGGTAGGCACTAGATCTTTAATAGCCTGAAAAGTATTTTGTTTTTCATGCTCTCTTGTCTTCTACACATGCATCTCCCATGTAGGGGACAGGATACTTATGAGTTCTATTCAAGGAGTCACCTCAGAATTCTTCTATCATGGCAGAAGCAAGGGGCTTAGATATCCTGAGACTGGCGTACATTTCCAGATGATTGTGCCTCTACATTAGCTCCTGTTAGAAAATCAGATGGGTGGGAAGAGGCATCTGTTGCTGCAGAGGAAGCATTCATGTCATGGGTTTGCCTGGGAGGGGAAGGAATTTTATGGCCCTAAGACATTGATACATTTTTTTTTAAACTACACTAAAACACCCCAAGTTGTGCACACAAGCCTCTGGTTGTTGTGAGACCATCCCTGTCTTACCTGGAAAATTGTCTCAAAACATTTTCAAATGTTGGTAGTTATGGTCGAAATACACACATACTTCATAATTCTCAATACGTAGTACAGGGGTGGCTAAACTTACTGACACGTCGAGCTGCATATGATAATCTTCAGAAGTTTGAGAGCTGGGGAACCACTGCTGGGGCTTGGGGCTTCAGCCCCATGGGAGGCATCTGAAACCCCAAGACTCCCCTCCCCATTGGGCATAAGCCAGAAGCAACGCATGGGAAGCATGTGGGGGGGGTCACATGCCCCCTTCCCCCCAATTTTTGCCAGAGTTTGCTGTCCGTGCTCGGTCATATGACGCTGTTGGGCCCCTTCCCTGCACAGCAGCTACTGCAGCTGGCAAGCTTGGAGCTGTGGCCATGGGGAGAGGCAAAGGCAAACAGCTGGGAGCTATAGGGAGAGCCACTGCTTTTGCTACTGCCTCTCCCTGGTGAGCTAAAGCAGTGACCCCTCCCTGCAGCTCCCAGCTGTTTGCTGCTGCCTCTCCATGCAGAGCTAAAACCGGGGAGATGGAAGGAGGAGCTGCTGAGGGTAAGAGGGGAGGTGTGCCTGGTGGGGTGTGACTCAAACTGTTGGGGGGGAAAACCTTTACATTGTGTCCCCCCCCCCTTTCAGCAGGCACCAGTCATCTCTGGCAGGGAGCTTTCGAGTTGGATAAGGGGCAAGGAGTCCCGGGGGGCAGTTGGGACAGAGAGCAGGGCGCGGTTGGATGGGGTGGAGGTTTGGAGGTGATGGTCAGGAAATGAGGAACAGGGGTGTTTGGATAGGTGTGGGAGTCCTGGGGGGCCTGTCAGGGGGTGGGGGTGTGGATAGGGGCCAGGGCAGTCAGGGGACAGGGAGACTTGGATAGGGTGTGGAGTCCCAGGGGGCTGATTAGAGGCAGAGGTCCTGGGAGGGGGCGGTCGGGGACAAGGAGCAGGGGGGGTTGGATGGGTCAGGGGTTCTGAGTGGGACAGTCGGGGGCAGGGAGGGGGCAGGGGCCAGGCTGTTTGGGGAGGCACAGCTTTCACTGCCTGGCCCTCCATACAGTTTCGGAACCCCAATGTGGCCTTCAGGCGAAAAAGTTTGCCCACCCCTACCATAGCCCCATCAGCTCACTTCACAGCCATGAGCTCCCCCCTCCCCCAGTCTGGTAGGCTGAGAATGAGGGGTGGAGGGGTTCCACACTTTAATGGTAAAACAGCTGTATGAGGCTCACAAGCCCGGTTTGGCCACCCCCGACATAGTATCTGGTTTTGCAGTAAATCTTGTTAAAACTGGGACTGGCTGCTGGGCTAATTCCTGAAAAAAGGCACAAAAAGTGCAAGAAAAAAAGTTAAACTGGGATCCATTTCAGTCCCTTTCTTTGCCTGTTAATGAAATCTAAGAATTTAGGCTATTTTGAGGCCAGACATGCATTTGTCTCTGCTTAGTGACAACAGAATCTCCTCACTTCGAGCTTGTCCATTGTAATCTGGCTACAGACCACAATGCTACCCACTGCTATAATACAAAACACAGAATTATTTTCTGTCACCTTGTTTGATATACTGCTTTCACTATAGTCTGCTCATTCTTTATTTCAGTGGACTACCACCTGAAGTGAACCAAACCTC
Organism: Gopherus flavomarginatus; assembly: GCF_025201925.1. Classification (NCBI taxonomy): domain Eukaryota; kingdom Metazoa; phylum Chordata; order Testudines; family Testudinidae; genus Gopherus; species Gopherus flavomarginatus. The sequence goes on from NC_066617.1 coordinate 272,893,970, forward strand.
TAAAGCAGAGAGTCTCGGCATTCAGAGCCGAACAATCAGAATGTGCTTTGACACGCTGATGAAAAGGTATTTTATCCAAGCCTTCAAAATGCATGTAAAGTAATTAAGAAGGATGTGTTAAGTAGTTGGGGATTTGGGAACTCTGATTCTCAAGCGTCTGATGCCTACACAAGAATATTAGAGAAACAATGTGGGTGAGGTAATCTCTGTTATTGGACCAACTTCCATTGATAAGTGAGACAAGCTTTCAAGTCACACAGAGCTCTTCCTCAGGTCTGGGAAAGGTACACCCAGCATCATACAAAATGCAAGGTGAAGCAGATTGTTTAGCATAAGTAGTTGGCACATACTGTCCTATTGCAGTAATAGGACAAAAAGAGGGGATTAGTGGGTTACAGATTGTTGTAATAAGCCATAAATCCAGTATCTCTGTTTATTCCATGATATTTAGTGTCTAGCAGAGTAATGAAGCACTCTATGTGGCTTGACAGCTTGTCTCTCTCATCAACTGAATTTTGTCCAATAAAATATATTACCTCACCCACCCACGTCTCTCTAATATCCTAGGACTGACACGGCTACAAGAATAGTAATTAGTAATAGCTGCATAGTATACATCTGCCAGTCTAACCTGAAGTCTAACTTTTAACAGCTAGCATTGTAATGATAAAATGGAAACATCCATGAATCACTTCAGCTCACTTTCAAAACAATCATTAATCCAATGCCAACTTGCCATTCATTAAAATTTATTTTCTGCAAGAAACTCACACCTTTTCCAGGATAGATACTCAGTCAAATCCCTTCCTAGGATAACTCATGAAAGTCAATGGGTTAGCACAGGGAAAGCTTTGGGCCGCTTAAATTATTTGGCCCTATGATATACAAATAAATGGCCAGATTATGTAATCTATACACAGGCCTGAGTAAATCATCGTATGGAACCACACTGCCCTGAGGGAGCCCTGGGAGGGATTGTGCCTCAGGAGACATTGCAGGCATGCAGCGTGGAAGTGTGGATGCTGGATCAGCCTTTAAGACCAGCACAATCCAGTCCTAGGTGTATCAAAGATGAATGCTACAAATTCTCATGTCTCCAACAGTATGAGAATATCAGATACACTAGCATTTACATTAAAATGAACACACCTGGAAATTCACAAGGCATTATTTCTCACTGGTGTGAAGTCCAGTATCTTTGTTAGCATTAGACAATGAAACATGTCTTCATTTCACACCATAATAATATGAAACACTTTAAATCTTTAGTTAATGCTGCAGTAATATCATTTTGATAGAAAAGTATAAACCTGTTGGAAGTGCAGAGCCTCATATTAGTTGCACTGATCACATACCAGAGCATTTTGCCTCTTATATCATCATGGAACAGACATCACAGCTGAGTGAGATTTGTTACAGAAGTGACAGATCACCACAAAATGAGAACAAAAATGTGTTGTGTGGCTTCATGAAGTAGACAGGTGCAGTAGAGGGCTGAGTGACATCTTTACTGTTATTTCTCACCCACTGCATGGTGCAGCCTGCACACGACAGCTCAATCAGAAGCTCTGAACACAAAAACTGCTAAAACGAAAGATATTCTCTTCTCACTCACAAAGTCAGTTGGGACCTTATCAACTACGACTAATGGGCTTGTTAAACAAAAGAGCAGCAAGAGGGCTTCTGAGTCCTATTTGCAGGCTAGGGAGCTTTGTAGCAAAATGTGGGGGGCAGGATCAGATGCAGAAAGCCAGCCCACAGTAAAGTGGTGCGATATGTACATGGCTGCCTTAAGGAGCAGCCTGCTTTGTGCCTCCCTGTTTTGGGATTTTTGTGTGTTCTGAATTCTAAGAAATAAAGTAGTTTTACATTGCAAACTTCCAGAATGAGTATTTTATGTTTATCTAATTTATCTGTTTGTATTGCATGAAGCATACCACTTCTAGATTTAACCCAACATCCCAAAATCAGAGACAAGACCTCACAAGAAGAAAAACACTTCCCTAATAGAGACTGCCATTTTGAACCTAGTCAATCAGAGGATAAAGGACAAGGGTAAAATATTCAAATTCTGACATTGTAATTCTGCTGCCAGATTGTTGTACAAGCAAAATCTGTGTCGCAGATTGAAAGTTCTAAAGATAATGAAGATGAATATTACACCCACATGATCGGAATAGAGTGTCCAAGGTCCACTTTCAAGAGTTTGTAAATTTAATACCATTAGTGGTTCTAATTCTCAGGTTGATGTGGGTATGTTTATATGTAGATTCTTTACTCAAACAACGTCATTAAGCCACTACTCACCATTAAAAAGTCAACATACACCAACAGTTACTGCAGATATCTCCTGTTCTGAGTGCTTGGAAAAAAATTAGTGCCTGAGGAACTGAGCACCCAGAACTTCCACTAGCTTCAACTGAGACTGAAACCACAAGCCCCCATTTCACTTAACACCTTTGCTATCACAGGGCCAGATCCTGCAACTGATTCCACAAAAAGGACACCTGTGCAGAGCACCACACATCAAAAAGCCCAGCTGCGTGGTCCCAGTTGCCAGGTCTGGCCCATATTTCTTAACTTTCCAACTTGCCAACAGGTAACAGAAGCCATTGCAATGTTTGAAAAATGGCTGAAACGTGGAATACCCGTGTTTTGTTGCATATCACACCATAATTAATAATGGGTTATAAACCTGGGTTTAAGTATATTTTCTAGAGTTAGTCAACATTTTCCAAAACAAAAAAAAGGTGTTCACATTTTCATTTTTTTCAAGATAACTGGAAAATTAAAAAAATTGGCTTAATTTTGTTTTGTCTGTGTTGGTTTAGATAGAACAGGAAGGACTCGGAGTCTGGCATCCTAGACTGTATTCCAAGCTCTGCAAAGGGACTGTGATCCATAAGGAAGTTAATTGTGAGGATGCAAATTCTGTTACTGTCAATTGAAATGTGTTATTTAAGCATTAGGAAACAGTTAAGAGGTGTCACAATACTTATTTCATTGCTTTTTATGGGAATGTCACATCTAACCAACATTAATGTCTCTTCAATGAAGTTTTTGTTTATGAAGAAGAGCTCTGTGTAGCTCAAAAGCTTCTCTCTTTCACCAACAGAAGTTGGGACAATAAAACATACCTCACCCACCTTGAATATATCCTGGGACCAACGTAGCTACAACAAAATTGCTTATATATATCCCAGTAATGTCCAAGATTTGCAAAACTGTCAGTTTTTGATTAGCCCTTGAAGTATTAAGTTGAAGTTTTATATTTGGGAAATCAGAGAAACTTCAGGAAAGCTTTACAAAACTTGCTAATTTACTGCATGACTTCTGATCAGAGGATTAGTGTCCGACACCTCATTCTGCGGAATGTCAGATGAACGAGAACCACCTTTAAAGACAATTCAATACTAGACATCAAATAACTAAGAGGAGGTGATTTTGTGTATTCCTAAGAACAACCAAACAAAAACAAAAAAGGAGAGAGAACCCCTCATAATAAAATGATACATGTCACTTTTCCATTCAGAGTGGCTGATTTTCCTTTAACTTACACCAAAGGAAATTCATTGACTTCAATAGAGTTACACTCACGTAAGTGAAAGGAGAATCGGGTAACTATTTTATTTAGATAGGGTATTGTTATTGCCTCATATTCCTGAGAACATACCACCCAATTCTATGTTAGCCCAATGACCAATTGCAGCTATGATGTGGTTGCATAGACTAAGACTCCCCCCCATTGTTTTCGATCCAATACATGCAAAAGGGTAAGACAGGATATTGATAGTTTGTTTGCGAGTGAAGATGAATGAACTGGAAATATACAAATCAGGCCTTTTATTTGTCCCCTAGAGTGTAAGTTTTTTGAGGCAGGCACTGTGTCCTCCTCTATGCCTGTACAATGCATAACACATTTTGGATGCTATTGTAATGTAAATAATCATATTAATAATAATCCATTATTATACACACCAAGTGGCCACAAAGTCTAATGAGTCATCAGTGGGACTGGAGCTCAGGACCTACTGCTCCAAAAACACAGCTGTAGTAGGGACGAGACATTTTTTTTGACATGGTGGAATGTATTTGTTATTGTGCAGAACTACACTGTTGCCAAATATACAGTACCAATCACAAAACTCATCAAAATAGAATCCCTTTTGCTACATAATCATATTTGCCTTCACTTGTTCCCTAGTGACTGTGCAAGAATAAATGTAAAGTAACATATCATAGTGCAAAGGTCCGATGCTTTACCTTTTCCTCTTCTGGGCTGTAGCTCTGGCTATGGCAGCAAGTGCCTCTGCTTTGAATTATTTAGCATATTCATGGATATTTATTTCAGTTGCACTTCATCAGACATGGACTCTCTAGAAGTTGGAGTGGATGACAGACCCACTACACGTCGCCAAAGATGTGATTTATGTTCATGGTTATGAAGTCTGGGTCTTGAGCAACTCCCAGGCTAATGACATGATCCGTCACACACAGGTCTAATCACAGAATATCAGGAAGGATACACAGGTAGTGTCTGAATACCAATCTAATAAAACATCCTAACATATTGTGTAGTTTAGCTGCCATCCTTGGCGCTGCTGTGAAGCTGTAAGAGAAGATTTTCAAACTGGGTGCCCAAAATGCATATTTAGGCATGTAAATAAAAGAGGCCTGATTTACAAAGATGAAAAGCCCCTCAAAAATCAGTTCTGCTGCAGGCACTCAAATACCTCTGAAAATCTAGTCATCGTTATGTATGTGCCTAATTAAGACTTTAGACATTAAGAGTTGAATACTGTGGACATAGTTCTGAGGCATATAAAATACATAAAAGCGTAAGACAGGGGATTGACAATTTACTTGAGAGTGAAGAAGACTGAACTGGAAACATACAAATCAGTCAATTTAATAGAAAAGCAAATATGCCACTTTCCATCAAAGTACCGTGATATAAATTGTTCTGAATCACATCTTGATGAGACAGCAAACTAGCAAGTCCCCTCTACAGATTTGTTTCTTGTCTAAATTACATACAGCTCAATTGTTCTAAGCATCCTTTAAATTGCTAAAATGAACTAACAATAACTAATGTAGCTAGTCTCTTGTTGACATAAATATAAATACAAAATACATACAGAACAAAGATCTTGTATACTGAACTACTCTAACTAAGCACAAGGGGGGAGTGTTAAAAACTAAGTAACAGCTTCAATAATTTCCCTCTCTTGCCTGGCCCATTGTTATGCCACTGAATGAAAAGAAAGAGGAGATGGGGGCTGTATTTTCCTCTCTTCCACCTCTCCTCTCCCCAGTGCCTTCTCTCACCCTTGCATGGTGGGGAGGGGCCACCAAATCAGCCACTTCTAAGAGAGGCCTCATGGAATAAAGGAAGGATGAGCTGGGGTGATGATCCACAATAGCAACTTCCACAAAAAAAGGTCTGGTACCAGAAAGGCATGGAGGTGGCGGGCGAGCAGGAAGTGGGGAGACTAGTGCTGCTCTGCAGGAGGCAGCAGATGACCGTAGCTCTTCAGTCCAGTCTCAGCTGGCCTACTGAACTGCTCCAGACCCCTCCTTATGCTTGACAACCCTCAGGAGGGAAATCTTAGGGGCCACAGAATTCAAGTAGGGTCTGGGGCGGTATGTAGCTCCCCAACAAGGATTTCTTCTCCTCAGACTTGCAATGCTGCACTTGGCCACCAGGGAACATTTGCGAGGTAAGACCAAGGAGTTGGCACTAGAACCCTGCAAGGGAGAGGGTTGCAGGTTTTTAGCAAGGTAACAATAGGGTGACCAGATTATTTACAGTGAGAAACTGGGAGGCCCATTATGGTACTGCATTGAGAAATCATCCAGGATGTGAAAGAGGAGTGAAAGAGAGCCAGCTGCATGTTGGGGGAAGAGATAAAGTAAAAGTGCCCACTCCTTCCTCCTCAGCAAAGCAATAACCCTCCCTTTAACTCTGTGCCACTTGTTGATATGGCTCTATGAGGAAAGTTTGGCTCAAGGACTTAGTAAGAGGACATCTCATAGTGACACCTCATCAGTCGGAGGGCTGCCATGTGCTAGACCTGTGGTCCCTGAGGTGCATATAAATTCAGCCAACTACTATCAGTTTCACCAGCTTAGCTGGCTGCAGACACAAGGAATCACAAAAACCACGACAGTACACAGGGTTTTGTAAAATTCGACAAGGACAGACCCTGAAAGCAGGGACGTTCCGAGTTTAAAGAGACATTCTCTGTTTTCCAGGACACATGTGCAGGTGACAAGAGAATATCTGGGGAACGAAAACAAAACAATTCCCACCCATCCCCCAAAACCTCAAACAACCAGACATATCTTTTGTGGTTTGTGTTCGGTTCAGTCTGATCCTACTTACTTTTGAGATGGAACAAAAAGCAGCCCCAACCTCTGAGAATATTTGGAGGGTGGAAGTGGGGAGCTGGAAAGGTGTATTTGGGCCAAAAGTGTCATGAGTACAAAGAATAATGAATACAAAGAAATTGATTTGATGTTAAATAGACCCCACTGGGGTGGAGCATGTTACTGATCATAACCAACATTACTAGGGATTTATGAAGTGTTGTTTTCCTATAAACAATTTTTATTAACATTTCTCTCAAATTTCCCTACATAGTTTACTAAGAGGAATGACATATCTTATTTACTGAAAAATATTTTCCTGTTATCATGTAGCTTTAATGAATCTGGCCAAAATATCACAACATAAAGAGAATTTAAACAATAAGAACAAAAGCCCAAAGATTTCTTCTCAGTATAATGCTCAGAAATATCCAAGCATTTGGATAACACTAATGGGAGTTACACTGCATGAATACTGAAATATACATATAATTGGTTGGCATCTATTTCAGTTATCAACAACTGCTATGTAAATATGTATAAACCAAGGTTTTAAACCACACACTACTTTTCCCCCCCATTTGTTAAAGTAAATCTGTGCAAACCTGATGTTAACAAAGCTTAAAATACTTTACTAGGCAAGAAAGCAATGCCTTACATATGGCTTGAGATATACAATATGTATGCGCAAGCTGAAAATCGATATCTAATTTCTACTAGTGAAAACATACATATAGCTTTTCCTTCATTCAATGTTTCATGTGTAGGCTGTTTAAACAATAGGCCTAGAGTTGCCAGGTATCTGGTTTTCAGCCAGAACGCCGGGTCGAAAAGGGGCCCTGGTGGCTCCGATCAGCATCACTGACTGGGCCGCTAAAAGTCTGGTCAGTGATGCAGTGGGCTAAGGCAGACTCTCTGCCTGCCCAGGCTGCATGCAGCTCCCGGAAGCGGCTGGCATGTCCAGCTCCTAGGCCCAAGGGCAGCCATGGGGACTCAGTGCACAACCCCGGCTTCGAGTGCCTGCAGGTGCGGGCAGTGCACAGAGCCCTCTGACCCCTCCGCCTAGAAGCCGGACATGCTGGCTGCTTCTGGGAGTCACACGGAGCCTGTCTTAGCTCTGCTGTGCCACCGACTGGGAGCCACCTGAGGTAAGGGCTGCTCAGCCAGAGTCTGCACCCCAACCCCCTGCACCTCAACCCCCTGCCCCAGGTCAGAATCCTCTCCTAAACCCAAACTCCCTCCTGGAGCATGCACCCCAACCCCCTGCCCCAGCCCTGAGACCCCTTCTGCACCCCCAACTCATCCCCAGCCCCACCCCAGAACCTGCACCCCTAGCTGGAGCCCTCACCCCCTCTTGCACCCCAAACCCCTGCCCCAGCCCAGAGCCCCTTCCACACTCCTAACTCCTTTCTTGTGGCCCCACCTCAGAGCTTACACCCCCAGCCAGAGCCCTCTCCCCCTCCCACACCCAGCACCTCATGTACTCCAACCCCCTGTCCCAGCCCCGAGACCCCTTCTGTACTCCCAACTCCTCATCCCCAGCCCCACCCCAGAGCCTGCACCCTCAGCCAGAGCCCTCTCCCTCTCCCACACCTTAATCACCTGCCCCAGACCAGTAAAAATGAGTGAGTGAGTGAGGGTGGGAAAGTGAATGACAGAAGGAAGGGGGATGGAGTGAGCAGAGGGCAGGTCCTTGGAGAAGGGGTGGGACCATGGGGTAGGGGGCAAGGCAAGGGTTTTCAGTTTTGTGAAATTAAAAAGTTGTCAATCCTAAATAGGCCACATTGGGTTTCTTTTTGTTTTAAATGTTAAATATTACATTCAACTAGAATATGGTTCTCTTTCAATTTTTCCTCCTTTTCTCGTCATCTGTCAAAATCCTGCTTTTCTTCTTGACCAGGTAGGAGAAGCAGCATAAATATATGCAAATACCACTCCATAAATGGATTTTGTGGCAGCCAAGATTATGCTGTAAGTAGCCCTTATCCAGCTTCTCTCCCTAATCAAATTCTCTTTATTCTCCACTAATTTCATCACTGAAGTTCTCTCCCAAGCTTTATTTCTCAAATGAAGGTTCAATGGGATTTTTCATTGCAGTGGATTTTGAAGCATTACAGTAATTCTACTGCTCTGAATATTTTACATTCTTAGCCCCTCTCTCACTCCTGGATTTCTGCCTTTTTTCTTTGCCACCCCATATACTTGGAACAATCCAATTAATGACATGTGCTTCCTTTGCCTTCAAATCTCAACAAGCCAAGCCTACCAGCATATGCCTCTCTGTAAACTTCACTATACCAGTTCATGCCTGGAGATGCTAAACAATTTGAGAAAGGAATCTAAAGAGAGGATAAGGGGAAATAAAGAGACTGAGGCCTCCTCTAAACCTAAAACTTGGGTTGACCTTGGTACATTGCTCAGGGATATGAAAAATTTCATGCCTCATGCACTGTAGTTAGGTTGACCTAACCTTCACTGTAGACATAGAGAGGTTGATGGAAAAAATGTTCTGTAAACCTGGCTACTGCCTCTCACAGAGAGGTGGATTACCTACATTGACGGAAAAACTCCTTCTGTTGATAAGAGTCAACACTACAAGCAGCACAGGTGAGTCTCGCTTTGCTGCTACAGTACAAATTCACCCATCTGTTAAACCATCAAAAGTGTTTCCAGACCCTGAGCTGAAATGCAACTCCAATATTTTCCCTAAGGTTTTTGGTCAACAAGCAATATTTTAAAGTGATATGGCAAAGTTTAACCAGTTCGAGTGACGAGGTTCAGTCTACTGCAATGTACAGATAAAGAAAAAAATATTCAAGGTAAAAGTTCTGTATTGATGTAAGGATTCCACAGAAATCACCATCACAAGCAGACTATTGTTTCTTCTAGATCAACAACCTTCCTCTGGAATGGCCAAATCGTAGTCAGTGATGCACATCTGTACATGTGGGGGGAGACCTTCCTGACCCATGCAGGCAGGAATTCTGCCTAATTAATAAAGCAATTAACAATAAAATGCACACCAACTGAAATCTCTTTGAAAACCATCAATTTATGCTCTCTCTTAACTTTGTCTCAGGTCTTCATTAATTCTGACTTCAAGCACTGTGACTTTAAATTAGAAATGTTCTTTGCAAATTTCATGTATCGGGACAGAAATACTATTTTCTTCCCTTTGTTTATTGCTATATTCAAAAACACCACAAGGTGTGGTAACTTGTGTGTGTATTCTACTTACTGCAAGGTGGAGATCACAACAATCTAGATATTAAACAGTTCTATCAGACCCCATTAACATACACACTGCTAGCATGGTTTGCCTATCAATTCAACAATCAGTAAGTTAAGAACAAAGGAAATACCTAGGAATAAGAAGCAATTTCAATTCTGTTTCTCATAAAATCCCTCTTACTGTGATGTAACCCTGCACATTCTTTCCTGTACTGCAATAAATAAGAAACGTACAGTGTCTTAAAATTTAATAATTACAAGAAAGACTATCGGCCTCCTAATTGCCCTCTGAGTTGCACTTTCTATCCTTTCCACTGTGATACTTAAAGGTACCTGATTAAAACTGAAAATGTTTAGTATTAAAAATGGAATTCACAGCAATACATTAAAAGAGTCTTTCGCTCTCTCTTTGCTGATCTAATAGATTTCTCTCCATTTTTGTTTAGACAATAGATAGCCACAAGAGGGCCCTCTTACCTTCCTAAAGTTCTATAATGGAATTAAGAGCAGAAAGCTGTTTGTGGAACTTAATTTCCAGACATCTATATTATATTGCTACCACCTACAACATATGACTTCATATTAGAATAAGGTTCTACAGACTTGTATCTACTAAAGCTTTTGTTAATGACAGAAATTTTACATGAAAAGTTGACACTATATGGTTGTAATGAAAATGTGAAACACTTTACACCTATAATTTAAGTGAATGTTCCTCTATAAAGTAAGCACTTTACATGCTGACCTCTGAAGCTGATGAAGCTTTATTAGAAGCATTTTGATATTGTATGATAACTGGAGTGCAATTCAAAACAAGATAAAAATAGCAGATCAATGAACAGGCCTATGAAAAATGGAAGAGCAGTGAAAACACTAACGGTGTTAGTGGCACTGTGAGTATATGCTCCATAGGTCGGGTACTCGCTGTATTAATGAGGCTAATGTTATTTACACAGCCCTCTGTAAGATATTTGGAACTCAACTCTCTGCTTCTGTTCTCTCACTCCTGGCTTTTACGGTTGCCAACTTTCTACTTGCACAAAACCAAACAACCTTGCCTCGCCCCCTGCCCCACCCCTCCTCTGAGGCCCCACCCCTGCCTCACCCCTTCTCCCAGGCCTCCTCCCCCACTCACTCCATCACTCTATCCTCTATTGTTCGCTCTCCCGCAACATTGTGGATTACCTACATCTACGATGGAAAAACTCCTTCTGTTGATAAGAGTCTACACTATAAGCAGCACAGGTGACTCTGGCTTTGTTGGTACCATAGGCATTGAGTTTCTAATTTGCTGCGGGGTGCTCCTGCCCAGCCCTGCCCCCACTCCACCCTTCCTCCAAGACCCCACCTCTGCCCTGCTTCTTCCCAACCCTGCTATGCCCCTGCTCCGCCTTTCCCCACCCCCGCCTGACCCCTTCCTGACCAGTTCCGCCCCCTCCCCCAAGTGCACTGCGCCCTCACTCCTCTGTCCTCCCCATGTGCCACCCTCTCCCCACCCAGTTCCACCCCTCCCCCAAGCGTGCTGCACCCTTGGTCCCCCGCCCAAGCCCCTCCTGATGCTGCAAAACAGCTGATCTGCAACAGGCAGTAGGCACTGGGAGGGAGGGAAAGGTGCTGATCCGCAGGGTCCGCTGGCGGGCAGAAGGTGCTGGGGGAAGGCTCTGGTAGGGGGGCTGCGGTGGGTGCTCAGCACCTGCCATTTTTTTCCCATGTTGGCACCTAGGGCTGCTACAATACAAATTCACCAATCTGTTAACACCTTCAAAAGTGTTTCTAGACCCTGAGCTGAAATGCAACTCCTAAGGTTTTTGGTCAACAAGCAGTAATTTAAAGTGATATGGCACAGTTTAACCAGTTTGGATGATGAGGTTCAGTCTACAGCAATGTACAGATGGAGAAAAAATATTCAAGGTAAAAGTCCTGTATTGATGTCAGGATTCCACAGAAATTACTATTCTGAGCAGGCCACTGGTTCTTCTAGATGAACAATGTTCCTCTGGAATGGCAAAATCCTAATCAATGATGCAGATCTGTATGGGGGGGAGGGGACCCTCCTGGCCCCTGTAGGCAATCAACTGATAACTTGAAGCATGACATTTGATTAGTCTTATTGTTTGCATTGCTATAAATTCAGTTAGGGGCCATGAGATAATCCAGCCCTTATTAAAATCCAGCCACAGTATTTGAATCGCTTTTCTGCTCTCCTTTCTCTAGAAAACAAGATCAGCTTCCCTCATTTTTGGAGTGCTGGTTGTAATCGTCTCTGAAATTGTATCTTTACAATGTAAAATAATACCCTCTTGTGTTAGTACAAGCAGCTTTGATTTACCGACAAAAATATGCAAATAGCTCAACCTCACTAGTCTTTTCCCACAGAGACAATTGAATATGCACTATTATTGATACAATAAATATATTAAACTTACCAAATCTTTACAGATAAAATCTCAAATCTAGAGGGCTTATTTAAAATAGAAAATAAATGCTAATTTTATTTACCCTTCTTTGTAAACCACTGTGAGATCTCAGATGAAAATCACTATATAAGAGCTAATTATTAATTATTATTAAAAGTCTGATGAATCAGGATATCTGGGAAGTGATTGCTCCTTTTAGATTGATACACAAAGCACATACCGCACTGCTGGAACACTGTAAGCTTCCTTCAATTTCCCTTTAACAATTTTATCTTTCTAATAAATAGGAAAACAGTGAGTGCTTACTGGCGAAGTTTGCTTGCCTTTATTGTTAGCATACAGATTTTAAGACTGGCAAGTGGATCGTCGACTTGTTTACTGTAGTACCATGCTCTGTTTTTCAGTAAAATTCTCCATTTATTTCCCTCTTTCCTGAATTTATAGAATAGAAACAAAACCTACCTAAACAATACTAAACACAAAATCAAGGAACCAATTCCATGTCCGATGGTCAATTTTCTGGCCTCACAGGATTTATGATTTCTTTCGCCTACTCCCAACATGCATGATACTATTTCAGACAACAAATTTATCTTGCTCTCAACAAAATCAGATCCAACATACATATGGGATAGTAATATACTATTGTATATTACAATCATATATTGGATAGTAATGTACTGTACACAGAACTAAGAGTGCTGACCCCTCCTTCCCCCAAATAAAACAAACACTAAAAATATATCCTAAAAAATCCTTAAAGTTCTTTCACAAAATTTTAGAAATCACTCCCTCTTTCATAGATAATATTTCAATCAACACACTTAAGTATGAATAAGAAACCAAAATTCAGATAGTAATGTTATAAAATCCATCAGAATTTTCCTAAAATTGATAATTATTTAAATGATTTTAACTTTTAACCTTTTCACTAAAAGCAGCAAAGAATCCTGTGGCACCTTATAGACCAACAGACGTTTTGGAGCATGAGCTTTCGTGGGTGAATACCCACTTCCTCAGATGCATGGAATCATAGATTCATTGGAATCATAGAATTAGAGAAATATAGGGCAGGAAGGGTTCTTGAGAAGCCATCAAGTCCAGCCCCTGTGCTGCAGGAATAAGTAAACCTAGACCAGGGGTCGGCAACCTCTGGCACACAGCTCGCCAGGGTAAGCACCCTGGCGGGCCGGGCCAGTTTGTTTACCTGCTGTGTTGGCAGGTTTGGCCGATCGCGGCTCCCACTGGCTGCGGTTCACCATCACAGGCCAATAGGGGTGGCGGGAAGCGGAGTAGGCAAGGGATGTGCTGGCCACGGCTTCCCACCACCCCATTGGCCTAGGATGATGAACCGCAGCCAGCGGGAGCCGTAATTGGCCAAACCTGCCAACGCGACAGGTAAACAAAAACTGTCCCGGCCCGCCAAGGTGCTTACTCTGGCAAGCCACATGCCAGAGGTTGCCGACCCCAGACCTAGACCATCCCTGATAGGTGTTTGTTCAACCTGGTCTTAAAACCTCCAGTGATAGGGATCCCACAACTTCCCTTGTGCAGAGCTTAACAGCCTTTATACTTAGAAAGTTTTTCCTAATATGTAACCTAAATTGTCCTTGCTGCTTAAATCTTTAACAATAATTGAAACTCTATTCTTTCAGTAAGTGTTTGCAATATGAATATTGAAGGCTAAATACTTTTAAATACAATAAAACTTGTAAATTAAAAAAATTCTGCCATGCTATTTTCTGAATAATCGAAGTAACACCCCCCTGACTAAAAGGAATAGCTAAGAAATTATTCAAAAGAACCATTCTGGGAAATGGGTTTGTAAGACAAAAATTTGCTTAACAAATGTAACAAACTATTGTATTCTCCAGGTGCAACAAAACTATACATTCCAGAATTCTCGCTGGATGTTATTTAGCTCTAGTATATCCTGCCTCTGAAGTGGGAAGCAACTGTATAATCTAAAGTGAGAAGACAGACAACTTTGCACAGATGAAAGGGAATAAGAGAAAGAAGGGAAAACATTCACACACCATTATTTATGAGACCTTAATGCTTCCAATGACCCTGATAAAAAGACCCACAAGCAGCAAGTACGTTCAGGCAAACTGCATCTCTGAAATAACTAATCTCAGATGCTCCTCCACATTGCTCCTAATAAAAACACGCTTGGTAGGCTAGGAACAAACACCTTAATACTGTCAAGTATTTATGATCAAAAAATATACTTGGAAGAAAGAGGAAATTCTTGTTGTGCTAAGACCCATTACAGTTCAAATATGGGGCTGTATTGTGCCTTGTCCTACACAGGTGTACTAGGAGGAGTCCCATCCCCTCAGTGCACCTGGGCAGGCCTCTAGCACTCCCTGAGCACTAGTCGATCAAGACCAGTGAATGCATCTAGTGCAGGGGTCGGCAAACTTTTTGGGCCGAGGGCCACACCTGAATGGGGAAATTGTATGCAGAGCCAGGGCAGAGGGTTGGGGTGTGGGAGGGAGGGAGTGAGGGGTGTGGGAAGGGGTGCAGTGTGCAGGAAGGGGCTCAGGAAGGGGGGCAGGAAGGGGGCAGGGTGTGGCAAAGGGCTCAGGGCAGGGGGTTGAGGCACAGGAGGGGTGCGGGATGTATAAGGGGGCTCAGGGTAGGGATTTGGGGTGTGAGGTGCAGGCAGGGGGCTTAGGGCAGGGGGTTGGGGGGGTGGGGTGCAGGAGGGCTTTGGTCTCTGGGATGGCAACAGCGCGCACTGGGGCCAGGGCAGGCTCCCTGCCTGCCTGCCCTTTCCCCGGCCCCGCACCGCTCCAGGAAGCCCTGCGGGCCTGGGGGAGAGGGTGCGGAGGGCTCCATGTGTGCTGCCCTTGCTGCGCCTCCAGGTACCTCCCCCAAAGCTCCCATTGGCCATGGTTCCCTGTTCCCAGCCAATGGGAGCTGCGGGGATCAGCGCCTGGAGGCAAGAGCAACACACGCAGCCTTCTGCCACCCCACCCAGAGGCCACACGGACTTGGTGACGGCCGCTTCTGGAGAGTGGTGTGGGGCCTGCAGTGCCGGGGGGGCAATCCCGCGGGCCAGATCCAAAGCCCTGAGGGGCCAGATCCAGCCTGCAGGCCATAGTTTGCCCACCCTGATCTAGTGCCACTCCAGGGCCCCAAGTGGGTGTGATTAGCCAGGTTATGGGCATGGCCAAGCCTCCCCATATCCCCTGCTAGCATCTGGCAGCAAGCAGCGGGGGTTCACACAAGACATCTTCCACCATAAGGTGCAAGGAGTGCTATACAGCACACCCTCTCTGAGGCATTTTCTGTCTCAAGTGAATCTCAAAAGAATATCCACACCTCTTTGACACTGAACACAAGATCCTTTGGAATAAATACTGAATGTGGTAGGCACTGAGAACAATCTAAATATCTAGACTAGCTAGACAATGAATCACCAATATTCAGCCAACTGCTATTATTTCTGCTTTACCTTTTTCCTCAATATGTCTCTTTTCTCACCCTTTTCTTCTCTTGCATTTTTGCTCCTCCTTTCTGCTATCTTTTCATGCCTCTCTTATTGCACTTTTTTCTTATTTGCTTTCTGAAAGAGTAGCAGCATTTTATGCATGAAAGAGCTGCACAGGGAAAAAGATCCCTCCTCTGTGTGTAATATGTTTTTAAGCTGATACAGAAGGAAACTGACTTTTCCCTAGCTAGGATTAATCAGTTTCCTTTTGCATGAGGTAAGCTACACAGAGAGCTAACTATAGAGAGAAACTGACTGGGATGGTGTCACACAGGTCAGTTTCTCTTGAGGCAACCTTCCTGTGTTGCATTTGTTAGCTGACGTGCTGCTGCTGTTCACAGGTTGTCTGGACAGGTGTTGTACAACTGATTCAGGGTGTTTAGCTGGCGCGGTATGGGTGTGGGTGTGGGTGTGTGGCAGGACCAGCCCTGTATGAACACTGTACAAAAAACACTGCAACAATCATTGCCAGCAGAATGCATCGGAATGTCACAAGCAGAGGGTCAGTAACTCATTAACTGTTCCCAAGCAAATATCCTTAGTAATGTAAAGGTGTGTGGGGGGGTAGGAAATACACTGATATATACCCACATGCTTTATTTAAAAAAACAACTATATTAAAAAACCAAAGCTGATTAATCAAAAGTTAGGATATAGCAGAATTAAGGAAGCCTGGGCATGGGTCATCAGCAGTTTAGATCTGGAATCTTGAGGGCACATCTACACTACGATAAAAAACTCAGGGCACTGAATCTCAGAGCCAACGTCAATTGACTCAAGCTTGTGGGGCTCAGGCTGTGGAGCTAAAAAGTGCAGTGCAGGCATTTGGGCTTGGGCAAGAGTGAGGGCTCTGATATCCTCCTCCATCATGGAGTTTCAGAGCCCAGGCTCCAGAGCAAGCCTGAGTGTCTACACTGTAATTTTTAGCCCCGCAGGCTGAGCCCCATGAGCCAAAGTCAGCTGACCCCAGCTAGCTGTGGCCATGCAGCAGATCTTTCATTGCAGTGTAGACATACTCTCAGATACACAGCACGTGAGCTAAATGAGAGACTGTACTAGCTGACAGCAATAGTACACTGTTACCCAAGTCAGTCCAATTTTGGAAATCCAGCTAATGCAATGGAGTTACATAGTACTTGATTAAGGCAATGTAACAGGTGGCCTGAAGGGCCAGACAGCCTAGTAGTTAGAGCATATCGCTCTTGGCCCCCCTGCTTGGTTCCAGACCCTCAGTCTTTAAGGCCAGGGGGAGGTACAGTGACTTGGGTCCTCCCTCTCTACCTAGGGTTGCCCAACCCTATTCTCTACTGCTGTGAAAATGAATACCCTTCATTCATTTACAAAAGGACTATGAGAAGGGAGTATTATTTCCACTGGCTACTAGGAGGCATAATCAAACTATGTCAGTTCTGCAAGAAAAATGAGAGAAGTTGTGAATCACACAATGCAGATGCTAAGTTCTGAGGTTTCGCACAGAACAGGAGGATCATAGTTCCATGATAAAGTGCAGTAAAACAGGGCATTTCTAAGCAGGTCTCAGGGCATCTTCAAATAAGGTTTGAAGTATAACCTCAGATTTACATCTGTGCAGCTGAAATTCACCATCTGGCCTTATCAATTTTGCCATATGATTCATTTTGTATTTTTCCCCTAGAATTGTCAAGCAATTTGATTTTGCCCATCTGGTAATTTCTTTTCTTGTTTCAATGCAGTTAAAAACATTTTTTTTTAAAGATAAGCAAGAAAAAAAACACAACTATCCAAAAAATATGTGCATTCAGTTCCTAGAAATTCTTGTTCACATTACATACCACTCGTGAAAAGGATTTAAAACTATGTAATATTTATAATTAACTGATAGTTTTTATTTCTTGTGGTATTGACATGTACTGTGTTAAAAGAACATTATGAAGGTTGCAGAGTCAAGCACTCAAAAATCAGGAAATGCCAGTATTAAGCACAGCCCCTGCTAGCAGCACAGCACCAGCCTTTTCCCTGTGGGGGGCTGAGGTGGGCCTTAGCTCTCCCTCACCATAGGGCCCTGCCCCCTATTCTTCCCTTCCATTCGAGGCCCTGCCCCCCTGGCCAGGCTGGAAGCCAGAGTCGGACCATGTTAAGAGCTGCCCAGGGAGCCCGGGCCGCTGTGGGGCATCCTGGACCCCCCACCTGCCCTGGGTGGCACTTCCTGGCGGGGGGGGAGGGGGGAGGAACATTGGCTAGGGACTGCCTCCGGGCACCCCAGCCCCTGCCCGGGGCAGGTGGAGAGTCCAGGGCTCCCCATAGCGACTGGTCTTCCTGGGCGGCTCTTACCACATCTGGACTCCAGCTTCCAGCCTGGCCAGGTGGCAGGACCTTGGGGGGAAGAAGAGGAACAGAGGGTAGGGCCATGGGGGAAGAAAGAGGAGCAGGGGAGAAAAGGAGGATCAGGGGGTAGGGTCACATTCCTGAGCCAGTGGCCCTCCCACTTCTGCCCAGGTTCCAGAGCCCCTGGGCACGGGCCCTACACTGCCTACAGGTTCAGAGTTTTTCTTTAATTTCACATAAAATGGGTGTTATATATATTTTAGGTAAATTAGTATATGTTAAAGAAAATCTATGACCATGTGCCTGTCAGTTATTCATATTTATTTGGGATTAATAAAAAAGTATTATGAAATGTAGTGATACTGGCAGTGTTCAACTTTCTCTTTTCCAGATACACAAACTATTTTGTGTTTAAGGAGTTTTAGAACCATGACTTCATGAACTCAAGGCATTCTGTATTTTCCTTGTTTTCTTAAATCCTTAAGATATCACACTGTTCTGACTCATCTCTATTTTTCTATAATCTCACATCTTCAGTCAGCTAAGGTATTATTTTTCATTAGAACTTTAAGTTTACACATCATGCAGTGTGTCCCTGCTCTTTTGCCTTTGTTTCTACTGTATTCCACTGTTGCTCTGGCATCCAAATTAAGCTGTCCAAACTGCTAATTCTTTCCAGTTTTACCTTCAATGTCGTGCATGTTTTGTCACAAAGCACTGAAATAATCTCTGTAAAGGTTTTTTTGGCTTAAAATTCCTTGTTGTGGCAGCCTTGGAATCGAATGATGCCAACAAATATGCTGTGTTATAGCCCAGATCTTGGTGGTTTGAAAATATCTGTGTCTGTTTTTCCCCTATTCTTTTGGCATGTTAATTTAATTAAAATATGTTGCATATAAATGTGATGCTCAGAACTGAATAACATTCAGCTAAGAAAAGAAATCTCATTAAACCATGTGTCCTAACAGAGCCTTTCTTATGAGCCTTTTCTCTCTTTGGTGTCAAGCTTCACCTCTTCCTAATTTGAACATAATAGTTACTGTAAATGCAAACTTGCCAAATATCTTTAACTAACAGCATTTTTACTTTCTGATCTGGCATGATGCATCAAACGATAGGCTGTTTAGTGTGTAAGTTACCTCCAGCTGTGGTCTCAAGCTTAAGTCTCATGTTAGCCAGTCAAATTCTATGCAGCTATATTGACCTACATTTCAAGAAACCCCCTTGCTTCTTCGGAGTTAGTTAAACGTAAATCAGAAGAATTTGGCTCCATACCTGTATTCTTTCAAGTAATTCTCATTTGATGCTACAGTATTTTCGATAATGCTGGGCAACATGGAGGTCCATAGTGATCAGTATCGAATGACTGGAAAAGGGTTCTCCACAGAATAGCCAAGCATTACATGATTGGAAAAAAGAGGACACGGAAGCCATTGTTTCTCATATAAAGCTATGACTCTGAAAACATGGTTATCTTTTTCACCTTTAAAAAGTTGAGTGCTGCTGTTTTTATTTCATGGTTGTGTTAAGTTCCCCTGCTTCATAATTCTAGCTGCTCAGTGATCCATTTGAATTATTGGCTTATTGCCATATCATTCAAAATAAGTGATGGTACAGTTCACTTTTAAACTTCTTTTGTGTCAAATGTTTTGCCAAGATCTGTTTATTGCTGTCACTTGGCAGAGGAAAATATGATGCAGTTTGCAGTGTGTATGGTAACTGAAGATTATTTATTCCTTTCCCATTCCAAGAAGAACCAATAATATTGCAAGATTTCATTAAAGAATTTAATGATTGATCACACAGATTAAGAGAGATATCAGCATTGTCATGTGGACTGGTAATTAACTGATTGCCATTTTTTACAGTCAATGAACATTGAGTTGGGGAATATCACAAGAAGGAGTGGGTGTCACCATTTTATTTAGCGTAACATCTTATAATTAATAATCATCACAAGGGAAACAATATTTACTACATTAATCAAATCTGCAGATGATACTAACTTGAAAGGTGCGTCAAATAAATGCATAGTCAGTGAAATAATACAAAGATATCTGAAGGAGTTAGAAATAAGGATAGTAAATAAAATATAATTAAACTTGGAAAAATTCAGGTGACTACAAAATAAAAAGAAAAATCTGAAACAGATATTTTATGAGAAGGTAACATCTTAGATAACAGGAATGCTGAATAACACTAAGTGATAATGGACAGCTTGTTACATATGAGTTTTTAAAAAAATGCAGTTTGAGGCACCACCTTCATATCTATCCCATCTGTGACGCAGGAGGCAATAGTTCTCGTTACAAAATAGTGCTAGGACCCAATCAAAATTATACTGTTCAGTTCTGTGTGTTTCTATATGAGAAGGATGTTGGTAAATCGGAAGAAATTCAAAGAATAGCAGCTGAAGCAATTGAGGAGCTGGAGGTATCCGATTTATAAGGAAGGAAACAAATACATACAACTAAGTTAAATAAGGGCCTGATCCTGCACCAGTGAACATAGCAGAAGTTATGCCATTAACCCCAAGAGCTACAAGATGGAGCTAGTAACAAATTACTTGATTAGAGTATATGATTACTGAAGCATGCAAATAACCAGGGAAAAACATTCATTATGGTACATCAAAAAGTAAACTGGAAGGAATTAAATTAATCAATAGATGTGCTAATATGCCTAGTAAGGAATTTATTTGTCAACAAACATTTCCTGAATCTTTGTTGTCTGTATAGTTACATACATACTTGCCAACAGGTATTTAGAAATAAATTACCAAAATAATTGAAAATTTTGTGATTCTACTGTGTTATTTTGACAAATAAAATATGCAGAATTTTTAAATATTGTGCACAGAATTTTTAATTTTTGGCACAAAATTCCCAGGAGTACACTGTTCAGAGACTGCTTAAAGAACCATAACTTTAGCATTTCTAAACTTTTGAGGGCTTCATTATATACTCCTGGGGAAATTCTGAACCACAGCACAAGCACAGTATTAATGTCCTTCCTGCCAGATTCCCGCCCCCCTAGAGAATAACTGAAGCCGTGAGAGGGGTCACACTGCAAAGGGAAGCCCATGAGAGGGATCACACTGCTATTACACATTTCACCTACCAGGGATTGATGTGCCAGAAGAGAAGGCAGATGGTTTAGGGGCTGGAGCAGCCTACCATGGAGAGGAAAGGGGGCAGAGGTTCCCTTCCTCACAGTTCCCTGCCCATGTGGCCAGGTGAGTGGACATGGGATATGGGAGAGACAGGACAGAGAGAGCAGTGCACACAGGGCTTCTGGGGCTCACACAAACTGGGCTTCAGAAAGGCCAGTGGGCGGAGACTGGGAGCAGGGACACAGGTGCTAATGGGATGACAATACTGAGCCGGGACTGAATCGGAGTGAGGGTGCAGGGCCCCATGGGGACAGGAGAGAGTGGGGGTGCAGGGTCACATGGGGATATATGCAGATATGCCTGGCTGAATGGAGAGTGGGGGTGCAGGGCCACATAGGGACAGGACAGATGTACCTGACTCAATGGGGTGGTATCAGCCAGGGTTGGCATGAGGGAGGCTCCCCAACACCCAAACAATCCTTCCGCTCCCCAAAAAACCTGTTCCATACTTCTCTTACCCACACCTAACAACCCTTCAGTTCACTTCCAGGCTCCTTCACAGCAATAACTTTCCTCTCCTTCAACACCTTCATTACCCCTGACTCCCCCAAGCCTTTGCACTGCTTCTGAGGGGTGCAGAAAATACATTTATGTGTTGTAGTTTAAATGAATTATTACTAAAAGTTCTGTATTGATATGCCTAATAAGGAATCTATTTGTCAAATAATATTTCCTGAATCTTTTTTGTTACAGACATACTTGCTGACAAGTATTTTGAAATAAATTACCAATATAACTGAAAATGGTCTGATTATGTTGTATTATTTTGTCAAATAAAATATGAAGATTTCTGCAGAATTTTAAAATATTATGCACAGAATTTTTTATTTTTTGATGCAAAACTCCCCCAGGAGTAATATACACCCATCCTTTTACACAGTTGGTCACAAACAGCATGCAAAACAATCCTTCTTTTCAAAAATCTCAGCCTAGCACCAATCTCCAGTTTTGGGGGAGCAACTCTACCTCAAGAATTTACTCTTGCCAGATAGTCAGGTTCCCTCGTTGCCAGAAATAGGGAATGGGTGACAGGAGATGGATCACTTGATGATTACCTGTTCTCCTCATTCCCTCTGAAGCACCTGGCACTGGCCACTGTTGGAAGACAGGATACTGGCTAGATGGACCTTTGGTCTGACCAAGTATGGCTGTTCAAACGTTCAGGTAGCAAGCAAACTGTCACGTTGCTCACAAAGCTCCCTCTACCCAGAACTTTCCATAACAAAGCTAGCAAGAACACAAAGTATGTGTTCCCACATTTGCCTGCATGCAAAGAGAAAGAGGATGTTGTGAAGGCCAAAACTATAACAGGGTTAAAAAAAACTAGATAAATTCATGGAGGACAGGTCCATCAATGGCTATTAGCCAGGATGGGCAGGGATGGTGTCCCTAGTCTCTGTTTGCCAGAAGCTGAGAATGGGTTACAGCTTGATGATTACCTGTTCTGTTCATTGCCTCTGAAGCACCTGGCATTTGGCCACTGTCAGAAGATGGGATACTGGGCTAGATGGACCATTGGTCTGACCCATTATGTCCGTTGTTATGTTTTTATGACTTGTGTAGATGAACAGTTAGAGTGCAGTAACTGGAATACAAATCTATCTTGTACTAGACTACTGTGTACTAACTGTCCATGTGGACCCTGCTGCCATTCACAGAGTTCCCTTTTTCTCTGCTTTGAAACTGAAATAGATCAAAACGCACTAGGGAGATTTTGGTGTTCATCAGCAGGATCATAGTGTGAGATAGATTTATGCCCCACCTTGTCATGCACTAACTGTTCATCTATATAAGCCCAAAGACTATGTATAGCAACACCACCTTCCATAACAATACTACATGTATCAATTTGTTTCATTGTCCTCAGTGGACTTTGGATGACTTCACAAACACTTGAAAGAAAGATATAAGTCTCAAATGGAAAATAAATCAGCAAGTATCAAAGTTTAACTATTTACATATTTCCTGTTCATAGAATCATAGAAGATTAGAGGTCATCTAGTCCAATCCCATGCTCAAAGCAGGACCAACCCTAACTAATTCATCCCAGACAGGGCTTTGTCAAGCCAAGCCTTAAAAACCTCTTAGGATGGAGATTTCACCACCTACCTAGGTAACCCATTCCAGTCCCATTCACCACCCTCCTAGTGAAGTAGTTTTTCCTAATATCCAACTTAGACCTCCCCCACTGCAACTTGAGACCATTGCTCCTTGTTCTGTCATCTGATACTACTGAGAACAGCCTAGATCCATCCTCTTTTGAACCCCCTTCAGGTAGTTGAACGCTGCTATCAAATCCCCCGACACTCTTCTCTTCTGCAGACTAAATAAGACCAATTTCCTCAGCCTCTCCTCATAAGCCATGTGCCCCAGCCCCCTAATCATTTTCATTCTCTTCTGCTGGACTCACTCCAATTTGTCCACATCCTTTCTGTAGTGGGGGCCTCAAAACTGGATGCAGTACTCCAGATGTGCCTCACCAGTACTGAATAGAGGGGAATAATCACTTCCCTCGATCCGTTGCCAATGCTCCTACTTATACAGCCCAATATGCCGTTAGCCTTCTTGGCAACAAAGGCACACTGTTGACTCATATCCAGCTTCTCGTCCACTGCAATCTCCAGATCCTTTTCTGCAGAACTGCTGCTTAGCCAGTCAGTGCCCAGCCTGTAGCAGTGCACGGGATTCTTCCGTTGTAAGTGCAGGACTTTGCCCCTGTCCTTGCTGAACCCCATCAGATTTCTTTTGGCCCAATCATCCAATTTGCCTAGGTCACTCTGGACCCTACCCCTACCCTTCAGCGTATCTACCTCTCCACTTAGCTTAGTGTCATCCACAAACTTGCTGAGGGTGCAATCCATCCCATGAGCCAGATAATTAATGAAGATGTTGAACAAAACCAACCCCAGACTAGGAAGAGAACTCCGCTTGATACCAGCTGCCAACTAGACATCGAGCGGTTGATCACCACACATTGAGTCCGATGATCTAACTAGCTTTCTATCCACCTTATGGTCCATTCATCCAATCCATACTTTTTTAACTTGCTGGCAAGAATACTGTGGGAGACCGTATCAAAAGCTTTGCTAAAGTCAAGATATATCATGTTAACTGCTTTCCCCATATCCACAGAGCCAGTTATCTCATCATGGAAAGCAATCAGGTTGATCAGGCATGACTTGCCCTTGGTGAATCCATGTTGACATTTTCTGATCATTTTCCTCTCCTCCAAGTGCTTCAAAATGGATTTCCTGAAGACCTGCCTCCATGATTTTGCCAGGGACTGAGGTAAGGCTAACTAGTCTGTAGTTCCTCGGATTTTCCTTCTTCCCTTTTTAAAATATGGGCACTATATTTGCCTTTTTCCAGTCATCCAGGACCTCCCCTGATTGCCACAAGTTTTCAAAGATAATGGCTTTGCAATCACATCAGCCAACTCCCTCAGCACCCTTGGATGCATTGCATCCAGCACCATAGACTTGTGTATGTCCAGCTTTTCTAAATAGTCCTTAACCTGTTCTTTCACCACTGAGGGCTGCTCATCTCCTCCCCATACTGTGCTGCCCAGTGCAGCAGTCTGGGAGCTAACCTTGTCTGTGAAGACCAAGGCAAAACAGAGCATAGAGTACTTACACATTTTCCACATCATCTGTCACTAGGTTGCCTCCCCTGTTCAGTAAGGGTCCCACACTTTCTCTGACCTTCTTCTTGTTCCTAACATATCCGTAGAAACCCTTCTTGTTACCCTTCACATACCTTGCTAGCTGCAACTCCAATTGTGCTTTGGCCTTCCTGATTACACCCCTGCATGCTCCAGCAATATCTTTATACTCCTCCCTAGTCATCTGTCCAAGTTTCCACTTCTTGTAAGCTTCCTTTTTGTGTTTAAGCTCACTGAAGATTTCTCTGTTAAGCCAACCTGGTTGCTTGCCATATTTGTTATTCTTTCTGCATATTGGGATGGTTTGTTCCTGGCTTCTTTAAAATACAGCCAGCTCTCCTGGACTGCTTTCCCTTTCATATTAGCCTCCCAGGAGATCCTGCCCATCAGTTCTCTGAGGGAGTCAAAGTCTGCTTTTCTGAAGTCCAGGGTCCATATTCTGCTGCTCTCCTTTCTTCCTTTTGTCAGGATGCTGAACTTGACCATCTCATGCTGCCCAGGGTGCCACCCACTTCTACTTCCCCTACCAATTCTTCCCTATTTGTGACCAGCAGGTCAAGAGGAGTATTGCCCCTAGTTGGTTCCTCCAGAACTTGCACCAGGAAGTTGTCCCCAACACTCTCCAAAAACTTTCTGGTTTGTCTGTGTACTGCTGTATTGCTCTCCCAGCAGATATCAGGGAAGTCCCCCATGAGAACCATGGTCTGTGATCTGGAAACTTCTATTAGTTGTTCGAAGAAAGCCTCATCTACCTCATCCCCCTAATCTGGTGGTCTATAGAAGACATGCACCACGACATCATCCTTGTTGCTTTAGCCTCTAAACTTAACACAAAGACTCTCAACAGGCTTTTCCCAGTTTCATACTGAAGCTCTGAGCAATCATACTACTCTTCTACATACAGTGCAACTCCTCCACTTTTTCTTCCCCGTTTGTCCTTCCTGAACAGTTTATACCCATCCACAACAGTGCTCCAGTCATGTGAGTTACGTCACCAAGTCTCAGTTATTCCAATCACATCACAGTTCCTTGATTGTGCCAAGACTTCCAATTCTTCCTGCTTGTTTCCCAGGCTTCTTGCGTTTGTGTACAGGGACCTAAGATAACTAGCCGACTGTCCTACTTTCTCAGTATGAATCAGGAGGTCTCCCCTGTTGTACCGTCTTTGTTCTGTTTCCTCCTAGTATCCCACTTCTCCACTTACCTCAGGACTTAGGTGTCTACTTCCCGGTGAACCTAGTTTAAAGCCCTCCTCATTAGATTAGCAAGCCTGCCTGCAAAGATGCTTTTCCCTCTCTTTGTTATGTGGATCACATCTCTTTCTAGCAATCCTTCTTCCTGGAACAACATCCCATGGCCGAAGAATCCACAGCCCTCTCTCCAACACCACCTGTGTAACCACGCATTTGCTTCCACAGTTCGATGGTCCCTACTTGGGCCTTTTCCTTCAACAGGGAGGATGGACGAGAACATGACTTGCACCTCAAATTCCTTTATCCTTCTTCCCAGAGCCACATAGTCTGCAGTGACCCACTCAAGGTCATTCTTGGCAGTACCATTGGTGCCCATGTGGAGAAGTAGGAAGAGGTAGTGGTCCGAGGGCTTGATCAGTCTCAGCAGACACTCCATCACATCCTGAATTCTAGCTCCAGGCAAGCAGCACACTTCTCGTGTTTCCCGGTCTGTATGGCAGATGGATGACTCCATCCCCCTTAGGAGGGAGTCCCCGATCACCACCACCTGTCTCCTCCTCCTGGGAGTGGTGTTCATGGAACCCCCATCCCTAGGACAATGCAGCCCATGCTTTCTAGTAGATGGGGCCTCCATCTGATCCCTTCCCTCAGATGACTCTTCCAAACCATTCTCCATTGTAGTATCTGTGCAGAGAGCCTGAAAATGCTTTCTTACCTCTGTTTGTACTGGAGGTACATGGGCTCTCCTCTTCCTTCTTCTGGAGGTCACATGCTGCCAATTTTCTTCTCCGCTCTGCACCGCCCTCTGTAATTCTTCAGTATGCTGTGCCTGCAGTACCAAATGCTGACTTCTATCCAGAATGTCTTCATTTTCTCTGATGGAGTGAAGGATTGATACTTGGGTTGATACCTAAGTCTTTTAACTTTCTCTTCCAATATGGAGACCAGCTGCACTTCATACAGACGAAGTCGCTTGTATCCTCGGGGGAAAGACAAACATGGCACATCCTGTGCAGGCCACAACAGCTGATTGCTCACTATCCATATTGTCTTCCTTTTAAGAGCCTCTTTAGATGTTGTATTTATTGCTCACAGAAGCCTGAAACACAAAAGACTCTGCAGGAACTCCCTGCAGGCGAATTCCCAGGCAAACTCCCTCTGCCAACCAACTACTCAAGGCCTACAAGGAACTAAGCATTCCCAGTTTTTTCAAACAAAGAACCAATGGTCAACTTGCACCAGTCAAACAAATGGTCACAGCAGACAGACACTCAGCTATTCACCTCACCAGCTCACAACACAGCCCCCCAATGTAGCACTGACTGTAGCTCCTCTCAGATGGTTCCCAAGCAAACTCCCTCTGTTGGCTTCTCCTCTGTTTGCAGGTCCTGTTAGTACTTCGTAGGTCACCATTTCCAAAAATGCATTTTATTTAATTCTAGAGAGTGGTGAAAATGGTCTTCAGATTTAATCCCTGCTCAGAGTTCCTTTCTGGTTTTGCAATAGTTTCTCTCAGTAGAATTTAGATTTTGCTGTTATAAGCCACCACCCTGTCACACACTTGTGCCCCCAACCCATAAGCACTAGCGTCCGTGTCTAATATGAGAGGGTGTTTGAAACACAGGTAGGTCAACATAGAGTGTTACAGGTGCCTTTAAAAATAAACCACACCTCTGCACATGCAGTGGAAATCTGTTTCTACTTGCTGTGTGCCTGAGGTTAATTTCCTCAGGTTCAGTCACAGATCAAATTACAAACTGAATAATAAGACAGGCTGAAAGAGGCTGGCCATGCAATACTTTCTCTAGAAGCATCTGAAAAATGGCTGGGGTGTTGCACAAGCCCAGAATCATTACTTTAAATTGCCATAGTACCTGGCCCGCTGTTCCAGTCCTTTCAAGCCACTTGCTGATGCCAACACACAAGAATTAAAACATTTCATTTGTAAACAGGAATTTGTTTCCACTTCACATCTACAACACTTTAAACAGCTACAATTCCCTCTAGATCCTTGCTTATATCCAGTGAATTACTGACACTGATTACCTCTTCAGCTATAAGGATATTAGCTGTGATAGAGGACCTAAAAAGATAATAGAAATAAAGCAAGAATAAATTGGGGACTCCCCAGGGACTCCATGAGGATGCAGATAACTTTTCTGTAGGAAGAGGGAATGGTTCTAAGTCTATAGTAACCTATTTTAGCCCACTGTATCATTATAATTTTGATCATGATGGTGGTGTGACGCACTCCATATGGTTTATGGAAATACGCTAACGAGTGCGAATATAATGTAACTGGAATATGCTTCATGAAAAAGGTCTCTTGTAAGGCATCATTACAAATCTTACAATCTACTGAATGTGTTCAACCTATTTGTATGTACGTATCATTCTTGTATCTAAAGCTAGACATATGAAGTATTACTCTGAAGTCCTATTGTAACTATGCAAAGTGTGGGCCATTAATGGTGGCTTGGAATCTTGATGGCTCCAATTAACTAGGACAATTGCTTGTAAATGTCTCTGTTTACTTGTAAGCCTTCCTGTATTAGTGTGTGCCAGCCAGCAGGTAATGAAGTCTCACAGGACATATGAACATGTCACATAATACTGGAATCCATCTTAAACCGGGTGATTTTCCATTTAGAAAGAGGGGTGGGAACCCAGAGATACAAAAGATTCCCACCTTGTGCTATAAAAGGGGGTGAAACAGAACAAAGGGGGGATGCAGTCTAGAGAAATGCCCTAGTTACCACCTGATCTGGAACTAAAAAGAACCGTACTAGGGGAAAGGATTGGG
The DNA here is from genome assembly GCF_025201925.1 of Gopherus flavomarginatus. Classification (NCBI taxonomy): domain Eukaryota; kingdom Metazoa; phylum Chordata; order Testudines; family Testudinidae; genus Gopherus; species Gopherus flavomarginatus. The sequence continues at coordinate 272,922,619 of NC_066617.1, forward strand.
CCCAGACTAGGAAGGAGTCTAGTTTGTGAAAGAAGTTTATTGAAACACCTCTGAGAGTGAGATTTTATCTGTAATCAGTTTCTTAATGGATTAGGCTAAGACTTGTGTGTTTTGTTTTATTTTATGTGGTAACTTAATTTGTCCTGTCTCATTACTTGAAACCACTTAAATCCTACTTTTTATACTTAATAAAATCACTTTTGTTTATTAATTAATCCAGAAGAAGTGATTAATACCTGAGGGGAGCAAACAGCTGTGCATATCTCCCTATCAATGTTATAGAGGACAGACAATTAGGGTTTACCCTGTATAAGCTTTATACAGAGTAAAATGAATTTATTTGGGGTTTGGATCCCATTGGGTGCTGGGTGTTTGGGTGCTGGAGACAAGTGTACTTGCTGAGCTGTTTTCAGTTAAGTCTGCAGCTTTGAGGGTGTGGTTCAGACCCTGGGTCTGTGTTGCAGCAGGCTAGCATGTCTGGCTCAACAAGACAGGGTTCTGGAGTCCCAAGCCATCAGAGAAAACGGGCTTTGAGGTAGTTTCAGCACATTAGGTGACTGTCTCAAGAGGGTGTCTGTGACCGAACCCATCACAGGTGGATCTAGTTTATGTCTCCAGTCACCACAGTATCTAAGTGCCTCATAAACATTACATCCCATACCCCTGTAAAGTAGGGAAGGTTTGTTATCCCTGTTTTACAGAGATTGTCATAAGTCACAAAAGAAGTCTGTGGAAGAGCTGGGAATTGAATCCACATCTCCTGAGTTCCTCTCCAGTCCTTAACCAAAAGGCCATCATCAACTCACCCAGAAAGGAAATCAACTATTTCTAGCTGGAAAAGCTACTGCTACTTTGTACATTCCCAGCTGAGAAGAAATGGTAGATGAATAGGATTGCCAACTTTCTAATGCCAGAAAACTGAACACCCTTGCCCTGCCCAATGTCCCACCCCTTCCCCAAGGCCCAGTCCCTGCCCTGCCCCTTTCCAAGGCCCTGTCCCCACTCACTCCATCACCACTCCCTCCATCGCTTTCTCTCCCCTACCCTTGCTCACATCCTCATTTTCACATATTTATTGTTTTGACAGATGTATTATGCTAATTTCAGGTTTTATTTGTTACAGGACGCTAGAGCTGGCAGAAAACTAGTCAAAATTTGTTTTTTGTGTTTTTTTTTTAAAGATATTTCACAAAGGTTTTCATGATTCTTTTCCTCCCCCTTCCCATTTTTTGCAACCAGTGCCATGTTTTTTGTTCACTAAAGTTATTGTAATTTTGTGTGTGGAATTAGGACCACACATTATCACAGCTGCAATGGGTCCATTAAAGGCCCACTCTTGAAGCCCAAATACAAATCCATAGAGTACACCCACAAAAATACACACCTGTCCATAAACCTATATAAATAAATCTGTAGAAACTGGCTCTCACATCTACATACAGATACATATGTGTATTGATGTGTACACATCTAGCATGCACTAACACATATACTTCCACATTATTTATTATTACAATTGTTATATAGTGCCTAGAGACCCCAACTAAGATCAGAGCTCCCAGGGTGGTAGGTGCTGGACACACATATAAAAAGAGAGAGCCTGCAACAAAGATTTTATAATGTAGCTAGACAAAGGCTGGGAGAAACGTATGATACACTGGCTCTTCTGCAATTATTAATTAACAACATTCACTTTTAAAGAAATAATACATTTCTTTTAGAGTTCCCTTCTCATTAAAAAACTTGTTATGAAATGAATACACACATATTTTAGGTTATCAATTTTTTTGTGTGCAAGCCAGCAAAAGGAATAAAAGTCAAAGAGTTAGGCTGCAAATTTTATTCACACAGGTATACACACATGCCGCAATATATACACCTCCCTACACAAAGACACAGTCTCTTACACACATACAATGCATGCATGCACATACTTGCCTACACAGAGAAACCCAGCTGAGGAGAGAGGAGGGTTGGCTGGAGGAGAAAAGACTTGGGGGGAGTGGAGGAGAGAGGATGAGGAGGGAAAGAGGCCAAGGATGAGAGCGGGGGGGGTGAGAGGGAGCAGTGAAGGAGAGAGGATGGGGGTATGTGGGGTGGATGGGGATGCAGGGGGAGGCAGAAGGCTACAGGTTCATGAGAATGTGGGGGGCACAGAGGTGTATAGGGACATAATGGGAGTGCAGCAGTGTATGGAGGTGAATGGGATGCAGGGTGTGTGGGGTGAGGGACAAGGGTGTGGCAGCTCTGGAAGGTGGAAAGTATGGGTGGGAGAGCACTCTAAGGGGTACAGGGCTGGGATGGGTAGGTGTTGGGGGCAGGATGGGATGGATGGGGGAGGGATGCAGTGAGGGGCATGGGAGTGGGATACAGTGAAGGGGATGGGAGAGCGGGACAGGGATGCAGTGAGGGGAATGCGGTTGCAGTCCCATTCCCAGCACTCGAAGACAGCTGCCCAGTGAATGTAAAATTGTTTGGATAATTTCAAGAGAAAAACTAAATGCATTATTTTTAATAACACTATGAAAGAAATAATTATTTGAAATGTAATAACCTCTTATTCCATCTCCATTAGTTACTTGGATCCATCATGCAGGTCCCTCGGTATTCGAGATTATATAAATTTTGAGTAATCTCAGAAAGGATTAGAGAGTTTCAAATTTAATACAGTCCTTTGTGCTTGTAATGTTGTCTCTGCCAGGTTTTTTTACTGAATGATGGAGCAAATTGTGAAGAACCAAAGGATGACATCATTTGCTGGAGACAGCATTGTGATAGGAGTCTTGGACAGAGGTCTTAATTATTATCTTGAATAATTGTTGTTCTAATGAGAGTTTAAAATGACAGCACGCTCCCTATCCACAAGGCCAGAACCAAGAGGTAGGAAGACAGTAAATCCCCTTTCAACTTGATGAAATGCAGGAAAATATGATGTTTACATTAGTAGCCCACAAGTCACTAATTTCACCATCTCGAACAGTGGGAGGTATTCCCTATTTCACAGACTGCTGTTTATTTTCTGCATTACCACCATTAGCACTACTCACAATCATGATTATCAATTTAATACCTTGGGTAATTTGAATCTAGAATATAATTTGTTTTCATAAATCTATTCTCCATTGGTAAAAAGAGCTAATGCCAGAGAGTTTCAAATATAGCACTATTAATCAAAGACAGGGTAGTGAGACTCAGATGTCCTCAAGAAAATTACCACGATCTGCAATTGCCTATGTTAGTCCTGACTGTTGGTAAGTGGTGATTAACACCCTGCTGGCTGAAGCTGTACTTCTCGATATAGCTTTTCTGAGTAGGAGGATGTACAGAGAGCACCTCATTACTATGTCTTTCAAGCTGTAAAGCATGGAATAATCTGAAATAAACCCTTTAAACAAAAGGTCATAGACCAGAGTATGTTGGCATAAACACTTGCTCACACTTTTCTTCTCATAACACTACAAAGATAAGTGATTTGTTTCATTTTCCTCTATCTCCTATTTCTGGAGGTCACACTGCTGAATACTACTAACTCTCAGCCATCCCAACAAATTTTTATATAATTCCTGAAATAAAACAAAGGAGCTTTGTGATGGTTTGCATCACAAAAATCCTTGCTGACACAGCAGAGCACACCCCTCTATCCAAGGCTGGCTCCAAGCATCAGCGGAGGAAGCACATGCCTGGGGCAGCATTCTGTCCATTCTTGGGGCGGCACAGTCCAGGTGCCTTATTTTTTTTTTGCTTCAGCACTTCGGGCGGCTTTTTTTCTTTTCTTTTTTTTTGTGCTGGGGCGGCAAAAATGGTAGAGCCGGCCCTGCCTCTATCCCCAAGATGCTCTATTTCCACTGTCCACAACCCAGGACGGTGGAGCACTGGTTCAAAAACAGGACAGTTTGTTCAAATGAAAATCCTTCCAATGTGTACTACTAAATCTATAAGTATAGATCAGGGGTAGGCTACCTATGGTATGTGTGCCAAAGGCAGCACTCAAGCTGATTTTCAGTGGCACTCACACTACCCGGGTCCTGGCCACCAGTCCAGGGGACTCTGCATTTTAATTTAATTTTAAATGAAGCTTCTTAAACATTTTAAAAACCTTATTTACTTTACACACAACAATAGTTTAGTTATATATTATAGATTTATAGAAAGAGACCTTCTAAAAATGTAAAATGTATGACTGGCACGCGAAATCTTAAATTTGAGTGAATAAATGAAGACCTGGCACACCACTTCTGGGCATCTTTGTAACCTATAAATTCCCAGAAACCGAAGGGTTCTCATGGGAGCTGATAGAAATACTGTCTGACATGGTGCATGAATTCACAAGGGTTATTGTTTTAGTGGACTTCAATGTCCATATGGACCATACTTCTGATTGGATAGGAGATTTGAGGCCATCTTAACTCTACTTTTAGTTCCTCGCAGTAATCGCTGAGCCCCTCATGGCTCACATATACCTCCACCACATACATATACACACAGAGGAAGGTTTCTAACCATCAGAGGGCTGAAGTTATGTAACTGTTTCCCAATAGGAGTTGTGGGGGCAAACAACTTAATTAGTTTTAAGAGAAAACTGGACAAGCTTATGAGTGCAGTTGTATGAGGGAATTGCTTGTGATGATAGGGGGCAGGGCTCAGCAGCCCAGAGGCTCACTTTTGGCTTATGTCAAAGTTTCCAAAAGCTCATTCTTCTAGGTTTCAGCTGGCTACCTACGAGGATAAGGAAGGGATATTTCCCCCTCCTCATTTCCCCCATCACCACTGTACAAGGTGTTCAGTTTTTTTTTTTAAATCACCTTCCTCTGAAGCATCAGGGATGGCCATGGCTAGAGATGGGACATTGGATGGGTTGGCCAGAGCTCTGAGGTGGCACCAGGCATTTTCTCTCTTGGATGCTTGGCTGGCTGGTTCTGGCTCACATGTTCAGGGTTTAACTGACCACCACATGGGGAGTGGGAAGGAATTTCCCCCAGATCAGATTGGCAGTGACCGTGGGGTTTTTCTCCTTCTTTTACAGCGTGTGTGAGAGCAGGTCATTTGTCAGGATTATTGAGGTATATCTCACATAATCATTACCCTGCCATTGCAGGGGGCCTCAGGACAGCATGCCTTGGTCCCTCCTATTCTCTGCCTGTGGCACATAATAGTTTAGTCTACTTTGGGCTATAATATGTCACTACCAAGAAAGAGGCAAAGAGAGCCTAGCTCCCCTCTGGCTTAGGAGCAGTAAAGTCACACCCTGCAGAACACTTCCAGAACATAAATCATTTTGTGCATGCAGATTGCCTGCACTCACCCCCAGAACACAGCACCTCTCACTGCAAGGAATTAGCCTCTCATTTCATAGACAAGATCATGCACCTCCAGTATGGCCGTATAGGCTACCTAAAACAACAAACCAGGAAGAGGACTAGAAAAACAATGGCTTCTTCTTCCAAGAACTTGTCTCATTCAAGTAAAAGTCATGGAAGCATTGATGCTGATGTGGGCCAGCATATATTGCTCTGACCCTTTTCCTGATAGATAGTAAGGGGGTAGACAACATCTGGAAATCTATCATCAATGCTAAATGATGCAGTACACCAATCATTACTTAAATCATTGCTCAGTACTACTACAGTTCAGTCTGCAACATGCTGTTTCTGTGGAGGTTAATTAAGAAGCTAGCAGTAAATAGCCACCAGTACCACCTGTCAATATCCTGGATCCTTCTCATTCAAATTTCAAGCTCTAAGCTTACAGAAACTTTTAAATTTTAAGAATAACTGAAATGTATTAATTTCAATAAATTGAACTGTGCACCAGCATTGGGTGGATCAGTATTAAGTAGTGTTACAGTAGGTGACAGCTCCCCACCCCAGCACCAGCAGGGGTCCCAGGCCACCTCCCCCAGCACCCACGGCACCCGCATACCGCTCCCCCTAAGCATCTGCAGCCCCCAACCCAAGTTTTTAGTATTTTTAGTAAAAGTTATGGACAGGTTATGGGCCATGAATTTTTGTTTACTGCCCGTGACCTGCCCATGACTTTTACTAAAAATATCCATGATTAAAACGTAGCCTTAATCATGCCAAACCACAACTGAGACCAGAAATTTGAAGTTAGTGGTCAGGTTTGCCAGGCTTTGCACCTCATGTCAGATTCTGGCCTTGGCTTTACTCGACTGCGTCAGTTCCATCAGGGTGTTGTAAAGCGCAGTCACTTGGTACCTCACTGGTCTTATGCTGCTGTCAAGTGTCACTTAGCAGCTTCACGGTCAGATTTGTAACACTGTCCATGACGATCTTCCACCTGATAGTTGATGCTGAAAACAGAACATATATCTTCTGCAGTACTCCAAAGAGTTACTGAATCTAAAGAAGATGATGTTGAATCTGACAAAACCAGGTTGAGGGAATGGCAGCCACAAGGCACAAAGAAAGCTCTTGGATTCAGCACAAGGATCCTTGCCTGGACGCCACTGTTTCTCCCCTTCATGTTCATGATGTTGTCATAGCCTTGGCCACAGCAGTAGTGAAGCTTTATTTTATTCTCATTCATGCTACTTGACTTAGGTGCCCATGCATGACATGGTCGTATTTAACAAGGAGCTCTACCAAACCGAGGAAATTATGTTCAGTGAACAACTTATCAGATGAGCCCGAGAAAGCCAGATTATTCTTTGCAAATGTGATGTTATCTGATTACAATATGACCATATAGAGCATTATTGTTATATATTTGCAGCAAATCTTGTACAATGGTTGTCAACTGAGGTTATGATTTTCCGGTTATGATTATGCTATCTGTATTGTGACAAGATGGCCAATGCAGTATGGTGGGTCCTGCGCTTTTCTTGGCAGGGGTCTAAGATGCCGCCCCTTGCCCTTGCTCTTGGGGCACTGAGGGCCCCACTAGTGGCCCGGGAAGGTGGTAAAGGTGGGAAGCGGGGGAGGGGTCTGGGTTTGCCCCTTACTCTGAGCCCCAGCCCCTCTCAACCCCTGCATGTTCTTACCCTCTTCCTCCTTGGTTGGGGTACCTTTGGTCCTTAAATGCTGGGGGAGGGAGTCTCCCTACCCTGCTGGGGCAGGGTCTACCTTACTCCGGTTTTCTGATCTTTCAAGTCTCACAGCACACCTCCAAGCACCAGTCCTCTCTCCTTCCTCCTTCTCCCCTGACTGCCTGAAGCAGGGGGTTTTATTAGGTTGCTAACAGGGCCTTAATTGACTACAGGTGGTCCAATTAACCTGTAGCAACCCTCCCTAGTCTACAGGGAACCATGCCTTAATTAGCCTAGGACTTATATACTTCCCTTCTACCACTCTCCCACTACTCCCTAACCCTCCTGTATCACAGTATGTATGCATGTATCATTTTTGTTTTTGAAGTTATAAGTATTGGCTCTATACCTGGACTTCAAATGTTTGCTCCTGAGATACCACCCATAAAGTAGCTAGCCAGCACATCTTGGAGGGACTATTCAAACTAAGTGGCCCATCAAAAGGACACTTAATTCACAATTGAGCATGGGAGACGCCCATCTACACTGAGTGGACTGTCATGTAAAAGTGCTGTCTGGAGTGTAGGTAATGGCGTCCTGCAATGACTGAGCAAAACTGGGCATGAACATGTGACTCACCCATGTGACTCCAAAGTCCATCTTGTTGCCATAATTTTCCACGGTCAGAACAATGGGATGTCCTCCACATGGCAAAAGTTATAAAAGACCCTGGAAAAACCTCCATTTTGTCTTCAATCCTGCTTCTTACCTCTGGAGGAACCTGGCTACAAACTGAAGCTCTGAACAAAGGACTGAATGATCCATCCAAGCTGTGGATGTATTCCAGAGACTTGATTTAAGCCAGCAGTTTATTCCATCACTGCTACAAGTCTGAACCAAGAACTTTGCCATTATGGTATGTAATTGATTCCTTTAACCAATTTTAATTTTCACCTTACTTTCTTTCTTTTTATGATTAAACTTTTAGATTTTAGATACTAAAGGACTGGCATCCACATGATTTTTGGCTAAGATCTGTTAGTTATATATTGACCTGGGTGTGCGGCTGGTCCTTTGGGATCAGAAGAACCTTTTATTTGATGAGACTGGTTGTAAAGAACCACTTACCTTTAAATCCAGTGTTTTTTGTGGTAATACAATGACTGGAATGCCAGAGGAAACTGCTTTTATAACTTCTTGTTAGCCAGTGTGGTGAAACAGAAGTTTACCTTTGTTGCTGGTATATCCTATGGGGGATTAGCCACCAGTCTTGGAGTGTATCTGCCCTATTTCTCAGCAGTTTGTCCTGAATTTGGCATCCTCATTTGTGACCGAAGAAGGCACTGTTACAGCAAGGAAGAGGGTAATTGAGATCAGATAATCAAGCACATTCCTCCGGTGCTGGGTTTCTACATTAATAATGCACCAGTTTTCTGCATCTATTCATTTATTAGCTTGAGCGTGGACTTGACCTCTATCCATTTGGAGTAGGCCTTAAAATGGCAGAGTGACTTTTCATGTTGCTTCAGAGCATCAGCTAAGTTATGCCAGTAATTGTACCCGGAAAGTGCAAACAACAATTTGGCATTCTTGTTAAATATTTTGCAACAAAAACAGAACACTTTGTCAGCTGATTTTGACGAAACTAGCCAATGCTGATTCAGTTTCTCACCACTCTCAAGCACTCTTCCACAGCGTGACTTTGAGAACTGCCACTTCTGCTCATTTACGAGAAACATCATATCCTCGATTTTGCCCAGTCCATTCAAAAGTGTACAATCAATATTGGCAGAGTTTAGGATTGCCAACCATGAAGCAGGATCTGATGTATCAACCTGTGGTGTGCAATTTTTCTCACTGCTGTTCCTGTCATCATGCAAGTCTGATTCTTGTCTATCATTTCTCTCCTTTTCATGTAAACCAGATTTTTCTTCGTCATTACTCTCCTTTTCATGTGAGCCACATTCTTCTTTATCATCACTCTCCTTTACACTGCCAGGAAAGCTGGACAATTCTGAATCACTTTTCTCACATTTCTATTCCTTATCTTCAGGTAAATCTGATAATTCCTTAGTAATAGGACTTCCATCACTTACGCTTTGCTCCTCAATTACTTCTGCACTGGGACGATTGCTGCTGCCTAAAGCCCAGTCTATGTTCTGTTTCAGATATCTTCGCTTCAAATTTGCCCCTTGCTGCAAACTAGATTGCAACTGAGCGTTTTGCTTCCTATCCTGAGCTCCTGAAGGCTTCTTCAGGGGCATCTTTTCTCTTCTGTGGGGGAAAACAGACAGTATTAGGGAGAGCAAAAGTCTAAGTTCCACAGTCTTAGAAAGTCATCAAATATTAACTGTTAAGTGTGGCAAAAGAAGTAACAGTATTTCTTTTATATTGTTGTGTAGACAGGTGTTCAATAGATATCTCTGGCACCTCATTAAATATGTCCTTTATTAGTCACTGTTTATACTCTTCAAGTTTTAAAACACAAGTACAGTTTCACAACTACACAATAAAACAGTTTTCACAATATTGCAGCTGGGCTCTCACTTCACTTCAGTTCATTCTTATATCTCACTGATTAACTGATGATGCCCCACTCTTATATACCCACAAGAGCATGGCTGACAACATTCTAGGAGGTTAGAGGAAAATGTAGTTCTCAGAAAATCTGGAAGGTTCCATGAGATTCCATAAAGGTCCAGAATGTTCTATGAGGTGAGTGGAAAATGAATCCACATAAAGAATACCTTTAACATTTTACTTCTTACATTTTGCCAGACTGCCTAGAAACACCTTAAAATTGCTCAGATCATTCCTCTCAGACCAAATCCACAGAATTTTTATGTGTAATCTCCATCTCCAAAGACTTCACCTATAGAGTCCAACAATGCTCCATTCTCTCCCCCCACATTATTGAACATCTCTATTAAGCTGTTGGGAAAGCTGGTGAGACAACACAGGCTGAAGTGCCAGCAGTGCATGAATGACAGCATCTCTAAACCTCTTTTAGGTCAAACACAGACTTAGGAAAAATTCCATCTAGATGAAGAACAGCTTACTAAAACTGAATCTCGGCAAGACTGGGCTGCTGCTGAAATGAAGAAGGTATCACCTGGAAGAACTTGACTCCTCTGTAATACTGCCTGCTATTGAGGATAGCAGGCAACATTGTTTTGATTGTCAGATTGCTCTGCAGACGTGGGTCTTTTGGGGATATTCAGTCACAGAAGCAAAAAGATCCTTAGCAGGATTATCATCTCTTGCAAGATGTTCCATAGACTAGTTGCAGCTCCTATGAAAGCAGTCCTTTGTGACTGGCCAGAAGACTCCATCTCCTCATATCAGACTTAGACCTGGCCCTATTGACCCATATATTTGTGATTGCTAGGCACATCTGTGAAAGAAGCTACACACACTCCAACTAGCACAAAACAGAGCAACCCATCTACTAGGATTCTCAGGCTGCTGTGGACCCAACACTTGGGTAAGTACTCACTCTGCACTGGCTACTCATTGAATGCATAGTGTAATTCAAGATCTCTGAACCTGATACTCAAAGCTCTCTTCACGGGATTGTCCCTGACTACCTCAAACATTCTCTCTTCCTTCATAACATTGGCTTCCCATGATAGCTGAATTCGACTAGAATGATGAAAATACCATCTGAGAGTGAGAGGCTTTGTTACTCCAAAAATAGATTAAGGGTACCCCAGGAATAGTCCACCTATTGCCCTCTCCGGATTTACCAAGGGTTCCCTCAAAAACAGCCCACCTGTTATAACCACACCAATTTGTTCTCATAAGTAGGGGTCTCCAGGGTGGCTAAGGAAATACTTGGAGGACAGCCTTCTGATAAATGATTGACACAAGTAGTATTCTTTTCTAAAACAAGGTATCCTTTTATTGATGCAAACAACAATCCCTGACACAACAGGAAATTAAAACACAAATCCTTTACAACAATGGTTCTCAAACTAGGGCCGCTGCTTGTTCAGGGAAAGCCCCTGGCGGGCCTGGCTAGTTTGTTTACCTGCTGCGTCTGCAGGTGCAGCTGACTGTGGCTCCCACTGGCCGCGGTTCGCCGCTCCAGGCCAATGGGGGCTGCAGAAAGGGCGGCAGGTAAACAAACCGGCCAGGCCCATCAGCGGCTTTCCCTGAACAAGCAACTGCCCTAGTTTGAGAACCACTGCCTTACAACATGTTAAAGACCACCTGAAATCATAATAACATACCGTTGGAATGATCCTAAGTGGTTGCACCCTGCTTCAGAAGGCCAGTCTTTCACAAGTAACTGACAGCAACTCTTTGATATTCTTTAAATCTTGCATATATAAGACTTTTACAATTAACACACATTCATATCTCTTTATTAACCCAAACACACACGTATACACTAACACTATACTACACTATAACTATAATTATCTGACAAACTTACTATGCTGCAATGTCCCTTCTGAGTGTGTTCTATCTCTTTCTCTTCTCCCTCTGCTCCAGTGACAGGTCTTCCTCTGCTGTTCTTCTTTTTCCTCAATGATTACCAGTGAAGCTGAGCTGGCAACATATTGTGCAGGTGATCAGTCTCCACGGGTCGTTGATGGCAGCAGTTCCTCAGTTCAAACTATTGTTACTCCCTTCAGCTACTCACTAACGCACTGACTTTTATACAGTTCTGTCAAAACTTTCTAGACACTTTTGCTAATATCTCTGTCAGATCTTTCTTGAATGCATACCAACTGCCAACATTTTAAACTCAGTTCTATTTTTAGTCATTTCTAACTGCCAGTTCTATTTTTAGCCTGTGACCGTTATTTACCTCAGTGTTATGATCTACCTTTTTCCTGCCAATTTGGTTCTCCCACCACTTCTATATTTAGCACTACGTGACCTGTAGCTCCCATTTAATAGTGGAGTAACTCTCGCTTATTTAAAATGGAAGCCAGGGATCTGGGGATTTTAAGATGGAGTTACTCTGGTATCAGCTTGTAAGTGCAGGAGACAAAGCTTTCATAGGAGCTGCAACTAGTCTATGGAACATCTTGCAAGAGATGATAATCACAGAACTACTCTCTTTCCAAACTATATGCAAAACTTATTTATTCAACTTAACTTTTCCTCAGTAAGTTCTTAACACAGAGAGAGACAAACAAAACAACTCCAATGAACTAATCAAGCTATTACTTCTATAGGGTGGAAGAAAAAGAAATTATTTCTATTTTTAAATATTTGCAAGAAGCTAAAATACTATGGTGAAGGGGGACATATATAGAAATTTCTTAGATAGATTAGATTGATAATGTGAACATTAATCAGATTTACCAACCTATGGAAGTGCATTTTAACTAAGATTAATAAACATACATCAACAAGAGGCTTCTCATAAAGGGTACAGGTGATCTGAGATTTACTGCGCAAGTTCTTGAGCATCCTTGAAACAAATCTTTTAAGATAAATAATGTAATGCAATCTCAGAAAAGAGTCAGTGCCCTGACTACAGCAGTCCTTATTTATACTTCAAAATGACATTTGTGAGAAAAAAAATTCCTCGCTTTCTTTTAAATCTGAAGCTATCATATGGCTAGATATCCAATAGTGCACAGGCAATTAAATCCATCTTAGCTAAGAATCTATGCATTCATGAAATTGCAATAATACTTTGGCTCCATATAGCACTTGTCCTTTCAAATGTAAATGTTTGAAGGGAAAGTGTGAAATTCCTAGTGATTTTTGTATGAACTTCAGCCACTGAGTGGTATGGAAAGCCAGAGCTTGAAGCAACAACAAAAAGCTAGGTGAGCATCAAGAGAGAGAAACAACCACCGAGAAGCAATTGGCCTTATTCAAAATGGTGGAGAGCACCAGTCAAGGACATTGCAGAATCTTGAAGAGGAGTAGTGAGCAGACATCTGCAGAAACATCAGAACAAATTGAGTAACCATCTTTGATCAAGGCTAGACTGTAGGCACATTTTCTCATCAACCTCTATGTCTACACCCCTATACTATATGCCTCGCCACATGATATTTTACTACTGTCCCCATTTTAGTCACAGGCTGTGTGTGACAGTCAAGAGTTGGGTCCTGGAGTCTTCCTCTCCAGACCACTGGTCCCTGTTGTCAGGTGGCTTGAGATCCACCCCAGAGGAAGAATGACTCAGTCTCGCTGAAGCACACCCATGATGGGGTGACAGTGCTGAAGCTCCCACCTTCCTCTTCACCTCAGTCTTCTAATGGGGCAGCATCAGCAAGGGTACTACAGAGTGGTAAGTTTCAGCGTTAATAAGCCTACATACATAAATGGGGAAGTTCACACCTTACAGAGCTGTTGTTTTCAAACTCTCTACAGACATAAGAACATAAGAAATGCCATGCTGTGTCACACCAAAGATTCAGGAGTTCTCAAACTTCATTGTACCGTGACCCCCTTTCTGACAACAAAAATTACTATCAGACTTCAGGGGGCAGGGGGACCAAAGCCTGAGCCTGCCTAAGCCCTGCTGCCCTGGGTGGCAGGGCCAAAGCCAAAGCCCAATCCCCACTGCCCTGGGGGAGAGGGAAGGGGAACACCAAGAGCTTCTGCCCCAGGTAGCTGGCCTGTAGCCTGAGCTCCAGGCTGAAGCTCCCAGACTTCGACTTCAGCTCTGGGCTGTGGGATCAGGCTTTGGCTTTGGCCCTGGGCGGTGGGGGCTGTGTTTCAGCTTTGGTCCCAGGAAGTCTAAGCCTGCCCTGGCAACCCAATTAAAATGGGGTTGCAACCCACTTTGGGGTTCCGACCCACAGTTTGAGAACTGCTAGCCTGTATGCTGTTTACAACACTGGCCAGTACCAGAATTTTGGGTGTGTGGAGGGTGAGTACAGAAAAAGGCAATTTTAGAGACATCCACCCGTCTTCCCCTCCTGACTTCTTGCAGTCAGAGGTTTAGGGGCACTCAAGCATTAGGTTACATCCCTGACTGTCTTGAACCCAATTATCCTTTAATTCTTTAGAACATCCCTGGCAACAAGTTCCACAGGCTTGTGGATTGTGTGAAGTACTTCTTTATGTTTGTTTTAAACCTGCTGCCTATTAATTTCATTCATTCATAGGTGACCATGGTTTGTGTGTTATGTGAAGGGGTAAATAACACTTCTCTATTCATGTTTTCCACCATTCATGATTTTACAGACCTCTATCATATCACCTCTTAGTTGTATCTTTTCTAAACTAAACAGTCTCAGTCTCTTTAGTCTCTCCTCATATATAATCTGTTCCATACCCCTAATCATTTTTGCTGACCTTCTCTGTACTGTTTCCAATTTTAATATATATTTTTTGAGATGGGGTAACCAGAACTACACACAGTATTCAAAGCATTGGGAAACATAGGTTTATAAGGCAGCATTATATTTTCTCTTTTCTCATTGTTCCTGGTATTCTGTTAGATTTTTTGACTGCTGTGGCATATTGAGCAGAAGCTTTCAGAGAACTATCCATGATCACTGCAAGTTCTCTTTCTTGAGTGGTAACAGCTAATTTAGACCCCATCATTTTGTATGTCTTATGTATGAATAGTTGGGATTATGTTTTCCAATGTGCATTACTTTGCATTTATCGACATTGCATTTCATCGAGCACTTTGTTGCTCAGTCACCCAGTTTTATGAGATCCCTTTGTAACTCATCACAGTCTACTTTGGACTTGTTTTGAGTAACTTAGTATCGTCTGCAATCTTTGGCACTTTACTATTTACCCCTTTTTCCAGATCATTTATGAATATGTTGAACAGCACTGGTTCCAGTAAAGATCCTTGGGGGATGCCACTATTTATCTCTCTCCATTGTGAAAACCGACTGGGTATTCCTACCCTTTGTTTCCTATCTTTTAACCAATTACTAATTTATTCGAGGACCTTCCATGTTCCCATTACTACTAGTTTCCTTAAGAGCCTTTGGTGAGGGACCCTGTAAAAGGCTTTCTGAAAATTCAAGTACACTATATCGACTGGATCACCCTTGTCCATGTTTGTTGACCCCTCATAGAATTCTAGTAGATTCATGAACCATGACTTTACAAAGGCCATGTTGACTCTTTCCCAACACATCGTGTTCATTCTATCTGTCTGATAATTCTGTTCTTTACTATAGTTTCTATCAATTTGCCTGGGACTGAAGTCAGGCTCAGTGCTCTGTAATTGCCAGGATTGCCTCTGGAGCCCTTTTAAAAAATCATAAATGAAGGACAGTATTTCAGATGTGTTGCCAAAAACACCATAGCTATGATGTGGGTATCTCCCCTACTTAAAAAAATTATTTTAGTTTTATCATCTTTAGCAAGATGCTTTTCAAATTCTTTCTTGGCCTGCCTTTATACTTTATACTGTTATACTTTAATATTTAAGCTGCCAGAGTTTGTGCTCCTTATTAGCCTCACTAGATTTTGACTTCCAAATTTTAAAGGATGCCTTTTTGACTCTAATAGCCTCCATTACTCTGCTGTATAGCCATAGTAGCATTCTTTTGGGTCTCTTATAGTCTTTTCTGATTTTGGGTATACAGTTGGTTTGTGCCTCTCTTATGCTGTCTTTAAATACTTCTATGCTGCTTATAGGCCTTTTATCCTTGTGACAGCCCCTTTTAATTTCCGCATCTTTGTGTAGTTTCCCTTTTTAACCTTAAATGTTATTGTGGTGGGTTTTTTTTTTTTAGTATTATCCTCTCTACAAGGATCTTATATTTAATTACATTATGGTCACCACTACTGAGCAATTCTGTTACATCTTGGAGCATATCCTGTGCTCTACTTAGGACTGAATCAAGAATTGACTCTCCCCTTGTGGGTTACAGCACTAGCTGCCCCAGAAAACAGTCATTTATGGCATCTTGAAATTTCTGCATCACACCCTGAGGTGACGTTTTCCCAGTCAGTATGAGGATAGCTGAACTGCCCCATATTACTGTACTTTCTGTTTGGTAGCCTCTCGAACCTCCCTTGGCATTTCACAGTCACTTGTTACCCTCCTAGTTAAGTGGTCGATAGTATATTCCTACTCTATAGTCTATTATTCAAGCAAGAATTTCCATCCATAGAGATTCTATGGTACAGTTTGATCCATTGAAAATTTTTACCTTATTTGACTCTATGCTTTCTTTCACATATAGCGCCACTCCCCCACTAGCACAACCTACTTTGTCATTCCTATATACTTTGCATCCTAGTATTACCTTGTCCCGCTGATAAACCTCATTCCACCAACTTTTGGTGATGACTAGTATATCACCATCCTTGTTTAATACCAGGCACTTAAGTTCACCCATCTCAGTATTTAGACCTCTAGCATTTGTATATAAGCACTTGTACATTTGGTCAGTGTTTAGTTGCTTGCCGTCATGTGTTATTTTTAAATGGCACTCTTGTATTTTAGACTGTTCCTCACTAGCTCGGACTTGTACTTTATATCTTAGTAAAGAGGGATAGGAAAGAAGTTGGTAGAGTTGCCCCTTCATCCCTAAAGGATGTCTCTTCACAAACTGTCTGCTCTTCCACACCTGTAAGCTTGCCCCAGTTCTTCGTTTAAAAAAATCCTCTGCAATCTTTGATGTGAACACAGCAAAATGAAGACAGACACAATTCCATGCGTAAGTGGCAGGCTGCAACTTTTATTAAAATTTAACACAGGGTAGGGGTGCTACCCACCCATCACCCATACTCTCCTATATCAGAAATTTAATTGGTTTCAATGTGGGAGTCACAGGGCTCCTTACCATATAAGCGCTACTCCACTTGCCGGGGTGGAGTACAGAAATCGGCTCTATAGCTCTATAACTATAACTATAGTTATAGTTAACGCACTATAAATAACAATATTGACATTGCAGCTCGGACGGCAGCTCAGGTTCTCAAGACCACTTGGCCCTTTGGTCTGAGCTTGGCTGGCTAGCCTGCGCTGCTGCCCAAACAGCAACCTCCACACTGCTATTTTTAATGCATTAGCTCAAGTAGAGCTACTGCAAGTCTGTCTACCCAGGCTGAGAGTGTCACTCCCAGCAATTGTGTAGGCACTATGATTATGTCCACACCTTAATTCAGCTTTGTCACTGATAAATCCAAATTAAGAACTAAAGCAGCTTTCCACATCAGTTCTGAACTAAATCTAAATCCCAGGGTGCAGAGTCTGTGCAAGGCATATTCCAATTTCCGCTCTATCATGCAACTTGGGAATGACACTGCTTCAGTTAAAACTGTTGACTCCAATGTAACAGAGAGATTGCCTGTTTCCCTGGAGCCACTATAGGGACTCCATGGATTACTATCCACTTCACCATGAGTTGAAACTATCATTCATTTTTGTCTTTTTTTTGAGGCAAAGAGGAAAGAAAAACTTTAATTAACCAGGTTTGTGATAAATATTTTTTAAAATAAAATGAATTTCGGAAAGGAAAATTACATAGAAAAATGTTGACACTGATTGTCCAAAGCTATTTAATAATTGTCATTTGGGCCTTCTTGGTAATGTCCTAGTCATGGACATTGTTGCGACTTCATCTACAAAAGGAAATAAAATATCCCAACATCCAATTATCTTTTACATGTAGGGAAAACATTATTAAAGGGGGATTTGGTATTGATATTCAAAAGTGTATTACAGGCAGTGACCCCAATAAGACAGCAGTCATCTGAGACATGCACCAATAAGTCTACCGATGCACATCCTATTGTGGCTTATTGCTGTACTAAAAAAAAAAAAAAGAAAGTGCACACTCAAGAAATATAAGAAAATCTGGAAATAGTCATATGAAAAGCTACATCCTGAAATTATGAACAATAAATAATACTCAAAATATGCACAGAAGTCAAATAAAATATTTTCAAAAAGAGCTCTATTCTACTGTCATGAGAGTGTGCCTCTCCATCACATCTTCTTGTGGCATGTTGTGGCCCTGCAGATGCACTGCACTCATGTGTCCCTGGGATCTTTTCAGACTAGGTTATGTCAACCCCTCTTTGCAGGGTTTTTCACAGTTCCACAATATACCCCTTTACAGGGTTGGGTTATTCACTCATTCTACAAAGGTAACTTACTTGTTTAGACTCTCCAGTTCATGCCCTTTCTGGGTCCACGTAAGGGTATGTCTACACTGCAATTAAACACCCACGTCTGCCCCATGTCAGCTGACTTGGGCTCCCAGGGGCTCAGGCAGCAGGTCTGTAAAACTACAATGTAGACATTTGGGCTTAGGCTGGAGCCCGGGCTTTGGGACTCTCTGGAGTCCCGAAGTCCGGGCTCCCACTTGAGCCTGAGTATTTACACCACAATTTTACAGCCCTGCCACCTGAACGCCACAAGTCAGCAGACACAGGCAAGCCATGAGTGTCTAATTGTAGTGTAGATATACCCCAGAAGTCCTGGTCAGCTTCCTCCGCGGTTCAGGAGGCCTCAATCCTCCTCCCAGAGCCAGACTGTACTTCAGACAATCCTCTTGTCCCTCTCCTTAATACAGGAGCTTTCTATCTCTCCTCCTTGGGTCTGTAGTTAGACTTTAGGCCAGCTGTAGAGTCTTTGGCTGTTTCTCTTCCCAGCTGGCCCCTTTCCAAATCAGCCCTTCTATCCTCAGGCTGTGAGGGCTCAGTGGCCAGTCATTCTCCTGCTGGTGTCTTCTCCCTGTTAACTCAGGGCCCTACAGGAGCCTCCTTATACTCAGCATTTGAGGGCATTTGCCCATTACTGAGGGAGGAGGCAGCATTTATACTGCCCCCTTCTCCTAGCTTAATTCTTCATTGGCTGGGTGAGAAGGACATTGTGCCCTATTCACTTTGCAAGGCTCCTGGCCCTGGGTCATTAAAGGAACTGTGACAAGATCTCTTCTCCAACAACTATGCATTCCCAGGGCCAATTCCCCTCTAGCTCTGTCCTCTTTAGGTCTATCTATCGGACCCTTAGCGGGCCATGCTCTGAAGCAGGGTGGACTCATCACTAGATATTACTGTCTTTAAGGGGCAGATCCTTCTGTCATATCTACAGTATGGCAAGAAACAATAATACAAAGAATATTTGATACCAAACTGGTAACATGGCCATTGGACTCTTTACTGTTATATGAAGTGAGACTAGATAAGACTTAAATTGCAGTATGTTACATAACTGTAGATCAGAGCTACCCAGATGCTTTAACAAAAATAATGTAGATTATCATGTTATTTTAATACTGCTATACGGATGCTTTATCAGGTTAGTCTGCATAATGTTTATTCATGCCCTTTGACAGATAAAATTAAAAAAAAATTTAATAAAAAGAAAGTACTGTTCAGAAGGATTTTCATTTTCATTACCTTTCAAATATCCTCTTTTCAACCTATAATTTTGTAACAAAGACATCATTTAATATTTAAAATATATGTACATACTTTACTTTGGTTGATGAATGATGATATCTAGTATCCATTTTTGGATGCTATTTTCACTTGGCAATTGTCTTGATAACATATCTACCACTTTGTCACAATGAGATAAGCAATACATTTGTTATAGTAACTCAGGCCTGATTACTCCAGTTGATTGATGTAGTTCTCATCCTTAGGCTGAATTTGTAGCGTGCATCTTGCTAACTGGGGAACAAATATTATGCTTACAATAATGGAGGTAGTGCAATAACTTCCAAGTGACTGACTAATTTCATGAACTGGAAAAACATTTTCCTATTTTTTTTAAACTAAAGGTCAGTAGCTTTACTCAGCTGCCATAACAGATTAATTAGACCTACTGCATATTTTTTAAAAAGTACATTTATGTACAAGAATTTCAGTAAGAGCCCACTTACTGATTGGTGCTAGTAAAAGGATTTAGTTTGGATGCTCCCAAGTCTAAAAAGAAGAGGAAAACAGTGACAGAATGGTGCTGGGTAATTTATCATTGAGTAGCCATCAGTTATGATGTATTGAGCTTTCCATGACACACTTGAGGGCACACTAGTAGGGCTCCACGAAGATCAATGAATACACTAAAGAATACCATTTAAGACAACCTTCATCATCCACTAATCAAGAGCCTTAAAATGGTCTCCAGGACATACTACCCTTATAAGCATAGCTGCTAGGCTGTCTTCGATCCCTTGTCACCCTCTGACTCAGTTCTTGTTACCAGCAACTACTGCATATGTTCCCACCTTCTGAAGGAATTTGGCTTTTACAGAAACAAATGTAAAACAAGCAAATATAGGAGCTGCATTAACTGTAGTTAAGATATTGAAGCACAATGAGTCTGTTTCATAACTTGTGGTACAAATGGTGCAAGACCTGAATGGTTTTTGTTCTCTTTCACGAGACTGAAAAATTCCATTCTATCGATCATATAGTTTTTTGTGCCACTGTCAATCAACTATGGGATTCAGACTTAAAGAAAAGCATCCTAAAGATTTGTTTCACTCCCCTATACAGAGGAAAAGTGCAGTTAGGAATTTGAATCTCGTCCCCTGCCTGGGGAGCTTGACCAGCAAGGACATACACCCCTACAGGACAGGAGTTTTATACTGTGTGCAGGGCTCTGTAGGGATGGAGGCTGGCATGGAAATGCCTTGAAAAAATGTCTCGGGGGTTTGCTAGCCCACTCGTTGTGTGTGTCATGCTGGCCAGCTCTAGATTTCCTGGTAGAGTAGGGATTGCACGTGGCTTGCCTCTATGTAGCCGGGCTGCAGACAGGATTCTTGCCAACAGTGTGAATCAGGCTTACTGGGTAAACCTAAGGCTTCTTGAACCACACTGTAAATGGATGCCTCTATGTAGCTGGGCTGCAGACAGGATTGCAGTGTGTGTGTGTGCGTGTAATACATCAGAAAGTATTCAGTCAGTACATTCAATGGACTTAAGTTCTATTTTCTTAGACTATGACGTCCTCGTCAAAGTCTTGATGGACTTTAATTTGGCAGGAACCATAATATCAACAATTAGATATCAGCATTACTATACCAGAAATACAGATAAGCTCAGGGCACACAAAAAGAAAATAAATGGATCCAGTTCTGAATTAGGGACCCCCCAAAAATTGGGCATGTTTGGATTCAAGACTTTGTTTGGAAAATTACAGAGATGGGCCAAGCTGCACAGTTCAGATTCATAACCCATTACTCCCTCAAATGTGTGCGTGTATGTACTTATATCCAAGCTTTTTATTGAGACCCATCTCTCATTTTATGCTGGAATTTGCTACTGAGAAATAGTGTGTACACATGTATGGTTCATATATACATATATTAAAAAAGAGACAATTATAGTTCTTGCTGCACAAGTAATTCCCATGCCAACAACCTTACAAAAACTAGGAGAAAATATCATAACTCACTCTAGGATAATTACATTTCCTGTGGTTTGTTAAATATTTTTCCACCTGCCCTACCCCCAGTATAATCAATCACCTGTTCTTTATGAACTACACAGTGGTGCATGTTTAAAGATACAAGAGGAAGTCACAGAGCAGCTTCAGCAAATGTGATCCCCTGGACAGGAAGCAAACATGGTGTCACTACTTTAATAAATAAATAAATAAATAAATAGTGCTTATGGGATAATTATTGTGAATCTTATTTAGGAAAACAAAATTAAATCACATTTTAAAATTTTCTTGCCTTTTGGATAGAACCAAAGCCCAGATCCAAACACTAAACATTGTGGAAGTTCCACTCTGGGCCTGCAACTGGATTGTGCAGATGGATCTTTGTGACTGTGCAGGCTGCCTGGAGTCCCACTGAAGTAAAGGTTTGGCATAGGTGCTAGGTTTCACTAGCACAACTGTTTACAAGACTGGATCCTGGATTAAGAGCCAAACTTTGCAGTTCATCTGTGCTGCAAAGAAAGTGCAACATGTGAGTTGAAGTTTTTTGGGAGGGAGAGGGGGTTGGTGTAGAATGCATAAAGTAAACATAGCATCTTCCTGGTTAAAGTTGCAAAACAGTTTTCATTACTGTCCCTGCTCCCTCTATTTTTTGGAAGAACATAACTTTTCAGGCTGAAATTTCCCAGGTTTGAGCTCTGCCAGATGGAGAATTATTCAAGCTGGTTTTGAGTGAGAAGAGAGCAAAAATCTCTTTCCCCTTTCAGAATATTTACAGTTTTCACAACTGAAGTGTAAAAGTTGCAATCTGCCTTGTTGGGTATAAATTAATGGCCTCCTCCTGGAGGAAATTGGTTTTGATTTCACCAAGCAATAAGTCTTTGAAAATCGAACAACAGAATGCAAAGTATATTTTTGTGCTGACTCTTATTAAGTCCCTGATTCAAAGACCACTGAAATCAATGGAAAGACATGACTTCAATTGGCTTTGGACCAGGCCTGAAGTTCCTGCCTAAGGAAGGTGCTGCGTGTTTGTGTAACTATGCCTTGAACTATCCTCAGAATGGCTCCCTCAAACCAGTCAAAACACTTCAAAATGTTGAGGAATAGCCAGATTTTGGTAAAAAGGGATGATCCTTTTCCTGATTTTCCCGCCAGCCTAGGGTACTGGCATAGATCTAGGAGCCATGAGATACTGAATTCTAAGCCCACCTCTTCTCTTAACTGGTCTTCACAAATCTTTTCATTTCATAAGCCTTATTTAGGGTACAATTCTGAAAGGTGCTGACCACTCTGCATCTGATGCAGCAAAGTACTTAAGCATCGGAATAGTCCTAATGACATCAATGGGTCAATGCGCTTACAGTTAAGCATGTGCTTAAAGTGCCTTGATGGATCAAGACTCCAAGTGCTCAGTACCTTGCAGGTTAGAGCCCATGATGAGACCTCACTCCTCGAGTTAAAAAAAAAAGAGTTATGCTGCAGTAAAAGTGACAATACATTAATAGGAAGAAATATACAATATATCCACAGATAGAAATGTACAAATGTGAGGGTTTAAGGGAGTTTGTAAGGAATTTTATACATCTGTGAGTTTTCCAATTTTATTAGAAAAATGTAAGATTTTAAATTCTCTACGTACATAATTTATCAAACTATGTGCAATCAAAATGTTAAAAGTATAAACTACAAGTTGCTAAACCATGATCTTGTGAACATGCAAATGCTTATCTTTAAGCATGTAAACAGTATTTAAAAGTTAAGCATGTGCCTAAGTATCAGAGGGGTAGCCATGTTAGTCTATCCACAAAAAGAACGAGGAGTCCGGTGGCACCTTATGCCCAAATAAATCTGTTAGTCTTTAAGGTGCCACCGGACTCCTTGTTGTTTATGTGCCTAAGTGTTTGCCAGATTCTTTTTAATTAAGAAGATTTACATTTGTGGTTTCACTTTACATAAATTAAGAAGCAATTTATTATTTGTCAAGGGAAATGTAGTTGCGTTTCTAAATTACTGAAGAATAACACAATTAATAAGATGTAAATTTGTTGTTTTTGTAACAGACTTTATATGATTAGGGTCATAGTATTGCAATGTCCCCCTTTCAAATAGAGAACAAAAGTTGAGGGTAATAAATATGTCTTCTCAGATTGTGATGACATTCAACTCTTTTTGAATTCCTCTCTCCATAAAGGACCAGGATGAAAAAACTTTGAAACACTGCACAGTATTGATCTTACCAAAAATGCAGAAATTGCCCCAAAAATCATCTTTGGTCAAACTATTTTTTAAGTTATATCATATAGTCTGCTGCAGCACGTATATAAAATGAGTCAAATGCATGAATTTGTCTGTAGGAAAAATCAGCTAAGTGTGTGTGTGGGGGGGAAACCTTGGGAGCTGGTTACTCATCATTTTGCCTAGCAAATTTGACTAGCAGAGGAAAACCAGTTGGCCTAGATTGTTAAGTAGGCAAGAGCACAAAGGTTTTATTCCTGTTTCATTATACAGGTCAAAGACACAAAACAATACCATAGAATGCTTGAAAATAAAGCCTGATGAATTATGTGATGTCAAGGTATGTCTTAACTTCATACCTGGCACTACCACAGTGGTGAAGGACTAGAATACTGTCAAGTATCAAGATATGGATCTGATGTGCTGGATTTGGGGCAAGGAGCAATTTAAACTGAAGCAATGTGGTTGAATGAATACATTTTTCTAGATACTTACACTGTGTTCAGCACCATGGTACCTAAGTGCACAACTGGAGAAACTAAGGTATAGAGCCATCAAGTGATTTGCTTAACATCACCCAGTGAGTCAACAGTAGAACAGGAGTTAGACCTCAAATCTCCTGACTCGTAGGTCCTGGGTTTACCCCTTACATCATGTTACCTGCCTAGACATCAGCCTGATCAATATTTCTTGTTTTTGCCTAGATTGAAGAGCCAGTCTTATATAATCAGGGCTATGGTTGGTGGAGGCCTCCACTGGTTACTTCGAGAGCCGAGGAATCAAGACATGAACTAATTGTGATTATCAGTCAAGTGAGCTCTTCTTCATGCAGGCCTAGCTCAGTGCAGGGGTTACTCACTCAACAAGGATGCTGCATCAAGCGCCACCAGACAAGACTCTGAGGTTGTAAAGCTTCAATGCATATGATGACACCACACACCCAACCAAGCTGACTGCCTCATGACTGTCAGTCAAGGAACAGCTTTGAGCCTATATCAATGGGCCTGTAACAATGAAGGCAAAAATAATACAGATTAAAGATGCCCAATTATGACAACAATGGATTGCCTGAGTGAAAACATTCAAGGATTCCAGCTCAGCTTTTGCCAATGGAGCCAGAACTGAAGCACTCAGATAGCTGGCACTGTGAGGTTCAGTGCTTGGAAGCCCTGACTGACCCAAAATGTGACGTTGCAAAGCAACCTGGCTCATCATTAACAAAAAATACTGAGAACACGGGGGCTAAAGTACCAGAGGTTAGAAAAGAACGCTAAATCGGTGAGTAAGAGGAGAAAGCTGAGGAGGTATCAAAGAGGATGACGTACCCATATTATCTGACATACTTGGCTGCAGCATCTTTCACAGATGGCAGGCAAAATGGAACTAGTGGTTGGCACAACAAAAGTTGCCAATATTCTATGGTAGGTGCTGAAGCAAGACAGTCCCTGCCAGAACAAAGAGAAGTAGAATTTTGAGCCTGGGGAGCTCTCTCCTGCTTGGTTTCAGAGATACAGACCAAAAGCAGTGATCTGTTATGATGGGGTACTTTTCAGGGAAAGAAAAAGAAACACAAGGAGTTCACACAACTGTATACAAGACAATGGAGCGCTGCTGCATGACACATCTAGACTTCCAAAATCTTTGAAAATTTAGATGCTTGAAAAAGGAGCTGAAACAAAAAATGTTCTTGATGGTAGATAATCTTCCTTACCATTGCTAAGCTATGTTTTTCTGACCTTTACTGAATGAAAAAATTGTATTTTAGGAAGCTCATTTTACTTTCTCATTTTAAATAATTAAACTTATGCATCTTATTTAAATTAGGAGAGCAGAAAAAAATACATATCTATCATTAGGAAAAATATGGAGAAAGCACCCAGACACATTTACTATTTCTATAAAACATTCAAGCAAAATTTGCAAGGAAGTTGCTATTGCCTTCCTTGGTACTTTTAAAGAGAATTTGTTTGCTTCCAAATATTTGCCCCAACTAAAGAAAAGAAAAACAAAAAGGCAAAAGTTTGTGAGGAGGAAAATCATAGTATAAAGAGTAGCCTTTCTTTGAGTGGCAGCGTGGCACAACTTCATACTGAATGGGTAACTTGTCTTCGGGGTGAGCTCTGAATCTGGTAACACTTCACACTCTCTGGGAACAGATTCCAGGGTATAAATATTCTATTTGCCTTTTTCCTTTTTCTGCAGCTTATTAAGACAGTGTCACTAGCTGTGCTCTAAAGTCAAGCCAAGTGAATACAGAACCCAATTAAGGATCCTTGATATAGGCAGACAGGCATGTAAATAAAATACAACTGCATTAAGCCTGATGCATATTTGTCATCTGAATTTTACACTAGTTTTAAAATTAGAGTAATGAGACAAAAGAGACGCGATAGGCTTTTTTGGCCAGAGGTGATAAACAACAACAAAAAAAAACCCCACATGTAATACATTCACAATTAAGAAACTCATCTACTAGCACTCCAAACATACTTAATAACTAACAGCATTGCAAAAGGAAGCCAAATTTCAGTCAAAAGCCTGTGAGCTTTTATTTATAATTCTGTACAGTAAATGGCAAGGTCCATAATTCATAGGCTGAGCGTTAATGAGAATATTTGTTACCTATACCCATAAGAAAGATAAGGAGTGCTATAATGTGGTTTATCCTGTACTTCTGTGCCTTTCAAGGGCAGCAGGGAAAGCATCCTGACAGCAAAAAGCAACAAGAAATATTGCACTGACCTACAGATTTCCTACTTTCACATAAAACTAATACCTGTGTGGAGACATTAAAGAACAATTCATCCCCACTGACAGTTTCCAAATAACTAGATGCTTTTTAATTGCTAGTATAATTAACTTTAATAGTATAATTCTATAGCTCCTAATAATAATAAAATAATAATAATAATAATTAATAATAATAATTTCCCATCACTTCCAACTCACTCAGCAGACCTAGAAAAGATGTACAGTAAAATCACTGAGAAGGGAAAACAAATTAAAAAGGGGAAAAAAATTTACACATTAGAAGTGTAACTTTATCAGATTTATCTGCCATTATTGTCAGCACCGAAGGAGTAAATATATGCAAGTAAACTTCTTTAGGACAAGTCATATATATTAATAATTACCAACTGCCTATTGGTTTTAGGTGACCTTTTTCAAAAACATGCCAGCTCTCTCAATTTCGATTAAGCACGGCAGTACATCTTTTAAAATCAGCGATGTTTTGAATGATTTATTCATATGTACCCACACTCCCTGCAACATTCCCTGCTGAAATAACCTCTAGTGAAAACACAGTTACATACTCCTTTGTTGCTAAGCTTAATCTATTAGCTGTACATAACAAAAAATGGATGGTTTTGCTTCTTTAGGTTAATGGGAAGATGTGGTCAAATGTCATCTCTCCCTAACAGCAACAAACTATCAATGGCATTTTAGAACTGAAAACTAGATGTTCAGTATTAGTCACTAAGGTGGGAGTGGGGAGTTAAAGTTAGGGTGGCCAGATGTCCTGATTTTATTAGGGACAGTCCTAATTTTGGGGGCTTTTTCTTATATACGCACCTATTATCCCCCACCCTCATCCAAATTTTTTACACTTGCTATCTGGTCACCCTAGTTAAAGTAATAAGTGACAAAATGAAATTTATATCTATTATTATTTCGTATTTGATATAAGTTGCCAAAATAACCCACAAAATTATTGTTAGCATTTCCATGTCCCCTAACAAGTCTTGCTGCTGTAATCCCTTCCCCTTTGCTTTTTCTCCTTATTTTCTGGTGTTCAGCCAAAATCATTATTTCTGTAATTACAGCTGCTGTTTCTACTTTCTCTGAGTGGATCTGGAAACATTCCCAGACAAGGTGGCAGTATAGATGCTTGAGTGACTAGCAAAGAAGTAGTTGCTATTTCAGCACATTAGAGGGAGTGCAGGAATTTGTTAACCACGCTCAGTTGCTGTTTTGAAGCTGGTGTGGAAGGCTTCATTAAGGGCAGACATGCATATGTGTGTGTGTACATGCAGGAATAATTAGAAGCTCCTGACCAATCAATGGTGAGTTCTATCAAGGGTGCAAAACTGGCAGCCACAGTGAGGACCAGTCAGATCCATCTCAGCCCTAAAAGATAGAGCTGCCGGAGAAAAGATAGAGCTGCCAGAGTAAACTAGATTAAATCTGTGAGTTGGCTCCTAATGCAATTTCCTGTAATTTTACAGAAGTCAGGGGGATTGAGACTAGGAAAACACTACAAAGGAGGAATCACAGACTGGAGGCCAAATGTCTTTGTGAGTTGTATTATGTCACTGAACCAAAAACACTGTGCGAGCCCAACGGCTACAGCAATGGTAGCACGTGCTGAAGTGTGCACGTGCTCAGTATTGTGGGACACTGAAACAACTGGTTATGTGCTACAACTGAATGTTTTATCTAGCTGTCAATATAATATCCAGGGTAAGCCTATGTGAAAGCAGATTGTCCACTCGTCACAAGTTCCCCACCCCTGTACTTATTCTGTGAGGCTTAAACAGAGCCGGCCTTAGGGAAAATAGTGCCCTAGGCGAACATGTATTTTGGCACTCCAGCCTCTGCTGCCTCCCCAGGCTCCCCACCCATCCCCACATTACCCCAGCTCCAGCTGCCTCTCCGGGCTTCCCACAGAAGCCCAAGGAGAGGGGCAGCGACAGGAGGACACCAGTGGGCTGTGGTGGCAGGGGAGCAATGCTGAAGAATACTTTTTGAGATGACTCTGAGATGTAAATTGTAAATTCAACATTTTGCAGAGCATTTAGTTAAATGCAAGAGTTATTCCCTAAATGTTAAAATGTGACTAAACAGCAAATACATGGAATATCTGGTTCTTGTTCATAAAGCTAAAATGTAAGTATGTCATAAACAGATAACTAAGGGTTAATGTTCTTTACCTGTAAAGGGTTAACACAGGGAACCAAACACCTGACCAGAGGACCAATCAGGAAACAAGACTTTTTCAAATCTGGGTGGAGGGAAGTTTGGGTGTGAGTTCTTTGTCTTTTGTCTTGTGTCTGTGCCCTCTCGGCTCTGAGAGTGATTTTTCTACCTCCAGGCTTTCTAATCTTCTGGTTCCAAGTTGTAAGTACAAGGATAGTAAGACAATAGGTTTATATTGGTTTTTTTTTGTATTTACATGTGTGTAGTTGCTGGAATGTGTTAAATTGTATTCTTTTGGAATAAGGCTGTTTATTCACTTTTTTTTCTTAAGCAATTGACCCTGTATATTTTCACTTTATACAGAGACTATTTTTAATGTATTTTTCTTTCTTTTATAAAGCTTTCTTTTAAGACCTGTTGGAGTTTTTCTTTATTTTCTTAAGCAATTGACTCTGTATATTTTCACTTTATACAGAGACTATTTTTAATGTATTTTTCTTTCTTTTATAAAGCTTTCTTTTTAAGACCTGTTGGAGTTTTTCTTTAGTGGGTACTCCAGGGAAATGAGTCTGCAGCTCACCAGGGAATTGGTGGGAGGAAGAAGTCAGGGGGAAAATCTCTTTGTGTTAGATTTACTAAGCCTGACTTTGCATACCCTCTGGGTAAGGGGGAAGAGAGATTAGCTCTCTCGGTACTTGTGTTTCCAGGACTGGAAGCAGGGAATCTCCTAGGGTCGTCCAGGGGGGGGAGCCTGGGAGGAAGTAACCAGGAAACAAGGGGAGGGGGTTATTTCCCTTTGTTGTAGGACTCAGGCATCTGAGTCTGGGGGTCCCCCATGGAAGGTTTTGGGGAGACCACAGTGAGCTAGGCACTGTATAATTCCTGGCTGGTGGCAGCATTACCAGGTCCAAGCTGGTAACTAAGCTTGGAGGTTTTCATGCTAACCCCCATATTTTGGACGCTAAGGTCCAGATCTGGGAAAAATGTTATGACAAAGTACATGTGAATTTGCATTAAAGAGTTCTTTCTAACAGCATCAGACACATGCTTCTGAAACTGTATTCCTGGATGGGTAAAATAATATTCTGGTTCATATGCAGACTTGTCTCCTAGGAGGCACCCAAAGATATTTTGCTATACATTAAGGGCACTTCCTATGAAATACCCTTTACATTTTTTTCTTTTGGCATGACCTAGATTTGTTTTGAAACTCCCAATCATCCTACTGCACCTTGGTATGTTATAGCTGGCTGCCTCTTTCTGTAAATTCTTTTTTTCTGAAGTAGTTTATAAAAGGATCAGCAAAAGTTGGATACAGCTTTCTTCAGCAGCATATATATGGAAAAAAAAACTCCACCAAGAGTTGGATAAACTAGCAGTATAACTGCAGATATTGTAACCATCAGTAAAAAGGTTAACTGTTCAAATTTTCATTAGGCACAAAAATACTTTAATTTGCTGACCAACTAGAACAACTAGCAAAAGACACAAAAATTAACAGCAAATTTTTTGAAGTACATCAGTGGGGCCAAGATGATCAAGGTGCTAAAGGAGCATTCAAAGAAGACAAGGCCGTTGTGGAGAAGCTAAATTAATTCTTTGCATCAGTCATGCATGCGGTACATTCCCACACCTAAGCTATTCTTTTAAGGGGACACATCTGAGGTGTCCCAGATTGAGGTGTCAATAGAGAAAGTTTTGGCACAGACTGACACATTAAATAGTAATAAGTCACCAGGAGCAGATGGTATTCACCCAAGAGTCTGAAGGAACTCAAATATGAAATTGCAGAACTATTAACTATGGTATGTAACCTGTCATTTAAATCAGCTTCTGTACCAGATGACTAGTGGATAGCTATTGTGATAAGGTACTTTAAAAAAAAAGATTCCAGAAGTGATCTTGGAAATTAAAGGCTAGTAGGCCTAACTTCAGTCCCAGGCAAATTGGTTGAAACTATAGTAAACAACAGAATTATCAGATACCTAGATAAATATATATTGGGGAAGAATCGGCATGTCTTTTGTGTAGGGAAATCTTGCCTAATTCAATCTATTAGAATTTTTTGAGTGTGTTAACAAAGGTGGACAAGGGAGATTAAGTCGACATAGTGTATTGAACTTTCAAAAAGTCTTTTCTAAGGACCCTCACAAAAGGCTCTTAAGCAAAGTAAGGAGTCACGAGATAAGAAAAAAGGTCCTTTTATCAGTCAGTAACTAGTTGAAAGATAGGAAACAAAGGGTAGGACTAAATGTTTAGTTATCACAGTGAGAGAGGCAGATAGAGGGATCCCCTAAGGAAATGTACTGGGACCAGTGCTGTTCAATGTATTTATAAATAATTTGGAAAAAGGCATAAACAGTGAAGTGGCAAAGGTTGCTGATGATACTAAATTACTCAAGATAGGTCCAAAGCAGACTGTGAAGTGTTGCAAAGGGATTTCACAAGACTTGGTGACTTGGCAACAAAATGGCATATTAAATTCAGTGTTGATGAATTCAAAGTAATGCATATTGGAAAACATAATCCAAACTAGACATACAACATAATGGAGTCTAAAATAGCTGTTATCACTCATAAAAGGGATTGTGGAGTCATTGTGGATAGTTCTCTGAAATCACCTGCCTAGTGTGCAGCAGTAGCCAAAAAAGCCTACAGAATGTTAGGAATCATTAGGAAAGGGATAGATAATAAGACAGAAAATATGGTAATGCCACTATATAAATCCATTGTGCACCCATACCTTGAATACTACATGTAGTTCTGGTCAACCCATCTGAAAATAGATATATTAGAATTAGAGAAAGTACAGAGAAGGTGTGACAGATTTCAGTTACCAATCTGCCTGAGGCATCAGGTGATCAAGCTGAGGCCACAGGATCGTTTGGAGAGGAGATGACGAAACATACCAAGGGTTTAAATTTTAAAACTTTATTAATAAAATAATAAAATAACAGTGGAGAGTGCTGGGTGCTCCCCATGTCACTCAGAGGAAAAAAGAAAGCATTAATGCCCAAACCCTAACCCACTTTCATAGTCACACACACTCTACCCACAGCTCGCAAAGCCTGGGTGTAACGTAAGAAGAGGGAGTAGGGTGGACAGGAGTTCTGTCCTGGGCCCAGGTCGTCCGAGGTCACTGTAATCTCCGACTTGCTTTGGCTCTCAGGAGGGTTTTTAAGCCCTGGGTTCTTTTGGGGGTGTTTTCGTTCAGGGCCCTCTGTTCCTGGTGTTCTTTGTACCAGTCCAAACTGGCTTTCTGTGGCCTTCTCAGCTTTCCTCAAAACACGGATGCACAGCTCTGCTTCACCCCCTCCCTCTGACCTGTGTTTTCCATCTCTGCAGCCCTAGTTCAGTGTACCTTTTCTTTTCTCATGGCTGTCTGTGGCTGAGTAAGAGGAAAAACACTGCTGCAGATTTCCGTGACCTTGGACTGGAGCCAGCGTAGCGTCTTATCATTGGACTGAGCTAGCTAGCTACAGTGTTGAGTTAACCCATTCTCTGCTCTCTTCCTTTTTACCCCTCTTGGCCTCTTGCTAACTGTAAAGGATTCTTCCATTCCACATTCACACCTTTGACTTTCCCTTCCCTCCCCCCCGAATGCCTGGCAATGCTTACAACCATGATAGCAACATACAATGCTGATCTGCCTTCCCATGGGACCCCCAGAAGGAGGGACTCCTTGGGCCTGTGACAAAGGGTTCTTTTGGGGGTTTTGCAACAAAAATGATTAGGGGTATGGAACAGATTATATATGAGGAGAGACTAAAAAGACTAAGACTGTTCAGTTTAGAAAAGATACGATTAAAGGGGGATATGAGAGAGGTCTGTAAAATCATGAATGGTGGAAAACGTTATTTACCCCTTCACATAACATACAAACCACAGGTCACCCAATGAAATTAACAGGCAGCAGAGTTAAAAATTTATTGCCAGGGATGTTGTAAAGACCAAAAGTACAAGTGGGTTAAAAAAGAACTAGGTAAATTAATGGAGAATAGTCCTATCAATGACTATTAGCCAAGATGGTCAGGAATGCCATGCTCTGGGTGACTCTAAACCTCTGACTAATAGAAGCTGGCATTGGACAGCAGAGGATGGATCACTCAGTAAATTGCTCTGTCCTGTTCACTCCTTTTGAAGCATCTGGCTCCAGCCACTGACAGAAGACAGGATACTGGGCTAGATGGACCATTGGTCTGACCCATTATGCCATTCTCCAGCACATAATGATCTCCAGCACATAATGAATATTCTTGTTATAAGACACATCTAAAATATTTTGGCTTTCTAGAGCTGTCTGGTTGAGAGATACACAACAGGAGCATTAGCAAGAGAATTCCCACCAGAAATATTGGAGGACTTGAGAAGTCTCATAGACAATTAGAAGCAAACAGGTAATCAATCATCTCCAAACTTTATCCAATCCAATCTCATAAAACTGTTATTTAATATGACTTTTGTCAGCCTACTGCTCCTAAGAGAATTTCTGCTCGTAGACAGAAAAAAAAAAAGACATGTTGCTAATCTTTCATGTTAAGGAAACAAAATCAAACTAATAAAATAAAATTAGCAAATCTGCTCAGTGCAATGGAAATCAGCTAAATCTGCTGCCTTAAAAGTTTTTACATGTTACTGCCAATTTTCCTTTCTCACGTTTTCAGAAATTTCAAATTACCCTCTTTTCAGTTGCATGGTTTAGCTTCTATATTAGGATGATCAAACATACTTTCATTGGGGAGTAAATGTTCTTTTGTGAGAGTATTGGAACAAGAGGGACAGATTGCATTTGGTATGCTATTAAAAATGCCATTTGTCTTAATCTTCCTCATACACACCTTTGGGGCTATGAGAAAAAAAATAATAAAAAAGAAATGCATAGGTTGCTTCTCATGAAATGCCGACATTGGCACGAGACACTTCTTGTGCAGGGAGATAGTATTTTCACACATTAACAGCTCAACCAAAGAATGTTTGCATTTTATCACCTATAAAAGTTATGTCTTATTTTTAGGCTTCAAGATAGCAGTATAAATGCTGTCTGTTTGCATAGCAAAATATCTGACACTGCTCAGGAACAAATTACCACACTCTTGAAGTTCTGTGTTATATCTGACATTCAGCAATGTTGTTAATTAAGTTTTGACAGCTGTTGTCAAGTCTTTGCTTCAGCATTCTCCACAAGTCGAAACATGCCAGAATCAACTACAAGTTTTATGAAAAATTGCTGCAACCAAAGATTACAATAGAAGACAGAGAAGTGTGCCACTAAAAACAGATGAACCTCCAGGACCAGATAACTGAATTCCAGCCATAAACAAAGTGGTCAATCAAGTTACAGAATCAGTAGTGGAGATTTTTAGCTCCTGACCAAAACATCATTATTTAGAAAAAGAGAAAGGAAAACTAGGAAACGGACCTTTAAGTTTGACCTCTGAACTGGAAAAGATTCTGAATCTGTTGAATGACATAAGAACGGCCATACTGGGTCAGACCAAAGGTCTATCCAGCCCAGTATCCTATCCACTGACAGTGACCAATGCCAGGTGTCCCAGAGTGAGTGAACTTAACTGGTAATGATCAAGTGATCTCTCTCCTGCCATCCATCTCCACCCTCTGACAAACAGAGGCTAGGGACATCATTCCTTACCCATCCTGGCTAATAGCCATTAATCGACCTGTCCGCCATGAATTTATCTAGTTCTCTCTAAACCTTGTTATAGTCCTGGCCTTCACAATCTCCTCAGGCAAGGAGTTCCACAGGTTGACTGTGTGCTGTATGAAAAAAAAAACTGCCTTTTATTTGTTTTAAACCTGTTGCCCATTA
Organism: Gopherus flavomarginatus; assembly: GCF_025201925.1. Classification (NCBI taxonomy): domain Eukaryota; kingdom Metazoa; phylum Chordata; order Testudines; family Testudinidae; genus Gopherus; species Gopherus flavomarginatus. The sequence continues at coordinate 272,956,885 of NC_066617.1, forward strand.
ATTTCATTTGGTGACCCCTAGTTCTTATATTATGGGAACAAGTAAATAACTTTTCCTTGTTCACTTTCTCCATATCACTCATGATTTTATATACCTCTATCATATCCCCCCTTACTCTCCTCTTTTCCAAGCTGAAAAGTCCTAGCCTCTTTAATCTCTCCTCATATAAGACCTGTTCGAAATCCTTAATCATTTTAGTTGCTCTTCTCTGAACCTTTTCTAATGCCAGTATATCTTTTTTGAGATGGGGAGACCACATCTGAATGCAGTATTCAAGATGTGGGTGTACCATGGATTTATATAAGGGTAATAAGATATTCTCCACCTTATTCTCTATGCCTTTTTGAATGATTCATAACATCCTGTTTGCTTTTTGACTGCCACTGCACACTGCCTGGACGTCTTCAGAAAGCTATCCACGAAGACTCCAAGATCTTTTTCCTGATTAGTTGTAGCTAAACTAGCTCCCATCATATTGTATGTATAGTTGGGGTTATTTTTTCCAATGTGCATTACTTTACATTTATCCACATTAAATTTCATTTGTCATTTTGCTGCCCAATCACTTAGTTTTGTGAGATCTTTTTGAAGTTCTTCACAGTTTGCTTTGGTCTTAACTATCTTGAGCAGTTTAGTATCATCTGCAAACTTTGCCACCTCGTTGTTTACTCCTTTCTCCAGATCATTTATGAACAAGTTGAATAGGATGTCAAGTATCGTGTTAGTCTGGATCTGTAAAAGCAGCGAAGAATCCTCTGGCACCTTATAGACTAACAGACGTTTTGGAGCATGAGCTTTCGTGGTGAATACCCACTTCGTCAGATGCATGTAGTGGAAATTTCCAGGGGCAGGTATATATATGCAAGCAAGGTAGAGATAATGAGGTTAGTTCACTCAGGGAGGATAAGGCCCTGTTCTAGCAGTTGAGGTGTGGAGACCAAGGGAGGAGAAACTGCTTTTGTAGTTGGCAAGCCATTCACAGTCTTTGTTTAATCCTGAGCTGATGGTGTCAAATTTGCAGATGAACTGAAGCTCAGCAGTTTCTCTTTGAAGTCTGGTCCTGAAGTTTTTTTGCTGCAGGATGGCCACCTTAAGATCTGCTATAGTGTGGCCAGGGAGGTTGAAGTGTTCTCCTACAGGTTTTTGTATATTGCCATTCCTAATATCTGATTTGTGTCCATTTATCCTTTTCCGTAGAGACTGTCCAGTTTGGCCAATGTACATAGCAGAGGGGCATTGCTGGCATATGATGGCGTATATTACATTGGTGGATGTGCAGGTGAATGAACCGGTGATGGTGTAGCTGATCTGGTTAGGTCCTGTGATGGTATCTACACCAGCGACATGTGGGCAGAGTTGGCATTGAGGTTTTTTGCATGGATTGGTTCCTCTCTACTCAGACCCTATTCCACCAGCACTCCCAGCTATCTCCGTGACACCACTGATTTCCTGAGGAAACTACAATACATTGGTGACCTTCCAGAAAACACCATCCTAGCCACCATGGATGTAGAGGCTCTCTACACGAACATCCCACACACCAATGGAATACAAGCTGTCAGAAACAGTATCCCTGATGATGCCACAGCACAACTGGCTGCTGAGCTCTGTGCCTTTATCCTCACACATAATTATTTCAAATTTGATGACAATATATATCTCCAGATCAGTGGCACCACTATGGGCACCCGCATGGCCCCACAATATGCCAATATTTTCATGGTCGACCTGGAACAATGCTTCCTCAGCTCCCGTCCACTCACACCCCTTCTCTACCTACACTACATTGATGACATCTTCATCATCTGGACCCACGGGAAGGAGACTCTGGAAAAATTCCACCACGATTTCAACAGCTTCCACCCCACCATCAACCTCAGCCTGGACCAATCTACACGGGAGGTCCACTTCCTAGACACCACGGTGCAAATAAGTGATGGTCACATTACCACCACCCTATACTGAAAACCTACCGACCGCTATGCCTATCTTCATGCCTCCAGCTTCCATCCCGGGCACATCACACAATCCATTGTCTACAGCCAAGCACTGAGGTACAACTGCATCTGCTCTAACCCCTCAGACAGAGACCAACACCTACAAAATCTCCACCAAGCATTCTCAAAACTACAATACCCACACGAGGAAATAAGGAAACAGATCAACAGAGCCAGACATGTACCCAGAAGCCTCCTACTGCAAGACAAACCCAAGAAAGAAACTAACAGGACTCTACTGGCCATCACATACAGTCCCCAGCTAAAACCCCTCCAATGCATCATCAGGGATCTACAACCCACCCTGGACAATGATCCCACACTTTCACAGGCCTTGGGTGGCAGGCCAGTTCTCGCCCACAGACAACCTGCCAACCTGAAACATATTCTCACCAGTAACTGCACACCACACCATAGTAACTCTAGCTCAGGAACCAATCCATGCAACAAACCTCGATGCCAACTCTGCCCACATGTCGCTAGTGTAGATACCATCACAGGACCTAACCAGATCAGCCACACCATCACCGGTTCATTCACCTGCACGTCTACCAATGTAATATACGCCATCATATGTCAGCAATGCCCCTCTGCTATGTACATTGGCCAAACTGGACAGTCTCTACGGAAAAGGATAAATGGACACAAATCAGATATTAGGAATGGCAATATACAAAAACCTGTAGGAGAACACTTCAACCTCCCTGGCCACACTATAGCAGACCTTAAGGTGGCCATCCTGCAGCAAAAAAACTTCAGGACCAGACTTCAAAGAGAAACTGCTGAGCTTCAGTTCATCTGCAAATTTGACACCATCAGCTCAGGATTAAACAAAGACTGTGAATGGCTTGCCAATTACAAAACCAGTTTCTCCTCCCTTGGTCTCCACACCTCAACTGCTAGAACAGGGCCTCATCCTCCCTGAGTGAACTAACCTCGTTATTTCCAGCTTGCTTGTATATATGTACCTGCCCCTGGAAATTTCCACTACATGCATCTGACGAAGTGGGTATTCACCCACTAAAGCTCATGCTCCAAAACGTCTGTTAGTCTATAAGGTGCCACAGGATTCTTTGCTGCTTGAATAGGATGGTCCCAGGACTGACCCTTGGGGAACACCACTAGATACCCCTCTCCATTTTGAAAATTTACCATTTATTCTTACCCTTTGTTCCCTGTCTTCTAACCAGTTCTCAATCCATGAAAGGACCTTCCCCCTTATCCCATGACAACTTGATTTATGTAAGAGTCTTTGGTGAGGGATCTTGTCAAAGGCTTTCTGGAAATCTAAATACACTATGTCCACTGGATACCCCTGGTCCACTTGTTTGTTGACCCCTTCAAAGAACTCCTATAGATTAGTAGGATATGATTTCCCTTTACAGAACCCATGTTAACTTTTGCCCAACAATTTATGTTCTTCTATGTATCTCATAATTTTATTCTTTACTATTGTTTCAACTAATTTGCCCAGTGCTGATTTTAGACGTACTGGTCTGTAATTGCCGAGATCACCTCTAGAACCCTTTTAAATATTGGCATTACATCTTCCAGTCACTGGAACAGAAGCCGACTTAAAGGATAGGTTAAAAACCATAGTTAATAGTTCCTCAATTTCACATTTGAGTTCTTTCAGAACTCTTTGGTGAATGCCATTTGATCCCGGTGACTTGTTACTGTTAAGTTTATCAATTAATTCCAAAACCTCTTCTAGTGACACTTCAATCTGTGATGATTCCTCAGATTTGTCACCTACAAAGGACAACTCAGGTTTGGGACTCTCCTAAAATCCTCAGCAGTGAAGCCTGAAGCAAAGAATTCATTTAGTTTCTAAGCAATGACTTTATCGTCTTTAAGTGCTCCTTTTGTATCTCGATCATCCAGGGGCCCCACTGGTTGTTTAGTAGGCTTTCTGCTTCTGATGTACTTAAAAACATTTTGTTATTACCTTTTGAGTTTTTGGCTAGCTGTTCTTCAAACGCCTTTTTGGCTTTTATTACATTTTTACACTTAGTTTGGCAGTGTTTAGGCTCCTTTCTATGTATCTCACTAGGATTTGACTTCCAAAAAAAAAATAATGGAAAATTTCCACAGGAAAATCCAGATCAAAGACAGTTGGGTGTCTAGGTATGGCTGTGATGTTATGCTTAGAATTGTTTAAAAATGTATCTGTTAAGATGACAGCAAGAGCTGTAACTGATGACATTGCTATAGATACATTTTAGGAAGCTATTAAAATATAAATAAAAGGAGTTTGCATGCTGAAAGAATTAGGAACAAAGATAAATATTGAATAAGAACTTTATATTCCTGAGAACTGCCACTTATTTTTGACAAACTGATGTGTTATTGATAATTTACCAAAGAGATTCTCTCTAACTTTCATTGCTTTGGTGAATTTTTCATTGGTCTTAAATAATTCTAGTAGAATTAAATTGTTTATTTCAATTTTGCTTTCTTTCCAGTGGTTTTAATCACCCTGGCTTTTCACTGAACAAGAATCAAACCCTAAATATAAGTAAATAGTCTCACTAGTTTTAGATATATCATTGCTAAAAATAGTTTGTTCTACAACATATTTAGGTCTTTTGAATTATCTTTAGGATTTTTAAGAGGAAAAATATCTGGCATTTCTATGTATATAATCAGTCCTTTTCCTCTCCATGAGATCTTGAGGCATAATTTTAAAGATATTGTCCATACTCACTGTAACAGGGTGCAGTCATCTCTCATGAGCACCCACTTGGCCAAGTGAGCACGCCTGCACGCTCTCTCTCAGATTGTCCCTGCTCCGGGATAGAGCAGTGCTCCAGGGCTCCCTTCCTGGAGACAATGTCTTCACCCTCTTGGGGCTTCCTAGCTACAGCTCTCCAGCTGGGACACTATAGTTTAGTCTCTCTTTTGGGGTGCCTCAATGTCCAGGCCACTTCCACCCAGTGGCTAATGCAGGGGTGGAGGGCAATCCAGGCTCATCCACTACTCTGGGTCCCAGCCCAGGGACCCTATAGATTTCAGCCATCTGCTGTGTCCCTTTAACTATGTCGCACAGCTTCTCTAATTCCCCAGGCCACTTCTCCACAGCCCCACACCATCTTCACCCTTACCTCAAGGCATTGTCCTTGCTGAGGGCTCCTCTTGCTCTCCTTGGCTTCTGGAAGCACTGCCCTGTCTAGGGTTCTGCAGCTCCATCAGCCAGCCACACACCAACCACCCTGCTACAGCTCTAGCAAGGAACTGAACTCCCTCTGGCCCTGCAGCTCTTATACTAGGCTGCTGGGCCCTGACTGGCTGTGTCCCACACAGCCACTTTAGGCAGCTTGGAGGACCCTCTCCACTGTTCTTTTTTGGGGCAGGGTGTATCAGGGCCATGAGGTCTCCAGCAGGAGGACTCAGAGGGTCTGTATACCCAGTCCCACTCACAATGAAATCCCTTCATTCTATGCATTTTGGAGACTATACTACAGGGCTTGAGAATGGCTCAATTACTTCCAATAGTAGTTTAGTCAGCATTACTATCATGGCATCCTTGTCTTTTTTATGTTGAGGAGCAAGAGAATACAAAGAAATAAAATTAATCACAATTAATTTTTTTATTCTCCCTGAAGATCAGTTTCTGAAACAAATATATAGTTGTACTGTTCAATTTATATTTGCTTATTTTTGCAGCATCATGAATCTTTTTAGAGATCTACATGTGCTCTCCAATTTATTTTTCATGGAATATTAAAAAAATAATGACTTTTCACAGCATGATAATAATTGTTGCTTTATTGCCTACTGTTAGGAAAAATCACTTTTTAATCCTTCTTCAGCATGTTTAGATGGCCTCAGACCCCCCTAGCAAAGGTAAAAGCTACTAGCTATTAAATATCATATCATCTGAACTCCCAATACCAGATACATTGAAACATTTCCCATATTGCTATATAATCCCTCATCTAAGCAGTTTCTTTATTTGGATCGGTATATTTTCCATGACATACTAAAGAATTAAAAAGAAAAGTATCTTTGGTTTTAAGTAGGACACATTCTTGTAGAGAGCATACAACTGTGCATCCATCTTTCCTCTCCATGGGCTCCTTGCCTGTTCAAAAGGCCAGCAGGGAATGAAGTATTAGGGGCAGAATGGAATAGGAGCCATTGGATTTGCATTTATTCTGATCTACTGGCCAGAAACCTGAACAGGGCAAAGTGAGCAATGGCCTACAGGCTGAAATGACAACTCAAGTGTGTGGTGTGGGTACTAACCCCACAACACCCACTTGATTCTCTACACAAAGACTGTTTATCCTTACTTTGGCAGGGAGAAGTGAATTTCACTGCATACTGGCTTTATAATTAAAATATGCAACTCAATAAAATAAAATTAAAAAATCAGTCAGAAACATTGCCCGAGGATATATCTAATACATGATGCTATTTTATTTTCCTTTTTAATGTATTTTTATCATCTTCACAGGGAGTTCATTAAATCTGGAAAGCTATCGAAATTCTGTCCGTGGATTGTATTACTATTGTGACTATCGATCCAGGCTACTGTGAACCATAACAACATGCTTCCATAAATTTGGATAGTATAGCAATCTGTTGCTGCTGCATTGATTTAATTTATCCCTTGTGGATGGAATAGTGAAATATTTTTGATGCATAATCTTTGTCTGGAATGAGTGAAAAAAAGTCACATGATATGGCGGGAGTCAAATTAAGTCAAATTTTCCATTACAATTGCTTGATAAACAATGCATGCATTGTGCAAATCTGACAAAGATGACATTAGGATTTAATCAGTTCTTCCATACTGTGAGAGTTATCTAGAATTATTTATCTGGAATGTCAAACAAAGATATAGTATTGTCTTATAAACTCTAAACTTTTGGCTATAGTGCAATATTTTCTGGTAAAGGTTAAGCCACCAGAAATACCTGCCAATGTCAGATGGACTTTGTGATCTCTGAAGACACATTATTATTAGTATTGCTGTGTAGCACCGACGAGTCCTAGCCATGGACCAGGACCCCAGTTTGCTAGATGCTGCACAAACACAGAAGAAAAAGACAGTTCCTGCTTTGGGGAGTTTAAAATCTGAGTATGACATGAGACAACATGTGGATACAGACCAATGGAGAAATGCAAATAAATAATGAGACTAAATGAAATGAAAATTAATAAAATGAATGAATGAAAATCCATGCCAGCATAAAGGGTCAGCATTTACATCTTTAAAATATGAATTACATGGGTCTTAAATTATGCATAGTCCTCATACTACTTAGTTTCAGCCAACGTGAGTATCATAAAACATTATAAAATGCAGTGTGATGTCAAATAATCATACACAATCTGAACTAGCAGCATTCTGAAACTGAAGCACAGCAAAGTGAAGGACTCTACATAAGTGAGCAGACAACATCATTAAAAAGCTTAGGAAGCAATACTAGTTATTTCTTAGCAATGGGAAACAATGTACTGAAATTGAAACAGTAATGAAGAATATGTTAGAGGCCAGAGTAAATATTCAATAACCTGCAGCCTGCAATATGATAAAGAATCCTTAAAAGTCAGATGGCATCAAGAGTTCATATGCTGACAGCTTCCAGGGCAAGAAGGAATCACTGCAATCATCTAGTCTGATTTTCTTTACAGTACAGGCCACAGAACTTCCCCAAAATAATTACATTTGCACCTTATTTTCAGGCTGAATTTGTCTAGTTTCAACTTCCAGCCACTGGATCGTATTATACCGTTCCCTGCTAGACTGAAGAGCCCATTATTAAATATTTGTCCCGCCACGTAGGTATTTACAGACTGTAATCAAGTCACCCTTTTACCTTCTCTTTGTTAAGGTAAATAAATGGAGCTCCTTGAGTCTATCACTTTAATCATTCTTGTGGCTCTTCTGTGAACCTTCTCCAATTTATCAATATCCTTTTTTAATTGTGGGCACCAGAATGGACACAGTACCACAGCAGAGGTCACACCAGAGCCAAATACAGAGGTAAAATAACTTCTCTACTCCTGTTCAAGATTCCCCTGTTCATGCATCCCAAATTGTATCAGCTCTTTTGGTTGCAGTGTCACACTGAGAGCTCATATTCAGCAGATTATCCACCATGACTCTCAAATGTTTTTCAGTCACTGTTTTTTCCAACCTGTAAGTATGGTCTATATTCTGTTCTGCATAGTCATTTCTGTAATTAGGGATATGTAAAAGCTACCTCTATAAACATTCACTGGAAGCCACCAAATATATTTCACTTGGGGCCTCAGGATACTTTTGTATATGATCTCAAAATGTTATCTTCTAAAACTTGCTCTTAAACACTACAGTTGCCCTTACCTGTGTTTAACACATCAATTTTACAAGGTAATATCATTAATTAAAGATGAACTGAAAAGCAATCCTGGAAAATCTCCCACTGGCAATAAAGGAAGATTAGAGAATGCAACAGATTTTGTCCTCTGGTTAAAAGTGGTCCCAGTCTTTCCATCGGTTCTGGATTTGTTCACTATATTTTCATGTTTTTTGGATTGTAATTTATTTGTTTACTAAAGACTACTATAAAAGGTATTTTAAAATGGGGCAGAGGTCATGTTGGGGAGGATAATAATAATATATATTGACAAAGTCATGCTGGACAATCGTAAGAGAGTGGTGGAAGGTGGGTATATTAGCCCTAGAATGATAAAGGTCTTTTTCCCTATAAGCAGAAAGCGGGTTACCTCAGGTCAATTAGGGCCATCTGAGTCCAATTAAGGGCTACTTGAGACCTTTAAAAACTCCTCCAGTGATAAGGGAAAGGAGAGACAAGCTGCTGCAGGGCTAGTGGAAGCAGGGAGAAAGTCTGCTCCAGGGTGGAGTGCTGCTCTCCTCCCTACAGGGGAAGCTACATAACAGACTGCCTATTTAGGGGAAAGACTGGCACCCCAGGGCCATTAACAAGGTCACCCACCCTCACAGTGTGGGTAGGGAAAGGTATTCTGTTTTGTGCTAGAATTGAGGTGGGGGAGGTTGTTCGTTTGTTTGGAGGAGGTGCACTCCTTGGCCCTGCCCTGAGGCCTGCCTGGAAAATATTGGGAAATAACAGTCCACGCAAATGGGAAAGTGAACACTGTCCAGAATGGGGCTGATTTACTCCAGGCACCCAATGCCAGAGGGGAAAGCGCTGAGCCTGCCAAAGTGGAGGAGCTGCCTTGCCATAATATATAAACTGCTCCCCTTTTCCTTTGAAAATGTCCAATAATTAGATGCTTAGGGATGCTAACAGACATGAATCAGATGAGAAACAGCCAGATCTCACATTTCTCCCTCTCTTACAAATATACAAGTCTTCCCATTCACTCACTTATATGGTAAGAGGTGTTTTCTTAGTGCTGAATAGAAAGTCATATTTTTCCTTTAGTAAGGGTTTTAAGTAGATTTACAGTTGATTGATTTACTGATTTGCTTTACCCTGTAAAAAAGTGATACTCAGAATGAGGCTCAGGAGCTTCATGTGGTTTTTTAATGTGTCTCCTGCAGCTCTTTGCAGCAAATGATATTAAAACATTGTGCAATTTAATTATTAACCAATCTAAGTTATTAACCAGTCAGGATGCTTTTACTATGTTATTAACCAATTATACACCACTTAGTCAGTCATTTTGCTGTGAGAATAATATATATACAGACACACATAAATAGTAATAGTATATGAAACAATTAACTCACACTACTGTGGCTTTTTTGAGTAATATTGATTGCTTATTTGGCTCCTGAACCACAGAAGTCTGAGAATCACTGCTATAGAAGATTAACTGTTCATAGTGGCCAAGCAACTCAACGTGAGCCCCCAGTATGATGTTCTGGCTAAAAGGGCCAATGCAATTCTTAGACGTATAAACAGGGGAGCAATGAGTCGGAGTAGGGAGGTGATTTTACTTCTGTGTACAGCATGGGTGAGGCCAATATTGGAAAACTGCATCCAGTTCTGATGTCCAAACTTTTAAAAAGAATGGTGGTGGCACTCTGAGTACTAACTGAATAGGGATTGGACTGCTTCCCTACCAAATTGAGCAGCTGCGCTAGATACAAGATCTAAGCAATAGTGCTTTATAAAGATACGAACAGAACTCCATGTGGCAGCCTTACATATTTCAACTATTGCAACATCTGATGTATGATAAAGAGGTAGTCATTGCCCTACTCATTAAGTTTTGCCCTTAGTAAGAGGAGAAACAGATGCAGTCTTATATCTCTGTACTATACACTCTGTACCCCATCTAGACAGTGACTGTGAAGAAATAATGTGACCTTTTCAGTTGTCAGTGTAGGAAATAAAAAAAAATTAGGGGATTTTCAAAACTCTTCAGTCCTGCTAGGATAGTAAGCTAAAGCTCTTTGAGCATCTACGGTATGTAATTTGAATTCTCCTTTATGAGCATGTCTAGGAAAGAAAACTGATAAACTAATCTTTGATTAACATGGAATTCTGACACTGTTATGAGAGAAACTGACCTGACAATACCACAACCATTTTGTGCATTCAGCCGTAATTAACTGGGAGCAAGAACACCAGGAAGTTAGAAATAACTTAGAGCGTTGTATAAGCATATGAAATAACTGTAGTTTTGCTGATAAAGATGGAAAGTAAAATTAGAAGACTCATGAGAATGGGCAGAAGTATGGATGGCTGACCTTGGATCTGGGTGTTCCTGATTCTCAGGTTTTGCTGATGTTATAACTAGGAGTTGCTTGCTGATGTTAGAAAAATTGTTAGCTTGCAAGGGTTATTATGAGTTATTACTAGCTTTGTTTTGAGAAACCTATAAAGAGATCAGTCAGAGTGTATAATTTGGAGAGGTTTTCTATGAGTTAGGATGCTGACATCCAACTCTCCAGCAGCTAGGAGGAAGGCTGGCCACCAGAAGCATGCCGCTGACCACTTGACATTACCGCAGACTTTGGGTATCTATACCTGGGTTGCTCTAGACTATTGCTATTTCAGATGCGTGCTTTGGACTCAAGAAAAAAAGATTTTTGGGTGAAAGCACTAATGTTTGAACCACTCATTTATCAGATTGTTGGTGTCACTGTGGCATAACCCTAGGTAACTCGGAAAGGTGGTAGACCACAAGTGTCAATGAAGCCCTCCTGTTGTAGGCCTCAATGAACCAATGTTCCTCCATGTTAAACACTTTGTGTAACCTAGTGTAATCTAATATGTTAAGATCCGTAAAATGTAATGTCAGCAGTTAGTTTTCTGATTGTAACAGCCAGTTCCCTGCTGTAACACACTGGAGCTAAATTGAAGCAAGTTTCAAGGCTGCTTTTAGATACAGCATACATGTCTCTGTAGCAGAAAGGGGGAGAGGGAGAGGAAAGACAAAGGAGTGTGTGAGAAGAGAATGCTGCAGCTGGACAGAAGAGGGAGGGGAAACGGAGGATTGTTAGTCAGCAAGAAAAGTTCTCATGGGATATAAAGGAACAGACTGCTTGTTTTAGCTGTGCTTGATTTGAGGCATCAGCCTCCCAGCACCACTTTGAGATCTCAAATAAACTTGTGTTTTGCTTCTCCATCCTGGTGTGTTCATTGGCGTTAAGCACTCTGGGCAACGAACTGCTGTTGATTGCCTCTGCCTTCTGTGTCGGCAACAAGATGGAGGAATTATGTCTCCACTGATTTATTTCCTGAAACTGCCTGGAGACAGAAAAATATGTTGCCATAGCTTTGGGATGAGAAAATCCTGAGAAAGAACTCTAGGGCAAGGCTGAAGGACAACTGTATCTCCATGAAATACAGTGAATGGAGGGTCTGCCATGTGGGCATGTAACTTGCTTACATGTCTGGCTGAACTAATTGCTATTATAAGATCTATCTTACTAGATAAATGAAACAAATAACTATCTATCTACCACGGACTCAAAAGAGGGCTCATGAACTGTGTTAAGACTACATTGATGTCCCATAATGCAACCAGATATTTTATTGGCACTAGCCATTAACCAGTCCTTGCACATAACGAAGTTAAGAAATTTATGTGAAGACAAATTTATTATCTATGAGCACATGATGTGCTGCTGTTGCTGGTAAGTGTATTTTCAGAGAAGATACTGAAAGATGCAGAGACATTAGATGCGGTAAGTATTCAAAAACACATTGAATTGGTGTCTTCACAGAACCTTTGTGCTAGTCTCTTATCCTGTCCACCAAGTTAGCACACTTAAGATTGCAAAAAGGCTTGGCAGAATTTGATTTTTTAAAATAATTTTGATGGATAATATCTGCTTATTTTAAAGTATTTATTTTTATTGATTTAAATGGTCATAGTTCAAAATTCTGGGTTTTAAAGATGTTTTTTATTTTTAATAAATTTTAATTTTCACAACTGCAGGAAATTATGGGTGGGATCAGACAACTGGGGAGAGAGTGTCTGACAATTATTTAATGACAATAGATATTTAGATTTAAAAAGTTAAAGGTTTAAAACCATTAAAAATACAAATTGACAGCATGCCAAAATATATAAAGTAAATATCCTTAAATCATAAATATTAAATCAAATATCCTTAAAGCTTTAATAAATTTTCAAACAGTATTTTTCTTACTTTGGCTATCTGTAAATTTCAATGATGATAGATGGAAATATTATTTCATTGGTCTGTGTTTTTACAGAGAAATCAACATTTACTGACAAAAATATAATCCTTCCAAGCCTAATCATAACACTTTCTTGTTGGCTGCTTCATAGCATTAATCAGAGCATGTTGTATCTCTAAAGTGCAAAATTTTTCAAGTCCACTAAGGTTCTATGGCCAATGCAGCCAGTTGTAGCAAAAGAAGGCTAGGGTGATAAATCTTCTCATCCTGTTGACATAATATGTCCTGTGTTATTGGAAGATGTTTGAATGCCCCCTTTGAAAGACAAAGAAGATGTGTTTCACCATTTGTGTCTCAGCCATGCTGGAGCAATTACAATTATCCTGGCTGCACTTTGTCTTACCTTTCTTATTACCCTCTGTCTAAAAGGAAAAGAAGGTAAAGCATAAAACAGATCCATTCTGCAATTCAGGAGAAAATCATCCAATATGGATAACTGTCTCTCCTGCTCTTGAGTAAAAATGGGGACACTTAGTGTTCTGGCTAGTGGCAAAAAGATCTATGTCCAGAAATTCCCACAAGTTGAAAATATCTATATTACTGACTATTTCAGAAACCATTAATGTAATTGTATGAGAGCTCTGCTGAACTGATCTGTTAGGTCATTGTCTTGGCCTGCTTGCTGCAGGGTAATTAGGTACATGCAGGGGATACACGCACCAAACCCATAAATTGATTGCTTCCTTGGAGGATCGAATGACCTCCTACCTGTTTGTTCAGCTAATAAATTGCCATTTTGTTGTTGTGATGACCTGAATACTTTGTCCTGGATATGAAGTAGAAAATATTTGAGAGCTAGATGGCAATCTCTGAACTCCAGTGCATTTATATGTAGTGTCTTTTCTTAAGAGCCCCAATTATATTCAACTGATTGTACAGCTATGCTTCTTACTCAATCTTGGAAGCATGGGAGGTGATTATTAATTATTGAGTAAGGAGTTGAATGGCACCCCTTTTGTAACATTCATTCAGTGTCCACCATGTCTGAGAGAGCAGAATTTCTTTTGGGATGAACAGTGTCCTGAATTATGCTTGGTCTGTAATTCTATGCCAATCAATGCAGCAGAAGTCTCATTCTGGGAACCTAGCATAAGATATGACATATGTTGCCAAAGCTATGAGACCCAACAGACCTAAAAATATTACTTTTTTAGTAGGATTTTGATGTAGTAGCTATATGATCAATTGAAGATTATGGAGTCTTTCAGGTGGCAGAAAAACTCTTCCTTCGTGCGAATAGAGAACTATTCCTATAAATGGAATTCTCTGAGGAGGAAAAAGAAGGGACTTTTCCATATTTAATATGAGTTCTAATCTTTTGCAAAGAGAACATATGTAATGTGTGTCCTTCATAAGGGCATTTTTTGTAGAGGCTTTGAGAAGCCAATCATCCAAATCAGGGTAAACAAGAACAACAAAAATGATTGTAAAAGGTTGCTGCTGCTGCTGCTAAGAACTTTGTAAAAACATCGGGGCAGTAGAAAGAACCTTGTACCAAAAATTGTGTTACCCAACTGTGAAGTGGAGGTACTTTGTGGTGATTTGATCTGATATAATGGTGGAAGTATGCATCCTAGAGACTGAGAGCTGCAAACAAATCTAGGGTCAAAAGGGAAGGGATTGCAGATGCTAGATTTTATGGAAATGAAATTTTCTGATATAGGTGTTGAGCTTCATCAGTCAGTATTAAGGTCCTCCATCTTCCTTTGGTATCAGAAAATATCTTGAGTAAAAAGACCTGATTCCTGGTCCTCCTCTATTACTCCTGTCTGTAGTAGAGACTGCATTTCCAAAGTTAGAAAGCTCTTATAAGAGGGGTCCTTGAGTAGGGAAGGGAGATGAGGCTGATGGCATAATCTTTTTCTATTAGTTCCAAAATCCATTTGTCCAAAGTGATGGAATTCCAAGAGTCAATGAAATGGCAAAACTGGTTTCCAAAGGTTGGAGATGTATCTTTTTTTTTTTATACACAGATCAATCTTAAGCTCTTGATCCTCATATCACACTTGAGGTCTGACATTAGGGAGAGAAGATAAAACTGAAGAATGCTTTATTTTTATCTGGGGCTTGAATTGTTTCTTTGTCTGCTGAAGTTGAGAGGAGGAGGGATATTGTTGTTGATGTAAATAACAATAAGAATGGAGGCTAAAATGCTCGATGGTGTCTTAACACAGGTGCAGGATTTCCTCTATATAGCTGAAAGAAATCTTGCTGTGGGTCTTGAATCCTTCATCTTTTCCAATATTATGTCTGTCTTGTTACTAAACAGCTCATCCTCTTCCCATCAAATGGAAGATCTTCTATTTTAGACCAAGTTTCAGAAGGAAGAGTAAAAGACCTCCACCAGAAGTCTCTGCTGAGTGGTATAGAAGACATAATAACCCTTTCTGACAAATCTTAAACATTGAAGAAAGTGCTGAGTGGATGTTTTGCCACTATCTAGTCTTCAAATTATCAAAGCACTTGCCAACCTATGTTGGTCCCAAGGGAGCACTTTTGTAAAGATTTTGTGCGATTTTGTCCCAAGTGGTATTGATAACGCAACACCACTGTCTAATAATTTGCTGCTTTGATACTCAAGAAAAAATACAATATGATCCTGACTATTGTGTCAGGTTTTTTTTACTTTCCACCTCAGAACTGCATATAGAATCAATGGACCACTGCAGCTACTACTAAGGAATTGGAAAGATGTGTGAAAACAAGAGAATCCTTCTCATGGCATATTCTACAGCCTTTTTTAAATTGCTTGACAACAAGGATTAGACCACACTGTTTTAGCTGGTTGCCAAAATCCATCCAGAATCAAGAATCAGACTTTGTTCATTGAAACAGAGCCCATGATATCAACAACTGGGCAAGAAGTTTCATACAAAGATGGAAGCTTTAATATCATAGCCATTCTGTCTATAAGACCATGGAATTGCAAAGCAAACTGAGAAGGCAAGAAAGCTGTAGTAATTCCAACACTCTTCAGGAGAAGAATCAACTTGAGCTCTGGATCCAACTATTGATATTCCATTTAAACTGAAGGCTCTGCTTTGCCTTCAGATAAGCATTCAGTAGTATAGTGGAAGAGTGCTCTCTGTAGGCAGGTACAAAGATCAGATCTGGAGTCTTGAATTTGACGTGTGAGCATTTTCTTCATCCGTATGAGGTGATGAATGACTGCAGTGATAAGACTGAACCAGGTCTCTATGGTGGCTAGGCGATGCCAGTAAGGCCCTGGAGCCCAATGTGGAATTTTCCAATCAAGCCAATAACCAAATTCCAACAACATTTCATATTTTGAAAGGTGAGACAACCTGTGTGCATCATATCTAGCTGTATAGTACATGCTATGTGACTGAAATCTCAGAGGAACATTTGTAACTATATAATGCAATCCAATTCTTCCTCAGATTGGAGAGCCAATCTATGATACAACCTCAGATCTGACAAAGACACTCTGATGAAGAATAAAGCGGTGTGAAATGAGCTTTCTAGAGGAGACTGACAGTGTCATCAGGGATGGAAAAGAAGTATCCAGGGAACATCGAGACCAAATCTTTCAGTATCTTTTTTTGTTAATCTGGTGGTGAAGTATGAGAAAGATGACTAACTAGAGCTTTTCTTTTCCCGCCTCTAGGTGATAAATCCTGCAGATCCAGGAAATGATTTGGCTGCAGATCCATGTGCACTGGAGCCATTATCATGGCAATAGGATGTGGATATATTGTCAGCAACAGTTCTTGACCTTTATTCTGACCGGATGCAATCTTACAAACCAAAGAAGGATATTTAGAACAGGATTTATCTTGTTCCAAAATCATTGTTTTTGGATCAGGACATGTTAGTCTCTGCTTTAAATACAGTGAATCTGAGAACCCGGAATGTAACTTTGTTTCTGCAAACAGAACCACCTCCTTCCTCAGATTCATGATGGTTGGGTCTAATGCCTTCTCACATGGTTTGGCTTTTATATCAGAGGCCGACACCAACAGAGACTGTAAGTGCTTTGGAGTTTGATCCTATGACTTGGGAACCAACAATGCAACTGCCTTGGAACTGGAGCTTGAACCTGAGATTGGTACATTTTGTTGCATGGTCTTTGTCTCGGATCCAGGCATGTTTCCCTTAGGATCCTTTAGTGAACCTGGAATCAAGCGGCTTTGCAGCTCATGCTTTGTGTAATAATAAGGCTTGCAGTCTTTTCTGCTGCTTCTTGTGTGCCTGTTGGATAAAGGTGCTGCAGATCGAGCATCTTGAAGTAGAGGGACCTCACCAAGGCACTCCAGACATCTAGTATGAGCAGCTGATTGGACATGATATGTGCCCTTTACAACTATGTCTCTTCAGCTTTGGATCCACCATCAGAAATGGTAGACAGAACCGAAAATGATTTCAGAGTGGTAGCCCTGTTAGTCTTTATCAGCAAAAAGAATGAGAAGTACTTGTGGTACCTTAGAGACTAATTTATTTGAGCATAAGCTTTCGTGGGCTAAAACCCACTTCATCGGATGCATGCAGCGGAAAATACGGTAGGAAGATATATATACACAAAGGACATGAAAAATGAATGTTGCCATACTAACTAGAATGAGAGTAATCAGTTAAGGTGGGCTATTATCAGCAGGAGAAAAAAAAGCTTTTGTAGTGATAATCTGGATGGCCCATTTCCAACTGTTGACAAGAAGGTGTGAGTAACAGTGGAAACGGGGAAAAAATTACAGTCCTAGCTTACAGACAGCCCCCCAGCCTGAAGCAAATACTCACCAGCAACCACACACCACACAACAAAAACACTAACCCAGGAACCTATCCTGGCAACAAAGCCCGTTGCCAACTCTGTGCACATATCTATTCAGGGGACATCATCATAGGACATAATCACATCAGCCACACTATCAGAGGCTCGTTCACCTGCACATCTACCAATGTGATCTATCTCATCATGTGCCAGCGATGCCCCTTGCCATGTACACTGGCCAAACTGGACAGTCTCTACGCAAGAGAATAAATGGACACAAATCAGATGTCAAGAATTATAACATTAAAAAACCAGTCAGAGAATACTTCAACCTCCCTGGTCACTTGATTACAGACCTCAAAGTCGCAATACTCCAACAAAAAACTTCAAAAACAGTCTCCAATGAGAAACTGCAGAATTGGAATTAATTTGCAAATTTGACACCATTAAATTAGGCTTGAATAAAGACTGGGATAAATGTATTTTCCCCATTTTTGATTTGTTCCTGGTATTTTTAAAATTGAATATTAACTAAATTTGTGTGTATAAGTAGCTTGTTTTTTCCACAAACACTTTTAAAATAGTAACTAAATCAATACTTTATTTGCAATAATTAAACAGCCTGGCGCTGGCAGCAACGTAAGAGCGTAACCGACTACTGGAGAGAAACTTCTCCTAAAATCAAATCAGATTGTGTTTTGTAGCTGCAGTAGCAAGTATTCTAATTATAGTTCGACTACAAAACCTATTTTGGTTTGAGTGGGAAATTAAACTATACTTCCCTTTCTGGCAAAAAATAACTTACTCTTGCCGATCCTCCTCCTAAAACCAAATCAAATTGTGTCTTGCAGCTGCTGCTATTAAGTTTGAAAGTTTCTAAAAACTCCTATTATGGGCACACTTAAAATGTTCATTTCAGTTGTACCGGTATTACTAATGCCAGTGATATTCCCAGTACTTAAAATGGGGGATACTGCTGGAATCGATAATACCTCTAAAATTGGAATGAACTATTTAAATGCACTCTATAAAGCATATTCTAGATTGACTGGAAAATTAAACTCCTACTTGCCCTTTTGGCAAAGATAATTTCTTTCAAACTACTTCAATATTACTGAAGAATCAAGGCCAACTACTCCCCTCCCAAGTCAAATCAAAACTTAGATCAGAGCACTGACAGGCAACTCATCAAAAGAGGCTCAGCCTCAGCCTAAGGCATGCTTACCAGTGCCCCACCTTCTCCCAAGGCATTACTTGCGTGTAGAGCTGGTCACAGATTTTCCAAATGAATGTTTTCCTGTTGGAAAGTGCCAATTTGTCAAAATCAAAATGGTTCATTTTGGCAAAACTTCTGATAGAATTTAGGCAGATTTTTAATTGAAACCTGCCTGGTTTCCTGCCAGTTTTCCTGCCCATCTCCCCAGCACACTGCCACAGAGCCAGGGCTCCCAGGGAGGCTGCAGAGTATATTTCGCTATGGGAACATTTTGGTGTTTCCAAGTTAAAATATCGTGGCATTTCACTCCCACAAAAAATTTAGAGGTTTCAGCATTTTATTCCAATTGGAGATGAAAAATTTCCCCAAGCCTTGAAATTTTTCATGGAAGTGAAATTCAGTTGTTAATAATAATACCTTGCTCTTATGCAGGGCTTTTCATGGTAGATCTCAAAGAGTTTTACAAAGAAAGTTAGTATCATTAATCCCATTTTAAACATGGGGAAACTGAGGCATTGAGTGATAAAGTGACATACCCACAGTCAGCAGTCCAGTGGCAGAGCCAGAAATGGTATTAAGGTTTCCCGACTCCCAGTCCAACTTCTATCCACTATACCACATTGCCTTCTGGCGAGCTCTATTTGCGAGGCTGAAATCTGTTCAGGTCATCCCTTTCCCTTCTGACTGGTTCCCTGCTACAACCCCATTACCATTTTTTATTAGCAAGCAAGAAACCTGACACTTGTGCTTACCCAGGGGACATTTCTACTTGTTCCAAGCTTCTGAACAATCAGATTTTCCCCAGGCACTAAGAATATTGTTAATGATTAACAAATAATATTTTTGTTCTTGTTCTATCCGACCTTTCATCAAAAATTAGTTAAGCCTCACAACACCCACCTAATTTAGAGACGAGGAAACAAAGCACAAAGCTGCTCAGTGATTTGTCCAAGGTCACACAGGAAATTTGTGGTAAAGCTAGTAATAAAACCTGGATTTCCTGACTTCTGGTCCTGCCAGACAATGTTTCCTCTCTATATTATTAGGCAAAAAATACAACAAAAACTAAAGCACACACAGTTGCTTTCTGTGCACAAAGAGTGTAGGAACAAAGAAGAAACCATCCACTCAACTTTACAATGCTTCTTGCACTGAAATAAAGGAGACCAAAGATGAAAGAAATATCAGATTTATTTTTAAAACAAAATCAGGCCTTCAAAATTTACACACTTTAGAATGATTTGTTCATTTTTAAGTGCACACATGGGAACCAAAAAAAGAGCATGATTTCCAGGTACCAATGATGAAGAAATCACATCCTAGTATAACAGGTTTTAGGATGCACCACTCCTTTATTGAAATCAACTGTCAAGCACTAACATGCTAAATCACAGGATATTAGAGCCTGCATTTCTACTGCATTGAGATGTACAACACTGAGATGTACAAAGTTCTTGCTGATTTACAACACTGACACAGCAAATCCTACAAAGGGATGACTACCTGGATGCAGTTTTGTTTGCTTTAAACAGTATTGAACTTTAGCCTGTGCAGAAGCTTGATTCTGGAGGCAATCTCTGCTTGTCCAATTCATTATGCTGATAAAACAGCAGCTAACACTTTATATTAAGTGGAATTTCAACTTTATAGGATTTAACTAACAGCTTGTCATTGAGCAACGTTTCAGGAAATGTGGACTTGGCATTTGTAATGTAATAACAATTAATTGATTCTGAAGTATGTGTAGCCTGCACTATCACTTAAAATAGATTTTGGCTCATGGGATTTAAAGTATTGTGAAGTATTACAGTTATAGCCACTTGCTGTAGAGGCATACATTTCATGTGAACAGGTATTTTTCTTGCAGGCTGCTGCTATAAGCATGGTTTTTATTGAATTAGAGAAAAGTTTCTTCCGAGTTCCAAACATAAAAATTTTTTGATTGGAAGAATATTTAGACAATGTTTATCTGCATATGAATCAGTTTAAAAACAATGAGCCTGAAAATACTCAATTTAGTCAACCTGTGAAGATAATGGTAAAACGAAGTTAATGAAAATTATTGGAAAAAAACTTGCTAGGAATAAAAACTGATTCACCACTGGGAACAAATAGAGCCTCCTAGGAATACAATCCTTTCTACTGTTATCAGTGTTCTCCTCAACACAGAAACCATGGGAAAGGAATTTAACTGATGCCAAAAGACAGCAGTAAGAACTCTTGTGTGAAATCGCAATCCATTTTAATAACATACATTGGCAGCAAAGCCATGACTGCAGGCCACAAGACATTACAAACACTTATAAAATTAGATGATTTTATATTTTAAAAGGAAAATCTTTTGAGGCATCTCCTTTCAGGCTGGTCTCCCTAAGCCTCCTATGCAACATCTTGAGGAGTCCTGACATTTATGATCACCGCAGAGACTCAGGGTATGTCTACACTGCAATAAAATACCCACGGCTGGCCCAAGTCAGCTTTCTCAGGCTTGTGGGGCTTGGGCTGCAGGTTATGATATGGACATTCAGGCTCGGGCTGGAGCCGGGGCTCTGGGATCCCCCCCCCCGCTTGCAGTGTCCCAGGCCTGGTCTACACTACGCATTTAAACCGATTTTAGCAGCGTTAAACCGATTTAACGCTGCACCTGTCCACACAATGAGGCCCTTTATATCGATATAAAGGGCTCTTCAAACCGGTTTCTGTACTCCTCCCTGAGAGTAGCGAGAGGAGGAGTACAGTAGTGAGAGGTGTAGTGCTGAATTCGGTATTACCATATCGGAGTAGGGTTAGTATGGCCGCAAATCAACGGTATTGGCCTCTGGGCGGTATCCCACAGTGCACCATTGTGACTGCTCTGGACAGCAATCTGAACTCGGATGCACTGGCCAGGTAAACAGGAAAAGCCCCACGAACTTTTGAATTTCATTTCCTGTTTGCCCAGCGTGGAGCTCTGATCAGCACAGGTGGCGATGCAGTCCCAAATCCAAAAAGAGCTCCAGCATGGGCCATACGGGAGATACTGGATCTGATCGCTGTATGAGGAGACAAATCTGTTCTATCACAGCTCCATTACAGAAGACGAAATGAAAAAATCTCCAGGCTATGATAGACAGAGTCCACAGCACAGTGCTGTGTGACAAGCGTAATGGAAAGCCAAAGAATCAAATGGACGCTCATAGATTCATAGACTCTAGGACTGGAAGGGACCTCGAGAGGTCATCGAGTCCAGTCCCCTGCCCTCATGGCAGGACCAAATACTGTCTAGACCATCCCTGATAGACATTTATCTAATCTACTCTTAAATATCTCCAGAGATGGAGATTCCACAACCTCCCTAGGCAATTTATTCCAGTGTTTAACTACCCTGACAGTTAGGAACTTTTTCTTAATGTCCAGCCTAAATCCCCCTTGCTGCAGTTTAAGCCCATTGCTTCTTGTTCTATTACTAGAGGCTAAGGTGAACAAGTTTTCTCCCTCCTCCTGATGACACCCTTTTAGATACCTGAAAACTGCTATCATGTCCCCTCTCAGTCTTCTCTTTTCCAAACTAAATAAACCCAATTCTTTCAGCCTTCCTTCATAGGTCATGTTCTCAAGACCTTTAATCATTCTTGTTGCTCTTCTCTGGACCATCTCCAACTTCTCCACATCTTTCTTGAAGTGCGATGCCCAGAACTGGGCACAATACTCCAGTTGAGGCCTAACCAGCGCCGAGTAGAGCAGAAGAATGACTTCTCGTGTCTTGTTTACAACACACCTGTTAATGCATCCCAGAATCACGTTTGCTTTTTTTGCAACAGTATCACACTGTTGACTCATATTTAGCTTGTGGTCCACTATGACCCCTAGATCTCTTTCTGCCATACTCCTTCCTAGACAGTCTCTTCCCATTCTGTATGTTTGAAACTGATTGTTCCTTCTTAAGTGGATCACTTTGCATCTGTCTTTATTGAACTTCATCCGGTTTACCTCAGACCATTTCTCCAATTTGTCCAGATCATTTTGAATTTTGACTCATGGAGGGAGGGAGGAGTACTGAGGACTCCAGCTATCCCACAGTCCCCGCAGTCTCCGAAAAGCATTTGTATTCTTGGCTGAGCTCCCAATGCCTGTAGGGTCAAACACATTGTCTGGGATGGTTCAGGGTATATGTAGTCAATTTACCGCCCTTTCCCCGCTGTGAAAGAAAAGGGAAAAAAATCATTTCTTGACTTTTTATATGTCACCTTATGTCTACTGCATGCTGCTGGTAGACGCGGTGCTGCGGCAATGAATAGCAGCATCCTCTCCCCTCCTCTCCCCGGTGGCAGACGGTACTGTGCGAAAGGACTGCTAGCTGTCCTCGTCATCAGCCCGTGAGTGCTCCTGGCTGGCCTCAGGTGAGGTCAGCCGGGGGCGCCTGGGTAAAAATAGGAATGACTCCCTGTCATAGCATTCTTTCTCAAATTTGAACCTTAGAGTCCAGGAATGAGATACTAGCATGAATTTCCCTAAGCTTAATTACCAGCTTAGATCTGATAGGCTGCCACTACCCAAAAATATATTGTTTTGGGGCACTCTGACCTCCTCAACCTTCCCTGGGGACCCCAAGAACCCAGATCCCTTGGGTTCTTAAAACAAGGAGAAATAGACCATTCCCCCACCTTCCCCCTCTCAGAACTTCCCTCCCTGGGCTATCCTGAGATACTGATCTAACCTCTTAAATCACCATACAGAGAAGCATCTCCCTTCCCTCCCACAAGGAGGCAAACAGATTCAAGGAAAACAGAGAGAGATTTTACCTCTCCACCTCCCGTCTCCCCACCCGTCCTGGTGAGTTATCCCAATCCCCTGGGATAAAACAAGGGAAACAGAGAAAAACAATCAATCAGGTTCTCTAAAAAGAAATCTTTTAATAAAAGAAAGGAAAAAGTAAAGAATTATCTCTGTAACTTCAAGATGTAAATATACAGGGTCCTATAGCTTACAGATACCAGAGAGAGACTTTCCCCCCAGTACCAATATAAATCAAAATATTCCCAGCAACTACACATATAAAAGTTAACCAGTCAGATCCACAATTGCAAATAGAGTAAAACAATTAAAAAGCCTAAACCGCCTGGTTTTTACCTTCTATTTGAAAAGAAACTTAGAGAGCCTGTAGTAATGTCTGGTCTCTCTTAGACCCCTCGAGAGAAGAACAAAGAACAAAGAAGTCACACCTAAACTTCCCTCCACCTGAATTTAAAAGTATTTTGTCTTCTGATTGGTCTTCTGGTCAGATGTCCAGTTTCCTGCTTGTAACCCTTTACAGGTATAAGAGACATTAACCCTTAACACTCTGTTTATGACACTCCCGCATTCCCAGTAGATGGTACAGAACGGTAACCGTCCTCATCATAGCAACTGAGGGCTGAGTTCCATCAGCCCCCCCCTTTCATGTCTACAGAAAAGATTCTGTACTGCCTGGACTATCATAGCAGCAGGATGCTGGGCTCCTCTCCCCCCCACCGTTTAATGTCCTGCCTGGAATATCATAGCAGCTGGAGGCTGCCTCCTCCTCATTTTATCTCACTAAAAAGTCAGTGTTTCTTATTCCTGCATTCTTTATTACTTCATCACACAAATGGGGGACACTGCCACGGTAGCCCAGAAAGGTTGGGGGAGAAGGGAATCAACGGGTGGGGTTGTTGCAGGGGCACCCCCCATGAATGGCATGCAGCTCATCATTTCTGCGGGATCTGACGCAGAGCGGCTGTGCTCTCTGGCTCTCTGATACACTGGTTCTTTAGTACACTTGCCCCATATTCTAGGCAGGACTGACTCTATTTTTAGATAAACCATAAAGGAGAGATTGACTCGGGGAGTCATTCCCATTTTTGTCTTTGCACTCCCGGTTGACCTCAGCTAAGGCCAGCCAGGAGCACCCATGACAGCAGCAGACGGTACAGAACGACTGATAACTGTCATCTCATCGTCAATTTACAATGGCACAGCAGACAGTACAGAATGACTGGTAACCATCTCTTCTACCTTGCAAAGGCAAATGAATGCTGCTGTGTAGCACTGCAGTACCGCCTCTGTCAGTGGCATCCAGTAC
Source organism: Gopherus flavomarginatus (assembly GCF_025201925.1). Classification (NCBI taxonomy): domain Eukaryota; kingdom Metazoa; phylum Chordata; order Testudines; family Testudinidae; genus Gopherus; species Gopherus flavomarginatus. The sequence goes on from NC_066617.1 coordinate 272,981,543, forward strand.
ACATATAGTGACAGTGACAAAAGGCAAAACGGGCTCCATGGTTGCCATGCTATGGCATCTGCCAGGGCAATCCAGGGAAAAAGGGCGCGAAATGATTGTCTGCTGCTGCTTTTGTGGAGGAAGGAATGAGTGACGACATTTACCCAGAATCACCTGCGACACTGTTTTTGCACCATCATGCATTGGGATCTCAACCCAGAATTCCAATGGGCGGGGGAGACTGCGGGAACTATGGGATAGCTACGGGATAGCTACCCACAGTGCAACACTCCAGAAATCGATGCTAGCCTCGGTATATGGACGCATACCGCCGAATTAATGTGCTTAGTGTGGCCATGTGCATTCGACTTTATACAATCTGTTTTACAAAAACGGTTTATGTAAAATCGGAATAATCCCGTAGCGTAGACATACTCCCAGAGTCCAGGCTCCAGTTCAAGCTTGAACATCTACACTGCAATTTTATAGCCTCGCAGCCCAAGCACTGTGACCCCGAGTCAGATAACATGGGCCAGCTGTGGGTGTTTTATTACAATGTAGACATTCCCTCAGACTACAGGATTCTGGTTACCTGAGTGCACACATGCATGTAGTAGATGGAGGCTGGAGGTTTTATCAAATCCTTCTAGTTGGCCCTTTTCCTCTCTCATTACTTTCGGCATAATGTATATAGAAGGATTAGACAAAGCATCCTCCTCTTCTCAGAAGGTGATTTGACTTAAAATACTTTTGATGGCCAAGAGGGAATGCTTGGTAATAAAATCATTGCCCAGCTCCTCTGTGCTATATTTAGACCATCATATTAGAGAACCAGAACTGGAGATACTCAATTCCCTAGCTGTAAAGCTCAACGTAAATCACTTCCATACTGCCAGCAGATACTTGTCAGCTTTATTATAGCATTGTGTTTGTGCTGATGTAATTATAACTTTCTGAGGTTTTAATTCTTCTGTAAAAATTCATTCCAGGATGTATCTTGACATACATAGTCTCAAACAACTATTTTGCATCAACCTTTTCCAGTAGAGAAAAACTTCAAAAATTAAAAAAAAATGTAAATATGAAAAATTAGTAGTGATGATTTTTAAAGATAATCTGTCCAAGGTAAATGAAATCATTCCACTAAACTACAGCTGCTGAATATCCTCTGTAGTCAGGCTGATTGAAACATTCAGCACAGGACTGACTTATTTTCCTTTTCAGAAAAATATCTGACCCATGGCTCTCCAACTGCCATCTCCAGGAACATCACAATTGTCAAGGAAACTGTATACAGATGGCATATTTGTGGGGGTCAGGTAAGTTTCCTTTTTAAAAATAAATATTGCATTGTGTTGCTAAATCTTTTTTTATGAAGACAATAAAATAACTGCAATATATACTTTCAGAATGGCACTTACCTGACCCCTCCCCTACTGCTTGTCTCATGCTTCAGTGATGGCTGTTACATCACCAGCACTGTGCATGCTGGGGCATTTTTTGGAGTGGGAGCCAGCCAGCCATAGCAAGGATAGACTCATGGGCACTAAAAAGAAAAAAGTCAGTTTGAAAGTAATTATGTGCTGAATGCCCTTCTTAGCTTGCACTGTTCGAAGCATTCAGGACATACGTTTAAAGATGCTGAATTTTTTAGTTTACATTAGCAGGTCACCTAAACCTTCTTCCCGCCCTTCCCCAGAACAGAAAAGTAGCTCAGGGTTAGATTGTAATAATAGTATTTACTCTGAATAAGAGGCAGTACGCAAATGCATTGGCCCAGGAACTGATGAGGTAGGGTTGCCAATTTTGGTTGGATGTATTCCAGGAGATTTCATCACTTGACATAATCTTTAATTAAAGATTAATCTTTAATTCCTGGAGACTCCAGGCCAAATCTGGCGGGTTGGCAACCCTATGATGAGGGAATGCATTGTGACAGCTCTATCCCTGCTTCCCCCCTTGTCCTGGGGAGGAGGGGGAGAAATCTGGGTGGTATGTAGCAGAGCTAAGGCTCCATCTATTCCTTACTCTTCCACCTGTATGGCAGGACCATAGCAGCTCCACAGAGATTGCTCTTCCTATCCATTTCTCTGGGTCTTTTGATGGGGTAGTTCCTGGAGGGGAATAAGGAAGCTCATTAAGCCCCTTTATTCTCTCTGTTGGCCAAGTGAAAATCTTGCCATTATTTTTTCACATAGAACTTGTTGTCAAAGGTTGTGTGCTTTAATCTGGTTTTTTTTTTGTTTTGTTTTGTTTTGGAGAAACAAAGTAGACAGAGTTGACTGGCTCAGAGGATTTGCACTGCTATATACAGCTCTCCATTACAGGCCTCTTTCAAATATAGCCCAAGGGAGGAGCAACTGAAAGCCATTGTCATCCAACAGCAGTTTGGCAGGCTACATGGCATCAGCTGGTACTCTCAGTCCTAGTCAACAGGTATCCAATAAATACATGAGCAGAACGGGCAACACAAGACAACCTTGCTGTGTCCTTGCCATGTAACTGGGTCTAATACATTACAGTTTGATATAATAAACAACTGTTCGTAAGTAATCTCCTCTTTTTCTACAGCTATTAGTCACAAATCCTGCAGCTTTTAAGGCACTGCTTTGGTGCAAACAATGAATGAATTTAAGTCTAAACTTAGAAGCTTTGGTTAAAATATAAAAACTCTCTCACACAGAGGCTCGGATTACTGAAAGAGCCCAAGGCACTAAGAAGCTCTGCATATGCAGAGAACAGAAATTGAAGAATACTTGCAGAATGCTCAAACACATTCATCTTCAAATGCAATTGGTCCAGTTTAATAGTTTCAGGGCATTGCTGACAGCTGAACAGCCATAGATCAGAAAGAGAAATGACTGAGCAAAACAATCATTAAACTAATATCTAATAATCTCAATAGCCGACAGATTTTGATATAATACAGAACTGTAAAGAAATAAATACAGCTTTACACAGGCATGCAGTGGTGAAGTACTGTATCAAAAATTACCCACAGGATTGTCACTCTTGGAAACTGCCTCTTAGATGCACCAAAAACATGATCAGGGACTAGGAAGAGTGATGGAAAGAGCTCTAAAGCCCCTAATCCAAAGGGTAAGAGTAATAAGAAAAACTAAAGAATTTTGAGCTCCATAACTAAAGAAAAATTAATTACAAATCTTCTACATTTCCATCAACATATAAGAAAATAGTTCACTCACATTTGAGTTATCATCCATTGTATTGGTCACTTTATGATACAAAGAACGATATAGCAATGGAGATGGAACAACAAAGGGCAGCCACAATGACAAAGGGAGTTGCTATCTCAGCAATTTCAAAAGGTTAAAAGAAACAAAAAAGTCTTTAGTCTTTGGAGGCAAGATTAAGATAAAACATCATTGGCATAGAGAAAAACATAATAGATATATGGCATCTAGGATCAATATACAAACACAAAGCAGAAGCATTACTTAGAAAACAAACTGGAATCAAAATGTTAACCATTCCCTGTGTAATTATTATTAGAAAAAAAACCCAGCTATGGCTATCAATAACACAAACTAATTTAAGCAGTTTTGTTTTTAATAGACATCTCAAGCTGTGTGTGTTGTCAATTGGTATAGTTCTGGCCATCTCAGTATTCTGATTGGCCACCTTGCTGTTGGGAGCTTATAATGGTTCTGAGATCTTCTGAAAGAAGGCAGTAGCTAGACAAAGTCCAGAGCACCAGAAAACAAAAGTCACAAAGGTCCTGTCCATTTCAGGCCTATACAGTGAAAACAGTTTGCTTCAGCTGTGGCCCAAAGTGCTGCAGTACTAACCAAATCCTAAAATGGGCCCAGTGATGGGCATTCTCCAGCCAAATCCCTAAGGGCCAGGTTCTGAAACTCTTCACATATGCAGAGCAGTACCTTACTTTGCAAGCAGCCCTACAGAAGCTAATGGGGCTACTTACAGAACAAGGCACTATTCAATGTGATTAAGGGTATGCAAGGTAAATATATAGTCAAGCTTTCTTCAGATGAGTACCAAGTCTATGTGAAAGGGATTTCCTCAGCAAATCCTACAAATTATTATAAGTTTGACTCAAAGCCTCCAGCCATACAGCTTTCTGACAGCATAGAAGCTCTCATGCTTTTTCCCAGCACGTATAGCGCAACTACAAGTTTTGGTCATATGTTCCTATGTCCTGTTTTCTCTCTGATAGAATGGAAAAAGATTTTGATGTTCCTTCTTCTGGGGTCCCCAGGCTAATGTTGCCTTCTCTTGATGACTCCCTTTTAATGACTTCCAGGGTCAGATGTGCAGGGAGAAAGGAGTCTGGGTCTTTCAGCAATAGGATGGTCCGAACGGTGATTGAAGATGGGCAAAGACAGGGGTTCTCAAACTGGGGGTCGGGACTCCTCAGGGAGTCACGAACTTATTACATGGTGGGTGGCGAGCTGTCAGCCTCCACCCCAAACCCTGCTTTGCCTCCAGCATTTATAATAGTGTTAAATATATTACAAAGTTTTTTTTAGTTTATGAGAGGGGTCACACTCAGAGGCTTGCTATATGAAAGGGGTCACCGGTACAAAAGTTTGGGACCCACTGGGCAAAAAAGAATGAGGGGTCTGCAAGGAAAAATTAACCTGGTTATTGGTGGGTAATCTCCTCAGGGGGTGGGTATTGTCCCAGTGGGAGCCTGGGGGATTAGAGAACAGTATTAGACATGGACTTTGTTGTAACTGGAACAGCCTGAGGGTCTGTTAAATAGAGAAATAGTTTTCATGATTGTTCAGGAGGACTGAGGAATCAGTCAGTGGGAGACCTAGATTCTGGGAATGCAGAAAGGAATGGAAGTAAGGAGGTTATGCATTTTGTCAGGGAGAAGAATCATCTGAGTGGGAGCAGGAAGAGAACTGGTAGAAGTCAGGGAACATCAGAGACAGAGCTCAGTTAGAGTACATTGGGAATTAGAAGGGTAGGGAACAGTCAAGTCTGGTGGCTTGAACTTTTCTGCCTTCTGTTATACTACCTCTCATTCTAAACCTGCACTGCCCACCTCGGCCTAGCTATTACTTTCAACGTTCACTTTTATTAACTATATTTAATTAGAGGGTGGTTAATTGTTCTGATTTCTCATTTCTATAAAGCCAATAGTTACAGATAAAATTAAGTCTTCTTTTAGCTGAAGTCATGTCTATAGGAGTGAAATGCAACTCCTTGCTTTTGGGGTTTATATTTTCCCCCAAAAGCAGCAGCGGTATGTAATGGGAAAAAATGATCAATTTCCTTTTTGAAGAGGTACAAATCAAACAAAAACTTTTAAAGTTCTAGTCTGCTTCAGAACATACCATGATGCTATGTTTATAAATAGCAATATGTAATTAGAGATCCTGAAATAAAGTATTGTCTTCTTTCACGATACAGTGCTATTTACTAATGAGACTGGAACAGTATTACCATTCTCCATTTTTAGGAATACTGAGTGAATTGGGCCTAAAGATAACAACAAGCAAGACAGGACTGTAACCTATTTCAGTAAAGCCACATACTGGTTTTATTCCTTTATCCACTCATTAGTGTTCAAACTTCATTGGCAAGTAGGAAGTGTATGTGTAACAGATTGAAGGGGGTTTGTGATTCCAATAATGGTACAAATGAATGAATCCCAGTCAAACAGCTTAGACAAATGAGCCAAAACTACAGACCAAAATCTAATCTTAAAAGGAGACTAAACAAAAAAGAAAGAACTATGTTATCATAACCTTAGTCCCAGATTTGGACCTTAGCGTCCAAAATATGGGGGTTAGCATGAAAACCTCCAAGCTTAGTTACCAGCTTGGACCTGGTACTTGCTGCCACCACCCAAAAAATTAGAGTGTTTTGGGGCACTCTGGTCCCCCTGAAAAACCTTCCCTGGGGACCCCAAGACCCAAATCCCTTGAGTCTCACAACAAAGGGAAATAATCCTTTTTCCCTTCCCCCCCCCCAGGTGCTCCTGGAGAGATACATAGACACAAGCTCTGTGAAACTACACAGAGTGACTCCCCCTCTCTGTTTCCAGTCCTGGAAACAAAAAGTACTTTCCTATTCCCCCAGAGGGAATGCAAAATCAGGCTAGCAATCCAACACACAGATCTCCCCTTGATTTCTTCCTCCCACCAATTCCCTGGTGAGTACAGACTCAATTTCCCTGAAGTAAAGAAAAACTCCAACAGGTCTTAAAAGAAAGCTTTATATAAAAAAAAGAAAGAAAAATACATACCAATGGTCTCTCTGTATTAAGATGATACAATACAGGGTCAATTGCTTAAAAGAATATTGAATAAACAGCCTTATTCAAAAAGAATACAAATCAAAGCACTCCAGCACTTATATTCATGCAAATACCAAAGAAAAGAAACCATATAACTTACTATCTGATCTCTTTGTCCTTACACTTAGAACCAGAAGACTAGAAAGTAGAAACTGCTTCTCCAAAGCTCAGAGAAAGCAGGCAGACAGACAAAAGACTCAGACACTCAATTCCCTCCACCCAAAGTTGAAAAAATCCGGTTTCCTGATTGGTCCTCTGGTCAGGTGCTTCAGGTGAAAGAGACATTAACCCTTAGCTATCTGTTTATGACATATGTGTAGGTTGAAATTACATAGGAATACTTTAAAGGATCAAGTCACATTCAGACATGCTGTTAAATCCATTAATCTCAGTGAACATTTTACAAAGCTCACTTTATGACCCCACAGTAGAAAACAAAACATGAAATGTGCTGAAGAAGTTTACCTCTTCATGTTAATAGGAGCAATGACATAAAATAATGAAAGAGCAACACTGTAACAAATATTTAAAAGGGTAATTTGGAGGGGGCAATGGCCTTTGGTATAACTTTGGCAAAGTGCCTCTTCGAAACACAAAAGGAAATTTGTTGGAACTTGCTTCTATTCTAGGCCCAAGTGGAAAGAAAGTTCCGAAAAATAAATTAAAATGATTTCACAACCCTGTTCCAAGATAGTTTCTCTGCCGTCCCTCAATGCCAAAGGAAGAAGGCAGTTCCTGCCTTGGGCTCTGAATTCAAGGTAATGGTCTGGGTGTCCTCCCCAAATCACCTGATTTCCCACACATATTTAATCTAGAAAATTGTGCCTCACCTTACTGGCCTCAGGCCTGGCCATGGTGATCCACTCATGTGTGATCTACAGGCTTGATTAATAAGGCTGGTATCTAGAAATGAATCCACACACATTGAAAAACCTGCCGTTGGTACAAAACACCAATACCTTTTCTGCTGAGCAGGATTCAAACCTGCCAAGAGTCTCCAGAGATGTATTCAGGTATTTGTGTTTACTTGTATTTTTAGAAGCACTCCCATGGCTAAACAGGTACACAGGAAAAATTGAAGTTGACCACAACTTACATTTAAGGCATTAAAAAGAATGAGGAGTACTTGTGGCACCTCTAGAGACTAACAAATTTGGTGCCACAAGTACTCCTCGTTCTTTTTGCTGATACAGACTTACACGGCTACCCCTCTGAAACCTGTCATTTAAGGCACTGTAAATGACAACCCCCATTGCCAAAAATTCCAAAGCACTTTAACTACCTGTAGAAGTGAATCAGTAGCCATCTCTGGGACAAAATACCCCCATCTATTTAACAGAAAGAACACAGTGACACTATACAACATTTTTATGAAGAACTGAAACTGCAGGAGGAAAGCAAAGTGACTGTTAAAACTGCACCATATTACACAACAATTCTGCTCTCTAGTCACATCTGCTTCCTTTCAGGACTAAAAGCTTTTACTCCTTTTAGCACTGAGGTACCAATACTGCTATGTGAGAGCGGGAGCTAGACTCCTATTCTGGCTCACGTATCAACAACAAAATTGGTAATGAAATTCTAAATGAGGGTCCAGCCTCTGCCCTTAGTTATTCCAGTGCAACCCAATTCCATGTAAGTAACGGAACGTGAAAACAATGTGGTTGCGCAAGTGTAACTGAGGGTAAAATCTGGCCTGCAGAATTCTGCATGAGCCAGTTTTAGAACCCCCAGATGACTTTCAGGTCAGAGGCTCACTTCGCTGCAGGCTGTATGTTTTAAAAAAGGAACAAAAAACAAAGACTGTCTCCTGAACTGGAGATGGAAGAAAACTGAGCTGGAAGTCATAGAATTCAATCATTTCAATTCACAATTCTATTTTACAGTCATTTTTTAAAATATATTTATAATTTTGGAAGATCTTGCTCCAGTGGAAGTCAATGAGAATTTTAACACTGATTTCCACAGAAGCTGGACTTTTAGTAATGAAAATGTAAGTATCAAAACAATAATTTGGCAAGGGCACCTAGGTTAACAGAAATGGAATCTTTAATAACCGCTTGTATAGTTGGGACCTCAAGTTTTACATCCCCTAAAGTCAGTACTGTACGGATTCATGGTTTGTCTACACCAGTTGCTCTCAACCTTTCAAGACTTCTGTACCCCTTTCAGGCATCTGATTTGTCTTGTGTAACCCCAACTTTCACCTCACTTAAAAACGACTTGCTTACAAAATCAGACATAAAAATACAATAGTGTCACAGCATGCTATTACTGAAAAATTGCTTACGTTCTCATTTTTAGCATATAATTATAAAATAAATCAATTGGAATATAAATATTGTATTTACATGTCAGTATACAGAGCAGTTTAAACAAGTCATTGCATGAAATTTTAGTTTGTACTGACTTCGCTAGTGCTTTTTCTGCAGCCTGTTGTAAAACTAGGCAAATATCTAGATGAGTTGATGTACTCCCTGGGAAACTACTGTATATCCCCAGGGGTATGCGTACCCTTGGCTGAGAACCACTGGTCCACACCACCAGTTCTCAAACGATGGGGTGGGTCTCCCAAGGGAGGTGCGGGAATGTGTCAAGGTAGGCGCAAGCTGTGTGCTTTTTTTTTTGTTTTGCTTGAAGTGCTCTGGCTGTCAGCCCTGGGAGGCTGGAGCTTGTGCAGAAGGGCCGTGCACATCTGGGAGGTGGGGATAAAGGGAACAGCTGGAGCCCTGGCTGTCATCTGGGCTTGGGCTCTCCTTTTCCCACCCCTTATCCCTCACCTGGTGGCTGGGGGCTCTGGCTGTCAACCCCAGCATGGCAGCAGTGCAGAGGTAAGGCAATGGGGTGCTGAGTCTTCTGTGAAAAGTGATATTGATGAATATCACTTTTCACATTGTCACCTTTACTTCTGTGCATTGCCTTCAGAGCTGGACACCCAGCCACTACTCTCTGCTCTGCCTTCAGAGCTGTGTGGCAGTATATGTGCTGGGGGGGAGGAAGCGTAAACTATTACAGACACAAAGAAGGGGGCCCCAATCAAATAAGCTTAAGAACCACTGGTCTACACACAAGTTATACTGCTTTAACTATACCAGTACAGTTTAACTATAGCAGTATTACAAACTACAATACCCGCACGAAGAAATAAGGAAACAGATCAACAGAGCCAGACGTGTACCCAGAAGCCTCCTACTGCAAGACAAACCCAAGAGAGAAACCAACAGGACTCCACTGGCCATCACATACAGCCCCCAGCTAAAACCCCTCCAACGCATCATCAAGGATCTACAACCCATCCTGGACAATGATCCCACACTTTCACAGGCCTTGGGTGGCAGGCCAATCCTTGCCCACAGACAACCTGCCAACCTGAAACATATTCTCACCAGTGACTGCACACCACACCATAATAACTCTAGCTCAGGAACCAATCCATGCAACAAACCTCGATGCCAACTCTGCCCACATATCTACACCAGCGACACCATCACAGGACCTAACCAGGTCAGCCACACCATCACTGGTTCATTCACCTGCACATCCACCAATGTAATATACGCCATCATATGCCAGCAATGCCCCTCTGCTATGTACATCGGCCAAACTGGACAGTCTCTACGGAAAAGGATAAATGGACACAAATCAGACATTAGGAATGGCAATATACAAAAACCTGTAGGAGAGCACTTCAACCTCCCTGGCCACACTATAGCAGACCTTAAGGTGGCCATCCTGCAGCAAAAAAACTTCAGGACCAGACTTCAAAGAGAAACTGCTGAGCTTCAGTTCATCTGCAAATTTGACACCATCAGCTCAGGATTGAACAAAGACTGTGAATGGCTTGCCAATTACAGAATCAGTTTCTCCTCTCTTGGTTTTCACACCTCAACTGCTAGAACAGGGCCTCATCCTCCCTGATTGAACTGACCTCGTTATCTCTAGCTTGCTTGCTAGCACACATATATATACCTGCCCCTGGATATTTCCATTACATGCATCTGAGGAAGTGGGTATTCAGCCACGAAAGCTCATGCTCCAAAACGTCTGTTAGTCTATAAGGTGCCACAGGATTCTTTGCTGCTTTTACAGATCCAGACTAACACGGCTACCCTCTGATACTATAGCAGTATTGTTAAAGCAGTATAACCTTCCTCATGTGGATGCAGTTATACCAGTATAAACCTGCTTACCCTGGTCGAGCTATTCCCAAAAAGGAAGGAGAATAAGCTATATCAGTAGAAGGCATTATCATATTGGAGTAACTGCACCTACATTAGGTGTTATGCTGATATAACTATTTCAGTAAAAAAAAAAAAAAAATCACACTCTTAACCAAAATAGTTAGACCAGTACAAAATTTGTGTGTAGAACAGGTCTTACATGAAAGAGGGCCACATACTGAATAACCAACACCACTTCCTGCAGTGCATAGTTTTTCTTTAGATAAGGGCATTATATCTGAAACATGTCAAAGTGCTATGAAGTGGGGACTTGTGCTGATCACAGTGAAAAAAGTGAATATTTTAAAGAATGTAAATGAAGTTGGCACCATTCCCTGAGTTAGCATTGTTCTTCCCTTCTGATGCTGAAAAAAACCAAAACATACTTTTGAATGTAGCCAGTTGGCTTCATAAACCAATCTAATCTATCGGAAGTATGACATACCAATCACAGCAGTATCAAAGCACCCATTTGTCTCTCTATATCTTTCCTATACAAAGACATGGAATAGATATGGTAATATTTGCAAAATATTATCTGATTCTGAAGATTTTTAAATCAGTTTTTCAAATGCACTTGGGCCTAGCTAACATTGTGTACTAGAGCAAAAGCTAGATTGCAGGGGGACTTGTAAGGAAGAAATTAGGGTTTCATTAAACTTTTCATTTTCTTGAAAGTGGGGTTTAAGTTGCCATAAAGACAAATGATACAATTACTGAATTTATATAAAAACATATATATAGAAAATCTTTAACAATAGCTGTGACATTTGTCTGCAGTGAAAAAAAATTACTTTTAAAAACAGAATGAATCACTTACCTTCTCTTGGGGATTTATATTTCATTTTACAAAACATCCATACAATTTTAATAGTGTCCTTTGCTTAGCAACATCCTTACAGTTTAGACTCACCCTCCCACAATAGCCTTCTGGCTGGTATCTGCAGTTAGTTGATCAAGTATCATTTACATCCTGGCCTTGCTGCCAGCTACACCGAGTTAATCCATTTAGCACCCAGCTATCCATCTGCTGGCCTCAATCTACCCCTTCATCTCTTCCTCAGAGGCTCAGATGAAACATTGTTATATATACTCAGGAATAATCCTACATTAATCATACGAGCCTTTCATAAACAGATAGTTCAGGGTTAATGTCTCTTTCACCTGTAAAGGGTTAACAAACAGTGAACCTGGAACACGTGACCAGAGGACCAATCGGGAGACAAGATACTTTCAAATCTTGGTGGAGGGAAGTCTTTGTTTGTGTGTTCTTTCTTTGTCCGTGTTCTCTCTGGGTTCTGAGAGGGACCAGACATGTAAGCAGATTCCTCAAATCTTTCTGAAAATCTCTCTTCTGTTCTAATTTTAGTAGGTACCAGGAAAATGTGAGTTTAGTCTTCTTAATTGTTTTCTGTATTTGCAAATGTGTATTTTGCTGGAAGTATTTTAAATTGTATTTTTGCTTCTCTCTAGTGTCTATAGAGGCTTCTCTCTAGTGTCTATAAGCTAAAAGACCCTGTAATATACCATCTTGTATTTACAGAGATGATCTTTACTCTTTCTTTCTTTTATTAAAAGTTTTCTTTTTAAAAGACCTGATTAATTTCCCCCTTGTTAAGGCTCAAAAGAAGTAGAGTCAGTACTCACCAAGGAATTGGTGGGAGAGAGGAGGGGTGGAGGTGGAATTCCTCTGTGTTTTAAAATTCAAGGAGTTTGAATCACAGTAATCTTCCAGGGTAACCCAGGGAGGGGAAGCCTGGGAGAGGCAACGGTGGGGGAAAGGGTTTACTTTCCTTGTGTCAAGATCCAGGGGATCTGGGTCTTGGGGTCTCCAAGGAAGGTTTTTGGGGGACCAGAGTGTACCAGGCACTGTAAGTCCTGGTTAGTGGCAGCCTATTAAATCTAAGCTGGTAATTAAGCTTAGAGGAGTTCATGCTGGTACCCCATCTTTTGGACTCTAAGGTTCAGATTGGGGATTTATACCATGACAGAGGCCTCTCAGGTTGGGTGCTACTTCTTTTATATAAAATAATGAGCACCTGAAGTTGAACAAGCATAATTTTTCTCTGCATAACCCAAGACAGGCTCTCAAACTTTCACAGTGTGGACCACATCTTAATAGAGAAATTGTCTCTTATATTAGTGGGTTTTCCCACTATAGGCAGAGAAATGGCGCAAAAGATACAACATAAAAGCTGGTCCAGATGCAAAACTTGCACCAATTTAACTACAATTGTTTGGTTTTAAATCAGTTTAGTTAAACCAGTGCAAGTTTTTTATGTGAGCCAACCCTAACACTCATTCAGTGGATAGTCTTAAGTGTGAAGATCCAGAGGAGCACTGGAGGAGTTTCCTACCTCACCGCACCTCTCCACCAGCCTCCCTGCTGGCCACTCTTCCCACCTCTCTACCGCACCAGCCACTTGTTCACCAGCTGACTATCAGTTGCCTTCTGCTGCCACCAGCCAGTAGTGGATTTGCCATGGAGCCACTGGCGCCATGGCGCTGGGCCCACACTCCAGGGGGGCCCCGGCCAGGGTCACTCTTCTCTGCCCTCCTATTCTCTCGTGCAGGAGGTAGAAGCTTGGTGCTCCTGGCACTGAGGCTCCTGCTGCAGTAGGGCAGCCAAACTCCCCGTCCCCAGTCTCCTCTCACAGCTTGCTCAGTTCCCCCTCCCCATCCCTGCCACCAATCAGCTGGAGGGCAGCCATAGCATGCTCACCTAGGGACCAGCCTCTCTGCTGGGACCTCTGCACATCAGTCTCATTGTAATTTTCAACTTTTTTCAGACTGTGCAGAAACAATGCCCCATCTCAAGTGATTTCAGTTCTCTGAGTTTTATGTCTTAGCAGGCAGGGCAAAAACACAGTCCTACCACAACTGATTTCAGTTCTGATTGGGTATTTAACAAAACAAAGAGGCTCCTAATGAAGCATATTTAGCTCTATTCTTTGAACAGTGGGGCGGAACAGATTAAACTAGTCTAGAGAGGACTCTTGAGAAGGCTGTGCAACTTCATGGCTGAGGATTCCTATCCCCACTCCTCTTACATTCACAGGGCTCTAGCATATGAGCCTCTGGCTTAAGGACAGAAATCCTTTCAGCTGAAGGAGACCCGCCTCATTTGGGACAGTTTAAGCACAGTCCTGCTTCCCTGTATTCCCACAATAATTACAACATTTTGGTAACAGCATTTCACTACCCCTGCATTCAGTACTAAAGTGATTTGTACCCAACACCAACCAAAATTGATTACTTTGAAACTGCTCTATGTGCTGAATATCTAAGAAGTGCAGGAGCAAACTGTATTTACATAAACCCACCCAAGTCTCTCCCCGCTCCCAGTTAGCTATCAGGGAAGCTTTCATTCAGACCCTGCTTACATCTATAAATCCCCCCTACTGAACCATATCCCCTGAACCCTAAACCCACCGAACTGGATCCCACCATGCGAGGGTCATCCTGTCCCCATTACCCGGCCCGCTTACTTATACCCATGACTGCGTGTAACCCCCCGTATGAGCGATGTACTGTCACTGCTTCCTTACTGCTTCTTGAGCCCACCCACCGTACACCCCGCATTGGGGACCTAACAGACTGTATATGTTATGTGCTAACCAATTTCCAAATACCAGCGTCCCCCTATACTCTGTATGTTGCCCCCAATGACCAATAACTGACGCTTCAAACTCTTTGTATCATCTTTATTTAAATATTCTCTAATAAACTTTTAAATCTGTTCTTATCAGTTTAATATCCCAACCACAGTTTTTCCCTGGGGAGAAAGAGAGTGAAAGAAGGAAATAACTATATGTGAAAGATGTAAGTCAGGTAGCTTAATGCATTCTTGGGAGGTGCTCAGACATGTATGCTACTAGAACCAGAATAGAACAGAACAACGACAATTCTGTTTACCTGGTCCATTTTAATACATCCCCTTAACTGTGATGCTACTGAATGTTTTGCAACATAGGTTTAATGGAACTGGACTATTTTCAATCTTCACTTTCACTAGCACTACTATCTTCTCGGCTTTTCCCACACACTGCCTTTCCTCATTCTCTATATGAAAGTTCTGAGCAAATTCTCTCTCCAGAAATTGTATATGTTTCAAACTTTCCTATAAACATAGCATTGTGTCTTTGTCTTCTTCAGTGATCATTCCACTGAGTTATTTTATGTCACTCCTCCCGATAACCTCTATTGCTCGGAGTGATGGTGATCCAGTCAGTTTTTCTCTTGAAATAAGTTCTTTAAACTTAGCCTTGGATCCTAGGTTATGTCTTTTTTTTTTCAGTCCTATTGATTTCATGTTGAGGACTCATGCTCTCCAGTGGTTTGGACAAAGTGTTTTCCTTTCTCATCTTAACAGCGGTTTCGGCAACCTTTGGCTTTCTCCTCATTTGAAACATGTCTGTACCTTGCCTACCACACAGGAGAATGGTTTGAGGGAATGTGTTTTCCTACTATAGAGCTTTGCATGTACAGCTCTATAATTTAATAGCCATCTTGCCTTGTAGCATTATTTGACCCTTTGACCCCAAGGACTTTACTTATTTTAACTGAAAGCAGCTTCACTTCCTATGAGTTTTAATCCACTTCATAACAAATCAGAATTAATGAAAATCATAAAAGCCAGAGGAAATCAGAAATGAGTTTCCAGAATCCTGACATATAGCCTCCAGGAAGATTGTTGGCTTGGCCTCCAAGACTGCTACAAGCTGCTAAGACTTCAGGGGACCAAAGGTTACGGCCATGTCTAAAAAGAAACAACCAAGAAAACAGCAATAATCTGCTCTGATTCAGATTAAAACATTCAGATATTATTGTTCAGCACAAAGCAAAGGGTTCAATTTGTGGCAGACGCATATCACAGAAAGGAAATAGAAGAATGTGTATTGCTATTTCATGATTCGCTGTGCAAATGTCGTTCTAGGCACTGTGATTTTTATTGCTCGTTAGTAAACAGTCCTGCTAATAATAAGATTGCAAGCTAATGCTGATTGATGAGGGAAAAAAGTAGCATGACACACAAATCATTGTCTCCAAGTCTAAATGTATATTTACATTGCATGCTTCTTTTTTGTAGCTTGTAGTGTAAATACATGAGTAGCCCTCCTAGCACGGGTAGCCAGTGAGGCACAGCTTAGATGAGTAGGGTAAATATGAGACTGAACGGCATGGGTATGTACTATTCACCCAAGCCTTTCTGTCAACACAACTGTTTTTAGCAGTGTAGTATCCGCTGCTTCCTCACTGCTGGAATCTTTCCCCTCCATAGGAAAAGACTCCAGCAGCTGAGAAAGGCTCTGGCCAGGAGCAGACAGCAGGGAAAGACTCTGGCAGCAGGGAGGTAGTGGGGAAAAGTACAGGCAGTTTCCCACTGCTGGAGCCTTTTCCTTCTGAAGGGAAAGACTCCAGCAGTGGGGAAAGGCTCAGGCATGGAGGAAGCAGCAGCAAAGGGCTCGGGCTTGGTAGGGAGGAGACAGTGGCAAAAGGTTTGGGAAGCTCCCTTCTGCTGAAACTCTTCCCCACTGCAGAAAAGACTGGCAGCACGGGTGCTGATGCCTTTTCCCACAGCTGCAGTCTTCCACTGACACGTGTCATTACCAGGGGGGAAAGTAACATTCAACTCTTACTGGTACGGGGGCCAGCTTCAGCCCCTGGAAGGGGCAGAGTCTCAAGCAGAAGGGGCAGGGCTGAGGGTCAGCATCCTCCTGCCTCATCCACACTGCCTGGCGCAAGCCGCCCTGGGCTCCAGCAGCGATTTAAAGCACTAGCACTAGCATTTTCATTCTCATTTTCACAAGGGAGGCTACCAAAATGCGGAGCCTGGCTTTCTACCTCCAGAACTTTTTAAATCTCCAAATAGTGCAACTTAGTACTGTGAACTCTTTCTACAGAACTTTCCTCTCCAAGGCACTCCCTGGTAGAAGGGCTACTGTGCTCTGGTTTCCAAATGCACTGAAGTCCATTTTAACATCTTCTTAAAAGCACAGATAGCACATATAGGTCCTTGCTTCACTTTAATGGGAGGAGATTTTGCTCAGAAGAGTATGAGAAACATAAAACAGTCTCTCTCTTCCTTTCTGCCAAGATCCATCCCTCCTATTCTCTTTCAAGCCCTCATTAAAACCAATTTCTTCCAAAAATCCTTCCCTCTCCTCTTTTTCTCATCTATCTCTCTCTCTTACCTTCTCTTTCCTGAAACAGTGTTCTCTGTCCTGCCTGTCCTGTTTGTTAAAACTCCAGTCCTGAAAGTTTACATTTAAGCTGCACCTGCACATGTATGTTTAAGGGATTGGGGCAACAGATTGGGAAAAAATAATGTGCTTCAATCCCTGTTTGTAAACCAGTATACATTTCCAGGGCAAGTGATTTTTATTAATTAAAGTGCAAGAATATCCTCTTACAACACGGATTTAACTAAAAGAATGGAAAAATTGGAGACAACCTTAAAAGTGAAAGCCATGTGCCCATGTCTAATCTAATAATTCAAGATACAACAGAGCACTTTAGGGATTATACCAGAGGTAGGCAACCTATGGCATGGGTGCCAAAGGTGGCACGCAAGCTGATTTTCAGTGGCACTCACACTTCCTGGGTCCTGCCACCGGTCTGGGGGGGGGCTCTGCATTTTAATTTTATTTTAAATGAAGCTTCTTAAACATTTTAAAAACCTTATTTACTTTACATACAACAATAGTTTATTTATCTGTTATAGACTTATAGAAAGAGACCTTCTAAAAACGTTAAAATGTATTACTGGCACATGAAACCTTAAACTGGAGTGAATAAATGAAGACTCGGCACACCAGTTCTGAAAGGCCAACCCCTGGATTATACTGTTATGCATAGTTTTGCACAGAGGTCAGACTGTGAATGCATTTCTGTCTGAGATCATTCATGAATGCCTCCATGTCAGCAACATGAGAAGCAGCAGCTTTTGGTCACCATTTTTTCTGAAAAATGCTTTCCCACTTCTATAAACTGATATTCAGAATTACCCTCTGCCCCCAGGCACCATCAAACCCCCTTTGTAAGACAGATCTGGAGGAACAAGTGCCAGGAAAGGTTTAAACATTGCATGTTCATGCTGGAAATCTCATACATAAGTCCCTATCCTACTGAGTAACTTCCCTGACATTTAGGGAGCAGCACAGACTCTCCAGCAGGGTCATCTCTATGCTTTCCTCTAACAGGTCATACTCCATTAGTGTCCCCTAACAGGCTCCGATCCTGCACTACTGAAGTCAATTGGAGTTTTGTTAGTGAATTCCCTGAGAGCAGACACAGAGCCTAAAAGGACAGGAACTTAACTCATTCCAGATGCAATTTCCTTTTCTTGACATAGATAGCAGAGGTTGCACTTGCAGCGGCCTCTCTGTGTGTCATTACGATGTGAATATCACACACAAAACATTCTCACTCCCTGCTTACCCAAAGATTGAGAGACTGAGCTTGTGTTAGAATTCTTGTCTCCTAAAGCGCAGCATCAGATATGCCAGAAGGGGTACCTCACTAGGCCAAAACAATAAATGTTTTTATATTCTCCACCTTCTGATAACCATGAGTAAAATGTCACACTCTACAGAATAACAAAAGAACCCACCAAACAAGTAAAAGGATTTTAAATCACCACTCCAGACCATAATAGTTCAAGTAATTTACCTTGCCAATTTTAGCCACGCTTGCAAGTAATGTGATATTGCAGAAAATATTTCTGGATTCTGCCTCACTCTTCGCATCACTAAAATTGCAAGTTACGTAAATACTGAGAAAAAAAATCGCAAGTACTTAGGAAATATCAGTAAGCATGACTCAAAAAGAACAGTTCAGGCTTTTGTTTGTTTGTTTGTTTGTTTGACTTTCAAACATCAGTAGGTGAAGAAATGCAAAAAAATCTATTACATCCAGAATTTAGCACATGGTACAGTGTTCCTAAAAATCTCCCCTGAAAAATTAATTCAGACAAGATTGTGCAAGACCTCTTTCACATAGACTGTAAACTAGCTGAAGAAACATAAACTACAACTACCTATAAATGGAACAGAATCAAGTATGGGGCAGGGAGAAGGCAGGGGAATGTCCAGTGTGGTGTAGTAGCCTTAGACTTATATATCATCATTTTTAATGGTATGTAAGGTGTAAATGACAAAGTAAATATATTTTGAGATTATTGGAAGTTGAGATAACGTGGAAGTTGTTGCATATCCCAGAGGAGGCAGAGAAATAATACCAGTGGACCTGGAAAAGCTGGAAACATGGGCAGGAAATAAGCAAGAACATGGAAAAATGCAAGATATACATCTAGAAGTAAATTACATGAAATATATCAGGGGGAGAAACTTCAAAAATAGTAATGATAGATAAGACCAGGGAGAGGTGACATCACACAGCAAATGAAAGTATACATTTGCCATGCAATATGGTTGCAGTAAAGCTGTGGCATCCCAGGAATTTTCAGAGGCAGTGCAACTCTGGTGAATTTAATGACCAAACCCACATCTAATAATGCCCATGCCAACATCTACCGCACACACTGTTAAATACAAAGGCCTGGATCTACAAAGGGACTTAGGTGCTATAGAGCTGAGCATTGCAACGCCTACGTTTTATGTGCCATGAAAATCACTAGAATCCACAAAGCCTGAGTTAGTCCCTAGGCTATAGGGCTGAAATGTATAAGGGTCTGGAGCTTGTGCCAATGAGAGTCTGACTGCTGCCTAGGTGGAAATCCTGAGACTCAAGAAAAAAAATCAGAGAGTTGGCAACGCCGCTAGCTTCCAGGCAGTGCCAGCCCCCTCAGCCAGCTGCTACTTCCACTTCAGAGGTATCCAGAGAATTGGTGGGGAGCAAAAGAAAGAGGAAAGGATGCCATAATCCCATCAAGGGCCTCAGAGCCACCACTTCCAGCCTGAAGGAAGAGGAATTCTAGTAGAGCAACTAACGTGAACCATCTCTGCTACCTCCATGAGCTGCAGGATGGAGAAGTGCACTAGCCATCACCAGGGCATGGAGGAGGAAAAGGAGCTTGATCAAAGTAGTTACCTAAGCAAGCTGCTAATGTTGCCCAGGAAAAGATCATCCTCCACTAAGCCTATGAGGTTTTCTTGAAGGTATAAACAGTAACTGACACAGGTCACTTTTCTGGGAGTTCTGGCTCTCCCCTCCTTGGAGCTGGTGGAATCCAGGCTTTTTGCAGGGTCTGTTTATATTTCTTACCCCTTGTTTTTCATGGGATTGACAATACTGCTGGTTTAAAATACTACACTGATATTCCCGTGCCACCCTCCTCATTCTGATGTGTGAAATTACATGTCATTGGACAGTCCTAACATATGCATCCCTAAGAACAACTGTGCAGGAAAAGTCAATGCAATCTGGGCTGTATCATGCCGATCAGCAAGGAGGAGCTATTTCTTCTCTACATAGGATTAGCAAGACCATGCCTAGATTACTACAGTTCATGCACCACACCACACTTCAGTAACATGAAAATATTGACAAACTGGAAGAAAGTCCCAATAGTAAAGAAAATTAGGAAAGGCCTTATTTAGGAGAAAAAAGATCGAAGTAATGATGATTAAAGTAGAATATAACCACAACCATCTTCTCTTTGAGGGGTAAGAACAGTGAGGAGGGAAAGGAATTGTATAGGATGCAACACACTGGTATAACGATAATGGGATGAAATTGAGCAAAGGAATGTTTTTCTCAGATATCCAGAAACATTTCTTACAAGTGACGTCTATTAGATTAGAACGGTTTCTCAAGAGAAATGATAGTAACACTATCACTTGAGTAATTTACAACTAGACTGGACATAACACTTGAGAATATACTCTAGAGAGTAATTTTGCTTAGGAAAGGTGAATTGATAAGATGACCTGAAAAGTTTTCTTTTTAAGCTTTGGACCAGAGAATAGGCAATCCATTCCTCAAATTGCCAGGGGACTCTGCTAAAGCCAAGCAGAACACCTGGAAAAAAATTAAGGAAAGTGCCATCATCTAACATTAGGGCATATAGAATTAGATAGGAGGATCCCAATGTGAAATACTGGAATTCTAACGTGGCTGTGTGTTCTAAACCCTAAAAACATTTGTAACATAATGAAACTGAGTAGGGAGAAGTTGTATTGTGCTCGTTGTTGATACAAGATAGAGTCAGTAGAAGCTGAGACTATTGCCAGTCAAGTTTTACTACCTCCATACCTTATATTGCAATCATCGTTTGTTGATACAGTTATATTGCTCTTTTTACAATAAGACAAACACTGTTTACTGTTCTTGCTATATCAACAATTCTCATTTTACGAATGTGTATCAATTATAGGACACAAAAGGACGTGTATTTTACTTTTCTGTTTCATTTTATGGGTAGAAAGTTTGTGTAAGGGGGTTAAAAAAGCTTACACACATTTCTAAAGTAAAGTATTTCCCATCTTCAGTGCATCTTCAGTGCAAGTCTGGAATGTTGCTTCATTCAAAGTCTAGAGTAATTTTTAAACAGTATTAATATTCAGTATGAGCTAAGAGTTTCTGATGGCAACAGGGACTCAGATAGTTCATTTGATGACGTGGTGGTCTCTTCTCACTGGCCATTTAAAAGCCCTTTGTCTGCAAGATGGCTGGCAGTCAGCATGAAAATTTGAGCTCGAGTTCTGTTGATTCTCCAGTGGTACACAGCTATCAGCAAACAAGTCAGGTGAGGTTGCAACCAGCTGCCAAGTGCAGACACTTAAAAAAAATCAGGCTATCTTGGATTTAATCCTAATTTTGAGATTTGAATTCAGAGGAAACTGTCAAAAGATATTTCTCCAAAAGCAAAACTGTTAAAGGGATGCCACCTTAAATTATATGTCTACATAAAGAGTTACCTATTAGTGCTGCAGATAGTGCCTAAGTTTACTGCAGTGGAAAAATAACAGAGGAAAAATATGATTTTTTTCTCTAATTTTCAGTTGACTTTCTGTATGCCAGTTTAACTGTTCCCTTGTGGTCAGTCAGACTCTGAACACATTTACATGCATGCTTAAGTCTAAGCAAGAGAGTAGTCTCACTGACTTCAATTTCATTATGTAAATTACTATCTCCCTAGTAAAAACGGTCTCCCTTGCTGCCTCTAGAGTAAGATGGCATGGAGGGATTTAAAAATCAACTGTGCATAAATTAGTCACCATTCTCTTCAAAAGCTCTACATTTACTAAAGCAAAACAACCGCAATTTTGGGAATCCTATTATCAGTATCCCTTCCTTCTGCGCTTTCCATTTCCCTTCAGTGAATACAATCCAATTGTTACCATGAATCCAGCTATTAGCAGTGGCTCTACATATGCATTGTATTAATAGAATCAAACGCCCCAGGGAATTAGCCATCTATATTCATGAACTAAATGAAATAATATCCAAAGAGCAGATGATGACAGCTCAGCGGCATTGGTAAGAGATCTTTACTTTACCATTGCTGTTGAAGGATATGCCCATGGGACAGCTAACGCTTCCTTCCCCTTCCACTCACATTTTCCCAATATTTCAGCTCTTTCCATTGCAATTGATATTTTAACTAACATCACTAGCTCATAAATGGGCTTCACTGCAGCTCAGGAGACCCCAAGGGAATTCATTTTAGAATCCTATGTGATGGTCTGCTGGTGAGGAAAAAAGCAGGGAACAGACTCTAACAAGCAGCCTCTGGGGATGCGTTGGGTGCATTCTAATGTTCAATACTATCTCCAGGCCACCCTGTTGATGTGCGACTGTAGTATCAGCTTTGAATGCTGCTCACTTCTGGAATGAACAGTGGGATATACACTGCAGAGACCTATTTCAATACGAGATATATAACACACATAGAGGGAGCAAAATAGTGATTAACTAAATGAAATTGTCCTGAGTGGACAAAAGAGGAAGTGAGAAGTGCTTAGCAGGTAATGTACAGTATGAGCAGGCTCTTAAATATTCTCTCCCTTTTTCATGATTTATTTCCTTTTACCTTCTGTTTTAATCTTTACATTATTTTCTTCTTCCAGTGAAACAAAAAGACTGAGTGCAGTATGGTACCAAGCTCCTACTGGGAAAGAAGATCAACTCCTGCTACTCTGAGCACTGAATTCATTGGACAGAATCTCTCAGTGATAGGGGTAGAGGCTGTAAAGCAATAAAATGTATTTGGATTTTTTTGGAAACATAGGCCAACACTGCCAGGGCCGGCTCTAGGTTTTTTGCTGCCCCAAGCAAAAAAAATTTTGTCTGCCCCCAGCCCTGGGCTCCCCTGCCCCACCAGTGCCCACCCCCACCGCTGCTGCCCCAGCCCTGGGCTCTCTCTCTTCTCCCCACCCCGCACCTCCTGCCACCCCAACCCTAGGCTCCCTCCCCCCCAGCGTGACCTCCTTTTTCAAGACAGCAATCCCAGTTTACACTTGCAGTGGAGAGCAAACCGATTCTCCTATTTTTATTTCACTTTAGTATAAATCTCACCCCCCTTCCATCCCCGCAACCCCATCTTTAGTGCTCCAACTGCACATGGAAGGTATAGGGACTAACTCTCAAACCTTGTACCTGGAAAGGGATAGGGAGCTAGTAAAGAGGGTTCAGGCAGAGGAGTGGGTGTGGGGGTGCTTGGGGGGGCTCTACACTGGCAGAGAAGCAGGGAGTGATGTATTCACGGAGGAGGGGTGTATCAGGAGGGTTGCGGGAAAAGAGGTGCAGGGGAAGGGGGAGGTGTGGGAGGAGAGGGCTGGGGGAGGCTACAAGGGGAGAGATGCGGGTGAAGGGAAGAGTTACAAGTGGAGGGGCTGCGAGCGGGATGGGGGGTGCAAGGGCTGAGAGGGGCAGACACTGACAGCTGCTTCCCTAGCCCCGTGCAGGCAGAGCCAAGAGGACAGACACTGACCCGCAGGTGTCCAAGCCGTGGGGCTGTCACACTCGGAGCTGGGCTCTGCCTCTCCCTACCCAGGGCAGACAGCACGGGGGGCTGAGGCAGGGGAGGTGCACGGCGAGGTGGGTCCGGGGTCAGGAGGAGGCGGCGGCAGCTCAGGCTGCCCAGCCACTCGCCCTGTCAGCGCGCAAGCCGTTATCCGCGCCCCCTGCCCCACCCGGCGGCGCCCTGCACGGGGCGGGGAAACGTTGCACCCCCCTGGGGAGACTCAGAGCAGAGCAGCAGCGGCAGCAGGACCCCTCCCTCTCCCTGCACCCCGGGCCCCACTTCCCTCCCTCCCCGGCTCCTCACACGCAGGCTAGACTGCAGTTCAGGCTGCCCTGCTGCTGCAGAGCCAGAGCATCATCCCCCGGAGGTCAGCCCCTCTCCCTGCTGCAGCCCGGGCTCAGCTCCAGGGGATGATGCTCCTGCTCTCCAGCTGCAGGGCAGCCTGAACTGCAGTCCAGCCTGTGCAACTCAGGCTGCTATGAGTGCCATCTAGCCACTGAAGCCAGTCAGTTCCAGCTCAGCCCGAAAGCCTCAGATGACAGGGAACATCTTGGTTCAGGGCCGGCTCCCGGCTTTTTTTTTTTGCTTGAGGTGCAAAAAAGGGGCGGGGGGGGGGCCTGGAGTGCCGCCCCTTGGAAAGTGCTGCCCCAGGCACATGCTTGGAGTGCTGGTACCTAGAGCCGGCCCTGAACACTGCCCACCGTTCAGCTGAAGCCTGCTCCATGCTGAGCAGCCTCAGTTCTCACTGACTTCAGCGTGAGCTGAGAGGACATAGCACCACACAGGATCACGGGGTCTTCTGTGTCTAACATACAGACACATGTACGACCCCATTTCATTGATGGTTACTATCACCTTTTGTCCCTTTTAGAATCTGCAGTGGAACTTCTCTGGCACTGATTTGAATAAATACCACAGCCTTCTCTGTGCCCTTGATCTAGGAAGTTACCTTATCTATGTTCTGCCTCCTGAGATGAGATACACTTTTTCTTTGAGTTTGCCAGCCAGCAACTATCCCAGGTAAGTTAAATCAAAAGAAGCTTTTGTTTTATAGAAAAAGTGAAAAAAACAAAGTGACTTGCTCCTAAAAGAATACTATTAAAAGCATTACTGATGTAGCACTATACTTCCAGGAAAGACAAAAGAAATACATTTAAGCTCTCTGATAAGTTGCCAGCAAGCTGCCTATCAATTATTGCCAATTGTGGTACATGTATCTGCCCACTGAACCCCAATTAATTTCACTTAAGACAAACAAACAGTCATCAAATAGGAATAACTTTTAGTCACTATCCAATACTTGGGCTGGATTCTAACCACTTACGTGAAAAGCTGTATCTCCCATTTGTAATCTGGCTCTCCAGGTAAGTGCTTTCACCGCAACATATTTTATTGTTTTGTATATGAAAGTCATAAATCGATTATGAGAAATATTGTGTGCATCGAGATAGGCACTGATAAAGCACCCATGAGTTTGGCTGACTACACACAAACAGCATGATGCTCATTTACACTAAGCAATCCAACATTGCTCTTGTCTTGAGCAGAGACCTTAAACTGGATGCAAATAAAATCCCATTCTATGGTACCATTCCATTTCAGAGAGCTGAAAATGGCTTTAATGTTAATCAGAACCAGGCTTAAAGTCTCAAGTACAGACCCGTGACACAGAAAATATCCTCTATCGGGTTGCTATGCTTTTTTAAAAAGACACTGGGAACTTTAAAAACTAGAAACAAAATATTTAAATTAGTTAAGCAAGAACGGTCATTCTAAAAGATGTTAATTAACTGGACGTGAAGAAAGTGAAGGTGGTCAGTGTTGCGACTGGAGCATAATGATATTGCTCTGTATTATTCAAGGTACAAGATTTTGCAGATTTCCATGTATTGTACATGAGAACACTATCTTTACACTAAACATCTTATTACATTATGGCCATCCTCTAAAATTGACCATTACCTGCACCTTTGCTGCCTACTTTCACACAATAGCATGGCCCAGTCTATTGGATGGTGCTAGCCATAGTGTATGCAAAGCTTATGTCCACTGCCAGTATGCTGTACCGGAAAGACACATTTTCAAAACTCTCCCAGGAACTGCAGTGGCGAAAGGAGCTGAACGTGGGGCTGCCACTCCCAGGAGCCAGCGCCCTGTGCCGACAGCTCCTTCAGGGCTGCTGTACTGCCTCTTGCCCCCAACCCTTCTACACAGCTGCATCTCCTGTCTGGGATCTGTACAGCCCCACTGGATGGTACAATTGCCCCCAGCCCTGTTCTTTGCCGGGGCTATACAGACTCCAGACAGGAGACAGAGCTGCATGGAAGAGCTGGTGGGGGTGGGGTTGGAGGCAGTACAGCCATGCCGGAGGAGCTGCCTGTGCGAGGTGCTGGCTCCTGGGAGCGGTGACCCCACATTCTGCTCCTTTCACCACTGTGGTTTCTGGAGAGCATCGCAGTTCAGCAGATACTGATTTCTATCCACGGATATCCTCATCCACGGATATAAATTTGTATCCGTGCAGGGCTCTCTAGTCATGGAATATTTTTTGTGAGGGGGGCCGGGGTTGGGGCATCGGTACTGTACTGGTAAGAGGTAAAATCTATTTGTGCCAAGGGAGAGGATGAGATCTACCAATTCTAAAAATTCAAAAGACAAGGGACCGGATTCGTTTATGTGTTCAGACACCTGAAGATACAGCTAGGTGCCTAGTGGAATTTTCAGAAGTGCATAAGAAGGTTAGGTGTCTACCTCATTTCAATGGGAGTTAGGCACTTCTGAAAATCCCACTAGGCACCTACCTTTGAAAATCTGGCACATGGTGACCAGAAACAGATACCATCAATTCACCAGCTACAATAGCTAACACTTCCTTTGTTTAATAAAACAATTAGTTTTAAATATGAAACATGTTTTGATAAACATACTTTTTTCTTATATATACAGGATATCTAAAATAGTTTCAATTAAAAAAATTAAAATGTTTTTGTGTACTGTAATTCAATCCCAATTTCCATCCAAATGCAGCTTCACACAAATTATTAGTAAAAAAAATCAACTAATAAATGAGAAATGCTTCATTCATCATTTTCTAATGTAACAAAAAATTAAAATGTGAACAAAATTAAGAATCTGTATGTTAAGATATATAATTACTTAAATAAATGCGTTTAGAAAGCATATCCTCCTGGCTAGCAAAAAAGTACCACCAAATTTAGTGTAAAGGCTATATTTAGTTGCAATTCATCATATCTGAATAGTTATACCAAACAATGAGAATGAACCTTTCTTTTGGGAAAAAAAATGTACAAATGGAAAACAAGATTAAAATCAATGGTTTAAATCAAACTTTCCTGCTTGTTGATTTTCAGTGATGATTAGAATCTGCTATTTAAATCAATTCATGCTTCTTGATTTTACACTAAGAATTCTTTGCATGGCTCAGTTGTATTTTTATAATTATTTTTGTTAAGACTGCATATGAAAGCAATCTGAAAGCACACTTTGCACTGATTTAGATGCCCTTTTATCTGGGGTGGTTACCTGCACCAGACCTGAAGTTTTTAAAGCAATCTTTATAAGATTTTGTTGTTTCCCAGCAATGGTTTAGAAACAAAGGGCTAGATCATGCACCTGCATGCAGATACCCAATTTCACTATTGCAAATATCAAATGACTTCCAGGAGGCTCCACATGAGTGCACTGAGGCAGATCGAGTTACAAAATCTAATCCAAAGGTAGCCAGATTTCTTTTTCCTTTAAAAATCAAAACAATTAAGTGCCTGCTTGAGATCTGCACCTCATCATTTGGTGCACTACATTAATATGAAAAGTAGCAAAGTCCTTGCACGCATACACGTATCCAAAGGCACTAACGCGGTGCTGGTATTTTGTTGCCTGCCCATCATTCTAAATGGTTGCTTGTTTCTCCACGTTGTTTATGTCATTGTCAATAATTCTGGCTCCCAAAAGTCCTCAAGGAAATTGCTTTGCAGTTTTTGAAAAGAAACTGCACAGTACTGCACCATGATTCTCAGAAGTCTCAAGAATAACATTACTGCACAGCTGTGTGATATAACTCACAAGTTCTGTTGTGCTGCAACAGCAAACAGCTGTTTGAGCTTTTATAAAGTGAAGCAGACCCCAGAGCTTGTACTAAAAGTATCATGCTCTGAATCAGTTTTCTGTCACCTACAGTTTTGGGAGTCTGCTCTGGCCAGAGAGCAATCATGAGAACGGATTACATTTGTTAGTGCCCATGTTAGTGCCACAGCCCTAGGCAGTTCTGCCCTGGCCTCCATGTTCAGGAAACGAGCATACACGTACTCTCAAACAAGAAGCATTTCCCCGAAAGTAACCATTGGGGCTAGGCAAATTTTGTGGTCAGCCAGTTCCTGACAGCCCCCACCCCCATGAGGGTGGTAACAAGACATCTGTAAATCTCCTAATTAGGAGAAACCTGGCCAAAAAACTGAACACGTCATGACCCTTATAAATGGCCCACCGTGCCAGCGGTCGGTAGGGAGAAACGCAGAGACCCGTACCCGTAACCGAGCCTGATCAACTCGAGGTCTCCCTCGGCTCTGTGTTCTCAGAAGCCTACCCGTTTGCCGGCGGTGATGAAACTTTTGTGGTTTGTATGTGTAAGTATGCCTAGCTGCTAATTAACTGAGCCTGTAATTGTCTATTGTAAGCCGGAGACGAAAGCTGACTCTAGCCGCCCCAAGGCTCCTGCGAGGGGAAACCCGCTAACCAGGAAACCTTGAACGCAAGGGGGATTGGCTGGAGTCTCACGGCAATTTTTGTCTGTCTTAATGCATTTTTTTAATTAGACGAGTAATTGCATTTATGCTTAATAATAGTACCAATAGCACCCTTACTAACCCTTGGAAGGACCTGAATAACTACTGGGACCTAGAGCGGTACCAGGGTCAGGTTCTGTTTGTAATTGCAGTATTTTTATTATTTGTTCTAGTATTATATTGTAGGCTCAAATTGTGACTAATGTTAAGTTGTTCCTTATCTGCACCTGTGACCCATTTAATAAATCCTCAATTTTAACCCCACGACTCATTGTTTGCATTATCCCCATCGCTACCTTCGGGGGCACTTGTCACCCCTCCTGAGGACATCCAGTGATCGAGCCTCCGCCCTATCCCAGCGCTCATTACCTGGTAGATAACAGGCACCTTGTGACCATTTCGGTGGAGCGAGGGGCGAGAGTAATCAGAGATCAACATGGCGTCACGAACAGGATGCCTTCGGGAGGGCCAGTGCCCGTGGCGTAGTGGGGACCGTGAACAGTCTGAGCTTGAGCAATTTCAACACCTACAATTTCACCAAGTGGCTAGCAGACAATCTGAGAGGCCCACCCTAGATTGGGTTTGCGTTATAGAGTCAGGGTCAGGATCAAAAAGCTATACGACCTCGTTAACCCTGACCGCCGTAGGGTGTCTCCTCCATTGCCATCCCACGTTTAAATGTCACCTGGCCGATAGTTCCCTGCAGCCCCAGTGCACAGGGGTCGCGGATACTAGTCGGACTAAGACACCGTCCGGCATTTGGAAGGAGTGTAGCCGTATCGTTAAAAAATCCGGGGCCACCGTTTCTAAACTCATACCCCCGCCCCAGGTACAGCCGGGTGACTCAGCACACGGGTTGCCAACCCAATTAATGGAGGAATTAGAACAGACCAAGCGGTCGAAGAAACTTAGACCGGACGAGTATAAGTCGGAAGACGTGTCCACGGTCTTGTTCAGCGCATTAAACGAAGCGCTGGACCTCTGTGCGGTCCTTCATGGAAGCACTATGTTTGCCGCTAAACACGCCACTGCGAACGGCACCGATAGCGCAGAAAGCGAGATGAGTGACAAGGAGGAGGAGGACAGGAATCAGGTTGGCGGTAACCCACCCCCTATGAAGCCCCGCGCCCCTCTTCGATCTATCCCGCTCTCCCCTCAGCCCCACCCGCGCCTGAGAAGGAGATGCGGATGGAGGCAATGCCTGTCGCTATTACAAAAAGCAAGGTGGACTCTAATACAGGCCAGATCACTACTACCACCGAATATCATACCCGCACTAAAGCAGAATTGAAGGAATTTATGGTAGACACTAGGCGTGGGGAGAGCGAGGCCGCCCTCGTTTGGCTGGGCCGTCTAGCCCTGGATCACGGGGCAGAGGTAGTGGACAGGGAGGAGGCTAGTCTCTTGGCCAAAACGTCCACCTGGTCGGGAGGATTTTCAGGCCATAACCTCTTGAGAAACGGGGTCTGGCCACTTACTACACCAGCCTCAGCCTCTTTAGCCATGAAGGGCAGTTTTAAGGGCATGTATATACCTCCCGGCAGCATAAACACGCCCCATGAGATCATATGGGCAATTGCCGGGGCATCCATTGTAATGGGGGACCCCCTTTTACCAGCAAGCGTTTCGAAGCATTGGTGTTGGGATGGGGGGCCTCCCTCCATATTCACTTAAAATATCACCCTGAAAGTAATGGCGTTGTAGAGCGGAAAATCGGGGTTCTGAAAACCACGATACGTTCAGTCAATCCCAACGTTGACTATAAGGGTTGGAGTACGCTATTACCACAGGTCCTTATCTCCCTCAACGCAAACTATTCTCGTTGGCCTGAAATCAGTCCCAGGCCTAGAGGCCCCTGGACTCCCGTATATCACCCTGACCAACTTGTCTGGGTGGCCGAGCCACAGGCCTCGGGTCTTCGAGAACCCTATGCCGCACGAATTGTAACTGCAGGTAAATATCCCAATACCTATACGGTTGTGGATGTCCAGGGCAATCACACCTTGGTCCACCATAACTGGATAAGCAAACGTTCTGAATCCGGAGCGAACTAACAAGGGCCAATAAGGCCGCCTTCTGCTTTGTCTTGCAGCTCGCCATAGCGGTGGGAAGCCGGGACGACAATCAGAAGGGCCCAGATCTGCTGAACCTAAGACATTCGTATCCCGTGGACGAAAATACCCATCAGCTTATGTTTGCAGCCTATTGGATCCAGGAAGTTCTGGGAGGAAACGTCGACTTATCCTCACTGACCCGATAACTGCCTTGCATGTTCCAATAAGCTGTCTGTAAATAGGCCTTTGTTTGATTTATTGCCGTTAGTGTTTAATTTTAGTAGCATTAATGGTCCCCTTAATTGCTCCTCCCCCTTTGCTCAGTGGCTCCCCACCGTACAATGGACAGGTTGCACAAACGATCTTTTCGACCCCATTTCCCCCCTTGTTTTTTCTATTTTTAATGAAACTAGGGTACGTCATATGGGCCCACTCCCCTTGTCACCTGGAGAAAGGCCCATGGCATCCCATTGTTGGGCCTTTTTGGGAAATAATCGAACAGAAACCATTTGGGTTGGGGCCTACCCCAATTGTTCCCAGTGGCAGCTTGTGGACGGAAATGAGACGGCCAGCAGCCGTATTTTCAATCGTACGTCCCCACCCCCCGTTTTATGCGGTAGCCATGGCCGGAAAATTAGGTCCGGCGACATCACTTATAGCGGCAAAAGATTTTACCAGCCCCTCAAACACACATATCTATCCCACAGCCACATTAAGAAGTTAGTTTTTAAGGGAGGCTCGGCATGCCAGGACTCTGCCTTTTCCCCTTGGTCCCCCCGACCCGGTCACTTCTGGCTGTGTGGCGAGGCAGCCTATACGGCGCTCCCCCCTAACCCTAACAATATTTTGTGTTGCCGCATACAGCACATTTCTTTGTAGAGACACTTCATGCACAAATATAGCACATTGTAAACTAAATCCTAAAAGGTTATCTACCATAACTCACATACATTTCATTTCTTGGCACGTGCTATTCAGATAAGTCAGAGATTTCACCCTAAGGAATCACTTGCCCTGTCTGAACTGCAGTGCTTCCCTGAGACTGTTCTAGCGGTGAGGTTTCCTAGTTCAGTAGGAGAGTGGAGAGACTGGTGTGGCAATTGCATGCTCAGAAGAAATTTTGAGGGATTATGCATGACTCACACTAACAATTAAAAAAATGGGTTTCTTCATTCCCTTCTCATTTAGATGAGCAACCAAGTTTAATACTGTTAATGATCTACTTAAACAATTTGAACATTACACTGTCAACTTGAAAATCACTTTCCCGTCTGAAAACAGTGTACTTACTGTAGTTACAATTAAAAGCTAGCAAGGCTAACAAATAAGTTAATGAAACAAAATTCTCTGTCATTTGAAAGCACTTTGTGCACAGTCACTTTCATTGTTTTCCCCATATTGTCAGTTTCTCCCTTGCTGACAAAAACAGAGGAGCAGAAAGTATGACCAGAAACCCCCAAACAAAAAAACCAAAAAACCCACAAAGAAACCCACGCCTAAGGAATTTAAAAAAATATCAGGACATCTAAATCTAATTTTTTTTCATAATGTTGGCCCCCATCTTTTTCCTGCTAATGTCAGCAGCCTGGATTGCCAACTTGTGTACTTTTTTACCACAAGTTGTATGCCGCATTGTTGCAGCCATGTTAGTCCCAGGATATTAGAGATAAGGTGGTTGAGGAAATGTCTTTTATTGTACCACACGAGTTGGTTCAATAAAAGATATTGCCTCATCTATCTTTTTCCACAAGCACATTCATGCTTTCGTCCATGCTGCCTCATATACTTGGGAAGAACTCCTGAGAAATTTAAAAATCCACCGCATCTTATCCCCCTTTAAATCCCTCTCTAAAAACATTGCTTTGATGTGATGCGTATAGTCACCAACATCTGGTACTGACTAGACTGGTGGACACCTATGACTACTTTAACTGTTAGTTTCTGTAAATGTACATGTTTTTAGTGCTACTGTGACCTCATGCCCACCACCCCTTTTGTTTATTCACCTGATGCTTAGACGAAATTCTAGATTGTGAGCTCTCCGGGACAGGGACTGTCTTTGCCTTGTTTGTACTGTGCCTGAAAACATGGGGCCCTAAACTCTAGTTGGAGTCCTCAGGTACTATTACATGAATCAATAATAAGAATTAGAATAACGGGTGCTTATCAGAAGCTGCATTTTTTAAAGAGTCAATTAACAAAATAAGGTGATAGTGTCCCTTTAGTTTTCCTATATATACTGTACATGAATGTATGGCGTTTGCTACTAGCAGAAGGCTGCTACTTCTGGTGATATCTCTAGATAGTCAATACTTGTTTGAAGATATGCTCTTTCTGCAACCCTTAGAAATACATTTAATTAGTATTTATACATCGAGAACAAGAGAGACTCTACTGCATTCTGGCCTTAGAAGTGGAAATACCAATGTTTGTGCTAACTTGGTAGTGATCCATAGTCACGTAATGACCAAAGAAGCTACAATTATGAATAAAAGCACACTCAAGTCAAATCCATGTCTGAACTTCCCCGAAGCTCAGAGTTACTGGGATCCAGGGATTTGGTACTGTCCAGTCATGAGCTATCCACATACTTTTATTCCCTGTACTTCATTTAACTTTTGCTCCAGAGTCATAAATCTCTGTCTCGTAAACTATAAGAGCGGCTTCGTGAACTCAGTGAAATCAGAGTAATCTGATCAAGTTTGATATATATTCCATCCAGCTGAGGTCAATATTACTCATCTACAAACCTCTGCATTACAACTATCAGCTATTCCACATAACTGAAAAGAATCTTTATGCAATGAAGCAGTAGGGAGCAAAAGGCATTACTATGTGATGACTGTTTGGTGGCCTATGCGAAATATTTGTGGGTCTCAGTCCAGTTCCCAGTGACACTAAGCTGGTGCGGGCCTCGTACAAGCTGCATTTGTTTGGTTTTTGGTGAAGTTCACAAGATGGCAAACATAAGTGGCTCCTGGTAAATTAGATGCAGCTCTCTCAGCTTTGACTCTGATCTCTTGTGATTTTCCTGCATGACACTGTGGACTTATCTACACTTAAAACACTGTGGCAGCATAGCTACACCGCTGCATCTGTACTGCTGTAGCACTTCAATGAAGGCACTACCTATGCTGACGGGAGAGGTTTTCCTGTTAGTGTAGGTAATCCACCTCCCTGAGAGGCAGTAGCTAGGTCGGCAGGAGAATTTTCTCATCAACCTAGCATTGTCTACACTGTCAGTTTAATTGTGTCACTCAAGGGGGTAGATTTTTCCAGGCCTGGGACTGGTAGTGTTCTTTATTCCCACATCTGAAACCGTGGTCAAAAGTACTCTGTCTGCCAGACTGCCTGCAGCTAACACATCCACTGCATGTCTGCTCAGACTATTTACAGTGCTTCTGTTATGTGCCTGGACAGTTTGGCTTAATGTTTATATCAGCTTTCACACCTTTGATTTCATCACTACTGGCCTTTAGTTCCTGTACCTCATTCATTAACTGATTCATCTTTTGGGCCTCCTTTTCCCTTGGAGGAGGTTCTGTTTTACTTTCTGATCTGTGCTCTGTGTAGATCCATCGTTGCCAGGGGGCAGAGTTTGAAAATAATTGATTCAGAAGGTTACTGAATTCCTAACATTGAAACAACTCACACAATGCCATACCACTCACAGAGCAAAGGGCAAGTAGAAAGACTGAACCAAACTCTGTTGGATACGTTGAGAGCCTTGTCAGAACAAATGTCAAACTGGAAGGACTACCTTAATAAAGTCATTGACGCCTATAACTGTACACAAAACGAGGCTACAGGATTCTCATCCTTCTATTTATTACATGGACAATTACCATGTTTGTCCATGACATCACATTTGATTTACCAATAAACTCTGAATCCGCACCTGGAGACCATGAAGATTATGTTGCACAATGGAAACAGCACATGAAAGAAGTGTATGAACTGGCATCAAAATGTTCTAAAAGATCTGCTACTCTTGATAATTATGATCAGAAAGTGAAGGTTGCCGCCCTCTTGCCAAGTGACAGGGGGCTTGTCAGGAAGCTTTCAGGGAAATGGACCAAGCAAGATTCTATTTGGAAGCTAAAAAACATGTAGTAGCTGAAAGGAAAGGGGATAATCTAGTCTATGGAGTAAAGGGAGAAGATGGAAAAAGAGATGTTAGGAGTTCTTCATTGCATTCTTTTACTATCCTGTGACTTCTGGCCCTTGGACATAATGCTATCTAAACCAACATAGGCTAAGGCTATGGTTACACTACAAACTTTGATTAATGCAAGTACGTTGGCATACAGCTGCATACTCACCAGAAGTGCTTTTGTCAATGCAGAATATGGTATGTCATGGGTAGATATCCTAGTGTGCCAGGCACCACTCTCCAGCCTTCTGGGAAGTTTTCATGTGTTATGGGATAGAAATCATGTGTCCAGGGATCTCTGTGGTCAAATTCCAAGGATGCAACTGTCTCCATTCCATAATGCCATATCATATAATTTCATGCCTTTTAAATTTTTTTTAAGATCCACAAACCCAGATAACACTGTTTGGTGTCAGTTATCTCTGACAGAATCATAGAATCTGCACAGCTATTACTATTCTCATGAACGTTGCAAACACAGGATGCATCATTCTCCAGTATTATTTGAGCCCCAGGAAGAACTGGAAAAATGGGAGACATGACTAACTCTTTGAGGACAGATTACTGAGGAATATAACAAGAAACAATTCAAGGTTGTTGGTGGCATTCACAGAGCATCTGAAGATGCTGCTTCTGGGTCCAAGAAATGAAAACTGACTGGTGGGACTGTGTCATAAAGCAAGTTTGGGATGATGAGAAGTGGCTGCAGAACTTTCAGATGCAAAAGGCCACATTACATTCCTGGATATGGGCTTGCTACAGCCCTCCAGCACATCCACAGGGGAGAAGCAGAATGCTGATTGAACTCTGGAAGCCTGCAATGCTGGACTACTACTGGTCAGTGGGAAATCATTTTGGAGTTGGAAAATCCACAGTGGGGGCCATTGTCATACAAATGTGTAGGGCCATTAATCATGTCCTGTTATGCAAGCTTGTGACTCTCAACAATGTAAAGGGCATAGTGGATAGATATGCAGCAATGGGGGTTCCTGAACTGTGGTGGAGAAATAGATGTCCTTATTTTGGCACCAGACCACCTTGCTACAGAGTACATCAACAGAAAGGAATACTTTTCTATGGCCATGCAAGCCTTCATGAATCACTGGGGATTCATCAACAGTATCAATGTGGGCTGGTCAGGAAGGTGCCTGATGATTGCATCATTAAGAACAAGGACTGTTCAGAAAGCTGTAAGCAGGGATATTCTTTCCCAACTGGCAGATTACCACTGACAATGTTGAATGCCAATAAAGTTCTTTCTGCCGAGCGGGTCTAGAAATGTTGCGATGACATTACATTTAGGAAGGGAAATGTAGCACTCCAAGTGGAGAAGCAAGAAATAATTGCAGGAGGGTAGTTGTATCATGTGAGACTGAGATGGTGATGGGCTTGTACAAGCTGCATTTTAAAAAATATTAACATTAATAAAACCTCAGTTTTAAAACAATCCCTGGTTTGGGAATATAACAACTACATTACAAAAAATGGCACATAATTTGGCATTCTTCTTGCAGAGAGGTCAAAGGACCACAGGAGAGCAAAGTTTGAACCACCTTCTAACCACAAGAGACTCCAGCTCACTGCTGCCTGGGCCATATCTATTCTGAAGATAAACATGGATTAGAGATGTCAATCTGGCATCTTTCATGAACACTGATTAACATTAAGTAGTTATACATAAAAACAATGTTTTCAGGCAACAGACATCTGTAAACTGCGAACGTTGGCGGAAATAACAAATACTGCTTGAGAAAGAAAGGTGATGGAAAAAGTTTTCCCTCTTTACTGTAAAGCGGATCTCTATCCATCAGGGCTTCTGGATTTTAGAATATTTTTATTTACTCATATTTATAAAAGTATCTATAGATCCACAGCCTATTTTCTGGGCATCTGTTCCATGAATTGAAAACATGCAGTACAAAAAGACTGCCCATAAATATAACCACCTCTAAACCTCAGCCCCCCACCCACACCCTCTTCAATAGCCTGAGAAAAGAAAATTGAGCTGTAAAATTTGCTCTGGGCAGGAATTTGGTATACATTATAAAGTCAGAGTCCAGAGCAAATTACTGCCATAATTTCGAATAAATTATTTAAATTCCCATATCTCAACAAACAGGTTTGATTTAAAACACAGAGGCCTAAATTCTATCAGGCAGTTTACATTTACATGTGGCAGGACAGCTGCAGGTGGGTCCGAAACATTCAACCCCACTTCTGGCTTCTTTCCCAAAACATCTTGTCATGGCAAGGGGTTAAGGGCTCTATTTGATACGTCTTTTCCATCTCTGGTAGTGGACCCAAGCAGCATCAGTCAGTTTTTAACTCAGCATCTTATAGGATGTTGTTTAGTCAAAAGCTCATCAATGCTTTATTCCTTGATTCTGTTTTCTTTGATTATGAAAGCATAATTTCTCGAATTTCATGTTGGTGGAAAGCTCTGTGCCTTCAACTGCATTCAGTATGGTTATTATTTTCACTTTTGAGTTTTAATTTGGATTCAGCAGCACATAACAGGCTCATTATTTTTCATACAACTCCAAATAATAAAGCTAGTATTGGAGTTAACATAAGCAGATTCAATTGCTGCAACTGCTAGCAGAAAGCCGGATAAAAGGCTGCCCAATGCAAGAAATCACAATTAGAACAGCATAGGGAATATTTCTGAGCTGCTTCTACATAGCATAAAGAATTTCAAGAATTCTGATAGCCCTTTACTTGGAAACTGTACTAGGATCAGAACAGAATCTTATGCTTGCTTTCTATTTAATGAACTGGGACAAATAGGTCCATTGAATTATTCATCATCCAAGATCTGTAAAAACTTCTTGTAATTCTTTAATTTAAAAAGAAAATTTTGTAACATATCACAATGTGTTTTATAGGATTATGACAACGCTGCATTCAGGGGATCTGCTGTATTAAAGGAAAG
Organism: Gopherus flavomarginatus; assembly: GCF_025201925.1. Lineage (NCBI taxonomy): Eukaryota > Metazoa > Chordata > Testudines > Testudinidae > Gopherus > Gopherus flavomarginatus. The sequence goes on from NC_066617.1 coordinate 273,018,900, forward strand.
GTAGTATTAAAGACAGTTTTTCATGTTTTAATAGTACTGTTAATGGTTTGATGTAACCTTTCCAAAGGATGAATTCTTATTTATTTGCATTAGCCATTGCAGATTTCCTTCATATCCTTTTAAGAGAGACTGAAATTAACATGGCATCTTTCTTTACCTTCCTCTTCACATATAAGCACTTTGATGTCAGCACAGCTCTGATATTTTGTATGTTAACTAGTATTCCAGCTGCTGGCTCTGTATCAAAAGAGCACAAAAACACAGTAGTTCCTACATAAACAGGGGAAAGTATTTGGTTTTCTTAAGGGTCAGATTTTCCAAGGTGCTCAGCACCCAATATCTATTATTTAGAGATTGAGAGATTTTCGGTACAGCTCAGCTCAGGCTCCTAAATGATGTGGCCAAATTTGCGGAAGTGCTGAGCACTCAACTGTTCAAGTGAAAATAAACTTACTACTGGGCATAGTACTTTTTCAATGGCACCATTCAGGATAGGAATATGGTTAGTAGTAAGAGCCTCAAGGATAAAGCCTTTAAACTCTAATCCAAGTTGTCATCCTCCGCAAAAAGCACAGATAATTTAAAATCTCTTTTTAAGAATAATTCCACCTTGAAATTACTGAAAAATTCATTTTTTCCCGTAATCCACTATTCCAGGATACAGAGAATCATGTGAATAGTCTTGCAATGTTGCCACAATACCAATGGATTCCTTTCATGGTCTGTCTTACCCTGGGTAGATGATTCCTTTGGGTGAGAGTGGAAGCTTTGGAATGTAATTCTGCAGCTTCATCCAAAACCTATGCAATCAGTTTTTCAAAAAAAGGAACAGTAATAAACACTATCCTACATTATGTTCTAATCTCCACCTCTCACATAACAAAAAGAAGGGACAAATACTCTTTGCATTATTTAACATTGGGTAAAGAAATTCTGGATTTTCAAACATTGTTGCAGATATTTGAACTTGCATTTTCTTCAAATACTGAGAGGGAAAACCAATTTTTTCAGCATTTTGGCACAAATTTTGCAAAGCAAGTAATGCACATTGATCACCTTCTTTAATTATTTAAAGGTATCTTCATAATTTCTTTTCTATTTTGCATTACTAGGCCTTATCCAGTCAGAATTTTGGAACCATTGCAAAATACTGCATTATTCAATTAACCAGTCTCTTCTAATGCAAATATGTAATTTACACTTCACTTGTTTTAAAAAATGTTAATAGCTCAAGTGAAATCAAAACCAAAGTGAAATGTTTTAATAATCTGCTATGCTGAACACCATACATAAAATCTTTTGACTTGGTAATTAAAGCCTTTTCCGGTTAAAAAAAAATACTTATTGATATCCAGAAAACCTATTTTAAATGAAGAATTACTTAAGCATTTTACTGATAAACACTTTTAGTCACAGAAAGCAAATAGAAAAAAAGTAAAAAGCTCAGTAATGAGACAGTTTCTATCTGTTTCAGAAACTGAAGTGACTGTACATAAAAATACTATATCTGGCCAAACTGAATCAATAGCTTCTGTATTTTCACACTTTGCCAACAGTTTTCTCGGTACTGTTTTATGAAACTAAATATATTTGTTTTAATTATTGTTTAAATTCAGCTACTTTTAGGATCATTGCTATATTTATTATTAATGCCAAGCATTGCCTGAATTTGGACTGAGGGTCAAGGTAACGTCACAATAACTTGAATTTAGGATCTGACTTTCATTCGAGGCATTTGACAGGATTAAAGCCATCTCCCAACTGGAACTTGACCCTTTAAAATCTATTAGGCATTTCTAAGATATCCATTACTGCAGTATCCACTGTAGACACTAAATATGAAATGAAGAAGTACAACAAGTTTGTCTATAAAGGACACTACTCTTCTTCATTCCTTACGTCCACAGCTCTCACTTAGAAAGTTCTTTTGTCCCATCTTCTTCCATCAGTTAAAATGATCCTGGGTTATATTTCAGCCTTCTTTATTTGGAGAAAGGGTATGCAGGACTCTGACTAGTGAGCCAAATTGCTTGCTAAGGGTGAGAATAACGTATTAGCTATCTCCTTAAACTGATTCCCTCTTCATACAAACATAACATGCTTTTTACCAGGATCAAGCGTGAACCAGCTGTTTTCCATCCATAGGCTACAGTCTCACAGTCAGTGTGACATCTTGGTGACTACATTTTTATGGCACTGGAGGCTATATTGTCTTACAAACTTTCTAAAGCCTTCATACATAGTATGTATTGAAAAGAAGAGGCGACAAGACTGTGCCCTGGGGAACTTCCCATATCAGGGACTTGGGGAAAGCACCAGTTGCCCAGCATGATTCACTGGGATCTTTCTGAAAATAATGGTTGATGCCAGTTTAATGCTGCGCCCTCCTCCTCTCTTGCTAGATCCTGTATACAAGTCAGCAACACCTTACAACTAACTGAATTAAGAGGCGGATGACAGAGCCAGCAGTATAAGAACTGCAATTTGTCTTCTGTCCATGGCCATAAAGAGGTGATTTATCAATGCCAGTTCCATGCCATGACCTTTTCTTAAGGCTGAATGTGAAAGGGCTAGAATCCTTGTAAAGGTTTGCTATTGATGGAATCTGGTTTTCTCCATCTTTCTCATGGTTTTGCTGTAGGAATTGAAGGTTGATGGTTAACCATCTGTTAATCAATAGCTATCCTCTTAAGCTGCTGAAGGTATTATTATGCCTGAATGTTGTATTTTTAAGGCAGGTCATCTTTACTGGGGGGGTGCAAAAGGGGCAGCTACTCAGGTTGCTGCTGGGAGCCCTGGGCCCTTTAAATCACCACCAGGGCCCCAGGACTTCTAGCCATCGCTACCCCCGGGCTCTGGCAGCAATTTAAAGGGCCTGGGGCTCCCGGCTGCCACTGTCGCTACAGCACCAGCAGCCAGAGCTCCAGATCCTTTAAATCACTGCCAGAGCCCCGTGCGGTGCGGGCTGGGCAGCACTGAAGGGCTGGCTGGGGGAGTCTGGCACCAGCCTCGCCCCTTCTGCATGAGGCCCAGTCCTTTCTGGGGGGCCCAGAGCCACCCCCCTATACAACTTGCCCAGGAGCCCCACTGCCCTGCGTACCAGTAAGTCCTTTAAGTTGCTTTCACCCTTGAATATAACATGATAAAAAAGTTCTGAACTGACAGTTGAACTAGACCAAAGACTGAATACAAAAACAGTTTCTCTTTTGGCTTGTCCCATTCTAATAGAAGAGTTGATGTTGCTTTGCCTACTATTCCTGTGGGGAGTACTTCTGGACACCAGTTTTTCCGTTTACATCTTAACCAACTGACAATATGAAAAAAACCTACAAAATGTAATATCAAAATATTCATAACCACATGTGATGAGGTATAGAGACCCCCACACGGACGAGAAAGGTGCCAGAGATTCCTTGGAGGTAGGCCTAACCCTGCCCCTCTGACCCTGTCAATCTTGTATGATAGGGAGGAGGCCCTTAAAAGGGAGGAAGCTGCAGTCAGAGGGTGGGGGAGAGAAGCAGGATTGTCCGAAGCAGCAGACGACAGGAGTTACTCCTGTTGGGGTCACTCTGGCATAATCCTAAGTAACTCGGAAAGGGGGTAGACCACAAGTGTCAATGAAGCCCTCCTGTTGTAGGCCTCAATGAACCAATGTTCCTCCATGTTCAACACTTTGTGTAACCTAGTGTAACCTAATGTACTAATAGTTGCAAAAATGTAATGTTAGCAGTTAGCTTTTGGTTGTAACAGCCAGTTCTCTGCTGTAATACATTGAAGCTAGGCTAAAGCAAGTTTCAAGGCCACTTTTAGATACAGCATACATGTCTCTGCAGTAGAAAGGGGGATAGGGAGGGGAAAACAAAGAAATGTGTGAGAAGACAATGCTGCAGCTGGACAGAAGAGGGAGGGGAAACGGGGGATTGCTAGTCAGTGAGAAAAGTTCTCATGGATATAAAGGAACAGACTGCTTGTTTTAGATGTGCTTGATCTGAGTCATTCTCCCTGCACCGCTTTGAGATCTCAAATAAACTTGGTTTGCTTCTCCACCCTGGTGTGTTTATTGGCGCGGCACACCAGGTGACGGACCCCGCCGCTGTTGCTTGGCCTCAGGCAGTTATCTGCCGGCAACACTCCTAAAGCTGCAGAGGGAACTCCTAGTCAGCAGACCTTCACTCTGACCCTGAGGAGAGTACAGCAGACTCCCATGTTAAGACAGACAGGCTGAGCCTGATTCAGAGGCCCAGCCAGAGTAATTGCCCAACCCCCCTCATGTTGGTGCTGGATCATTGGCCTTGTCCCCCTCTTTGCTGGACCACAGGGAGGGAGTCTCTCTGAATGCAGTGGGGTTTGTGACTTTCATTTTGATCCCCCATCTGGAGAGACTTAAGAATGTCCACAAGGGCCAGAGTCCCTGCCCCGCAAATAGTAAGGAAGTGTGGCCTGTGCTAGGACCACCCAGTGTAGACAAGTGGGCATGGTCAGGTCCTCTCAGCCTCTGAGGGAGGAACTACCAAAGGCTCTGTTATACCACATCACTCTCTTTTCTTAAGGGTGCTCACTTTAATTCTCTGTTGGAATAATTAAATGAAACTCAGCCCCATTCTCTCTGCTTAAATTTACCCCTCTGTAAAATGGAGATACTGATATTTACCTATATCATATGTCTGTTGTGAAGATTCTTTAATATTTGTAACATGATTTAAACGATTCTGATGAAAGGAGCTACTAAAATACAGAATATCATTTTTTATGATGATTTGCTCAAGGGCAAAACAACAGTCTCCATTTAAAGGCACTGAACTTTGAGTCTCTTGCATTCTACCAAGAAGAAATGATAGAAAATAGATTTTCATGGTTGTAAACAGAAAGTGAGAAGTAGCAAAGTCAACTTCCTTAAATAACATTCTAGCCTTTTTTGAACCATTGTGTGTCATCTTGGATAAGAGTGTAACTGAACTTCTCAAAACGGCACTCTTAATATCCTTTAGGCCCTGCCTGGCCTTTTCAAACACATACAATAGGTTTTGTAAAGAACAAGCTGTACCATTCACTTTAAATCAGAACATTATTTGATGCATCTTCCTAACAACTCGCCTTCTGCACTCAGTGACGCCACATGATGATTCATCTAAATTTGAAAATGTTCATATTAATTGTATAATTCTGAATCTCATTAGGAATGAAACAGAACACAGGGGACTTACTTTAGTAACGTAGCTTAGTAAATAGCTGGAACAAAAGACAAAACAAAAAAAATGAACTCTACTCTGCAGACATTTGGTTATGATATGCAAGCTTTATTTCACTACCATACAGTATATGCTGGAAAAAACAAATTCAAATAAGAGAAGTGAACATCTGTTCCTTTGTGAAAAAAATTAATATTCACGTAGGAATAGACCATTCTAAATCATTCCATATGGAATCTTAGTATAGTTAATTGTACTTGTTCAGGATGTGCAGTAGAACATTGAAGGTATCCTGTGATTAATGTCACCTACAGAAAATCTGAAATTAACAGGCAGTTGTAATATTAGCTAACCTAATACAGAAGATATTCTAAAAATGGGAGCTTCTCACAGCTTTAACTAGTTTTACAAGTCAAAATAACTCTTATTCAGGAAGATAATTATTTGTCAAATATAGTTGGAAATACAAACTCTAGCGAATCTCGGTACTTAATCTTCTATTACCAAATGACTGGTTGGTAATTCTTCTTGGAATTCTTAGTGGAAATGGTCTCACAAAAAGAAATAATCTCACATCAATTAGTAGCTGCTAGACTATTGGCTAACTTCTACCTGGAAAAGGAACTATTGCCTAAAATTAGTGAAGTAGTGCCAAGAAATGTGGAATGTTATTGTTATGAAAAAACAATATATAGCAAATTTTTTATGGAAAAGCATACAAAGCAAAACAGAGGAAAAATAGATACATATTTGGTTGCCATTTCATTTTACAGGTAGAATACATTCAATCACAAAAAAACATTGCATTTGTCCCATTTCTTCCAATATTAATATATTTAGCAGATTTGCTTTGGTTTGTTAATATGGAATTATGATATGATTTTAGAGGCTGAGTGACAGTGACAGTAGAATGGAAAGCATATATCACTCACCAAATCAGCACACTAACACAGCTAAACTTTGTGCTTGCTTACATCCATGCAACTCTACTGACTTTTACTCCATGGGTATAAGCAAGGGGAAAATGTTTCACAGCACGTTTAAACGCTTTTATGCTCAGAGCATGAGACCCAGTATTCTGATTGAAAATTCTGATTGAACCCCAACAAAATGTTTTAAATTGTTTTTTTATATCAAAAACACCACACAGAAGAGAATACAAACAGAGTAATGGGAGGTTCACAAATGGATCCCATCATCACAAATAACTGACTTTTCCCATTTTGGACTTACTGATTATTTGTAAATCTCAGATAACACTTTTGCATGTTTACTTTTTCTCTCCATTGACTCGTTTACTTTCCTCTTACGATACATACTCACTCATATACGATCAAGACAGTTTCTCTCACATTCATCCAGCTCTAGAAAAAAAAAGTTTATTATAAGAATGTCCTACTTATTTTGATATGCTGCCATTGTAAACCTTTCAACATTCTCAAAGGTAAAGTTTTAAGAGCAATTCCTTCCATTTATATTACAGGTGCTTTCCAGAGTTATTCAATTACTCCCATCTACTAGTCAAATAAACAATACTTCTTGGAGAGATGTCAGAAACAGCCTTCTTGGGTGATAAGGGAAAGGACTAAACTAGATTATTTCCACTATAGACCACTTGTAAATTCTCTAAAGCCATTTTACAATTTCTATTGTACTCATTGTTATACAGAAATGATTATATTTATCAAAATCATATTAACATGGGGGAAGTTTAGAGATGTCAAGAGGACTGAATATTCTTCTGTAATAGCCCTCTGTTATGGTCTTTCATTACAAGATCACTACGACAATGCATACGCACAAGGAAGTAGAGGCAAGGTTGCTTTCAGAGCCTTAATTCCAAAGGGTTTGTTTCTCTTTAATTTTTGTTGGTTTAAATCGAAGTCTTAATGTTCCATGAACAGGTGGCCCCTTCCCCCCAATTATTATATAGGCTCAAGGGCACCAATAGGCTTGTGTGCTTTATGGATTGGAAACCATCTTAACACCTTTAATTATATTTTCATAGATTGATATAGTTTGGCATATAACTGTGCCTGTTGGCAGTTTATCTGGGCTCCAGACCAGCGCTACGCAGACAATACGACCAATTATGATCAATGGGAGATTAGGCTGAGTAAGCATGGTAGTTTCAGACCCCCGATTGCTGTGAAGAGAATCTTAAGTTTAAAGCTACACTTGAAATGTTTACCTGTCCTCATTGCACTATTCTACTTTTAAAGCATACATGATCCTTATACAGGATATAATTAATTTTTCAGAAACTCCACATTACAGATGCCATGTAAATTGCCATCAATTTATCTGGTCTGTGTACATACCCTGTACAGAAAATACATTTAATAAAAGTGGGGCAGGTTTGATATAAAGTTGTTGGTACACAGAAAAGACCCAATTCTGCATTTGATAGCATACAAAATTGTGGGGGAGGAACTGACAGACAGCATAGCAAATTTTAAAAATTTGCTGACATATGGTGGCAAATACTTCCTCCCACACACAACTTGAGTAAAATGCCTTTTTACATGGATGCTTTGTGGATGGCAGAACCACCACATCGGACAGTAGAGAAATTGCCAAATCATTCTTGGCTACTGCTGCAGCTCACAGACCTGCAGCTACCACATCCTCTTGCAGGGGTGTTTTTTAACCCTATGGATCCATGTAGTGAGGATTTATTGGTTCACCGCCAACTCTTCACTCTGTGAAGCCTGAGTGGAAAACAGTTCTGCAGCTTACATGAGAAGGAGTTCCCCCTGCACTGGCTTTCTGTGTTCTGCCCAATGTGCAGCAGTTCCACACCTGTTACTCTGTCATTGGGCTCTACATCAGCCGAATGGCAGGAGGCAAGTTCAAACAAAGAAATAACAAGGAAAGCTTATAGACTGAAGATCCACAGAGTGTAACTGAGAATGGATGAAAAACTTACATTCATAAAGGAGAAAGACAGCCAAAGATCAAGATACGTGCCTCAACTGACTACATGTTTACTTTCCCCCTAATTTTCTCCATGTTTTCTTCCAGGCCACTCCATGTGCATGCAGTGCCCTTCCCTGAACAAGTCTGTATGGTCTCCCTAGAGAGACAAGGTGAGTGAGCTAATATCTTTTATTGGACCAACTTCTGTTGGTGAGAGAGAGAACCTTTCAAACTTACAGAGCTCTTTGGTCTCCCAAGACTCAATTTTATCCAAACTTGAAATCCCCCAAGATTTACGCTTCCCTTGACAGAAACAAAGTCAACTATAACAGGTAGGTAGATGCAGAGCTAAGCTGCGGTTAGCCAATAACATATATAAATATTTTTAAAACTGACTGTATGCTGTATACAGCTGCCCCACCCTTCATCAGTTGCCTGTCTTCTCAGATTGTAAACTGGTCTTTCTCCTCTTACTTGTGCAGGCAGCACCTACCACACTGTTAATGCCACCAAAATACAAGCAAGCAAACAAATAAATAAATAAATGTTATAAATATAAATTCAGAAGCCAAAATATTTTTAAACACATTTTTGATGCTCCATATGTTACATTCAGCAAATGGTATGCCCTTTCCTTAAAATGTAAATGTTATTTCTTGCTTTTTCTCTCTCAGATAGTTACAGCATTGCCTTTAAGGACTTCTAACCCCAAGGAAGCTCTGTGAAATGTGGTGAAATTAATCAAACCTGCATTTCACAAATTTTAAGTGGTATACTGCATAAATGACAACTTATTCCCACATCAGATGGAGGTAAACATAACAAGAAGCCAAATTAAACACCATTTCTTTTTCTGTATGTTCCCTCTGGAGTGCCACATAACAAACATTTCATATAATCTATGAGGTTTCCAAGATAGTAAAGCAGATAGATACATTTGTGTGATTCTTTTTTCTATTTACAGCAAGACAAATTGTCTTGTTTTGAAATACCACGGCTGATTAGAGTTGTACCATGGAGAATAAAATTGCCATTGCAGTAGGCTACGTTTGTGCATAGTCAAATACTATCTTGACAGTACAACATGATTTGAATGCACTTGGAAAAATGTATCTACATATTATCAGCACTATAACCCCTCATGTGTACCTATGTACATCTTGCTTTATACTTGTAATCTTTTGCCTCACTTCTTATACTTAGAGATGGGCTTACAATACAAAATACATGTCTGGAAGAGTACCAGGAATTTATTTTTACCTTTGCGGTGTGATCTCTATTGTACTCACACATGCTCATGTTTTCTGCTTATAATTCTCCTACGGCTTGTCCTGCTAAAACCTGAATTTACAGTAGCTAAGACTGTAAAAAACAGGTGTCTAAAATCAGGCTCTTAAATCCATGTTTGGACACCTAATAATGCAGCCTTATTTTCAAAGGAGCTGGGCACCCAACAGCTCCATTAAGTTCAGTAGGAGTGGTAGGTGTCTAGGGCCTTTGATAATCAGGCCACTTATTAATTTCCCAAATAAAGGTTTAGGAGTCTAGCTGTAAACATTTATCTTTGAAAATCTTGGCCTGTATTTCTTAATAGAATTATATTTTTATTCCAACTGTGACATGAGATAGAAGACACTTATCTGGACATTAATCCCAAATAAAAAAAATCGGCAAAATTCATTCCAAAATAGGTCACGACTGAAGCACAAGGGCCAAGGGACAGGGGATGACTAGGTTCTCATTAGCTGCAGTTAATTGTACCTTCCCCCTACAAACTCTGGTCTATTGGTAAACAGAAATTTTAAGAAAATAAGAAAAAATTATTTTTACAGCTCAACCCTCTACGGTTAAGTGCAGTGAGGCCTTGAGTTATTTACTGTGAAGGCGTTAATTACATAAATTAAAACAACGTAAACTAGGAGAACTTTAACTTGTACAGTCAAGTCTTAATGTTTATCAAATGTTGGAATTCAGAATCAAAGGGCCATTCTACCAACCCCCATTGATAAGTAGAGTTTTGTCAAAAGGTAATGGGAGAGATGGTCAGTTTTTCAACTGGAATTACAAACTGAACCAAGGAATCAATCCCAGCACTTTAGAATCACAGAAATGCACTGTACATTGCTTTGGAGGTTAGAGAATTTAATCCAACTCTGTTCATCTTTAGCTGGAAGCTAAACACTACAAGACGACTGGGCCGTTTCTACCAATATAAAATGATTCAGTGTTATTCTAGCATCGTTGCCCATTCAAGCTGCTTTTGAACATACCTAGTGACTTCTTGCTTGGAACAGCCTTCTGCTAGCTTTGCTGCTGTCAGGTGTCATCGTGTAATGTGCTATAATTAGACATACATTTCATGTCATGATCAGCACTACCATCTGCTAACAGGTTAGGGCTCTCACTTCAAGTGTCCAGGGCATGAAATGATACAAAGTATATGGGTGACAACACAATGGGAATAGCTCATGGTAACAAGTCTTGTAAAGTACACTGTCTATTAAGAGAAATATTTCATGTGTAAGGAAGTACTTCTCTAGCATCAACTGGACCAAATCAGTAGCCTCAAAAGCTGTGTAAGTTAAAGTCATCACTTGCTTATCGCAGTTGTGCATTCAAAACGCTTTTTCACCTGTTAAATCTGGAGGTGATAATCTGTGGAGATCAGTATATAAAAATAAAGATCATCACCTCAGATAGCAGAGACAAAGTTCATTGTTTACGCAAAATCACTTAATTGGTGGATAGCTTTTTGGTGCATCACTGACTTAGGTTCTTTGGTCCTTAATTATTTTTTTAGCACTAACTTTGAACTCCATGGCATAGGGTTGTGAGGCTCTGCTAAAGTTACTGATTATTTACCATATTGTCTGTTGGGAAAATACCTAAATCTATACTGCTGAATTAAAGTTATCACTTTGTAGGAGCCATCTGACTAGCTGCTGGTGATGTGCGACTGGTGCATTAATCCTCAGTTATACCAATGGAACATTTTCCTTCTTAGAATCTAGTTTGTATTGTCAAACAATAACCACATTTAGTGACTGGAAAGGGTGCAGCAAGACATACCTCATCAACCACAAACTTGAAAAGCATGGAAAGTAGTTAAAGGGAAAGATGTGCGCTTTCCTTTCTCTCTTCAGATTGTCTCCAACACAACAATGCTCCATAATGCTTTCACTTCCATCTCCAGAAAATACCAGAAAGCAATATGTACTCAACTTCATCAGACTTGCACTCTAATAGAAAATCTCACATACTTTTATACCAGTTATAGTGACAGATCAGCACATCTGACTGTCCAACATTCCATGCATTAGGGAAGTTATTTTGCCTTAACATCGGCCACAATTAAAGTTTGTGGTGGAGAACATGACAAACACTTCCCCAGCAGGTTACATAAATATTTACTAGCCAGGAGTAGAATACTGCTGATCAGGAATCCTGGACTCACTCTCTAGCTCTAGGAGAGGAGTGTAGTTTATAGCAGATAGATTTGGGATAACTAAAATGGACTTCCTCACTCTAGAAGGCAGCATGGTGCAGAGAATAATTAGGGTTGCCAACTTTCTAATCGCACAAAACTGAACACCCTTGTCCCACACCTGCTCTGCCCTTTCCCCAAGGCCCCACCCCTGCCCCCCTTCTCTGAGACCCCGCCCCCCACTCACTACATTCCCCCTCCCTCTGTTGCTCGCTGTCCCCCACCCTGACTAAGTCGCTCATTTTCACTGAGCTTGGGCAAGGGGATGGGCTGCGGGTGTGTGTGTGAAGACTCTGGCTGGGGGTGCAGGATCTGGTGTGAAGGAGGAGGTTCCAGGCTGGGGCCAAGCGGTTCAGAGTGTAGGAGGGGTCAGGGGGTCAGCAGGGGGTCAGTGAGGTGCAGGCTCCAGGAGGTGCTCCAGGAGGTGCTTACCTCAGGTGGCTCCCAGGAAACAGCCAGCATGTCTCTCCAGCTCCTAGGCGTAGGAGTGGCCAGGTGATTCTGTGTGCTGCCCCTGTCCGCAGGCACCGCTCCCACAGCTCCCATTGGTCGTGATTCCTGGCCAATGGGAGCTAAGGAGCCAGCACTAAGGGCAGAGGCAACGTGCAGAGTCCCCGTGGCTGCCCCTATGCCTAGGAGCAGGAGGGACATGCTGGCAGCTTCCTGGGAGCCACACAGAGCCCCGCACGAACCGGACTTTTAACAGCCCAGTCATCAGTGCCGACCGGAGCCATACCTTTTTGACCAAGTGTTTTGGTTGAAAACCAGACACCTGGTAATTCTAAATAAGATTGGGTGTTGTAAGATTGGGTGTTTTACATCCACAGTGACCATGCATAAGCTCACAGTTAACTTATTTTATAAGGGGAGAATGTTCTGTAGCTCTTCTCTAACCGTCTTCTACATTGAGGTAGTCAAATTAAGGGCAATGACTTGCATAGGTATTACACTTAAAAGAGATGAGATATCCACTCCTGGTCTCTTCTTTCCCAGCTCACAAGCTGTCCCCTAGGCTACAGACGGAGTGGGAGTGGGAGAGTCAGTCAGTCAATCAGTAAGTCTCTTCCTCTCTCAGCATTTGCACTGCAGCAAATATGTCATCAAATTCAGCAGGTTCACCATATATGCACCTATTTTTTTTTATGGCTACAAAGTTATAGAATACTCTCCAAAAAATCCACAACTCATGTATAACTGATATTCTAGGAAACAGCATATGAGGAACAACACTGTGGCCAAAAGAGCAGGTTGCAGAGTGTTTTACATTTCTTGCAAAAGAGGTACAAAGTAAAATGAGACAATCAAGGGAAGGGGGGAATGGAAATCGCACAAAGGGATGTTTTTTAAACTCTTATTCTTTCTATATCAATCATTTTTCATCAAACCGCCATGAAAAAATCAAAAGCTCAAAGTTTACAGTTCATGTTTTGGTTTATATCATTTCAAAGAGATTTTTACATGTAGGTTTAAAACTCCTGTTAAAGAGAACACTGTCACGCAACCTTAACTATTATGCATCTGTCGCTGCACTATGATCAACATGCCTGTTACCAAAAGAGAGGATGGAAGAAGAGAGAAATGTTCACTCACCTGCTAATTTCAGTCCTTTGAAAGGACACATTTATCAATGATGACAATGAAGAAAACTTAAAACTTTAAAAATACCCTAGATACAGCAAGCTGGAGTAATAAGTATGATTTGGTGGAAAGTGTAAATGACGACGTTTCGAGGCTGGGCGAGGTTCTTTGGCCGGTGTTATGCAGGAGATCAGACTAGATGAGCACAATGCTTCCTTCTAGCCTTAAAACATATTGAAGTCCTCTTCTCATGGACAAGACTACAACAATAGTATATTACAACTCTCCAGCCAAATCTACCTCCCCAAACACACGTCTGTGACTAGGCTATTCCACAATCTGCATACTGAAGTCAAGTTTAATTACAACTGTAAATGAACTAGTTTATCAATAAAGCCATCACCACACAGTCAATGCAGTTTGATTCTCACAGCTTCTTACTGTTTCATGTTTTCCTTCAATATCAGAAGCATTCATCTACCTGCATACTATGCTTAATACAAACTGTCAGGTCAAATTGAAAGAGGACCAAGATATGGGATCTTCATCTTGAGCAGTCATTATGAAATGGATTCAAAAAAATGAAACTATATTGATACATGTTACACTGACTTTGCACTCATTCTTAACAAATGTAAATGATGAGATAGTTCAAGGCTGTGGAGAATCAGAGCCTTAATGTCCTTGTTTGTTCTACTAAAAACAAATATATCATTACATTTTTCAGTTAATAAAGTCATGGTACGTTAATATTTCTAGTAGACAAACTTATGCAAATTCTAAAAGGCAAGACAATATTTATTTCCAGGTTTTCAAGATTTTCTGTCAGAAGTATGGAGATGGTGCAGCAAAAATAGCACAAACAATACATCTCTGTGTCTCAATTTTTCATCACTGTGAAATGTTCATCAATAAACAAAACTAAGAACAAAATTTTGCATGTTTAGCAATTTACTTTTTAAATCCAGGAACATTCTCAGTATTTTTCAAGTTATTCCAAAGTAACAAAACATTCCAATACTTTGGCAGGAGAATTAGACGACCTGATAGTGGATTCCTCTCTGCTAAGCCAGCACTGGAGCAATGTAGGTGACACCAAAGAGGCACCACCCACTGGAAGTCTTAGAAAAAGATGAATTTCAAAGCCCCAAAATGTATTGAAAAATATTCAACTCAAAGGTTAATAAGAATAGCAAATATAACTAGGTAGGAGTATCTGACTGGAGGAATGAGCAAAACAAGAACACTCCTCTTCAAAAATACGGAAGGTATCACTACAAAGAGGCTACAACTTCCTCCGTTCCTGACAGACAGCTACACAGTTTGATGGAGGTGACTCTTCAAAAGAACAGGTAAGTGATATTGTCTCTTTTATTTCAAGAACTGATTTGTCAACACTGACTAGAGGGACACACCTCACAGTGGAATTATAGAGCACTGGTTCTCACTGGAGAGAGGATGATGATTCCAAAGGGAAGGAAGGCCAGTTGTTCATTCCTAAAAACACTTTGCTGAACCTGCCCTGAGGTGTCCCAGATCTTTTGTACAACAAAATGAGAGGCAACTAACATGCAAGAAAGGTGTCTTAGGGAGTGGAAGCCTCTGGTGCTAAAGGAATCTCTCAAGCACGCCTATTGCAAATATAAAATTCATTTTCTGAACCCAGAAACCAAGTGCCACAGAAATCCTTTAATGTTGCTGTCGATCCAGCATAATCACTAATAAGGGCTGCGGATCTACCAAAAGGCTTGGGGAGTCCCCAAGCTTCCTCAAAGAGGAAAGGTGAAGACTCCCTTCTCCTTTCCAGATCCGCACCAAAATTAATAGAAAAGGAGGAAATTGTCAGGGAGAAATTAAAAAAAATAGGGGAAAGAATTCTTTGCGAAAAGCTCTCTTATGGAAAGCAAGAAGAGGCAACATCTGCACACTTCTGTGGAGGCTAAGAGACAGGCATGGGTGTGGCCTCTTCAGTAAATTAGGCAGCAGCAGAATTTTTCAGTTTTATTTTTAAAGGAGAGGGGTGAAGAAAGAGAGGGAATTTGTAAACCTTGCTTCACTCTGCTATATTGGACAGAAGAAGTTATGAGTTAGGTTCAGAGCAGAAAACCCATGGCAGGAGAAATTAATTTTAATGTCCCTTTAAACAAAAAGGATCCATATTATAACGGCAGACACTCCAGGCAGTGCATTTCCTTCCAACACACAACTATTAAAAATTCAGCAATATTTTATATTCCGTTCCAGATACAGTCTTCTGTTCTTAATAAATTTTTATGTAAATCTTCATGCATGTTTACGATTGTCCTGGAAATTAACATAATATTCTAATATATTCTAGGGATAGTCAGTGCTGGAAAGTAAATCATCTTCTCCATAGCCATAAATCAGTGTCCAATCACCAGAGTTAGAATGATCGCCATTGCCTATGGCAAAAAGTCTGCTGAAAGGAAAACTACACCCATTTTGTTCAGCTTAGCAGTAAGAAAGCCTACAGGGTAAGAAGTACTTGTCATCCTGAATAAACTATCAATTTGATTTATTTTAAAAGTTTTTAATGACATTTCCCATTTTTGGAGTCTAGTGCTAGAGGTGACTATTCTTCTGAAGTGTAGTTATTTGTGACACTTAGCCATGTAGGAGTCCAAAGTAAGAGACTTGTTTCAATACTGGTTAGCAGTGACTAAAAGAATGCTTGGAATAATCCGTTTTAAACCTGAAATATTCTAAACCCAAATGTAATTAAAATCTATCCCCCATTTAAAAAAAAATACAAAAATATTCATTGGTGACTGGTGCTTCCTGCCCTACAACCTTCTGAACCCAGACATTACACTTACCATTACAGAAGCTGGGGGGGCCGAGGCCCTGCAGAAAATCAGGCTCTTAAATTACTGGGAAGTGCACAATGGAATTAGCTTTTCTTTAATAAAGTTGTATATAATACACAATTTCCTGGCAATATATATAAATTTTTTGAAGAAATATCTTTTAACGAGAGTGGACTGCAGTTCCTTACTTTCAGAATTTAATCCATTTCAAATGAAAGATACTTTCCCCCTTCCAGTATGCAAGTTTTATTTCTATTAATGTTCATGGGAGTTACACCTGCATCAGGAAAGGATACACCCCTTTAGGCTAGAAATACATCATCACAGCAAGGTGTGAACTGAGTTCTGTCTAATTTACCCAGATTTGTAAAACCAGATTTGATGATGGTAAATCCATACACCACTTTGAAAAGCTCTCTCTTGTCCAAATGGCTGCCAGTTGCTTCAAAAGATTCATAGATTGCAAAGCCTGAAGAGACTGAGTCTGAGTCTGAGCACTATAACACAGGACACAGAAATTCCCCAAAATAACTCCTAGAAAAACATCCAATCTGCATTTAAAAATTATCAGTGATGGAGAATCTACCACGACCCTTGGCAAACTGTGAATAACTCTCATTGTTAAACTCCTTATTTCTAGTCTCAATTTGTCTAGCTTCAACTTCCAACCACAGGATCATGTTATACCTTTCTCTGTTAGACTAAAGAGTCTGTTATTAAATACTTGTTCCCAATGTAGGTACTGAAGAATAAATTCAGTAATTGCAAATTTCAGCCACTGATCTGCACACAGTGTAATGACCCCTGCAGGCTCAGACAGGAGAGACATAAGGCGGGTGAGGTCATATCTTTTACTGGACCAAATTCTGTAGTTGGAAGGGACAAGCCTTTGAGCTTCACATAACTCTCCTTCAGGACTAGAAAAGGTAACCAGTGTCCAACCTAGACACAAAGTAGCACAGATTGTTAAGCAATTGTTAAGGGTTTTACACATTTGTTGGATACTACTTAAAATGAAGTGGGCAGTTAACACCTCTTCAGTCCTAGACCAAAAGAGAGTAGTAGTAGGCAGTAGAGTTAGGGTGTGTTACAAATTGTTGTAATGAGCCATAAAACCCAGTGTCTCTGTTTAGTCCATGCTTTTTAATGTTCATTAAAGTTATGAATTTAGGTTTCCAGGTTTGTCTTTTGAAGGTGTTGTGCAAGTATTCTTTGAGGATGAGGACTGAAAGGTTAGATATGGAGTGATCACTTTGTGAAAAATGTTTGTCCACTGCTGACAGGGTGTGTTTATTTTTTCATCATTTTTCTGTGTGAGTTCATTCAGGAGCACAGTGATTGTCTCGTTTCACCCACATAATTATTGCTGGAGCATTTGATGGCCTAGTTGAGATACACCACATGTTGTGATAGACATCTATGGGACTCAGGGATCTTGAAAGGTGTGTTGTGGATAATATTGATCATTGCAGGTTTTGCATCTGTTGTTCTGGCACGATCTGGTGCCACTTTGAGTTGGTGGGTCCTGATCTATGGGGAGTTTGCTTCTGATGATGAGCATGGAAAGGCTGGGGTTTGTTTGAAGGCCAGAACAGGGGGTTCAGGAAAAATTTCTTTCAGGATTCAATCCCCATGTAGTATGGGTTGTAATTTTTTGATGATAAGCTGCATGGGCTCTAGCACGGGGTGGCAGGTGACAACTAGGGCTGTGCAGTCAATGTTTTTTTTCTTTCCTGTACAAAACAAATTTTCTCAGGGTATTTGGGTGGCCCATTCCACGATGCAATATACTTCTCTGGTGGAGCATCCTT
This sequence comes from Gopherus flavomarginatus, assembly GCF_025201925.1. NCBI lineage: Eukaryota > Metazoa > Chordata > Testudines > Testudinidae > Gopherus > Gopherus flavomarginatus. The sequence continues at coordinate 273,036,709 of NC_066617.1, forward strand.
GTTCAGTGAAGGCAGTTTTTAATGTGCTCAGGTGTGTAACCCCGGCAGAGGTGATGTGTCAGGGGCACGAAGGGTCAAGTGTCCACCCAGCAGCCGCCCCGGAAGGGGCAAGGCCAGGGCCAAAGCCAGAGAGGAAAGGGCAGGGCCAGAGCTTCTCCGGCCACGCTGGGACGCTGCCTGCAGCAGCTGCCTGGGACAGAGCCTGGCTGCGGCGATGGGCTCCCTTCCGTCCAGACTCGGCTTCCGAGGACAGTGGCCGAGTAAGCCAGAACCCCACCTCCCTCCCCTGGCATGCTTGGCCCTTGTCGCCAGAAGCCGAGCCCAGGCAGGGAGCGGGCTGCTGTTGTCGCCTCTCCCCAGCCAGGCTCTCTCCCCGGCAGCTGGAGCAGCAACCACGAGCAGCTTTGTCCTGCTCCAGACCCATCTGCCAGAGAGAGCAGCCAAATGTGCCGCGGGGGGAGGAGATGGGGGTGGGGCAGGCAGGAGACACATGGGGAGGTCATGTGCCCTCCCCTTTACCTAGTGCCCCCCCCCAGTATCGGGAGGCACCAGTCGTCAACTCGGGCTTTCTCTATTTGGAGCATATTCTGTGGTAACAGGCTCAGTTAGCACATCTTGCTCCAACTGGTGAACCCAAGATGCTATGCAGATTGGTAGAGACAGGAAGGGAAGGAAAGAGGAACATGATCATGTCCTCACTTTCTCTTATTTTCCTTTGAGGTAGAGTGTTTCTCTAAAGGGACATTGAGGAAGCAATCTCTGCACGCTCAGGCACAAGGACTTGGTTCTGATTGGCCATTGCATGGGATGTGCAAGAATAGTGGGCTTCACATGTGCTCACTCTCCCCTGCACACCCCTATGAGGGCAAATACAAACTGGCCTTAAATTATTAATTTAGAAAACAAAATGAGAACAATTAATTGACACAAATGTTAATATTGTTGTAACCGTAATGACCAGAGAACATGAAGGAATTACATTTTGTAGAATTTTCAGCATCAATAAACATTTTAGCAAGGCAAGGTTTGACTAAGGTATTAAAAAACAGATAGATATTTGACAGCTAGATGCTTAACGTTATTTGTCACTGAGCATCTTTAATGAGATTAGATTCTCTAATTAATATTTCTAACCCTTCCACAGACAAGATACTTATGATCTGCTAGACATTACATAGGGATGGTTCTTAAATACATAGATGAAAGTTTGACATTTAGATACTCAAAATTAAGATGCTCTATTCACTGACATACTGTCAGTAATAAAAAAAGATGGGTAGCTGCTATTACCATATATATATTTTATATGTAAAGAACATAAAAATGGCAGGTGAAAGATTTTCATGGCTGAGAAGTAATTGGTTTTCTAAAGATTTCTATATGAAATAATACTTCATAATATAATACATGGAGGTTTGTCGAGGTTCCTTCCCCACTCTGAACTTTAGGGTACAAATGTGGGGACCTGTTTGGACACTTCTAAGCTTAATTATTAGCTTAGATCTGGTAACTGTGCGACCATCCAGAAATTTCAGTGTCTGGAGCACTTCTTGTCTCCCACAAAACCTTCTCCTCCCTGGGCAGCCTTGAGAGGCTTTACCAATTCCTTGGTGAACACAGATCCAAACCCCTTGGATCTTAAAACAAGGAGAAATTAACCATCCCCCCTCCTTTCCCCCACCAATCCCTGGTGAGTCCAGATCCAATCCCCTTGGATCGTAAAACAAGGAAAAATCAATCAGATTCTTAAAAAGAAAGCTTTTAATTAAAGAAGAAAGGTAAAAATCATCTCTGTAAAATCAGGATGGAAAATACTTTACAGGGTAATCAAATTCATATAGCCCAGAGGAATGCCTCTAGCCTTAGGTTCAAAGTTACAGCAAACAGAGGTAAAATCCTCTCAGCAAAAAAGGACATTTACAACTTGAGAAAACAAAAATAAAACTAATCCGCCTTGCCTGGCTGTTACTTACAATTCTGAAACATGTGAGACTGGTTTAGAAAGATTTGGAGAGCCTGGATTGACGTCTGGTCCCTCTTAGTCCCAAGAGCGAACAACACCCAAAACAAAGAGCACAAACAAAAACTTCCCTCCACCAAGATTTGAAAGTATCTTGTCCCCTTATTGGTCCTCTGGTCAGGTGTCAGCCAGCTTTACTGAGCTTCTTAACCCTTTACAGGTAAAAGAGACATTAACCCTTAACTATCTGTTTATGACAGGTTACTTACCTGCAATTGGAGGTTCTTTGAGATGTATGGTTCCTATCTGTATGCTACATGAGATACACGTGTGCACCATGTGACAGTGTCCAGAATTATTTTGCAAGCCGATAAGTGGAATACAGATAGAACTCACACATCTCAAAGAACCACCAGCTACGTGTAAGTGTGGTAACTATGAGTGATGGTCCTTATGTGTATTCCACATGTGGGATATTAACAAGCTGTAGTCGGACAGGAGGTGCGTGGATGCAGAAGTGAGACTGACTGTAACTGGACCAGAGTGTAATGTCTCGTGTGAAGGTATGCAAAGAGCTCCAAGTAGTTGCCCTACTGTATTCCTATTTCTAGGAGGGGAACATCTCCCAGAGATGAAGCTGAAGTAACTTATGGAATGAGCACTTATCCCCTCCAGAGAAGCAGGAGGAGATATGAGCTAGCTGATAACAAAGAGTGATACAACCAGAGATCCATTTTGAAAATCTCTGCATAGATACTGCTTGATCCCTTGATCTCTTTATGGAAGCAAGTAGTTCAGGTGTCTTTCTAACATCCTTTGCTCTTTGCAGATAAAAAGCCAAAGCCCTTCAGACAACTAGAATATGCAGCTATCTTTTTTCACCTGTGGCATAAGGTTTTGGAAACAAATACTGGGAAGTGGATTACCTGACTCATATGAAACTCAGAAACCACTTCAGGAATGAATCTATGATGGGTCATAATGAGACCCTTTTGTTTATAGAAGATAATATATGGTGGGTCTGCCATGAGTACTCCCAACTCACTGACTTCTGGCTGACATTATGGCTATTAGAAAGGCCACCTTCATAGACAGATGGGCCACAAAACATGTGGCAAGAGTAGTGGACCCAAACTTTTCCTCTCACACCCCCGGTTGCCAGTAATAGAACGTGTCTGCAACACCATCCCCGCACCGGCCCAGGAGCTGAGTCATGGCTGGGGCTGGAGCCAGCGGCTGGGCTGGAGCTGTGGTTATAGTGGGGCTGCGTGGGGCTCTTTCCCCCGCACTCCCCTGTGGGAGCTGGCCCTGGCCCTGCTGCCCACCCCCCCGTTGCAGGGCGTTCCCCACAATTTGGGGACCACTGAGATAGAGGCTCAAAAGGGGTCTTAGTGAGTGAAAATAAAAGAAAACTAAGGTCCAAACTTCACCAGTGGTGGGAAGGAGCTGAGAAACTCCTTCAGAAATCTGGTTGTGACAGGATGTGTGAATTTTGTACAGTTATCCACCGGAAGATGGAAAATGCTTATCGCTGCTAAATGTTCTTAAAGAGAATGGATAGCGAGACCCATAAGGGTAAGCAGATATGCTAATATACCAGGGATCCTGGTGGATTATGGAGATAAGTTGAATTAGTGAGTAACAGCTTCTCAAAGAGTCTTCTCTGCTTTTGCTAAGGATGGATTGTGCCCTTTTAGAACATGAGTGCTCTATTTCAGATGCACATCCAAATATCAGGCCCTGAGTTGCAGCACTCCCAGACTGGGGTGCTTGAACCTGCCCATGTGCGGGGCTAGAAAGTCTGGCAATATGGGGATGTTCGTGGGTGGGTGAACTGAGAGCTTCAGCAGATAAGTTAACCAGAACTGTCTCAGCCTGGATAACGGGTGTGCACCTCCCCTCAGCTTCCTCCATGGGGGACCCACAACGTCCAAAACTGCAGGACGCCCCTAGCCCTGGGGCAGACTCACCCACGGTCTCTTTCCCCCCCACCCCTCATGCAGTGATTTTTTCTTTCGCTTCCAGAGGATGCCAGTTCAATAATAATGTGCAAATGACCACCCTCAGCTTACTTCACATTATATACAATTTTTCTGCATACACTGCAGCTTGCAACCATGAAACCACTAATTGGGCTCAGCTACAGCCAAACGTGTGATGAACATGCTCCTGGAAACAGCATTAAATACTACATATTCAGAGATGAGCTCTGCAGTATTCCAAGCCCAATCAGAGGCATACTTGCTTTTAATGACCCTGTAGACTGGTGTATCCAATCACAGCCTGGAACAAATAGTTAGCTGTGCCCAATTCAGTTTATAGCCCTTTCCACAGTGCTCTGTTTATTCCTCAACAGACAAAAGGAAAGTAGAACAACAAATATTCTTGGCTGAGTCTGCGGGCTCTCTGGCAGCAAAAGGGCTTGGACCTCCCCAGCCTGGGGTGTGTGTGCACCTAGGGCCTGACTACCTTCTCACAGCCTTCTGCTGCAGCCACGGGAGGCTGTGTTCTCAGCTCTCTCCTGGTCCCAGTCTCTCTCAAGGAGCTGGGGCCCTCGTTTTTATCCCCCAGCTGGGAATCAGACCCAGCAGGGTTGGCTGATTCCCAGGACCTGCTTCCTGGGCTACTCTCCAGTTCAGGGCTGGCAGCTCCCTAGCCCCCTGTCATAAAGGGACAGACCACTCTGTTACACCCCCATTTCATAGAGTGAAACAGGCTGACTACTAGCCAGGTACTAGCTGTGCTGCAAAACACGGTTGGGTTTCTCTTTCATTTCACCATGTCTTCCTCATTCACAGGAGTGCTAGTAAACATTGAAAGAACTGCGTAGGGCTGGGAAGATGACTCTGGTACATCTATACTGCAAAAAAGGTGCGTTCTTAACTCATGACAGCCAACCTGCATTAGCTACTTTGGGTTAAAACAGCAGTGAAGACATAACAATTCTGCTTTTAACTTAGGTTAGTGGTCTTGCGTTCAGCCCCAGGCTTTAACTTGATCTGCTATCCTGAGTTCATAGCAGAGTTGCTGTGTCTTCACTGCTTTTTTTAAGTTGAGTAAGCTAGCACAAGTTAGCTAACCTAAGAGCACACCTTCTTTTGAAATGTAGAGGTTTGCGTCTTTTCACTAATAGCCTTTGTCTGCTGGACAACTGGGTTGTTAGATTGGTAGCTTTTTAATACTGAAACTAGGGATTCTCATTTTAATGCTGATGTCCTAAAGGGTCCTCCCTGCTTCTTTTTCCTGACACTCACGTAGCAGATGGTGCCAATGGCTAGCCATATGTTTCCTGCTTCAGTAAAAAGAGAAAGACCACACTGCTGACACTTTGGATGTGGCCCTCTGGTGCCAAGAACGGTTGGCTAGAGAGAGCAATAATGCTTGAATTTAATTAAGTTCTGAGTGGGAGTTTTTAGATGGCTTTATGCTATCGCTTACCCCCCACCCTTTGGAGGCTTTGTTTTGTTTTAATTGGCTTCTGCTTCTTTATTTACAGGCACTACACTCAGTGTGGTATCTGAGCACTCTACAAGATTAAAGATATCATATAACCTCTGAAAGGCAGGACATTCCTCCCCTCTCCCTCATGCTAGCTTCCTCCAGTGATATGGGTATACATGGTTGATACATTTTGTTTTAGCTGTTGTACAACACAACTGCTTCGGGAAATGCTTGCTTAAAACTGGCATTTTTCTGCAGCATGCTCAGAAAGAAGTTAGTCTGTCTGATCCCTGATCTATGCTACAACTTATGTCAGTATAACTAGGTCACTCAGAGGTATGGATTTTCCACATCCATGAGCAACTGAGTTATACCGGCCTAATCTCTGATGTAGACAGCGCTATACTGACAGGAGGGCTTCTCCCGTCAACATAGCTACTGCCTCTCCGGGAGGTGATGTAGCTTTCCCATCGGCACAGGTAGCATCTTCAGTAAGTGCTACAGCAGCGCAGCTTCTCTGTCAGTGTAGACAAGCCCTTAGTCTGATCTCCAATGGATGCAGCTTTCATAACACCTCAACTCATCACCAAGTAAAATGTGGACTCTGTCAACTAAAGTGTCCCTGCTGAGCATAGCAGATGTGGTGTTGAATAAAGAAAGGATAGCCACTGAGATAAACGGGTTCTAGCTAAGTTGGAGCTTTGCAGATGAGAACAAGGACTTGGAATGAACCTTGAATTCAACTGGCAGCCAATGTAAAGTGCAGAGCACTGGTATGATGTATTCATATTCACTGGCTCTGTCTAGTATAGCATGGAGGCCCCTGTGATCTGAGCTGCAGCTTCAGAGTAGTCATGGGTCAACCTCAGATAGAATTAGTTGTAATAATTAGTATAAAAGTTTAAAATTCATGAATCAATGTCATTTAGGTCTGACTTGAATATCTAGCATAGTTTAGTCAGTCAAAATTGACAAATAGCACTTCTGACCACATCTGCTACCTGGGCATCCATGGGCAGAGCTAATATGCCGCAGGACTGCCTCTTCTCAGTAGGTTTGCAGGATGGATGGATGGACAGACAGACAGATAGATGGATAGATAGATAAATGTAATGCCACACTAAAAATTAATGGAATGGAATCAGACAACTAACCATTCCAAGAATAAAGAAAGCTGACTCATAATACTAAGAATATAACTAAGTAAACATATTGGACTGCTTTATGGCCTTGGATGTGCTCTCTTAACTCCCATTGACTTGAATAAAAGCAGCTTTGTATACCCCAAAATCATGTACTTAGTGATCCTAATTTCTCTGGAACCTAAATTTTTCTAAACTGGTTCATGAAAATGGACAAAACCAAATAAAAATTGTCCTATCTCATACTGTAGGGTCCTCCTTAACTCTCCTTTTTGTACCTGGGCAAAGAAGTGCATGTCATGTAAAGTGAGACGTCTATAATGTCTAAACAACCATTAGGATAATTTGCAACGAGGAAGCGGTAAGGGAGAACAGAGTTATCCTTTCACAGGATAATATATCTAAATTCAATAGCAGCAAATAGAAAACTACATTTCCCTGTTTGTACCACTGTTCTGTGAATTTGTACCTGTATTAATAATATATTAGCAATTAAGCAAATCACCTTGAACAAAGAAACTTCAAACAGACTTTAAAGAGAAACTGCAGAACTAAAATTCATTTGCTAATTTAACACCATTAATTTGGGCTTGAACAGATACTGGGAGTGGCTGGCTCACTACAAAAGCAACTTTCCCTCTCCTGGCATTGACACCTCCTCATCAATTATTGGGAGTGGACTACATCCACCCTGATTGAATTGGCCATGTCAGCACTGGTTCTCCACTTGTTAGGTAACTCCCTTCTCTTCATGTGTCAGTATAATAATACCTGCATCTGTAATTTTCACTCCATGCATCTGAAGAAGTGAGTTTTTTACCCACAAAAACTTATTCCCAAATAAATCTGTTAGTCTTTAAGGTGCCACCAGACTTGTTATTTTTGTGGATACAGACTAACACGGTTACCCCCGATACTTGATATAATAAACAGCAAAAACAGAAAAAAACAGAGTCAATTTGGTATAGCTTCCTAGAGCTGGTTGACTAAAGATCCTTGTTGGAGGCCTAGATGTAAGGTAGGAAATAAATCAACATACTCCCCAGACTACCTCCTTGTTCCCTTTGTCTCACCTCCCACTTATCTGTGGGACTGTGATTTCCTTTTATTTTTAGAATATGTGCCACAAAACTTCATGTGCTGGGTGCACTGTGTAAATGTCCTGGTCTTTTGTATTTGTTTTATATTTGCTTGCTTTGTTATAAGAAAAAAAGACTGAAAATGATCTTAATAAATTAAAACACCCAATATATTAGCCTAGCCTTTTTATTTGTGCTATCAGTCCGATCAGTTTTCTTCATTCTACAAAGCAAAAGAGGTTTTTGTCAGTCAGGAGGTATTTTGTTTCACAAGCATTTATTTCCACTATACATGCAAATGGGCACTTTTCCATTATCAAATACACAATAAACTCTAGTTTAACGCAATTAATGTTCATTAATGGTCCCATCTGTATGCTTATCAGGGTACTCTTAAATACTTGATACATATGTAAACAGAGTCAGGATGAGCTCTACCCTGACATCTGGTGGAAAGAATTTCAGAGAGTGTATTTGCATAGGCACGCCTACAGGACGTAAGCAGAGTCAGGATGAGCTCTACCCTGACATCTGGTGGAAAGAATTTCAGAGAGTGTACTTGCATAGGCACGCCTACCCCATCCCAGGCTGCCGAGCTGTGGGACTGCTTTGTGACAGAAATGTCTCAACCTCAGTTGGGTGGTACTTGCTAGACAAGGGACATGGGTTCCAAAACCCAGTGAATTGAGAGAGCCTGGGGACAGGTATCTGTGCCTGGTGATGCAGTCGCCTTGTGGAGCCAGAAGCACCAGTTCCACTCTCTCCACTGTGGAATGTCAGAGTCGATATTTTTTATTCTCTTAAGAATCTAGATACAGGTGACTGAGCTGAACTCACTTTGGGCTAATGGTGCACTAGCATTGGGGCTCCCCTACTAAGAGCTGAGATCACTAAGAGCTGAAATCATTAAAGAGCTGAAATTACTGAGCTGAGAGCACCGAATACTGTGCTAACTAGTGGGGGAGCCTGAAGTTATACAGCGGAACAGAGCAGCTGGCAGAGTGGATCAGTTTGTGGGGATGGCTGGAGCGGATCACGGGACAGCTGGTGGAGCGGAGTGACTGGCAGAGCGGAGTAGCTGTGGGATGAGTGGAGCGGCCCACAGAGTGAGCGGAGCTGAGCAGTTTGCAGGGAGAACTGGAGCAGCTCATGGAGCAGAGCAGCTGGTGGAGCGGAGCAGTTTGTGAGGACGGCTGGAGGAGCAGAGTGGAGCGGCTGGTAAAGCAGAGCAGTTTGTGGAGAAGGCGGAAGCAGAACCCACGGAGAGGCAGGGCAGTTGGCCCTGGACCACGTAAGGTGCCCCTTTCTACCCAGGCTGGGGGGGGAGGGACCTCTACAGATAAACTCTCAAACTCTGGGGTGGCATTGACCAGAAACTTTTGGGTTGTTGGACTTTGGGGTGATTGGACTTAAAACCCTAAAGGGAAAAAGGACATTGCCAAACATACTTGGAGGTGGGTTTTTGTTTATGGTTTGTGTTATAACCCTGTTTGTGGTGTTTCTCCAATGGGATGCCGCATTGATTCCTTCCTTTATTAAAAAGATTTTGCCACACTCAGAGTCCGTGCTTGCGAGAGGGGAAGTATTGCCTCCTAGAGGCGCCCAGGGGTGTGTGGTATGTGAGTATCTCAGGTCACTAGGTGGGGGCTCGAGCCGGTTATGCATTGTGTTACTGAAACGGAACCGCTGGATACTGAACCCGGCCCTTGTTGCTGCCAACTCAGAGGGGCAGAAGGGTTACACATAGGATCAACATTTTACAAAGCACTTCTTATCAGCATGAATACATGCCCTCTAGGGTAAGCTCAAGACTTGTGAAACTAGTACCAAATCCATTTATGGTGGGGGAAGCTCCTTGTTTGCTAAGGTCAGTGAAGCACTGATATGCTGAAGGGAGTTCCAGGCGCTCACAGAAACACCTTGGTTAAAAAAATTACAAGAAATGGAAGGGGAAGTTGTGTGATTTTTCTGCCTTTGGTGGGAGTCTCCACTGCTAAACCATCCCAGCCAGAAACTAATCATCACTGGCTGGGACTCACAGCATTGCTTCTGATGAGCAAGTTCTTTCCTTTTGGGCTGCACCACATTGCTTCCAATGGCAGGCTAATATAAAGGTTGCCTTGACTGCCCCTCAAGCTACTAAATCCTTCCCTGTTTCAAATTACATGTACTGAACACTGTTCCACATTACACTGTCCATCTATCCAATATATTTTTCCAAGAGCAAAATTATTAGTTCAAGCAACACAATCTACTAGACATTTGGTTTCCCCCTTGATTCTGGTTATCTAAGATGTTTATACAAAGACAATAGCTGTAGTCTGTAAGAGTAGCAAACAAAGATACTAAAAGTCCAAAACAAAAAGTAGTTTTTATTTCTCAATTCCTTTAGCAGAGATGGCGGAATTTTTGTGTGTAGGAAACACTGGGTTAAGCTCCCATCCCCCATTTTTGTTTGTTTTTAAATGGGAAAACAAAGTAATAAGATTTTCCAATTGCTCCTCTCCACTAGCATGGGCAGCCCTAGAACACAGGTCTTACTACAAGACAAAGGGCACAATTCCATGGGAATCCCAGGTTAATCCTTGGTTAAAATATTAGCAGCATATCACTGACACTGTATCAATTTTACTGCTATTCACAACAGGAGAATAAAATTATTATGTAAAAACCAGATAGATTTCTTTGAACCGTGAGTACCAAATGGGTGTCAACCTAGCTTATGTTTATGCATAAATATATTTGTATGACTGATTGTGTTTGCATTCATTTTTTGTGCAACTCATGCACAAAACTGAGAAATGCAAACCTCAACTGTGCACAAATCAAGCATGGCAAATTATATCACTTGCCCAAACAACTTGGAATGCAAGTGACTGCAAATGCAAAATTGCCTGTGCAGAAGATAGGGCTATGTTTTGAATTCCTGAACCTGAAATTCAAATAGGCTTATAATAATAAGTGTCATGTATTACTTGCATCCCAATAAGATGAACAAGGTCTAAATCGGATGTGTTTAGTAATATCAAAATAAAAATCAGTTCAACTGAATTGTAACAATTAAATCATTACTGTGGCATGGGGGGTAGTTATTTTAATGCAATCAGTGCCACATTGTATGTCTGTTTCAATGAGATTTTCATTTGCCAGTCATTATCATTTTAGTAGAAGATTAAATTATTTGCTGCTTGTCACTGGAGGGGCAGACTGTAGACAAAATTTAAGAAGTTGACAAGTTAGATAACAGAAATGAATAGAATTTATGTTTTTATGAACCTAATGGCAAGTAATTATCTTTGAACCAGCAGTACAAATGTGCTTTTTCATCATGAATACCTGACATGTTATAGAAATTTCTAGAAGACATATCATTTGTACAGCGATGAAACAGAGTGGAAAACTGTTAAATATATGGCTTCTGTGTTCAGCATTTAATAGAAGAGTTTAATTGGGCACTGACTCTTTCTGAAGATTTTGCTGAAAACTTGAAAGGCAGACACTAAAAAGTATGAAATATCTCGCTACGTTAATGTATTACCAGTTTCTTCTTTTAAATATTTACTTGTTTCCAGGGCCAGCTCTAGCCATTTCGCCACCCCAAGCATGGCGGCACGCTGCAGGCGGCGCTCTGCCGCTCACCAGTCCCGCGGCTCTGGTGGACCTCCCGCAGGCGTGCCTGCGGATGCTCCACCGGAGCCATGGGACCACAGTCATTATACAATATAATATATATAATATATATAACTATAATAACCACAGTTATTATAATAATATATATAAATAACTATAATAACCACAGTTATTATAGCATTGAGTTTCCAGGGGGAGGTTGAGGTAGAGTTTCCAGGGGGAGGTTGCAGGGGAGACTAAGACAGAGGAACTAATAAGCTAGTTAAGGGATAGGGTGGTGGTCTGGTGCCTGCTGGGGGTTTGTATTGTGTTGACTACCAGGCTTTAGGTGGGAAGGCTATGACTGATACAGAGGTGGCAGTGAAAGACACAATGAGGATGACCGGATGTGGAAGCTGTGGCATGTACATGATCTTGGAGGGGGTGCCTGAAAAGAGTTTTGTCTGCATGAAGTGCCGCCTGATAGAGCTGATGGAAGAAAAGATCCAAGGACTGGAGATGCAGGTGCAAACTCTGGTTAAGTTTAAGAGGGGGTTTGAGCAGATGATGGAGCACAGACATGAGGGGGCTGAAGGGTTAAGCTCAGACGTGCAGATGGAAGCAGGACCAAAGAATTCAGAGGAGAGACTGCTGGGTGAGGAAAGTGGATGGTGGAAGTATTTGACTAAGAGAAACAGGCAGAGGAAAAGACGGGCCAGTGAAGGAGAAATAGAACTCAGGAACAGGTTTGCAGAGTTGGAGAATGAAGAAGGGGCACAGCAGGTGGCCACTGAAGGAGAGAGGGCAAGGAAAAAGAGAAGAGCTGATAGTCCTGCAAGAGGAGGGGAGGAGTCAATGGAGGCAACACCAAATATGAGCCCCAGCAGGAGTGCAAGGGGGAATAGGAATCGAGTGGACTTGCAGCTAGTGGGTGCGGGGGATAGACCGGAGAATCACACTGTCACCAGGAAAAGGCAGGTCTACGTGATTGGAGACTCCTTACTGAGAAGAATAGACAGGCCTGTAACTAGAGCTGATCAGGAGAACAGAAGGGTGTGCTGTCTGCCGGGTGCTAAGATACAGGATGTGGACCTGAGGCTGAAAAGGATACTAGCGGGAGCAGGGAAGAATCCGTTGATTGTCCTTCATGTGGGAACGAATGATACGTCTAGATACTCTCTGGAATGTATCGAGGGAGACTATGCCAGACTGGGGAAGACGCTTAAGGAAATCGAGGCTCAGGTGATCTTCAGTGGGATTCTGCCGGTTCCTAGAGAAGGGCGACAAAGGTGTGACAAGATTATGGCAATCAACAGATGGCTCAGGCAGTGGCGCTATAAGGAGGGCTTTGGGATGTACGGCCATTGGGAAGCATTTACGGACAGAAGACTGTTCTCTCGGGATGGACTTCACCTGAGAAAGGAGGGAAAAAGACTTCTAGGATGGAGGCTCGCCGACCTGATTAAGAGAGCTTTAAACTAGAAATTTTGGGGAGATGATTGGGAGATGTTCAGGAGATCTCCACGCCGGAATTTAACCTTGAGAGGGAAGTAAACAAAGTAAGAGGGGATACAGCCGTGGACAGAAAAATTGGCCTAAGGAGGAAGGGTAGTGTAGATAGCAGCCTATGAGGTGATGCTGGTGGTAGAATGTCTGTGCCTAACAGGGTAAAGAATGTGAGTGAAGCCAAACGGCAAAAATTAAGATGTCTGTACACTAATGCGAGGAGCCTAAGGAACAAAATGGAGGAACTAGAGCTACTGGTGCAGGAAGTGAAACCGGATATTATAGGGATAACAGAAACATGGTGGAACAGTAGTCATGACTGGAGTATGGGTATTGAAGGCTATGTGCTGTTTAGGAAAGACAGAAATAAAGGCAAAGGTGGTGGAGTAGCATTGTACATCAATGAGGAGGTTAACTGTAAAGAAATAAGAAGTGATGGAATGGACAAGACAGAATCTGTCTGGGCAAAAATCACACTGGGAAAGAAAGCTACTAGAGCCTCCCCTGAGATAGTGCTTGGGGTGTGCTACAGACCGCCGGGATCTGATTTGGATATGGATAGAGACCTCTTTAATGTTTTTAATGAAGTAAACACTAATGGGAAATGTGTGATCATGGGAGACTTTAACTTCCCAGATATAGACTGGAGGACAAGTGCTAGCAAGAATAATAGGGCTCAGATTTTTCTGGATGTGATAGCTGATGGATTCTTTCACCAAGTAGTTGAAGAACTGACATGAGGGGATGCCACTTTAGATTTGGTTTTGGTGAGTAGTGAGGACCTCATAGAAGAAATGGTTGTAGGGGACAACGTTGGTTCGAGTGATCATGAGCTAATTCAGTTCAAACTAGATGGAAGGATAAACAAAAATAGATCTGGGACTAGGGTTTTTGATTTGAAAAGGGCTAACTTTAAAGAACTAAGGAAATTAGTTAGGGAAGTGGATTGGACTGAAGAACTTGTGGATCTAAATGCGGAGGAGGCCTGGAATTACTTTAAGTTGCAGCTGCAGAAACTATCACAAGCCTGCATCCCAAGAAAGGGGAAAAAAAACATAGGCAGGAGTTGTAGACCAAGCTGGATGAGAAAGCATTTCAGAGAGGTGATTAAGAAAAAGCAGAAAGCCTACAAGGAATGGGAGAAGGGTGGGATTAGCAAGGAAAGCTACCTTAGTGAGGTCAGAACATGTAGGGATACAGTGAGAAAGGCTAAAAGCCAAGTAGAGTTGAACCTTGCAAAGGGAATTAAAACCAATAGTAAAAGGTTCTATAGCCATATAAATAAGAAGAAAACAAAGAAAGAAGTGGGACAGCTAAACACTGAGGATGGAAAGGAGGTTAAGGATAACCTAGGCATGGCCCAATATCTAAATAAGTACTTTGCCTCAGTCTTTAATAAGGCTAATGAGGAGCTTAGGGGTAATGGAAGGATGACAAACGGGAATGAGGATATGGAGGTGGATATTACCACATCTGAGGTAGAAGCCATACTTGAACAGCTTAATGGGACAAAATCGGAGGGCCCAGACAATCTTCATCCGAGAATATTAAAGGAACTGGCACATGAAATTGCAAGACCGTTAGCAAAAATTTTTAATGAATCGGTAAACTCAGGGGTTGTACCGTACGACTGGAGAATTGTTAACATAGTTCCTATCTTTAAGAAAGGGAGAAAGAGTGATCCGAGTAACTATAGGCCTGTTAGTTTGACATCTGTAATATGTAAGGTCTTGGAAAAAATTTTGAAGGAGAAAGTAGTTAAGGACATTGAGGTCAATGGTAATTGGGACAAATTACAACATGGTTTTACTAAAGGTAGATCGTGCCAAACCAACCTGATCTCCTTCTTTGAGAAGGTGACAGATTATTTAGACAAAGGAAATGCGGTAGACCTAATTTACCTCGATTTCAGTAAGGCATTTGACACGGTTCCACATGCGGAATTATTAGTCAAATTGGAAAAGATGGGGATTAATATGAAAATTGAAAGGTGGATAAGGAACTGGTTAAAGGGGAGACTACAACGGGTCATACTGAAAGGTGAACTGTCAGGCTGGAAGGAGGTTACTAGTGGAGTTCCTCAAGGATCAGTTTTGGGACCAATCTTATTTAACCTTTTTATTACTGACCTTGGCACAAAAAGTGGGAATGTGCTAATAAAGTTTGCGGATGACGCGAAGCTGGGGGGTATTGCTAACACGGAGAAGGACTGGGATATCATACAGGAAGATCTGGATGACCTTGTAAACTGCAGTAATAGTAATAGGATGAAATTTAATAGTGAAAAGTGCAAGGTCATGCACTTAGGGGTTAATAATAAGAACTTTAGATATACATTGGGGACGCATCAGTTGGAAGCAACAGAGGAGGAGAAGGACCTTGGGGTATTGGTAGATCACAGGATGACTATGAGCCGCCAATGTGATATGGCTGTTAAAAAAGCTAATGTGGTTTTAGGATGCATCAGGCAAGGTATTTCCAGCAAAGATAAGGAGGTGTTAGTACCATTATATAAGGCACTGGTGAGATCCCACCTGGAATACCGTGTGCAGTTCTGGTCTCCCATGTTTAAAAAGGATGAATTCAAACTGGAACAGGTTAGAGACGGGCTACTAGGATGATCTGAGGAATGGAAAACCTGTCATATGAAAGGAGACTAAAAGAGCTTGGCTTTTTTAGTCTAGCCAAAAGAAGGCTGAGGGGGGATATGCTTGCTCTTTATAAATATATCAGAGGGATTAATATTAGGGAGGGAGAGGAATTATTTAAGCTTAGTACCAATGTAGATACAAGAACAAATTGGTATAAACTGGACACTAGGAAGTTTAGACTTGAAATTAGACGAAGGTTTCTAACCATTAGAGGAATGAAGTTCTGGAACAGCCTTCCAAGGAGAGTAGTGGGGGCAAAAGACATATCTGGCTTTAAGATTAAGCTTGATAAGTTTATGGAAGGGATGGTATGATGGGATAGCCTAATTTTGGCAATTGATCTTTGATTATCAGCAGATAAGTATGCCCAGTGGTCGGTGATGGGATATTGGATGGGATGGGATCTGAGTTACTGCAGAGAATTCTTTTCTGAGTGCTGGCTGGTGAGTCTTGCCCACATGCTCAGGGTTTAGCTGATCGCCATATTTGGGGTCGGGAAGGAATTTTCCTCCAGGGCAGATTGGCAGAGGCCCTGGAGGTTTTTCGCCTTCCTCTGCAGCGTGGGGCATGGGTCACTTGCTGGTGGATTCTCTGCAGCTTGAAGTCTTCAAACCACAATTTGAAGACTTCAATAACTCAGACATAGTTTAGGGGTTTGTTATAAAAGTGGATGGGTAGGGTTCTGTGGCCTGCTTTGTGCAGTGGGTCGGACTAGATGATCACATTGGTCCCTTCTGACCCTAGAATCTATGAGTCTATAAAATTGCTTTCTTCCTTCTTCCAGTTGAAAGAATTGACCTTTCAACACTGGCATCAGATCCAGGTGCCAAGCTGAGAGAGCAGGGCTATGTCAATGTGTGAAGAAAAAGAATGGTTACTTACTCCACAATAACCACGGTACTTTGAGACTTTGTAGTCAATGTGGATCCAGTGCTTACAATGGTGTTTTTTTTCTATTTTCTTCAAGCAACTGTTCAATTTTAGAAAATTTCCCTATTAGATATAGGTATCTGTTCATGTAACTTGTATTCTGAAGTACTATAGAAGAAACCTTCCGATCTAGGTGAAGAATCTTGGTAGTTTCCTTTTCCTCATTTACTACTACTTATTATTTTTTACATTATTATTTTCCCCCACTTCGTTTTCTCCAAATTTTCTGAAAAGTTGGAAATGACTCCACGGTGTTTTAGAATGCTTCATAATATTCATTTTTATTTAAATTAGAAGTATAATGTTTAAATCAAACAAGAAACCAGATCTTTAGCCAGAGTAAATCAATATTGCTTCACTGATTTCAACAGTCATTTTGCAATTACACAAGCTGAGGTTAACCAGTATATCATCAAAGAGGTTTGGCTGGAGGGCTTTTCAGATCATGCCCCATAAAGTTTTTGTTCAAGTTCGTACCTCACACGTTCCTATATGTATTTTCCTTCTCTCTGGCCTTGACACTTGCAACTTAGTACCCATTCATGTCCATTCAAAAGGCTGCTGCTAGGATAATCTTCCTTGCTTATTGCTCTCATTATGGCACACCCTCTTTGCACCACTCCATTGGCTCCCTCTTTTCCACCCCACTGACACATTTTGTCTTTATCTTTTATTCCCTTACCTATCAAATCTATTATCTTATCATAACATGGACCCCTATCTTCACTCTGCTAGAAATGCCACCTTGATGACTCACTTCTCCATTTCTCACACAAGCACTTTCTCCCAGGCTTCCCCTTATATATGGAAAGAATGTGCAGTCAAAATTCATAAAGCAGTCTCTACTACAATGCCTACAAAACACTATAATCTTGCATAATTAGGCAGGTAGTGAACTGGAACTAACGATGCAAAACTTTCCTGTTTTACTCGTACCTTGTTCTCTGTCGCAATAATTGGGCCTAGAAATTGACCCTAATTATGAGATTAACTGTAAAAAGCGAGTATTCATAAGATGTCACAACAACCCACAATAACAAATGTTTATGGGGAAAGATGTAAAAGCAAGACAGACAGATTGAATCACTCTCAACAAAATGGCCTACTGATATAACTCAAGGATTATGTTAAAATCATGCTCCGGAAACAAGAAAAGAGTGGAACTGGAAATCAGTGAACCAAAATTGGTGTGTCAGAATTGGGCCTAGCTGGTGGACAAAATAATGAGAGGACAGCCTATTCCATCCATCATCCCCCTTTTGGGGGCTTCAAAAAGAGACTTTTGGGAGAAAAGCTGGCTACTGGAATGAGCTTCATCCTCATGGCTGCCACTCTCATTGTCTCCTGGCATCCCAAACCTTCTTTGTCTTAATTCTGAGAGATGTCCACACCAGACTGGGCCAGAGAGAAGGCCCCAGACGAGACAACCACCTCCAGGTAAATCCCACACACCACTTGGAATGTGAAACTTCTCCTCCCCCTTCCCTCCTCTCCCCTGCCTCCCTCCCCCATGTCCTTTTCTTTCCTATCTCTCTCCTTTTACTGTCTGAATAATAAGAGTGTGGCTTAGCCAGCCAAGACTGTGTATTTTGCAATACTGCTCTGAGTCTGTGACCAGAGAGGCAGCTAGATGCAATGCCCTACACAGCCTGATGCTGGTACAAGTTTGCCAGGTCTCAGAGTGACTGATAAGACTGTGTGCTGGGTCTGTGTTTTTCAAACGGTGAGGCTGCAAGGGAGCGTCAAAACCACAAATAGATGCTGCATTTCCTATCTTTGCTGTTTTTTTTCTTCCCTCTTGCGTGTGTGTGTTTGTCTTCTAGGAAAAGGGATCAGACTTTAACGACAACAGCAACAGTGACAACTGTACCTCATTTCAACTAATTTCTTCTCTTTACCCCAAACAGGACATTTATTATAACCTTTAATAATATCTAATAGACTGTAAAACCGGGGGGCTTTCCTTCTAAAAACTCTCTCCAGCTAAAGGGGAAGGGAACAAGGCATGTTGTTAAAATGAAAGCCTCAGTTAATAATTTACATTTCAAATGCTTTAATTGTTTTTCCTTCTTCTCTGTATCTTTAATTAAAGATTAAAAGGATTTTGAATGGTGTGTTTGCATAGTGTTAAGTAGGCTGAGTTCTCTGTATATCAACCCCCCAAATCTTGTTTAACACTGTATAATGTTGGACAGTGACTGGGTTGTATTAACACGTGTGACACCTTGGACCTATATATTCCATATAAATTAATACAACATACCTCATCCCCCACAACCCCAGGTAAATCTGTTGCATCCACCTGTTGTATCATGTCATAATCCCGATAAAAGCTCAAAAATCATAAGGCAAAAAAAATCTCAAAATATATTCTTTAAAATCTCCTGATTTTTAATCCAATATCATGGTTTGGGGGCCCTGACTTGTGATGTTTGAATGCAAGGGTTTGGCAATACTGTATCCATCTCATTTTGGGCAAGAGAGACCATGCAAACTGCTCTTGCAAAAAGTGCCATGGATTTACAGAACAAGTAGGACCTTAGCTTTTAAAGACTTCTCCAAAATATCTACCCCAGGTAAACTAGATGAAACTCAATTTAGCTAATTTAGACAGATGAAAGACTGACAAGCCTGCTAGGATTTTAATCTGTGGATTCAGGGAGTTTTGTTGTCTCAGATATGACGTTTAGCTCACTAAGTCAGCCTTGTAACATATTGTTTTCATATTTAATTTTAGTTTTGTTTTTTACATTTGTATATGCCAGTTTTCATGTCACTGTCAGTTTTGCCCCTTGGCCTATTCATTTTTCTCTCTATTTTGTTTCATTAAATCATACACACTCATTTCCCAAATAGTCAGTGACCTTATTTGGACTGTACTTTCCCCTTAGCTGACCCTGAGGCAAAAATTACAGCAGCATCAATCGGCAACTTTACCAGCATTCAGCAAAGTATGAAAAGGGTAAAAGCTCTTCATTTCCCAGCCCTGACATTCATCAAAGACAGACACATAAAAGAGAAAGGGCAGATTCCAGTGACATGCTCCCAATAAATTGGAGACTCTTGTCACAGCAAACTTCAGTTCAGCAGTTCTTAATCACAGTGCATAGCACTTATACAAGTCGCTCATTTTAATCCCTTGGATATCTGTCCAGATATTGTAGCTCTTGCTTGGCCTCCTTTGATTACTACAGTTTCAGAAACTTAAACGAAAGTTAGTCCAATTAGTAATCAATTTTGTTTCATCCATTTTTTCCTACACTAGCAAGTAATTAATTTTATAATGGCTGCTGAATGTCAGATTTCAGGTAGATGGAAAGGAAGGGCTAGAGGGTTGCTATGGTACCCCTCTCTTCCCCACCAAACCTGTGAGAAAAGAAGGAAATGGGGTAAATGCTGAGTATGTTGTGGTCACATTGGGCTTCCTATTTTTGAGATTATACTTATCTGACTGTGGACTTTTCAGCACAGAGAAGCTGTTCTTCATCGCCCCGGGCGCACTGTCAGTTGTGACAAAGGGAACAGTAGGGAAAATAAGGCCATGTCCACACTTACCAGTAGATCGGCACTGCTGCAATCGATGCAGCGGTGTCAATTTATTCGGGTCTGGTGAAGATCCGCTAAGTCGATGGCAGAGCACTCTGTCGACTCCGGAAGTTGGCAGAAGAGAGTCTCCCGTCGACATAGCACAATGTAGGCTCAGCGGTAAGTCAACCTAACCCAGGGGTGGGCAAACGTTTTGGCACTTCAGGGTTGTGAAATGGTATGGAGGGCCGGGTAGGGAAGGCTGTGCATCCCCAAACAGCCTGCCCCCCATCCCCTATCTGCCCCCTCCCACTTTCTGCCTCCTGACTGCTCCCCTCAGAACCCCCGATCCATCCAGCTCCCCCCCACTCCCTGTCCCCTGACTGCCCCCTCCTGGAACCACCTGCCCCTAACCGCCCCTGGGACCCCGCCCCCTATTCAACCCCCCCTCCCTGTCCCCTGACATCCCCCTCCTGGGACCCTCTGCCCCTAACCAACCCCCCCCCAGCCCCTTTCGGAATGTGGCCATGCGAACATGGGCGGAGGACTTAGGAGGAGCAGGGGCAGATGCGCAGCTGGAGAGAAGCGTCTGTTTCACCTTCAAAGCGTCACTTCTCCCCAGCCAGCTGCGCAGCCGCCTGGTGCTTCTCCTGAGTCCTCCGCCCGCGTTCCCACCGCCCGCACTGCCCGCCTGCTCCTCTGAGGCTGCGGGTAAGCCTCCTTCCTTGCTCTCCCTTGTCGTCCCCCCCTGCAGGGGTGCGCTGGTGCTGAGATGCCTGGCGGTGCAGTGAGCTGAGGCTGCAGGGGAGGAGGAACAGGAGGGGAGTGGCCAGGGGTTAGCCTCCCGGCCGGGACCTCAGGGGCCATACTTTGCCCACCTCTGACCTAACCTATGTCTACTTCAGTTACATTATTCACGTAACTAGAGTAGCATAACTTAGGTCGACTTACCGCAGTAGGATAGACAAAGCCTAATTCTCTCTGTACTGGACAGTTAGCAAACAGCGGATGGAGCAGGAGTGGGAAGAGTAGCAATCTCTCCGCAGCACTCCCAACTGGATGTAAGTACTGAGACTGTGGGTCCTGGAAAGAAACATGTCCTCTGATCCGTGCCATCCTGCAGAACAGTTAGAGACATGCTCAGAAAGAGCCCAGCAGGGCTTGATCAAAATCAACAATCTCAAACTAGAGGGAGGCAGAAGATGGAGAAGGAATAGGCAGAAGGATAGCGACAACAAAGAACAAGAGAAAAAGAGAGACAATGATCTGGCCTAAAAAAGGAGAATGTTATTTTTTTATTAACAGAAAAAAGATGGAGAGAAAGACGAGAGAACATGGTTGTGAGAGAAGGCAGAACAGACAAATGGGAAGAGAATAAAAGTGGATCAGAAGTAAACAAGTAACACAGAAAAGAAAAAGAAAAAAGTAAAGATAGAACACACACACTAGGCTTAGGGTTAGCAAAACGTTTAGTTGTGATGTATTATTTCAAACATTTTATGATATTTCTGTAGTACGTTTTACTAGCTTAGCAGCAGGTGGTGGGGAAGATGTGGGAAGTGATAGTAGAATGTTGTTACTGTGAAAATTTCAGTAAAGCTGTTACTGTTGAGCATTTCACTTGGTTACAAATATATTCCAGAATTATATGCCACATACAACATACAATTTTTCCCTGTCAATTTTTTAGACCAATATGCTTTCAGTGGATATTTTGCAACTTCCCTTACGATGAAGGCTCCAAACTGCTACTGGCCCTTTCTATGTATCCCTTTGTGGCATTTTGGAAAAAAATCATGAGTTCTGCTCCTTTTCCTCTTTTGAGAAATGTAAAGAAAGGTTTTCTCAAGAGGGCTTACACAGAACATCCCCAGTATACAAGTCCACTTTGTTTCCTTGCCACAGAAGTTCATGACAGTGACTGGAAACCAAGAGACATGTCATGTTATAGTGTTCTGCATCATGATGTCATATTTTGTGTCTTCTACTTTCTAAGTCTGATGCTGGTATGATATTGTTTTGACTATGTTTCCAAAAGGCAACGTTTTGCAGCTAAAGTCTTCTCTTCACTTCCAGAAAAGGGGTATTTGTCATTTTGGAATAATGAGCATGAGCTATCCCAAGGTAAAACCACAGTGAAGACCAGGCACTTGAGTTTTACCATGCGGTAAACTCTCTGAGATCAACCCTGGGAGGGGATATAGGGCTGTCTGCTGTGTGGTTTACCTCACAGTTTTTATTGTGCTTTTACCTCAGGATAGCTCATGTGTTAGTCAGCTTGTGGCAAAAACCACACCTTTTGTAACAGTGAAGACAAGGCCTAAACATTCCAGGATCCCGCAAGCAAGTTTCTTTTTAGAGTATTCCAGCTGCTGTGAGCAAGCAGGAATAGGAATATTGGTAGTGATTAGCCTATTTCCTCTGCTTGCACTCATCTGCGTTATAAAATATTTGTTATGCTTCTAACCTCTCCTCCTCATCTCCCATCCCACTGAAATATAGTCAGTTTACAAATATATGAAGAGTTGTCACCATTATAATATTAATTTTTACAGTTACCAACTTTTAATGGACCGCCCTCAATGCAGTCCCGACCGGGGAAAAAGTCAAGTGCCATATAACATTTCCTCCAAACATACCCACTGAACGGCTCCCCTAATGCAAGGACTAACGCCAAATACACATGACATGTTAACTAGGATTACTAAGTATTCATGTACACAAAAAAAGTCCAAAGTGCACAAATATTGGCCAATTAGTAGACAGTGGCATAATGATGTAAGAGAGGATGAACAAAGCAGCAACGGCATAGAAATATTTTAGGACCCACTGAGTCTCTGTGTGAGGGTGAAGCTATGGAGACTACTTTTGAACAAACTGTTTTCAGAAGTGATCTTTGTCACATATGGTTCCTTGTTCCTGGACAAAGCGATCATTCAATCTTGCATTGGTTAAGGTCCAGGGCTGGATTTCCAATTAGGTACAGTAGAGATGTGCCTACGGGCACCAGCATTCTAGGGGTGCTTAAAAGTTAAAAGTAGGTTAAAAGTTAAAAAGTTAATCCTATATTTCAATTATTGTTTATATTTCTATTCTTTTAATTATTTTTGGAAAACACAATGGTCAACTGTAGGCAGAGGGGCGCTGAAGATGCTTTGCTGAGGGGCGCTTAAGATGTAACTTCGGTCCTGTTAAGGTCACTTCTTTCTTGGTTTCAAAGTGCTCAGAGGCAATAGGCAAATTCTTCAGTCTTAGTTCCCATGACTGTACACACTGGTATTTTTATTTCTTTGACAAACCCATTGCTTAATAATGTTTAGGAATTCTGTTCTCTGAAAACAAGTTGGGTCTGGTCTGGTCTGATAGCTGAAATATGCAGAATTCATCAACAGACTATTTTGTTTACTACAGTCAAGAGAACAGGAGGGAAGAACTTGCCTCACAGTTTTCTTTTGTTTGATAGCTTTTTGTGCTTTGGAGCATGCTGTGAATTTTGCAGGCGCTGATGTTTAAAAGTCATTGACTCTCTCTGTACGGCTGCTGTTGTTGCTGAAATACTGGTGGCTGCTGAGAGTAACAGATTAGAAACAAAAATTTCAGTTCACTGGGTGCTCCATGAAAACATGAAATTGTATGTTTTGAAATGAGAGTCCATAGCTTATGGACTACTCCTAAAGTACTACTCCTTCTTCTTATAAATCAAATGGGTTACTCTTGACTTGATCCTTCAATTAAACCAATGTCATTGTTTACTTTCTCTTTGATTTTACTCCTGATGTTTTTTTAAACTTATCTTCATCTTGGCATTTTTTCTTTTAATTAATGTTTTGTTTGTTTGTCACAACTGTTCATGACCAATTCATGCATTCTTATCAACTGGCCTATGAACTTTCCGATCTAAACCAGTAACACCACAACACGACAAATTTTGCCTTGTGTCGCTTCACTGATGCCAATGGAGTTACAACACAGATGAATTCGACCCAATGGCATGATCCATAGATTCTAGGACTGGAAGGGACCTCAAGAGGTCATTCAGTCCAGTCCCCTGTCCTCATGGCAGGATCAAATACTGTCTAATGGAGTAGCAAAGAAGAAAGCCAGATAAGTAAAAATAATGAAGAGAAAAGTGAAAGAACAATAGTCCAGGAATTACAGATGAAATCAAACATTTTAACTATTTTTTATTTTGCATCAATTCATTAAATCTCCTGCAATCACCGCCTGTAATATTACTGCAGAATCAGAGAACTTCAAAACCATCTGTGCTGCAGTCACGCATTTTATTCTGCCTCCTCAGTGTTATCATTCATGTTTTACATTCTTATTAAGCCACAAGGTCTGAAATCTGTCACTTTTATAAGTGGCAAGACCCACTCCCAAAGACAGACAAGTTTCCACAACGTGAATGGTTAACATCTGCCTTCTATCAAGCCAGATACCATTGCAGACAAATGAAAATCTTGGCTTACTCAATTACAAATAATAAACAGTATCTGTGATTTAATTCACTTAACCTTTATATCAAAAGCATCATGCCAAATTATGAGGTAATGGGTAATATGGGTATAAGTTGGCATGGGGGGTCAGAAACAAAGGAAGTTTAACTTCTACACCTATGAAATGGAATACATGTAAGTTATCAATCCATATAGCCAGGTTTTTTTATACTGACACCTAATATGGTGGCCTACTTTAAGTTACACATCTACCAGCAGCCTAATGCTAGTTGCTTTTCCTGATGCATCTCTCTCTTCCAGCTCTTTGGCGTGTACATTACATCATCTTGTACTCTGATGTACAAATTCAGGAACACTGCGTAAAACAGCATAAGGGCTTGTCTACACTGAAAACTTACATTGGCATAGCTACATCTCTTGGGGTGAGAAAAATACTCAGCTATGCCGATCTAGTCATGGGTCTAGAAAGTGCTAGGTCGATGGAAGAATTCTTCCACCAACTTAGCTCCTGCCTCTTGGGGAGGTGGATTAACTACAGTGATGGGAGAACTCCTGTCACCATAGTGAGTACCTACATTGAAGCTCTACAGCAGTGCAGCGTAAGTTACCCAAACTGCACCTGTACAATAGGCCTTCTTCTTCCATCTTATTTACTAAATCTATAGGTAGTATCAGGAAGCAGTGTCTACTCAAAGGAACTTACGCCACTATTTCTAGATCCATATGTAGTATATTTGATAAGTTTCAGCTTTCTAACATGTGGCAGTGAAGAAAACTATTTCTATGTCAATCCTAAACAACTAAAGGTAGGGGCTAAACTGTTTTCCAGACTGCATCCTACTGAGATTGATTAATATAAGCAAGACACCAAAGGAGAGGTAGATATGAAACATATGTAATGTACATTTTAAACAGCTCAAAAACTGTTCTATTAAAAAATTGTTCATCTTTATATTATTACACAATCCTGGTCTATATTGTTCAGTTTCTGTTTTTAAATTCTATTCAAAGAATCATGATGTGTGTGTGCGACTTCTCTTACCTTACATGAGAATCATATTTTTTAAAAGAGTATGTGCTCTGTATTACCTTTTACAGCTACTGAAAAAAACAATCTCACTCTCTCCCACGATCCAGCACCTTCTACAATGAATGCTTAAAGACTTCAGGAGCTAATTTCCCCACTCTAAAAAATTCCAGATTTTGCTGTCAGCCTTAGTGATGTCCAGTCCATACATTTCCACAGCATCAACTCTAAAAGCTTAAAAAGAAAAAGAAAAAAGGAACTACCATAATCAGACAATGTATGGAAAATTGCTAAAACAACAAAAGGTAAGGACATTCACAAAGATAGTTAAGTATCTCTTTATGGGCAGAAAGTACTGTATTGAAGTGTTTAAAGTCTCAGAAGCTGCTATTTACACACCCTTCTGTGAACATGTTCTTAATCTGTCAACCTTGTCCAATCTACCCAAAAAGTAGCTGTAAGGGCTCATATGCCATTTCTATGGAAGATGTGACATTAAAATAAAAAATATTCCAGCTCTTTGATTCCCACTGATTTTGTGGGTAATACAATAAACCAGAATGAGATAGCTGAAACCAATACAATCTGATTTATAGCATTAAAGGCAATCTTTATGGCATTTATTTATGGTACATTACATCTAAAATCCAATTTCACAGGCTGCTGTTTGAAACTTTCTGTTCAATCACAAATATACTACATACAGCATACCTCAGTGCCACAGAGTTAGCTTATATAAATGCCTTTATCCCCAGAAAATATTGCAATTCTGTTACTATAGTGGTAAATGAGTTTGACAGTAATTTCCCTAACCAACGTTCCAACCCAAAAGTTCCAGTCAGCACTCAATAAATACAGAAAATATAGTTACTACTTTAATCATAATAAAAATCTATGTATTCATATACTTCAGTTACTGGAATGAAATTACAAGAAAAGAAGTTATGGAAGGAAAACTTGGCATATATTATAGTATGAACAACAAAAGTATAAAGCATGCTCGCAATAGTAGTACTTTCAAAACTGTATACAAGTATTTAGCTGCGCAACTCCCAGTTATGGGAACAGAGTGTTGCATTAAAAAAAAGGATACCCTCTGAATCTTTACTTATTAATAAAAAGCAGTGGGCTACAATCAGTTCATTTACTATAACCATTGTCAAGAAAAGGGCAAAAAATATGACCTAACTTTTACAGAGGAACTGTCATTTGAATCATGAGCAAGTGCATATTTATTTTAAAAGGCTTTTCCCAGAAAATAAATAATAAAAAAGCACTGCAAACTATGTTTGTCTGGCTTTAGATAAATTTAGACTGAAAGATGTCTTCCCTCTTACTGTTGATATGAAGGCAGCCTCTGTCTTTGTGTGATATTTCACTGCTCATTAATAAGAGATTATTTTTTAAAATGCAATTATATAGATGTCTTATAAAACAGTGTCCTGCAGGACTGATATTTAAAGAAATGAGAGAAATCCTGTATTTATCTATTCCATTTATTTCATTGATAAAAGGCTTTTTCAAACAAATGGAGGAAGTTTGCTACTAAACATGGAGGAATACCCCGGGCCGTTTGGGTCTAAAGATGTAGGCCCACTCTTAGACACTCAAATGAGGGGGAAGATGTATTAGTCATGTAAAAATTCAACAACACCAACAGTGGCCAGCGGCTCAGTGAGAGCAATCAAGAAGATATGGATTTTATTATAATAGGATCTCTAAAAAGTCTATCTCCCAAAATGCCAGTTGAGAACAGCACTGAGTTAATGTAAGGGCTTGCTACAAAAAGTCTTGAAGAAAAACTATAGTAGGGAACTTGAGAACACTAGGGATAGATAATGCTATATTCAGTCTTTCACTACCAGCTCACCAGTTCAAATCCAGGAGGCGCCTGAGGTAAGCACTGCCCAGAGCCCACACCTGCTCCTGTGCCCCAAACCCCTGCCCAACCCTGAGCTCCCTCCCACATCCAAACTCCCTCCTGGAGCTTGCACCCCAATCCCTTGCCCCAGCCTGGTGCCCCCTCCCACATGCCAAACCCCTTAGCCCCATTTCAGAGCCCCCTCCTGCATCCCAAACCCCTCATCTCCGGCCCCACCTCAGAGCCCGCACCGTCAGCTGCAGCCCTCACCCCCTTCTGCACCCTAATCCCCTGCCCCAGCCCAGAGACCCCTCTTGCACCCTGTACTCATTTCTGGCCCCACCATGGAGTCCACACCCTCAGCCAGAACCCTCACCCCTCTTACACCTCAAACCCCAGCCTCAGCTCAGCCACCCAGGGCCTGCACCCTGAACTCCCTCCTGCATCCCAGCCTCCTGCCCAACCCTGGCGAGTGAGCAAGGGTGGATGGAGCCAGACAGAGCACCAAAGCATGGATGCTTTTACCCAGATTCTGATGTGGGTTTGCAAAGACTGTAACTTGCAATTTCCACTTACTGATATCCAGGCTGGGGGTGGCATCCAATGTGAAAGGTGCCTACTGGTGGAATCTCTCAGGCAGCAGGTGGGAGAGCTACAGGAGGAGGTGGCTAGGCTGAGGAACATCCATATCCATGAGCAATTCCTGGACAGTATCCATGTGGAGACAGCTGACGTAGCTGTCCCAGTTCACAGGACTACTGACACACCAGTGGAGGAGGAGATGGCTCAGGGTGGACACTGGCAGCTGGTTACTTCTGGCAGCAGGCAGTGCTCCACCCTTGCTGCAAACCCTCCTGCTGTGGTAATAGATAACCGTTATGCTCTTCTTGATACAGGAGAGAAGGAATCACCGCCAACAGTTAAGGAGGGGAAGCCTCGTACCCCTAAGGCTGGGAGGTCTGCTGCCACCACTGATAATAAGAAACGTAGGGTAGTGGTGGTTGGAGACTCTCTGCTGAGGGGGATGGAGACACCCATCTGTCACCCTGACTGTTCATCCCGGGAGATATGCTGCCTGCCAGGGGCCCGTATCCGAGATGTTACAGAGGCATTGTCGAGGATTATCTGGCCTTCTGACTACTACCCCATGCTACTCATCCATGTGGGCACAAATGATACTGTGAGGTGTGACACTGAGTAGATCAAGAGTGACTACAGGGCTCTGGGAGTACGGGTTAAGGAGTTTGGAGCGCAGGTGGTATTCTCTTCAATTCTTCCTGTCGAAGGTAGGGGCCCGGGCAGAGACAGATGCATCGTGGAGGTGAATGCCTGGCTGCGAAGATGGTGTCACCAGGAGGGCTTTGGCTTCCTCGACCACGGGATGCTATTCGAGGAAGGACTGCTAGGTGGAGATGGTGTTCACCTTTCGAGGAGGGGAAAGGCCTTATTTGCGCACAGACTGGCTAACCTAGTAAGGAGGGATTTAAACTAGGTTCGACGGGGACAGGTGAGCAAAGCCCACAGGTAAGTGGGGAACAAGACCTGGGAGATGGGTCGGAAACAGGAGGGAGCGTGGGCTATAATGGCAGAGAGAAAGGAGGGTCAGGGCAAAGCTGGGAGGCAGGAACAAACCAGTATCTTAGATGCCTATATACAAATGCAAGAAGTATGGGTAATAAGCAGGAAGAACTGGAAGTGCTAATAAATAAATACAACTATGACATTGTTGGCATTACTGAAACTTGGTGGGATAATACACACGACTGGAATGTTGGTGTGGATGGGTATAGTTTGTTCAGGAAGGATAGACAGGGGAAAAAGGGAGGAAGTATTGCCTTATATATTAAAAATGTACACACTTGGACTGAGGTGGAGATGGACATAGGAGATGGAAGTGTTGAGAGTCTCCGGGTTAGGCTAAAAGGGGTAAAAAACATGGGTGATGTCGTGCTGAGAGTCTACTACAGGCCACCTAATCAGGTGAAAGAGGTGGATGAGGCTTTTTTCAAACAACTAACAAAATCATCCAAAGGCCAAGATTTGGTGGTGATGGGGAACTTCAACTATCCAGATATATGTTGGGAAAATAACACCGCGGGGCACAGACTATCCAATAAGTTCCTGGACTGCATTGCAGACAACTTTTTATTTCAGAAAGTTGAAAAAGCTACTAGGGGGGAAGCTGTTCTAGACTTGATTTTAACAAATAGGGAGGAACTCATTGAGAATTTGAAAGTAGAAGGAAGCTTGGGTGAAACTGATCATGAAATCATAGAGTTTGCAATTCTAAGGAAGGGTAGAAGGGAGTACAGCAAAATAGAGACAATGGATTTCAGGAAGGCGGATTCTGGTAAGCTCAGGGAGCTGATAGGTAAGATCCCATGGGAATCAAGACTGAAGGGAAAAACAACTGAGGAGAGTTGGCAGTTTTTCAAAGGGACACTATTAAGGGCCCAAAAGCAAGCTATTCCGATGGTTAGGAAAGATAGAAAATGTGGCAAAAGACCACCTTGGCTTAACCACGAGATCTTGCGTGACCTACAAAATAAAAAGGCGTCATATAAAAAATGGAAACTAGGTCAGATTACAAAGGACGAATACAGGCAAATAACACAGGAATGCAGAGGCAAGATTAGAAAGGCAAAGGCACAAAATGAGCTCAAACTAGCTATGGGAATAAAGGGAAACAAGAAGACTTTTTATCAATACATTAGAAGCAAGAGGAAGACCAAGGACAGGGTAGGCCCACTGCTCAGTGAGGAGGGGGAAACAGTAACGGGAGACTTCGAAATGGCAGAGATGCTTAATGACTTCTTTGTTTCGGTCTTCACTGAGAAGTCTGAAGGAATGTCTAATATAGTGAATGCTTACGGGAAGAGGGTAGGTTTAGAAGATAAAATAAAAAAAGAGCAAGTAAAAAATCACGTAGAAAAGTTAGATGCCTGCAAGTCACCAGGGCCTGATGAAATGCATCCTAGAATACTCAAGGAGTTAATAGAGGAGGTATCTGAGCCTCTAGCTATTATCTTTGGGAAATCATGGGAGACGGGGGAGATTCCAGAAGACTGGAAAAGGGCAAATATAGCGCCCATCTATAAAAAGGGAAATAAAAACAACCCAGGAAACTACAGACCAGTTAGTTTAACTTCTGTGCCAGGGAAGATAATGGAACTAGTAATTAAAGAAATCATCTGCAAACACTTGGAAGGTGGTAAGGTGATAGAGAATAGCCAGCATGGATTTGTAAAGAACAAATCGTGTCAAACTAATCTGATAGCATTCTTTGATAGGATAACGAGTCTTGTGGATAAGGGAGAGGCGGTGGATGTGATATACCTAGACTTTAGTAAGGCATTTGATACGGTCTCGCATGATATTCTTATAGATAAACTAGGAAAGTACAATTTAGATGGGGCTACTATAAGGTGGGTGCATAACTGGCTGGATAACCGTACTCAGAGAGTAGTTATTAATGGCTCCCAATCCTGCTGGAAAGGTATAACAAGTGGGGTTCCGCAGGGGTCTGTTTTGGGACCGGCTCTGTTCAATATCTTCATCAACGATTTAGATGTTGGCATAGAAAGTACGCTTATTAAGTTTGCGGACAATACCAAACTGGGAGGGATTGCAACTGCTTTGGAGGACAGGGTCAAAATTCAAAATGATCTGAACAAATTGGAGAAATGGTCTGAGGTAAACAGGATGAAGTTCAATAAAGATAAATGCAAAGTGCTCCACTTAGGAAGGAACAATCAGTTTCACACATACAGAATGGGAAGAGACTGTCTAGGAAGGAGTATGGCAAAAAGAGATCTAGGGGTCACAGTGGACCTCAAGCTTAATATGAGTCAACTGTGTGATACTGTTGCAAAAAAAGCAAACGTGATTCTGGGATGCATTAACAGGTGTGTTGTAAACAAGACACGAGAAGTCATTCTTCCGCTTTACTCTGCGCTGGTTAGGCCTCAACTGGAGTATTGTGTCCAGTTCTGGGCACCGCATTTCAAGAAAGATGTGGAGAAATTGGAGAGGGTCCAGAGAAGAGCAACAAGAATGATTAAAGGTCTTGAGAACATGACCTATGAAGGAAGGCTGAAACAATTGGGTTTGTTTAGTTTGGAAAAGAGAAGACTGAGAGGGGACATGATAGCAGTTTTCAGGTATCTAAAAGTGTGTCATCAGGAGGAGTGAGAAAACTTGTTCACCTTAGCCTCCAATGATAGAACAAGAAGCAATGGGCTTAAACTGCAGCAAGGGAGATTTAGGTTGGACATTAGGAAAAAGTTCCTAACTGTCAGGGTAGTTAAACACTGGAATAGATTGCCTAGGGAAGTTGTGGAATCTCCATCTCTGGAGATATTTAAGAGTAGGTTAGATAAATGTCTATCAGGGATGGTCTAGACAGTATTTGGTCCTGCCATGAGGGCAGGGGACTGGACTCGATGACCTCTCGAGGTCCCTTCCAGTCCTAGAGTCTATGAGTCTATGAGTGAGTGGGGGCAGAGCCTTCGAGAAGGGCCAGGGCAGGGGGCGGGACAAGGGTGTTCTGTTGTCTGGAAATAGAAAGTTGGCAATCCTATGTGCGAGACAGAGTCAGTCAATTAGATGACCGTCCCTCTCTGAATTATGGTTTAATTCCTGAAGCTGTAGTACACTTAACACCAGAACCAGACGGCACAATATCTTTGAAAGAAGGTTTTAATAAAGTTCTCAGTCTCAGGTCCCTTGAATAGGTTTTCCACCAAAAAGATAAGGAAACATTTCCAGAGAATCCTGTTTCACTGCAAAATATTTGGTGAAATTTACAATAGTCTAGTGTTTTGCTTGCCAGGATTGCAGTGGCAGAATTGCACAGGAAACCTGGCAAAGAACCTGCCCAAAATATTAAATTCTAGTCTGTGTTATAAGTTTCTCACTTTCATAAAAAATTAAAGTTCACCATCTCCTTTCCCCACCAAAAATTAGAGAAAAAAAGTACGAAGAATGAGATGTTCGTGGTTCTTTCATATGCAGCAGGCTGAAACAGTCATACTAGTTATGAATGCTGTTTTTTAATGGAGCAGTTGTATTTAAAAATACAAGGTTATATCACATGATACAAATACTACCTGGGAACTAGTGTGAACGTTCTTATAAAAAAAACCAAACAAATACAATTTTTTGTCCAAATAGATTGCACAAAGTCATGTTTAACTGACTGGTTAGCTTAGACACTCTGGGTATATCTATACTGCGATAAAAGACCACCAGTATGGCTGCGGCTGGCCTGGGTCAGCTGCCTCAGGTTTGAGCTTTGAGGCTAAAAACTGCAAGGTAGACATTTGGCCTTGGACTGGAGCCCAGGCTCTGAGACCCTCCTCATTGCAGGCTCTCAGAGCCTGGGCTCCAGCCCAAGCCCAAATGTCTATACTGCAATTTTGATCCCCGCAGCCTGAACCTCACAAGTCTGAGTCAGCTGACCTGGGCTCTAAGACTTCCTGCCAGGGGGGGTTTATTACAGTGTAGACACATCCTCTGATTTCCTTCCCAAACCTGAAGAAGAGCTCTGTGTAGCTCAAAAATTTGTACCTTCCACCTTTAGAAGTTGGTCCAATCGAAGATATTACCTCACCTACCTTGTCTCTCTCATATCCGGGGACCAACATACCTATAACAACACTGCAAACAATTTAAGTTAATCAAGACTTAGACAACTGGGGAACTGTAGAAGACTTAAAACTAAATGAATGTACAGTACAAATGCAGATGATAAATGCAAAGAAATGCACATTGGAAGAAATTATTTGAACCACCCAAAGACAGGAAGCTCTTAATTAAACTTTTAACCACTCAGGAAGAAGTCCTAGGAGCCACTGTGGACAGCTAAATGCCATTTCACATGCAGTGGTGATGAAAAATGGAACTGAAAAATGTTAAAATGCTATTTCATACATCAATGGGAGACATCATCTAGAATACTGTGTCCAGTTCACATCAATCTTTTTTTTTAAAAATGGGATTCAAAGACAGGCAACAAAAATGGTAAGAGGAAAGACTTCTGTAGGAGGATAGACAAATGGGATTCAGACTGGAGTTTACAGAGGAAACAAATACAATGGTACATGACAGGGGCACACAGAATAATAACTGGCATAGACAATATAAATTGTATACTACTGTCTTCTTGCATAATATAAGAACAAGGGGACAGTCAATGAAACTGGAAAGCAATACATTTAAATTTGATTAAAAGAACTTTGTTTTCTAAGCACTACACATACCCTTAGAACTCATTGCAGAGAAGATCATACTGCGATCCTTTGAAAATAGGATTAAAAGATTTTATTGGTAATGATCACACTCACAATTACATTAGAAAGGTTAATTATTTCTTTTAGATCAGGAAGAAACTTCATCTATGAACAGATTAATTCAGAAGTGCCCACTGCGAAGTGTTTTAGACTTATCTATGAAGCACCTGCTATTTGCCACTGTCAGAGAAAGGATATGGAGCTAGACCAGATCGCTGGTCTCATCTAGTATGGCAATTTCTGGGTTATAAAACATTCTTAACAAGAAGAAACAGAACATACAATAGTGAACAGTTTCAAAATGATGACCAACAAAATGCCTGTGAAGCGCTAAGCCTGGCCCAAGACCAATGAACAAAATCACTTCAATTATTTATGAAGGAAATCAGTAATATAAAAGTATCAAGGGCAGAGTCAGGTAAAACTTGATGAAACCTATGCTAAATCTGGTGAATAAGGTATCAGAGAAAGGTGAGAGACAGCTGTGAAACAGAGGCAGTAGCAGCAAATGGAGCTTGTATCACTGGTGAGACAGGCAGTGATTGTTAAACACAATCCTATCAGCTAAGCCCCTTCAGTCAGGGCAAATACATGTCACGGGCTGATAAGGAAGTTTAAAAATGTGAGAGTTCCCACAGGCTATGTGCTGAGAATAGAAATCCATTTGTGGAGACTTTTTTTATCATTCAAAATTTGAACTAATGAAGCAAAGAATCAGAAACATCTTAGCAATTTCATAACAGAATCAATTGTTAAACTTTGAGAGTAAACTTACGTGAAAAATTGATCACACAGAAAAAGTCACCAGAGAAGGAGCAACATGTATCAACAAACCAGTGGGAGCCGCGATCGGCCAAACCTGCTGAGGCGAAAGGTAACAAACCGCCCGCCCAGCCAGGGTGCTTATGCTGGCGAGCCACGTGCCAGAGGTTGTCAATCCCTGCTGTAGAGTTAACAAGTGTTTTCCTTAAATATTTTATAACTTATATTATAAATGTTTCTTACTTTTATTTTTCAGTACAATCTCACTAATCTGCACTTCACCATAACTCACATTAAAAATGACAGTGTCTGCAATTCACAGCAGATTAAGAGCAGAGTGCTGTTGTAAAATATGAAGTATTATCATAATTAAACTAAACTACATTTGTCAAATCAGTAACAGAAAGTATATATGATATATTATTATTGCCATTTTTATTAAGTTTTATTTACTAGTTCATAAAACTGAGCAATTTTCAAGAAGCTATTAATGTGAATTGCCTTTTAAAATAATCTGAACATACCGCTGGCGTCATAATCCTACAGAAGTCCAAAACCATGGGGCAGTTAATTTGCACACTAATGCTAACTGGAATTATGCGCACATACAGAGTCAAAAGGAGATCCCTAAAGCAGCTGTCACAGTACAGAACCAGTAACAGCTGTTTAACCTCTATTTTACAACCTGGTAATACACACCTTGAAATCGATGTAGATTGGGGAGCTCACTGAAAAAAAAGTTTTGTTTTTTTTTTAGATGTGTTTTCAATTTGATGCAAGTTTGTGGTTTTTCAGAACTGGTATCTGATCATTAAAAAGCACTTCCCATCTCTAATGTTGGATTTCCATCCTTCCAAATCCAACTTTGTCATGTCTACAAGCAATGTGTTTAGTAAACATTAAAGACACCATTATACAGACATCTGCTATGAATTGCATGATCTCACAAAGTCATAAAGCCTGAAGTGTCTTAAATGCTTTTTCAAAATGTAATATAACAATAAAAGAAAAGACACTCTAAAAATGTTCTGAAATATATTTTATTACATTCACTAGAAATAAGGTTAAAGCACATTACTAAGAGTCAGGGACCTGGGTTCTAATCCCAGCTCTACCGTCCTTCAGAAACTCAGTTTACGCTTTCTATGTCTCAGTTCCCTGATCAGCAAAACGGGTATTATGCTGCTTTTAAAAGCTTTTGAAAAATGCTAAGTGACTCTCTGATTGATAGCACTACATAAATGCAAGATAGTACCGTATGTACTCGTTCATTAGCCCATTTGTTTATAAGATGACCCCCCAAGATGGTTAGGTAAAAATAGCAAAAACTATATGACCCTTGCATAAGCCGACCCTGCATTTCAGGGGTTGGCAAACTTTGGCTCCCAGCCAGTCAGGACAAGCTGCTGGCGGGTCGGAACATTTTGTTTACTTGGAGCATCTGCAGGCATGGAGGCCCTCTGCTCCCAGTGTCCGTAGTTTGCCGTTCCCAGCCAATGGGAGCTGTGGGAAGTGGTGCCTGCAGCTACCATTGGCTGGGAACAGCAAACCGTGGACATTGGGAGCTGAGGGCTTGAGTGCAGACAACTCAAATTAATTCTGAGATAAAGTCATACCGTATATACTCGTTCATAAGCTGAATTTTTTTAGTAAAAGACGGAAGCACCAGAGAAGGGGGTCGGCTTATGAACGGGAATAGAGAGGGAGAGGTGGGACACAGTCCCTCCCCCCAACAGAGGGAGCAAGGAGAGGCAGCACAGCCAGCAGAGCCAGAAGGGAAGAGGCGGGGCCAGAGTCTCTCCACTTCTGGCCACACTGCTCTCCTCCCAGCCTCCGAAGCAGCTGCAGCTCCAGGGCTGGCCGGCTGCAGCCGTGCCACTCTGCCATGCCCCCCAGAGCAGGCTGTGGCCGAGCCACCCGGCCCGCCGGAGCACGCTGGGGCCGAACCACCCGGCCTGGCCCACTGAAACATGCTGCGTCCGTGCTATCCGGCCCAGCCCGGCCCACTGGAACATGCTGCGACCGCGCCGCCTGATCTGGCTTGCCGGAGCAGGCTGCGGCCGCACTGCTCAGCCTGCCAGTGCAGCTCTAGCCAGGCCAGAGACATCCTTCCCTGGCCCTCCCCAAATAAGGTGGGAAGGGATGGGATGGGAAGAGTATGAGGGTCCTGGGCTAGGGGTGGGGTGATGTGGGGAGTGGTCACAGGGGTTACTCCCCTAACCCCCAGCTTCTCCCCCCAAAAAAAATTTCCCCGCCTACTGCTGTCCCAGCCCATCAGGGTAAGCAGCTGGCACGCCAGGACACTTTGTTTACTTAGGTTTACCTCTGTGCCTGTGGACACTTGAGCTAAACAAACCATCTTGGCCCACCAGCAGCTTATCGTTATGGCCCAGGAGCCAAAGTTTGCCGACCCCTGAATTATAGGGTTGGCTTATGAATGGGTCATAACAATTTTCCATTTTTACTTATCCATCTTGGGGGTGGGGGTCGGCTTATAAACGAACCAGCTTATGATTGAGTATATACGGTACCCTTAGAATAGGAGGTGTCACAGCATTTCAGGTCTTATCTATATAGGAAAGTTGCATGGGAATAACTATCCTTTTTCTAACAGAAACTGCCTAGTGTCCATACACAAATTACACTCTCATCTTATATAGAACACTGATTCAATTAATTTCAGGTTTCAGAATAGCAGCCTTGTTAGTCTGTATCCGCAAAAGGAACAGGAGTACTTGTAGCACCTTAGAGACTAACAAATTTATTTCAGCATAAGCTTTCGTGGGCTACAGCTCACTTCTTCAGATGCATAGAATGGAACACACAGACAGGAGATATTTATACATACAGAGAACATGAAAAGGTGAAAGTATCCATAACAACTGGAAGAGTCCAATCAATTGAGATGAGTTATCGTCAGCAGGAGAAAAAAAACCTTATCACTTCAGGGAGGCTGGATGAGCTAATTCCCAGAGACAACCAGCAGGAGGCACTGCAGGGGTGAGTCCCGCACCGTTACCCAATTATGTCTATTTGTGACTCAATTTTGTTGCAAGAACACAGACCCTGAAGACATCACTACCACTATGCCTGGCACTTCTGCATGGTCCCATGGCAAGGTCATGGATTACCTGCCAAACATGTTAGAGTGGTAAAATGCTGTTTTTAATGAGATCCACTATTAGGTTTATTATTATGAGAAATGGTTTCTGAGCTAACATCGTGCCTAAAAATCAATAAGACTTTTAACCTCTCTTCCTCATTTTACAAACTGCAATTACTGCATCTCTCTAGGCCAGTGATCTTCAACCTTTTTAAGCCCAAGATCACTTTTTGAATTTAACGGCAACCCAAGATCTACCTTGCCCCTTCCCCAAAGCCCCACCCCACTCACGCCATCCCCTCCCCCCATTGCTCGCTCTCCCCCACCCTCACTCACTTTCACTGGGCTG
Source organism: Gopherus flavomarginatus (assembly GCF_025201925.1). Taxonomy (NCBI): domain Eukaryota; kingdom Metazoa; phylum Chordata; order Testudines; family Testudinidae; genus Gopherus; species Gopherus flavomarginatus. The sequence goes on from NC_066617.1 coordinate 273,074,404, forward strand.
GGGAAGAGGGATGGGGTTCAGGCGGGGGGGGGGGCTCCTGTCTGAGCCTGGGGCAGGAGGTTGGAGTGCAGGACGGGGTGAGGGTTGCAAGCTCTGGGAGGGAGTCTGGGTGCAGGAGGGGGCTCTAGGCTGGGGCAGAGGGTTGGGGTGCAGGAGGAGGTGTCGGGAGCAGGTGCTGGGAGGGAATTTGGGTGCAGGAGGGGGCTCTGGCCTGGCGCAGTGTATTGTGGTGCAGGAGGAATACTGGGTGCTGGCTCTGGGAGGGGGGTCAGGGCTGGGGCAGGGGCTTTGGGGTGCAGGAGGGGGTTTGGGGTGCTGGCTCCATGAGAGGGGTTGAGGTGTGGGCTCTCGCTGGGCGGCACTTACTTTGGGCAGTTCCCGGTTGGCACACAGCGAGTCTAAAGCAGGCTCCCTGCCTGCCCCAGCCCCACGCCGCTCCCGGAAGGGGCCAACTCGCTCTCAGAGGGGGGAGGCATGTGGCTCTGTGCACAGCCCCTCTCTGCAGGTACCACCCCCTCAGCTCCCATTGGTCACAGTTCCCCATTCCTAGCTAATTGAAGCTGTGGGGGTGGTGCTTGCAGGCAGGAGCAGCACACAGAGACCCCCTCCCCCACTCCTCTGGGTCTGCGAGGGCATGCTGGCCGCTTCTGGGAGCGGTGTGAGACTGGGGCAGGCAGGGAGCCTGCTTTAGTGACAGCCTCGCTAAGCCACCGGAGATCACAATTGACAAGGAGAGTCTCCAGCATTGACCAGTTGATTGCGATCGACTGGTTGATGACCACTGCCCGAGGCTATGACTTATGGTCTATCTAATACCCTTTACATAGCATTTAGGAATGTTTGCTTGATTTCATCAAAAAAACTTTCCCCAGAATACATCAGTTAATAAAATTATACAACTTATTCTGAGAGGAGAATAAAAAAAAAGCATGTAAAAGCTGAGAGGCTGAAATATTTTCTGCGACTGTACCAAAGCACAGAACTTAAGTATCAAAGTCACTTACAACACACAATCACTAATTTTCTATTTCTTCATTCTTGCACTCAACACAGAAAAGGTGAGGAAGAGGGAGGGGGTGAAAAGGAAGCTTTAATCGACCTTTGTGCCTCTCATAGTCTCAGTCCTGCCAGGGCCCTAAATGACCTCAGCAAAAGTTAGAGCAGCCTAAGAGATACTCCGATTTATACTCTGGCTACAACAATAGGCCTATCAATCAGCTGAGAATAGCCTCAGTGCAGCACTTCAGTCCTTTCCCACCCTCAGGATTCCTCAACAGGGGAATATTGGGAACAAACTCAACATAGGGACAACCAGGCAGCTGTATGACAGGAAGGAGCCCATTCATCTCGGGGTTATTCCCCAGAAGCCATTTACTCTCCACTTATACATCTAGAGTACCATAATGGGGCTGGCGTTGAAAAAATGGGCACTGAGAGGCTTAGAAACATAGCAAAAATTAACGAGAAGATGTACTAAATCATATTCTTCTATATATATTTTGTTTTTTCTCCCACGCCCAAAACAGCAACTTTTTTCAGTTATTATAGAAAAATCAATGAGCAGATGGAACACTGATCCATTATTCATTAAAATATTGCACTGGGTTAATTCAGCAAATAAAAATGGAGAACAACACAGATGAACATCTATAGTTCTTTTGATTTTTAACTACTACTTTCCAGCACATAGGTATTTCTTTATTCAACTTGAAAAGCACAGCCGTCACCATATGCACATTATGCAAGCACTCACAGAACCTCATAAACATTACACATTATATAGCAATGATCTTTATGTCTTTCCTTAAAGGAAAGCCATGCATTTTCATATCAAGTTATTCCCACATCTCAGCTACAGTGGCATAATCTGAAATATATGCAGTCTGTAAATGATGGTTCTACCAAATGCAGATATTTGTTCTGGATACTTCTAAAATCTATCTTTTTAATTTTCCAGGTTCAAGGAGTAATATAGGTAAAACATTTTGAAAAGGGTTTGGATTATACTTAAATCTTTACTTTGTATAATGTTATATACATATGTCAGGAAAATATACTACTGAGAGGCAGTTTTAGCTTGTATCATCAGAATCATGACTTTAAAATGTTACTTATTTAAAATTAATTTAGGAAGTAAACTGCATCACAAGTATATTTTTCAAACTGAGGAATAAGGATGCAAATATTCATGACTTTGCATGTTCTATAACTGCCTCTGCAGGTACTAATAAGGCAATAATTTTCAAATCTTCCAGCCAAAGTGTGGCACGTTAAATTTAATATAGTTAACAGATTACTGGATCAATGACCCTTCTCATAATAAATATATTACAAAAATATTTCATCTTATCAAAACCTTCCATACTGTTAAAATTGGGATATATATCACCCGTTACAAACAACTATAATTTTATGTACAAGTTAGTTCCTGACTAGTTGAAACATGGAACAAGATTATTCCTTCAGTTAATCACAACGCACATACTGCATAATGTTACAGCAAGGAACTTTGACACCAGTGCATAAGCATCCACCAAACAAAATGAGAGTTTTGCATGCATATTTATCTAATAGTGGTAAACTTTTGCCTTTAGCATAGCAAATATCCCGTTGTAAAGTACGGTACGTGAAGTTGAGTCCATAGACTGCTGTAATAACTGCCTTTTAATGTTATAATGTTTGCAAGGATGCCACTGTTTTTATCATCCTGTTGTGTAACCCTTTGATACCTTTTCCATAAAGCAGGAGGAAATGGGAATCCACCGTGTTCCTATTTGCACTTCCCTTGCTTCTTTTTCTCTGAGGAAAATCCATCAAATTAGTGTCAGACACAATCATAGCTTGCTGGATTCTGGATATATAAAAACACAAATGATGGAATGTGGAAAATTGTCAATAATAATGCAGAAAAGGCAGAAGTGTTTAATTTGGGGGGAAAAAATGTCATCATATCATGAAATACTTTCCATCCCAATCATAACTCAGGAAGATGTTAAAAAACAGCTACTAAAATTAGACACTTTTAAGTCAGCAGATCCAGATAACTTGCATCTGAGAATTTTAAGAGCTGCTTGAGGAGCTTGATGGATTATTAATATTGATTTTTAATAACTCCTGTACTTTCCAAGAATTCCAAAAGACTGGAAGAAAGCTAATGTTGTGCTAATATTTAAAAAGGTTAATTTAGGGTGACTGAGATAATTATAAGTCTGTCGGCCTGACATTAATATAATGGAATGGCCGATATGGGTCTTAATTAATCAAGAATTAAAGGAGGGTAATATAACTTATGCCAATCAACATAGCGTTATTGAAAATAGACTCTTTCAAACTAACTAGAGATCTTCTTTTGATGAGGTTACAAGTTTGGTTGATAAAGGTAATAGCATTTTGTAATAAATTTAGACATCTGTAAGGCATTTGATTTAGTACACACAACATTTTGATTAAAAAAACTCAGAATGATACAATTAACACGCCACACATTAAATGGATTAAAAGCTGGCTGACAAGTCTGAAAATGGGAATCATCATGGAGCAGGTGTCCCACAGAAATTGTTTTTTGGGCCTACATTATTTAACAGTTTTATTAATGACCTGGAGGAAAACATAAAATCATTACTGATAAAGTTTGCAGATGACACAAAGATTGGGTGAGTGATAAATACTGAAGAGTACAGGTCACAGATATAGAGTGATCTGGATCACTTGGTAAACAACAAACAGGGGAATCTTAAGTAGGTGTAGGGAAGTTATATTACCTCTGTATTTGGCATTGGTGTGACCACTGCTAGGTGACCACTGCTAGAATACTGTCTCCAGTTTTGATGTCCACAATTCAAGAAGGATGTTGATAAATTGGAGCAGGTTCACAGAAGAGCCAGGGAAATGATTAAAGAATTAAGGAAAACATGCCTTATATGGAAAGGCTCAAGAAGCTCAAGCTATTCAGCTTACCAAAGAGAAAGCTAAGGGGATGACTTGATTACAGTTTATAAGTACCTACATGGGAAACATAAATTTTATAGAGGGCTCCTCAATCAAGCAGACAATGGTATAATAAAGTCCAACAGCTGGATGTTGAAGCTAGACCAATTCATTTCATTCATCTATTTCAAAGATGAATTATTTCAGGTAAGTCCTATCACCTGCATTATTCAGGAAGTCAGACGAGCTGATCACAATGGTCCCTTCAGATTTACAATCTATGTTCTGCAATCTATTATTTTCTCATGTAGAGACCCACTTCTGCAATCTTTCACCTTGCTCTTGCACTAGTGCAGCTCCAGTGGGGTTAATGAGGTTGAGACCACCAGTGATTATTGAACGTTGGGGCTCGTATTACTATGTGTCTAAACCTTTTAAGACAGTGTTTTCTTACAAGGTTGCTGAAAATAGTAGCCCTGTCTACATCTGGAAAACAGGTTTAGCTCAGGGGTTCTGGAGACATCTGAAGTTCTCTGCTAAATCAAGGTTTTGGACATTTGGAGGAGCAGTGCATGGTGGGGAAATGACACACATTCAGCTGAGAGTTTTGATTACACAGACTGTGGATAAAATGGAGTCACGCCATGCATCAACAGTAACGCCTAGAAGCCCAAACAAAATTGTACTAGACTCTATATAAACAATGATTTGGAAACAAACAGTTTGTTAATTATTTTTATTTATACAGCTTTCCAGTTCCCATATAAGACTGAATATAATATTCTGTCAGTTTTGAATAAACCTAAAATAAGCTTTAATTATTAGAAATTATTTATTGTAATTGATTGCTGTATTTTGCTATGTCAGTGCTATATGCTAAACTACTACAGTGTCCCAAATACACCTGCATTATAGGTGGTGCTGATAGCATTGCCCTATTATTAAGGTTGCCCAACTCTTGTAAGATCCTATTTTCATTTGCTGACAACTTTGTCAAATTTTAACCAGTCAGGCTGAAATATTCCAGGTAAGGTGTCTGTCTCAAGCTGAATATTTTGGATAAATTTCAGCTCAATGAGTTCAGTCACTTATGAGAATTGGGCTAGGGAAAAATACATTGTTTTCCCCTGTTAAAAATTCTGTCCATCCTTTTTTGAAAAGCTGTAATGTCCCCAGGAATTGGTGCAGGGACTTCAAATTTGGAAGGTGTGTGGTGTTTGTGTCAAGGATCTGCTTTTCACAACCCCAGTGGAAATTAACCCACATTTGGCCAAAATATAAGCCTTTGAAAAACTGTAGTTTGCCCATGGCCTGTAAGGATTTCTTTGACTTTAGCAGCTGTTATCACCAAAGATTCCATCTTCTCTGAGCATGCTTCAACCTTTCACAGCTACAAGTGGTGACCAGAGTGCACTTGTGCCATCCACAGAGAGTGACGGAGCATGCTCCCTCCAGCCCAGGGCTGCAGAAGCAAAGCCAGAGTTTCCCTGTAATTGCTGCTCCAGGCCAGGATGGGGCTGGGCACCAACATTAAGCACAAGCAGCATGTCTCTCCTGGGCTCTGAATGACACTCTCTTCTGGCACCCAGGCAGCCATCTGATTGAATGCAGCAGGGACAGGGAGAATGGAAAGGAGTAGATTGGGGCAAAGAGTCTGGGGAGATTAGGACTAGAGATGGAGGAAAAGAAACTGGGACTGCTTGGCCAAGGAGATGGGGACAGGAAGCAGAGGGTTTGAGGCTGAGATTGGGAGCTGATGAGGGAAACGGATGGAGGGGAACTGTGAGCCGATTGTCCGGAGGGATAACACTGAGATCAGATGAAATGCCAAGGGGAGGTTGGGAGACTGGACCTGGCTGGAAAAGGACACTGGGGCTAAATAGAAAGTATGGGAGGAATGGGGGCAGAAGGGAGGGGAGCCAGATCTAACAAGGACCTGGAATGGCTGGGAAAAGGGACTGAGAATGGCCCTACTGGGTCAGACCAAAGGTCTGTCTAGCCCAGTATCCTGTCTTCCGATAGCGGCCAGTGCCTGGTGCTCCAGAGGGAATGAACAGAACAGGTAATCATCAAGTGATCAATCCCCAGTCACTCATTCCTGGGTTCTGAAAAACAGAGACTAGGGACACCTTTCCTGCCCATCCTGGCTAATAGCCATTGATGGACCTATCCTCTATGAACTTATCTAGTTCTTTTTTGAACCATGTTATGGTCTTGGCCTTCACAACATCCTCTGGCAAGGAGTTCCCTGAGTTTCACCATTCCTCTGCTGTCAGCAAACAGCTGTGAAACCTGCTGGCAAAGCATGAATTTCACCCCCCTCTACTCCTGGTCCACATATAGAAGATGACACCTTATTACTGGTGCTATCAATTACTCAGGTACCTCAAGTACGAAATGTCTGCACAATGAATCTAAAGGTTCTGCCCTGGTGATGAACCATGTGTGTGTTGATAAGAAACCACATGAAGGAATTTCTGTGTTTTTCATTTTACTTTTTGAAAAGCCCAGGAAATTACACACACAAACATACAATAAAAGAACATTATTAAGGTTGCAAAGTCAAGCAGTCAGAAGTTAGGAAATACCAAAATAAAGGTTTCCTATGCAACCTTAATTCAGTCCCCTTGTATGTATGAAATATTTGACTTCATTTCTCTGTGCTCAAGCTTCCCATCAGTAAAAAGGGATTATGCCACCCCCTCACTTCACAGGGGTTTTGTGAAGATTACTTGTTTGTGAAGCACTCAGATATTATTGTGGTAAGTGCCACAGAAAAGCCAACAAGAAATTAAAATTCTGTCTTCAGAGTGAGGTTTGAATAGTGTGTCAAAGTATGCCATTGAATGATGAGGAGAAAACAAAATATTGGATGGCTGCTCATTAAGTGAGCACCATCCATTCTGTGCAGTGAATGAGGTAGGGCTGCTTGACTTTGAAACTTTAATAATGTTCCTCGAACATAGTTTTTGTATGTAATTATAAATATAATAAGTTTCTGTCAACATTTTACAGCACCCACATTAAAAATATGGCACAGGAATAAATAAATACCTTGATTAAAAATAATCAGCACTGTTTTAAATTTGTAATAGTCAGCAGTACGGGGGTTTTAATAGGCAACTAACTTCACCTTGAATGTTGCCTTGAAATATGTATTAACTGATTATGCTAAACAATCTGTTCCACCTCATATTTAGCTGTGCCACTGAGTACATTCCCCAGACCTGAAGAAGAGCTCTGTGTAATCTCTGTCTTTCTTACCAACAAAAGTTGGTCCAATAAACGATATGAACTCCATCCACCTTGTCTCTCTAATATCCTGGGACTAAAACCACTGCATACAGCAGTATGTTTGTCTTTCATACTCAGTATCTTTATGTTTACTTCAGCAAGAGAAAGGGTGCAATAATATAAACTAGTATTATAAAGTCACAGAAATAGTCACAGTAAAAAAGGAAAAAGTTTGTGGTTTTAAAATTGCAGAAAGCATAACCAAACAATCAAAGCAACTTTAACCATCCGAAAAAATTATAATTATAGCCCAAGTCAAAGCTGACAAATTTCACAAGGTTCTCATGATGAAAATGGTAAATAAGAGCTGTCATGCTTTGATGAAAAAGGATAGAAAACCACACAAAAGCATTCATTGTTTCAAATATTCTTAGCTCTATAATTATTTTCTAGTGACTAAAGTAATTAATTTATAAATAGGGCCTAAAATGTTGATACAGTAATTCATGAAATGAAGAAAACAACATGCCAAATAGATCTATAAATAAATAATGTTAAAAAAGAGCATCTGTCAATCTGAGTCAAGCCCCTGAATATACAAAAAGTCAAACAGTAAACCGCTTCACAGAGTAATTTGCCCAATACGGCACACCAAGTTCAAACTTTTGTTCTTATTTTCAATGCCCTGTACCGCTTTTGTCTCCTATTACAATTCTCTTCCCTTTCCAATATTCCATAAGCCTCACCAAGTGATGTGAGCGTTGACATCCTTTTCACTTCTTCTCCAGCTCCATACTATTTTCAATACAGATTCAAATACATAGGAGAGATTCAAAATCCATGCTCACCAATAAAATTTGAAAGATGATTCACAACAAAAAAACCCTTCCATTTTCTTGTTATATGTAATAAATATGTTTGGGATATGTGCAGTTCTCACAAGTAAAGCCAGAAATGCAGGTCATCCCAAAAAAGTATCAATGAAAACCTTTATTACACTATCATATAGTCTGTATATGGTACAGAAATGTTGTGGACTACTTTTGCATCATTTCCGCTGTAAATGTGACTCTCTTAGTTACCTTGGGTCCAACTGCACATTGCTCAGAGGGAGCTATAAGAACTTAGAACCATGAAAAAAGTAGCTTTATTATGCCCCCAAATGTCATATTTTTAAGTTCCAGTGTCTCCAGTCTTTACAAGTGGTGTTTCCACCAATGGAAAGCTGGGTTTCTTCCATTTCTGGTGATCTAAGGTTCCCATTTTTAGCCTAGCAAGATCATGTTATAACAGAATTTAAACCATTTACTGATGGAGGACTAAATATTACCTGTCTTGGGCCTTAGGTCAGTGTAATTTGGGGAGAATAGGATAAAACATGTCTTTAGCCTGGTGCTTTAAAACTGGCAGCTGTTTGAAGATGCTCAGAGGTATAGAATGTTACAGTATGTCCCAGCGAAAATTGATTAGTTGGAAAAAAGGTCAAATGCATGAAAACTTGAGAATCTACATGATATATAAAATGTATCATATGCTTCTCAAATTTACTACATGGATCTCTTGCCACCATTTTTTTAAGAAAACATATGAGATTTTTCTTTTTTTAGTATGTCAAAATCAACAGAATTCTTTTACTCTTTTGCCTTCTTAACAGAAGCTTGAGCAAGTGTAAGTTCTGCTAAATGAACAAACTTCCTTCCAAGTAGAAATCTGTGAAATCTACTAATCATTAGAGTTGGTTACTGCCTGCCAGATTTGACAAAGTAAAGCCACCTCTGACATCTAAAATCAGAAGCTTCTAGCTGGTGTGTGGTACAACAAGAGTGGTTTGTATAAAGTAGAGTATAAAACCACTTTCAACTGACAGTCAGATGGATAATAATTTTGTTATAAGCATCGCAACGAGAATCTGTAAGAGCCCGTCAAACACATATTAACTATGCAAGCACTTAAATGGAAGTAACAGCTGATCATTGAAAGAAACACAATCTCATCTTTTGGATGTCTTTAAAGTACGTTAAATGACAGATTATAGCGTTGTTTTGCCTAGGAGTAAAAGGCAAGATCAGGGTCATAAGTCAGAAACAAAGAGTGCAGTATCTACCATCTTCATTTTAAAACCACTTATAAGTTTTTTGTAGCTTTAGCTTTTTACAAAGACAGAATCCTCAAGGACAAAGGTGGAGAGAAATTTTGCAAAATATACATGCTAGCATACTGTGTAAGTATCCAGCCAGTTGCAGCCTGAAGACATGTAGAATGCAAGCACTATACACATACAACAGTCTGAAACTTGGTGAACAAAGTTTATTTTTCACTATACTTTTAAGAACTGTTCTCCCCGTGCATTGCATTGCCATGTAAATATTGTCGTTCATAGAATCATAGAATATCAGGGTTGAAAGTGATCTCAGGAGGTCATCTAGTCCAAACCCCTGCTGAAAGCAGGACCAATCCCCAACTAAATAATTCCAGCCAGAGCTTTGTCAAGCCTGACCTTACAAACCTCTAAGGAAGGAGGTTCCACCACCTTCCTAGGTAACTCATTCCCCAGTGCTTCACCACCCTCCTAGTGAAAAAGTTTTTCCCAATATCCAACCTAAACCTCCCCCACTGCAACTTCAGACCATTACTCCTTGTTCTGTCATCTGCTGTCACTGAGAACTGTCTAGATTCATCCTCTTTGGAACCCCCTTTCAGGTAGTTGAAAGCAGCTATCAAATCCCTCTTCATTCTTCTCTTTCTCAGACTAAATAATCTCAGTTCCCTCAGCCTCTCCTAAGTCATGTGCTCCAGCCCCCTAATCATTTTTGTTGCCCTCCACTGGACTCTTTCCAATTTTTCCACATCCTTCTTGTAGTGTGGGGTCCAAAACTGGACACAGTACTCCAGATGAGGCCTCACCAATGCCAAATAGAGGGGAATGATCACATCCCTCGATCTGCTGACAATGCTCCTACTTATACAGCCCAAAATGTTGTTAGCCTTCTTGGCAACAAATTCCTTTATTTTTTCTAAAGAAAAGTAGCGTGTGTTGTCAGTGAATCCAGTGTCCAGAATCTCCAATCTAGGAAAGTGGACCTTCAATTTGCCAATCACTGACTTCCTTCTGTATCAGGTAGGGCATTGACCTCCACAAATTTTAATAGTCCACTGTTTTCGAGTTCTGTTTTTCACTGAGGGTAAATTAGTCCATGCCTACCTTTTCCCATGGTCGGATGGACAGCTCATGCTGCAATACAGTCTCTTTCTGCTGGTGGTTATCAGATGGCTGACAGGGATCACACCCTTGTATTAAGGAGTCGAGTTGGCTATACATTCACAGCCAGTAAACACACTCTTGAGCCCGTCTAAGACAGCTGTGAATGCCCAGGTGTAAGGCATGTATTTTTTTTTTTTTGCATTACATCTTTACATAATGAGGCAGGGACAACAGCTCTCTGGCCTCAAAATATGATTCCATGCTGAACACTCAGCTCATCTTTAATTTGAAAATATGGTTCTGCTCCTATCAGTGCCTGGCTTTTGTCTACTAGCCACCCTGCTGGTATCACTCTCTTGACTGCTGTAGTTGGATGACCTTTTCCGTAGCCTCTGTGGTTTCCATCAGCTTTGCTGTTGAAATTGTGAGACAATGCAGCATGTTAATGGATTCACTGTTCTGATTCCCTTACCCCAACTTACCAATTCTGGGTATATATGCCTGGCTAAGGGTGTCAATTAGCATCAGTAATCATCGTGGGTAATAGCAATACAATTCTGATGTTTACCATCTACCACCACAAACTTCAGCTGCTACCCTCAGTTATTTTTCAAGTTAGTTACTGTGAAATCACATTTTCCTACAGGCTGCATTATGATTTCATTACACATTATTAGGTTGTGCCTGCTCTTTGTAATAGGTGTGTTCAAGTCCAATTAACCCAGAAGAATCACATTAAGGTGGCCTCACTATCCAGCTGAAATCACACCAGGTGTTTCCCTATTAACATTGTTGCACGCATGTTCCTTGCTACTTTCCTGGCCCAGCAGCCTCCACCTGATATGCTCTTGGACTCAAGGAAAGAGTTATGATGTCAACACCACTGTCTGATGTTCCAACCCCCTTTTTTACAAGTCTGACTGAATCTTTCTGAGATCTTCCTCTGCCTTCGCACACACTGCTACATAGTTCAGATTCCTTGTAATGCTGTCCTAGTGAGGGGCACTTCTCCTTTACTAACTTATGCTGTCTTCCTCTGTAGGAATAAAGCATGTGTGTGTGTGTGTGTGTGTATGTATGCACGTGCATGTGTGCATATGTGTGTGTTTAAAGAAGTTTCTTTGCAAAAACTCTGAGTTCGTAGTTGTAACTATCATGTCCCCAAAGGGTTAAACTTTAAACTGGACTACCAATGAAGGAGGAGTGCTGGAAAAGGGTGTTCTACTATTTGCCAGACAGCAGTAGAACACCTCATGCTGCAAATGTGTGTCACCAGTGAGGAGAGATGCTTTTTTCCATATACATTTTTCTATATCATATGGACAAGTTAGGACTCCTTCAGAGACTTGTCTCCTTCAATTTCTCCCTCCCCAGCCTTAAACTCTATGAATCTACTAGGAAGGGGGGGGATTGAATCTGGGTCTTCCAATCCCATGTGAGTGCTCTAACCATTGAACTAAAACTTATAAGTACCACTACCTGCTCCTTCTCCATTCTTTTGAATGGGGGCCCAATTAGGTAGGCACACTCATAGGATGCCTACAGGATTGGCCCCCTAGGCAAGTTGAGTGGCTGAACACCTGTCTTCCCTGGTTGGTGAATCACTCTGGGACTTAGGCATCCAGACACCTAGAGTGAGGAAACAGTGTACATGCCCAGAAGCAAAAATGTAGGTGCCTACAGGATTCGGCAGAAGTTCTGTGTATCACAGTGAGGAACTTGGGCACATAAATCTGGGTTTAGCACTTATCTAGCTTCATGGATTCCACCCTAAATAGTCTGATGGTTATGCGTGCAGCAAGGCAGGCACCTCACCCATTGCTTCAAGAAACTACATAGGAGCCTAATCCAAGAGATGGGTTCCCATATATGGATCACTAGCAGTGCTAGATGCCTCCTTACAGCCTGGATTTATGTGCCTATCTTTGAGAAAGTGGCAAGGCTTAGCACTTTGGCATCCCCCATTGGTTAGGTTAGGCAGCTCCCTGCCTAGCATGCTGTTTTTTATGGATCCCATTCTGAGGGCCTAACTCTCCCCATTCATTGTACAGGGAGCCTAGGTTTCTAACTCAACTGTGTGGATCACAGTGTTGTTACTGTGATTTTCTAAGTGCCTATAATTTAGGCTCCCATGATGCTCCACATTACAATGTCTAAATCCCTCCGTGGATTCCAGCCTCGGTCACTAATGATGTATCTGAGGCTACTCTACTCTAAATGAAGCTTGAAGTCAGATAAGCTAATTTTTTAGTCCCTAAAGAATCATCTTAAACAAAGGTCATTGAGCCTCTTATGATGCAATTTAAAGGTTCAACTAGTAATTTCTTGATCAAATATTAGTATTTTTGATTGCTCCCAGAAGAAATGCAATTTATATGTAAACTTGGCACTCAAGTCAAAGGCCCAGCTGTTGCCTGATATAATCAGTGTATAATATTCTAATCCCCTGAACTCTGACTCAGCATGCATCTGCTCTCCACAAACTTTTTCAACGTTTTCGAAAATATATTCCACACTCAGTCTCCCAACACAAAAAAACCTTTGCACCTCACAGCATGTAATTGTGAAAAACTACACTCTACTGACTGGGGTTATAAAAATCTGAGAAAGAAGAAATCCTTTTTTGGTATAGTGAATCAGAATGATAGAAAAATGACTATTTATTGTATACAGTATAGAAAATGTTATCTTCATTTTATGGACGGATTGGGCAACTGCCAAGACTCCAGTTTATTCTACTCATATTCCTTTTTTTTGCTTTGCCCCAGTGGCCATCTATGGGGCAGAGGAAGGATCAATATTGCTCATCTAGAGCCCACTGAGGCTATTTACTTGCTTCAACAACTGGTGGGTGTGTCATTAGTGACCCAAAATACTGTCTTTTATCCAAGGATGTAGGGGAAAATTTTCAAACATGTCTGTGTAGAGGACTCCGAGGAGCACCATGTGTCATGGTGAACCAGATCCTTTGCGCTTCAGTGCCATCCGCTATCCACTTTCATTCCAGGTGGAATTAGGATAATCAATGGGACACAGTAATACCAGAGTATAAAAATATATTGGAAGGGCAGAACAGGTCATGCTGGTGGGAGAGTGGCACTATATGTGAAAGAAAGCATAGAATCAAATGAAGTAAAAATCTTAAAAGAACCAAACTGCACCACAGAATCTCTGTGGATAGTAATTTCATGATCTAATCATAAGAATACAGCAACAGGGATATATTACTGAACACCTGACCAGGATAGTGATAGTGAGTGTGAAATGCTCAGGGAGATTAGAGAGGCTATTAAAATAAAAAACTCAGTAGTAGTATCCTCATATTGACTGGGTACATGTCACCTGAGGATGGGATGCAGAGATAAAGTTTCTTGACACCGTAAATGACTGCTTCTTGGAGCAGCTAGTCCTGGAACCCACAAGAGGAGAGGCAACTGTTGATTTAGTCCTCAGTGGAACACAGGATCTGGTCCAAGAGGTGAATATAACTGGACTGCTTGGTAATAGTGACCATAATGTAATTAAATTTAACATCCCTGTGGTGGGAAAAACACCACAGCAGCCCAAAACTGTAGCGTTTCATTTCAGAAAAGGAAACTTCACAAATATGAGGAGGTTAGTGTGAGGGAAAATTAACAGGACATAAAACTCAGGTCAAGGCCCTGACTTTGGTCAAGCTTGCCTGCAGGCCATAAACTGAGACCCTGCTTGCTTGTGTGTGTCAAGTGGTAGGAGAAGTCACAGTGGAAAAGTCCCCAGACAGAACAAATTTGTAATAAACCAAGCTTAGGAAAAATATAACCGCAATAGCATTGTTAGAAAAGTCAAACCGCAAACGAACTAGACTGTGAGTAACAATAACAGGAAAAGCCAAATAAGGAGGGTGATTGTTCTTTTTGCTTTTGATCTGAATTGATTTTGTAATGTATTCCAAATAAAGTAATTAATATAGAAGTATGTGTAATTCGTCTATGGTTTTAAGCTTTAAAAAGCGTGTGTGTTCCTGAAATCAGGGGGCAGCTACTGGGAGTCGTTACCCCCCTACACTTGTATCAATAATGGAGCCTCAGGTTGATCTGATCCAAATTCAGCATGGGGTTGATTTTCCACAAGAGTAAAATTTTACCAAAAGTAAAACCCCTGCAAGCTGCATTGAAACTTTCTAAAGATACCATAATAGAGGCTCAACTTAAATTTATACTCCAAATTAAAAAACAAACTAAGAGGACCAAAAAAGTGCCACTGTGGCTAAACAACAAAGTAAACGAAGCAGAGAGGTGCAAAAAGGCATCCTTTAAAACGTGGAAGTTAAATCCTAGTGAGGAAAATAAAAAGGAGCATAAACTCTGGCAGATGAAATGTAAAAATATAATTAGGAAGGCCAAAATGTTTTTTGAAGAACAGCTAGCCAAAGACTCAAAAAGTAATAGCAATTTTTTTAAAGTATATCAGAAGCAGGAAGCCCGCTAAACAACCAGTGGGGTCACTGGACGATCAAGATGCTAAAGGAGAGCTCAAGGACAATAAGGTCATTGCAGAGAAACTACATGAATTCTTTGCATAGGTCTTCACAGCTGAGAACGTGAGGGAGATTCCCAAACCTGAGCCATCCTTTTTGGGTGACAAATCTGAGGAACTGTCCCAAATTGAGGTGTCATTAGAGGTGGTTTTGGAACGAATTGATAAACTAAACAGTAATAAGTCACCACGACCAGATGGTATTCACCCATGGGTTCTGAAGGAACTCAAACGTGAAATTGCAGAACTACTAACTGTAGTCTGTAACCTATCATTTGAAACTTCTGTACCAAATGACTGGAGGAGGATAACTAAAGTGATGCCAATTTTTAAAAAGGGTTCCAGAGGTGATCCTGCCAACTACAGGCCAGTAAGCCTGACTTCAGTAACGGGCAAACTGGTTGAAACTATAGTAAAGAACAAAATTGTCAGACACATAGATGAACATAATTTGTTGGGTAAGAGTCAACATGGTTTTTGTAAAGGGAAATCATGCCTCACCAATCTACTAGAATTCTTTGAGGAGGTCAAAAAGCATGTGGACAAGGGGGACCCAGTGGATATAACGTATTTAGATTTTCAGAAAGCCTTTGAAGCAAAGTAATGGTATAAGAGGGAAGGTTCTCTCATGGATTGGTAACTGGTTAAAAAATAGGAAACACAGGGTAAGAATCAATGGTCAGTTTTCAGACTGGAGAGAGGTAAATAGTGGTGTCCCCCAAGGGTCTGCACTGGGCCTAGTCCTTTTCAATATATTCATAAATGATCTGGAAAAAGGGGTAAACAGTGAAGTGGCAAGATTTGCAGATGATACAACATTGCTCAAGATAGTTAAGTCCCAGGCAGACTGCGAAGAGCTACAAATTGATTTCTCACAACTGAGTGACTGGGCAACAAAATGGCAAATGAAATTCAGTGTTGACAAATACAAAGTAATGCACATTGGAAAACATAAGCCTAACAACACATATAAAATGATGGGGTTTAAATTGGCTGTTACCACTCAAAAAAGAGATCTTGGATTCATTGTGGATAATTCTCTGAAAACATCCACATTGTTTTGGGGAAAGGCCACAAAATAAGATGATTTTTTTTGAGATTGCTAAAGCGGTGATTGGACCCAGAGATCTTGGATTTACAATTTTTAATATAAATATTTTGCCACACTTCAAGGCTCATCTACAACGTGATGAAATGTCCTGCTGCCTGAATATGGAAGTCAGTTACTCATATCTGTGCCCAAGTCTCCATACTGATTTTCTGTTTGCTTCTGGGTGCAGATTGAAGCATTGGTGATGATCTCTAAAGTTCTGGACAGTTCACGTACTCCTCTCCCTGGCCCACCTGCTTAAGGGCTAAAAGGGCAGAACACAGACTGCAGTTATTAAAAGCAGTTAATGCACACACTAGGAACCCTTCCTCTGTATATATGCCAACTTTTACAACCCTTTGGAAGTATAAATAAATTAGATACATGCTTCCTAAAACATGCACCATTGCCATCTGCTTCTTATGATGATTGTGGCCACAAACTGTGGCTTCCTTAGAGTCAAGCAGGAGCTGCTATCCACATTGTCCCATGCAAACGGCAATACTTACTGACATGGATGCTGATGAAGCTTCTGAGCTCTGCAGCAACCATTGAGGAATCTCCAATCTCTACCCAGTGAACTTCCAAGTTCTGAACCAGTCAGTATGGTTCTGAGCTCTGGACTAGCTAGTGCAGGGATTCCAAGTCAAGAATGTACATGAAGGTGTCATGAATTCTTTTTAAAATATCCCTGAAAACAAAGAAAATTTCCAGGCAAATATTTTCATGAAGATAGAGTCAAGACAATAATAGTGTTAGGTAGTTCATGTATATTTTGACAATACAAACTTCTCAAGTCTAAGAAATTCAAAGTTAACATTGTAATGTGTATTAGTTAATATTACCACTACACTTGACAATATTCTGAGTTTTTTAAAGTATGGAAATGTACAACAAAGTATCCCTGTAGTGGGTTAGTGGTCATCTCTCCCCCTCTGGCTCAGTGGGAAGCCACTCAGTCTCACTACACCATGCGGCCCCCACTCAGTTTTAGGGGATTAGTGATTCAAGAGCTGGGGCCAAGATCCCTCTGGCAGAATATAGCAGGGCAAATCAACAGTCTCGGGGCTCCGGCCCTCAGGCTGGGCAGATTAACCAAACAGTCTTACGACTCAGGACCTCAGATAGGGTAGAGCACAAACAATCTAGGGCTCAGGCCCTCGGGCAGGGCGGAATTAGGGTGACCAGGTGTCCGGGTTGGGAAATAGCTGGCATGTCCAGCTCCTTGCCTTAGGGGTGGCCAGGGGCGTCCACGTGCTGCCCTGCCCCCTACCCAGAGACGCAGTTCCCATTGGCTGGGTCATGGCAGGGGAGGAACTGCTGCCCAGCCCTCTTCTCCCCCTGCTCCTCGTGTGGCTGGAGTCGAGCTGTGGCATACCGTGGTTTGTCTGTCATCTCATCACCAGCACCTAGGAGTTCGTGGTATGTGTATCTCCATCTCAGAGTGCTGGGAATGGGGCTGCACCCCATCCCCATCCCCATCACTGCATCCCTCCTTGTCCCACCCCCACACCACCATCCCCCTCACTGCATCCGTCCCTGTCCCAACCCCCCATACTCCATCCCACATTACTGCATCCCTCCCTGTCCCAAAGCCCCAGCACCCTCATCCCCCTCACTGCATCCCTCCCTGTCCCATCCCCCCACTGCATCCCTCCCCATCCCACCCTGCACCCTCATCACTGCATCCCTCTCTGTTCCACCCCCAACACCATCACTGTATCCTTCCCCATCCCAACCCCCTGCACTCCCATCCTCCTCACAGCATCCCTCCCTGTCCCACCTCTCTTGCCCCCCATCCCCCTCACTGCATCCCACCCACCATTCCCCTCACTGCATCCCTCCCCCGACCCATCCTGTCCTGCCCCCAACACCTACCCATCCCAGCACACCTTACAGCGCTCTCCCACCCATCCTCTCTACATCCTAGAGCTGCCAACCCCGTGTCCCTCATCCCCCACAGCCCTGCAACCCATTCACCTTCATACACTGCTGCACTCCCATTATGTCCCTATACACTCCTGTGCTCCACATCCTCATGCACCTGTAGCCTTCTGCCTCCCCCGGCATCCCCATCCACCTCACATACCCCCTCCTCTTTCCTTCACTGCTCCCTCTCACCCCTACTCTGCTCTTGTCCTTGGCCTCTTTCCCTCCCCATCCTGTCTCCTCCCCCCTCCTCCCATCTTTTTCCCTCCAGCCCACCCTTCACCCTTCCCGGCTGGATGATTTAGCCAGCCCCTGGAAAAGCATATGAAAAAATGTCTCTATGTAGGCAAGTGTGTGCATGCATGCATTGTATGTATGTAAGAGACTGTGTGTCTTTGTGTAGGGAGGTGTATATATTGTGGCATGTGTGTATACCTGTGCGAATAAAATTTGCAGCCAAACTCTTTGACTTTTATTCCTTTTGCTGGCTTGTGCACAAAAAAATTGATGACCTAAAATATGTGTGTATTCATTTCATAACAAATTTTTAAAGAGAAGGGATCTCTAAAAGACATGTATTATTTCTTAAAAAGTGAATGTTGTCGACTAGTAATTGCAGAAGAGCCAGTGTATCATATATTTCTCCCCACCTCTGTCTAGCTACATTATAAACTCTTTGTTGCAGACTCTCTCTTTTTATGTGTATGTCCAGCACTCTGGAGCCATGATTTTAGTTGGGGTCTCTAGGCTCTAAACAACTCTTTGTTGCAGACTCTCTCTTTTTCTGAAATTAGAAAGTTAGCAACCCTAGGCAGAGGACAAAGAATCTAGAGCTCAGGCCCTCAGGTAGGGTGGAGTGCAGTGCAGTTTCCGCTCCAGGGTCCGCAGTGGCCTGGAGATGTCTGCGCCCTGGCTCAGAGACAACTGGGTTGAAGGCCCTGCCTTTTATACTTCTTGTCCCACCACTTAGTTTGCAGCAGGAGGGGTGAGCCTGGCCTGGCTCCACCCACCAGGGATCACAGAGTGGCTCCTCCCCCTTTGGTCCAGTGGGAGGCCTCTCCGTCTCACTTCAATCCCAAACAACAGATTCTGCTTCCAGATTCATACTCATGAGGAGACCTTACACCAGTACACCATACATCTTCACTGACAATGAGAGCCACATATCCTCACCATATTGTACCATCTACAACACATTCACTACTCCCCTAATACATTTTCACCACTCATCCATTGCATGCCACTGACATGACAACAGAGCATCCTCCAATTCGCACTCTATTCCGGGGTTCTCAAACTGGGGATTGTGACCCCTCAGGGTGTCACCAGGTTATTATGTGGGGCGTTGCAAGCTGTCAGCCTCGAACTCCAAACCCCATTTTGCCTCCAGCATATATAACAATATTAAATATAAAAAATGTGTTTTTAATTTATAAGGGGGGGGGTCACACTCATAGGCTTGCTGTGTGAAAAGGGTCACGAATACTTAAGTTTGAGAACCCCTGCTCTATTCACAAGACACTAATGTTACACTTCATATACACAACAGTTACCATCCAAACTTTCCAATATTGTTCATTTACTTTAAACATGGGAATTTTGCAACCATTTTAACCCTTTAATATCTACATTGGTCTGGCTCTCAGTGGCCATGGATAGCTTATATCCCACATACCCTCTTTTGTTTAACTACATATACTCTGCTACATGAGTTCTTCTGTGGCTGCAGACTCCTGAAAATCTATAGATGAACCACTAAATTTGGGGTGACCATATTTCCCTATGCTGAATATGGGACACCTGGTAAAATTACTCATATTCAAGCAAGTTCAATGGCAATCAGTCAGAACTATGCAGTACAAATGTTCAAATTAATATCAAGTTGACATCAAGTTGAGCCCGTTAAAAATAAATACTTATTAGTTGGATTCTTTTTATTTACCTTCTTATCTTTAAGGCTTAAGTGTTCATAAAGGGAGAGGAGACATGCACACACACTCTAAATCACCTCTCTCACACAGGGCGAGTGACCAACCGACCCTCCCTTCCCTGCCAGGCACTCTCCATCCTCCACGCCTGGCTAGGCCCCTGGGATGGACTCATTTCTCCTGGATACCTGGTGCTGTATCTTCCCAAGGCAACACATGGGGAGGGCACGCAGGGTCACATGCCCCCTCTCCTCAGATTTCTGCCAGAGTTCACCAGAATGTGGCCAGCAGCAGCCTTTTGGCACTGTATGAGAGAGAAGGGATGGGAGCTGCTTCCAGCCGCTGGGGGAGGGAGGGGAGGGATGCACTGGCCCATGTCTTTGCAGAGCTCATCTTCCCCTCCCCATCCCCTTCTCCCTTGTGGCTGGAAGCAGTTTGTCCCTTCCCACTTGCACAGTGTTGAAAGGCAGCTAACACCTCCAGGCTGCTGCTGGCCACCAACATAACCCAGCCGCCTCCTGCTCCCCAGCTACAGCGTGGGCAGGAAGGGGTTATGCCCTAAGGATGCATTGTGCATCAGGGCCCCGGGAACCTGACTACAGGGGCTTCAGTGAACCCAGTCAGAGAGGTGGCTCAGCAGGGGAGGGTGCCTAGGGGACAGAGCAGCTCTGCTCTCCCTGTGGGCAGGACCCAGGGCAGGAGGGAGGGGGGTTAAAGAAAGTGCTAAGCCCCTGCCTGTGGGGCTGTGGTGGAGCCTGCCGGGTCGGGGCTGAAACAGGCTGGAAATTGCTCCCCCCACCACCACTCCAGAGCTTAGCTGAGGGTGGAGAGGCTTTCCTGTGACAGTGCTGTGAGGGGCTTTGGCACGTGCAGGACTTGGCTCCTTCTGGACAGTGACCCAAGCTGGAGTGTCTTGGGCTTTCCCGGGGTGCCAGCCCAGCCAGAGACTGTGGTGAGCTGACCACTCCAACCAGGGGCTGGCTCTCCGCACAGCGCTGAGAGCAAGTCGTGCCCCATCAGGAAGGGTGGGGGTTATGGAATAGCAGCGGCGCTGGAGTGAAGGGACAAATAAGGAAGAAGACAGCAAGAGTGGAACTCGTAAAGGGTTGATGGGTGGGCAGCAGAGATGACACAAAACCAGTCACCACCTGGTGCCTGCCTGCACTCACCCACCACCGCAGCTCACAGCCAGTATCGGCTGGAAAGAGGACTGGGGGATAGGGCCCCATTGTCTGAGACCTAGCACACAGCAGAAGCCATGCTTACAGACCAGCAGGGGGATGCGCCAGCCCCACATGCTGCATCTTCACCCTGCCACCAGCCTTGCACACCCATCCCCACTGTTGGCCACTGGATCACCCCACTCACCACTGGTATCCGGCCAGCAGCTGGGCCCACCAGGACTGATGGAGGGTAGACAGAAAATACGGGACAATTTGCCTGTTCTTAGAAAAAGGTCAAGACACCTGCAAGAGGGCTGAAATACAGGACTGTCTCTTTAAAAATGGGATGTCTGGTTCCCCGAACTAAAATATACAGGGATCAAGACAATTCCAGACACCAGAGTTTCTTGACAAATTGCCAGTGCAGTAGGATTTAACATACCAACAGTGGTACCAATCAAATATGTATCAATCTTATTTGGAGTATGCACAGGGTAGCAGGGTAATAGATATAGGTATTTGGGGAAACGTAATTCTGCATTTCAGTGCTTTACAATGTCTCTGACTTTGTGGTTGTCGTAGTTTATCATAGTTTGAACTATTTCTATATTATTTCAAAAATAGCATGTAATATCATGTGATGAACAATCAGTACAAGGGTTAGATCACCTGAAATGCTGCTACTACATATTATTATATTTTGTTGTGTAAGAGGTTGGATATTTGGATTCAGACTCTTCTACAGCAGCTTAGTTCTGGAAAAGATCATCTTTGCCTTTGAGTTTTGGCATTATAATATCTCACCTAGTTCTAAGTATTATTGTTGTTCTGTCCTCCCATATTCCTGTATTCTTCATTTATTTTGTCTGCCCTATACCATAATGAATATCAATACTGTGATGCTGCACTCCATATGTTTTATGGAAATATGCCTATGAGTGTAAATATGATGTAACTGGAATATGCTTTATGCAAAAGGTCTCTTGTAAGGTATCATTACAAAGCTTATAATCTACTGAGTGTGTTCATCATATTTTTATGTATGTATCATTCTTGTATCTAAAACTAGAAATATGAAGTATTACTCTGAAGTCCTATTGTAATTATGCAACGTGTGTGCCATTAATGGTGGGTTAGAATCTTGATGGCTCCCATTGACTAGGACAATTGGTTGTAAATGGCTCTGTTTACTTGCAAGCCCTCCTGCGTTCCCATGAGTCAAGCCAGAAAGAATGAAGGCTTGGGGTCTCACAGAATATGTCACTGTGTCACCTGGTACTGGAATCCATCTGAAACCTGGTGCTTTTCCTTTTAGAAGGAGGGGTGGGGACCCAGAGAGACAAAAGATTCCCGCCTTGTGCCAAAGCTATAAAAGGAGGTGGAACAGAACAAAGGGGCACCAGTCATGAGAAATCCCCTAGTAATCACCTGATCTGGAACTAACAAGGACTGCACCAGGGAAAGGATTGGGCCCAGACTAGGAAGGAATCTAGTCTGTGAAAGAAGCTTATTGGAACATCTCTGAGGGTGAGATATTACCTGTAATCAGTTTCTTAATGTATTAGGCTTAGACTTGTGTGTTTGTTCTATTTTGCTTGGTAACTTACTTTGTTCTGTCTGTTATTACTTGAAACCACTTAAATCCTACTTTTTATACTTAATAAAATCACTTTTGTTTATTAACTTGCCCAGAGTAAGTGATTAATACCAGGGGGGAGTAAACAGCTCTGCATCTCTCTCTATCAGTGTTATAGAGTATTATTTATGAGTTTACCCTGTATAAGCTTTATACAGAGTAAAATGGATTTATTTGGAGTTTCGATCCCATTGGGAGCTGGGTGTCTGGATGCTGGAGATAGGAGTACTTGCTGAGCTATTTTCAGTTAAGTCTGCAGCTTAGGGGGCGTGGTTCAGACCCTGGGGCTGTGTTGCAACAAGCTAGCATGTCTGGCTCAACAAGACAGGGTTCTGGAGTCCCAGGCTGGCAGGGAAAACATGCTCAGAGGTAGTTTCAACACATTAGGTGACAGTCCCAAGGGAGTCTCTGTGACCAAACCCGTCACAAATACATTGCAAAAAGAATCACTTTTTGAGCCTCTTTCACTGTGCATTGAATCCTTCCGACTACAATTGCTTCTTTGTGCAGGGATGATATTTTATTGTTATTAATGGCTCAAAGGGTTGAAGATATCATAATAGGAAAAACTGAGAAATCTAATGATCAAATTATATTTCATATATTGAATATTATTGCATTATATATATTATCACCCTATTAATCTGAACACAATCCAGAATTGGTAAATAAATGCACAAATTGACCTTATAATATAAAGTGGTTTGGGTTTTTTCTTCTTTTTAAATTCAGATGATTTCTGCCTATTTAATAATCTAGGCAAGAGGTCCCATTTTAAAACAAATAATCATTCCTTTCCCAAAGTGTTATGCATTTAAAATAAGAAGATTGATCTTTATAATTAACATTAAAAGAAAGAATTAGCATAAGTAGTATTATTAGTCCCTGTTATTTCCCAGAAATGCCATTAGGATTAGAGTATAAATTATTCAGAGATTAAGACTAGTGACATAATAAAATATAACTTCTCACCAGAACATCTAATGACACATTTTGGGTGAGAGGTCCTGTAGATCCTCTGTTGCAGTACCATAGGATGGGTAACCTGAAGCTCTGTGATCAATTCTTAGCTGGTCTTACTTAAAATATATATTATATTTGTATTTCTATTCAACGCTATTTGCACAGCAAAATTAGTTTTCTTATTTCCATTACACTCTCCTATTCAGTTGATGCAATATCATCTCGACACAGTTTTCCTGATTTCTGTGTATTTTTGCAGTTTTGATCCACTGTATGCTTATAAGCTGTTTTTGTCCCTATGTCATTAATGAAATAGTTGCAGCTCAGACCTAGGTGAACAATGCACCCAACTAGGATGCCATGCACTAGGTTGTGCCATCATCCCCACTGAGTTTTTGCTACTCCTGTGAGTACAAATGGGAAGCAACCAAATGGATGTGTCAAAACCAGCCTGGATGGAGAAAATCATCTGACTCGTGTTTCCTGAGTGGCAAATGGGGGGAGGGCCCCTCCACTTCTGCAATATTCCTAAAATGCTGTCTTCATTCCAAGCAGGGAGGATTGCTGTTGAACCATGGGCCCTGGAAACCCTCATGCTTCATTTTGTCCTAAGAGAACAGCAACCAGGGCATGGAACTAGAGATGTTTGCTCCAGGATGTAGACAGTGCAGGAGGTAGAGGACGCAATCCTGCTGAAGGGGAAGTACTGAGATTCTCTGAGTCCCCACAGTCACACTGACAGAGTAAGAGGGCGTACAGAAGGGAAGACTGCCTGGAGGATGAGGTTCCTATAGTTACAAGAAGATGAGCGAGCAACAGATTGAGGAGTCAGAGACAGGAAATTTAGAAAAGGAGTGACAGTATCAGTGTATGGGAGCCCTCAAGGAAAGAAGATTGGAGGTGGGAAAACAAGAGACAAAATAAGACTCAACAGGCAGAGAAGAGAAACAGTAAAGGTGTGCAGAAAAAAAAGAAAAAATAATGAAGGCAGGAGATCCTTTCCTTTGAATAGAAAAAAATGGAACAATAAGACAGAAAACACCAGAAAAAAGACAGCAACCTTAAGGTCACATTTTATTTATTTCATATTCCAGTATTCTGCTTTCACATACTGAAGCCAAGTCATTTTAAGATCTATCACATATTAAACTGTGATGCATATTTTCTCATCACAGGTCTTTTCCTTCCACCTTTCTTTTTGTCTCTCTCGTCCAAGAGAGACAGATCATGTGACTGAGTTATCCATCACTATCAGCATATGGTAAAGAGGCATTTTTAGGCACATACAAATACCAAAAGTTCTCTATGATGATGATGATGTAGTTCTCTTTACTTCATCAGGATTGCAGATCCATATCAATATTTTTTTGCCACAACTATAACCTAACTTTTTCTCTGTGTGTTCAGGGAAAGAAGAAACACAAATGAAGAAAGCTTAAACTGGCACAAAAACAACAACAGTTTGCAAAGCAGCACCGGTAACTATGAACACATCAAGCAGCTGGTTGTAGAGTCCAGTTCAAGGACCCCTTCCAGATTGCCTCATGAGGCTGGCTCTAACCACCTCAGCCTCCACCCTGCAGGCTTGTGTGCTCAGCTGATAGATTAAGATCTCAGAAAGGATCAAATTATCAACCAAGGAAATTAAGATGCTCTGGCCTTTACAGGGCCACACCTGTCAGGACACTCTTACAAGAGTGTCCCCGCTGGGAAAATTCCCACTGCCTGTATCAGATGCTGGTCCTGACCCTCAGTGGCAATAACGCTCTGTAAGAGGAGGTCAATCCTTTTCCTGCTTCTCCCTGCATCGCAGCAGATGCCCTAAGAATGGAAGCTATTAAAATTATATCCTTCAATGCTTTGAACTTAATAATAAAATAACATTAAGAAGGGCCTGCTGTGAGAGGCAGAGAAAGCTATAACAACAGGTCAGTTAATTAGCAGAGTGTTCCAGATACAAAACAGACTAGATATAATAGCTTGAAAAGGAAAAAAAAACAGAATAGGTCAGTCACACGGAAAAATGGATTAAAAATATTTCAACAATTTCAAAATGGAAGAATGAAATTAGGTACCTTATTAACAGATCAAACTGAAAAAGCACATATATACAAAGTAGAAATATTACAAGAAAGGGAATACGAGGGACCGACTTTTGGCCTGGATGCGAGCGGGGCAAAAATCCCCAATGCAAACATACCCAGCCAAAAACTACCACACGCTTCAAAGAAATGAGCACTGTTTTTTCAGAGTACTACCACAATTTGTATAAGTCTGAAAACCCAGAAACAGGCCAAAGCTACCAATATCTATGGGGAGCTAACATCTCAGTATTTATAGACTTGGATAGAAAAAGCTTATTAGCAGCAGTCATTCTGAATGAAGAGGTAGGGACAGATATCTTATATTTAAAATCAGGTGAAACCCAGCCCAGACAGGCATCCAGTGGAATTAATAAGACATCAAGAAAATGTTTTTTAAGCCCAATGACAGACGTTTTCAACTCTGTATTGAACGGAATAAGCTTCAGAAATCAATAAGATAAGGATACATAAAAGAGTTCTGCCTAAGCTAGCTAAAGATCTTGCTGTGTGTGCCCCTCTTATTCCCCCTACTAACCATGATGTAAAAAAAATATTGGCTATGGTTAAAAAAACCCTGCCTATGTATATATGCAGAGATGACAAACCCTTCTTAACAGACAAAATTAAACTACTGTTGGTAGTGATTCAGACTGTCTGGTCAGATAAAATCCATGTACAGTATTAACATTAGATGCTGAAAAACCTCTTGAGTAAGGTGGAATTTTTTGCTGTCTGCCTTTGAACAACACAGAATTGGACAGAACTTTCTTCGATTAATAAAAGCACTATATCACTAGTTTACTGCAAAGGTGAAGATAAATATTTTCATTTTATCTAGAGGCACCAGGCAAGGATGTCCTCCTCATTTCTGCACTGAACATGGAACCATTCAGCCAAAGAATCTCAGGCAATAACTGAACTCATGGAATAAAAATAGCAGGTACCCAAAATAAAATTGTACCTTTCTTAACCAATCTCCACAATTACCCTGAGTAAAAATGCATGAAATTGAATAGTTTTGGCAAGGTAAAAAACAAAACGCCTGGAAAATTTTGGCATTAAAATACAACTGATACCCATAACATTTGGATTCAGTGGGGGAAAAGATTCAATTAAATACTTCCGAGTATAGTTATTAAGTAATATACATCAGTTTACATGATCTTAATTGTACTCCATTATTTGGAGATATGGAACAGAACTATTTTTCCTAAACAGACTGGACAGTTACATTAAAAAACATTTTCTGCCTCAACTCACTCTTTTATTTTAAGTAACTTCTAATTATGATATCGGCCAAACTGCTTCAGGAATGCAAATGCAAAAAGATATTTCACCTCACATGGAAAAAACAAAACTCCACATAAATGTTAATACACTTTATAGAGCTGTCAAACTGGGAGATGGCAGTCCCAAACACTGAAGTATAATACCAACCCAGACAGTTAAGAGCTACTGTTAATTGGATTCCAAACTTAACTCAGACATACATTTTATTTCAGTTAGAACAGCAGAACTCTTTAGAACTAAACATTAACAAAGTGCCTTGGATTGTAGGAATAATCCATCTCTGAAAACCCAACAACAACTACTTTGCTGGCAAGGAATAAGACATTACACACACCGAGTAGTTTCTCCATAACATTAATTTGTGTAGAAGGCAACCTAAATTTAATTTACACACACAGAAAAACGGAGAATTTTGAAATCTGGGATGATTATGGAATACACAGAATAGGTCACATAACATGTAGACACTAAGAAGGTTTCTAAAAATTAAAGACTGTTTTGGACGCTCAAAACTACCTTTCTCCCAGTATTTATAACTCTGATGCTATATTTCTCATAAAACTTAACAGACCTTTATTTAAAAAATTACATTTTTAAATCACTAGTTAAAGGCTACCACTCTGCAAAAATATTGGCTCAGTAAGGATGTAAAGGAGAATGCTAATTTAATGGAGACATGAAATATGTTAGCAGAGAACTGTTATCATTGTGGTTTGGTGGATTAGCTTCTTCTGTATGTCATTATAAAGAGAAACTATTTTATATCAATAGTACTTTACTCATGCAAAACTTACAAATATTTATAAACAACCAATAACCTATCCTGGAGGGGATGTGGGAATATAGGAAACTTTACTGCTAACTGATAGGACAGTCCAGACACACATTATTATTGGAGCTGGATTACAGATCACATCAGTAACTGGATATAATCTTTTTAATGCCCCAGTAGTGTTTCATGATGGCTCCTGAAGGATATTAATTATCTATTAAAGTGTAAAGAAGCTGGGGTCATATTAATTTGGAACCGGTGAAAGAAAAAAATTCCCTTCTGTAAGTATCTAGTGAAACAGAGTTTGAGACACAGTCGTAGTAATGGATAAATTACCATATCAGATCAAGAGAGTTCCTAAATGGTAATACTATTATATATTTGGCCATTCTCCACAGAAAGGGGAAGAGGGTAAGAGAGAGAGAGAACCCTCTGAAAGGCGCTAGATCTAATTTTCATCTACTGAAGTCTACTTTTATCTATTGAAGTTCTTAATGCTAATTTAAGAAAGTTTCAGTCCTAAAAAGATAAGATGGGGGAAAATAAAACAAAACCCAAGAAAGTAAAAGTATATCTGAAATCAACAATAATAACCTATATTATGTTACCCAGTTTGAGATTTCTGACAGGGAATTGCCTATTTTCTTTCATTTGGAACAGCAGGAAAATATGGGCACAGTCTTTTCTGTATGAAATGAATGCACTAGAAAAAACAAAACTCACACACAATTAGTGTGTGTGTGTGTGTGTGTGAGAGAGAGAGAGAGAGAGAGAGAGAGAGAGAGAGAATTTGGAGTGGTCACTGGAACGCACGTAAAAATAACTAGAATAATAGATTTGGGATTTCTAGAAAACACATTCCTGAACTGTAGGGCAAAGTCCAAAAACCCATATTGTGCCAACCCAGTTCAGGTGGCAGGTCTCAAGGCCAGATAGAATGAGTACCTTATCTCCACTTGTTAAACTATGGGGGATTTCTTTAATGCAGAACACTTAGTCATCATGTTTGATGGTCTAGACTGACTCATTTATCAAAGATCTATAGTTAAATTTAATTTTCATGAGAGTGAAAGACAGCAGTGGCAGCAGTGCTCCCTGTTGCTGATCTGGGCCAGTTGTGGCATCCATCATTTCCACTACAGAAGGCATCATGTTCTGGCTGTGATTAAATTTGCTTTGACAAAGCAGTATGGAAATCTGATTTTCAATAGACTCCTGAATTTCATGTAGTCCTGACTAAACAGATACAGAGTCTAATGCTATATAGATGTCAAGCTGATAGCTAATTCATTGTGCCAGTCTAATCAAGCACCCATTAAAATATTACCTGTCCATAACAAGTAAACTGAAGAAATAGGAAGCTGTTTAAAAGTAAACAGAGTCAATAAAATAGAATGTGTCAAAGTTTATTTCTGCTGGTGTTCCAGCAACTCCAATCAGCCCCTGAACTAATGCAGCAGATGATTTCAGCTTCAGTTTGCCCAACAATCTTCTCAGATTAAAAGCCATCATCCAATTATTCCAAAGATCAAAGTTACAATTACTGACACTTTCCCTTCCGGGTTTGTCTTTCAAGAAGAACGAAGCAGAACTATCACATTAAGAACACAGCTGATTCCTGGAAATACTGTACCTATTCTGATTCCAGAAAAAAAACATCTTAATGCCTTGATTGATAGGGTACTGTAGTTACAGCAGAAGAGCTACAGATAGAAGAGATTAGCATTGGCAGGGATCCCAGCTGTTGATTTATTCCCTTTTGTTTCACCCTTCATGTATGAAACTGGGATATTGCCCGCTGCTCTTCATCAGCTTGTGTTCTGTGGACATGTCTACTTTCTCTGCAGTGCCTAAGTTCTTCTGTCAGCTGTCATAACCACACACTGGCATGATGTTCCTAAAATTTCTGCTTTCAGCACTCAGCCTCTTCACCACATAGCAAATCAACATGGTGTGGCAAGTGGTATTTACTGACTGTTCCTGTAAAAAGTCTGAGGAATCAGCCTAATGAATCTCTCTTTGTAAGAAAGATATCTAGAACTAAAGTAACTCTGATTCTAAATAGTAAAACCACCCTCTGGCCTTTTGACAGGCCCAAGTAGAGCAGTAATTAGAAAGGTTATGTTATGCTTAATTGAATTTTGATTAATAGTAAAACATGCTAATAGGCATTAGCAAAGGTTATGATTTTCCTCCCTGAATCAAATCTTGGGGGGGGGGAGAGGAGGAGGTGAAAAATAATCAAATTTAACACAGTCTATTTCTTTCAAAATGTACTTTTGGAGAAATTTACTTCAAGCCTGAAAGATGATAACTTAGGCCATTTTGCAGATGGCTCATCAATATCTGCATTACTTGAAAGTCTTACTCTCCATTTTCTGCTCTGTGGAGCATAGCCAAATGTATGCATTATATGATTAATATTTAGGAACATAACAGATAAGTTACAATACTGGATCAGATCAGTTGTCAACATAGTCCAGTATCTTGCCTCCAACAGAGGCCACGTGAGAGAAATAGTAAATATGGAACATAGACCTTATATACATTTTTTAAAAATTGTTTTATGGGTTTCATCTTGATAGAGAATTAATTTTAAAAAGTGATTATGAACATTTCGGAAGATAAGCTGTTTTACTTTTACCCAAATCCAAAATAAAAAGATTGCTGTAAACAGTCTTATTTGCAAGAAAAGAATGAAGACATTGATCAAAACTTATTCCGATTTATTTTTAATTTTGCTGGTGGATGAATGTTGAGTGACTAATATGTGAACCAGAACTTTAGGAAGCACCTATTAGACAGGATATTTGTATATCACTTTCTGTAACCTGGTGCCATAAAGACTTTTTCAGCAGCAAAAGATCTTTTCAGTTTCCTCAAATGTGGTCTCGTGTGTCTGGATTTTTGGGATGAGTCACAGACTTGCAGTTTTTGCAGTATGTAAAAAACTGAATATTTTTAAGTCACTGATTTAAATAGGGCTTTTCCAAATTGATGCTTGCTATTTATGACTTAATTTGAACCTGACTGTACCAAGTCGCATGGTTCTGAATCTGGCCTTGCACTAGATTTGAAACTAGACCTGAAGGCAATGGAAGTGAAGCCTGGCTAATAGCATTATATAAGTAGAAGAAGCCATGCGGCCTAGCAGGGGAAGACAGACATTGACAGTAGTTGGAGGTCTTGTCCCATCAGACTTTTCATAGCCTGGAATCTGTCAACGGGGGGTAGGCCCTTGCTGAGGTCAAGTCTAGGGTCACTCCTAGAAGATTTATAGTCTGCATGGGAGTCCGGGTGGATTTCTCCATGTTTATGCAGATTCACAAAGATGACAGAATACGGAGCATGACTAAGGTTGCCAGCTGACCTTCCCAGCTAGATCTGCCTGTTAGGAGCCAGTGATCCAGGTACGGGAAGATGGTGTAGCCGTTTCATCTCATCTGTGCCACCACCACTGAGAAGACCTTTGTGAAGACCCTGGGTGTTACTGCCAGCTCAAAAGGGAGTACTCTGACCTGGTAGTGTCCCTGTCTCACCAGGCCACTGGTGAGTGGCCACTGAAGAGGGGCCAGTGTCATAAACAGATAGCTAAGGGTTAATGTCTCTTTCACCTGGAAAGGAGTAACCTGAAACACCTGACCAGAGGACCAATCAAGAAACAAGACTTTTTCAATTCTGGGTGGAGGGAAGTTTTGGGTGTGAGTTCTTTGTTCTTTGTCTTGTGTCTGTCCCTCTCGGCTATGGGAAGGATTTTTCTGTCTCCTGCTTTCTAATCTTCTGTTTCCAAGTTGTGAGTACAAAGATCATAAAACAATAGGGGTTATTGTTTTTTTTCTTTTGTATTTACATGTGTGTAGTTGCTGGAGTGTTTGGAATTGTGTTCTTTTGAATAAGGCTGTTTATTCATTTTTCTTTTAAGCAATTGACCCTGTATTTGTCACCTTAATACAGAGAGACCATTTTTATGTATTTTTTCTTTCTTTTTACATAAAGCTTTCTTTTTAAGACCTGTTGGAGTTTTTCTTTAGTGGGGAACTCCAGGGAATTGAGTCTGTAGCTCACCAGGGAATTGGTGGGAGGAAGAAGTCAGGGGGAAATCTGTGTGTGTTAGATTTACTAGCCTGATTTTGCATTCCCTCTGGAAGAAGGGGGGATGGGTGAGAGATTGGCTCTCAGTACTTGTGTTTCCAGGACTGGAAATAGGGAGGGTGGAATCCCTCTGTTTAGATTCACGGAGCTTGCTTCTGTGTATCTCTCCAGGAACCCAGGGAGGAAACACCTGGAAGGAGGAGGGGGAAGGGAAATGGTTTATTCCCCTTTGTTGTGAGACTCAAGGAATTTGGGTCTTGGGGTCCCCAGGGAAGGTTTTTGGGGGGACCAGAGTGCCCCAAAACACTCTAATTTTTTGGGTGGTGGCAGCTTTACCAGGTCCAAGCTGGTAACTAAGCTTGGAGGTTTTCATGCTAACACCCATATTTTGGATGCTAAGGTCCAAATCTGGGAAAAATGTTATGACAGCCAGAAAGAAGGTTCATGAGGTGGGAAAGAAACTCAATGGTGTAGCCAGATGGGTGACACCTAGGGCCCACTCATCCATTGTTATAGCCCTCCAGCTTTGGGCAAAGTAAGCCAGGCAGCCACCAATAGTTCAGGAAGCAGCTGGGGATGGCATTAGTTATGGTACACCGGTTTCAAGTATGCCATCAAAAGCAACCTTTGGTTTGTGGATGGGTTGGGTGGCTGACACTGCGTACCTTGGTCTTTCCACCTTCTGGTGCTTACATGGCAGTTCTTAAGGGCATTGATGATGGAAAGGCTGTGGGAGAGGCCTTGGCTTAAACACCTGTTTATGATGCTTCCTCTTTTGGGCCAAGGTACAAATGCCCAGGGAGTGGAGGGTTGTCCTGGATTCTTTTAACAATCTAAGGATCCATCCGTCTTCTTGTTAAAGAGGTTAGATTCATCGAAGGGCAGATCCTCAATAATATTCTGAACCGCCCTGGAGAGCCCTAAAGAGTAAAGCCTTGATTCACACAGTCTAATTATCACAGTTGCTATGGCTGAAGCTGTAGTATCGGCTGCATCCGCTGTGGCTTGACATGTGGTCTTTGCTACTAGTTTACTCTTGTTGATGAGGGCTTGGAATTAGGCCCTGTTGTCCCCAGGGAGTGTGTCTTTAAACTCCAGGAATTGGAGTAGTATGCAAAATGATACTTTGCTAACATGGCTTGGTAGTTAGCAATACTAAACTGAAGGCGGGTAGATGAGAATACCTTCCTCTCTGGAAGGTCAAGGCATTTAGTGCCCTTGGTGGGGTGCAGCAGCATGGATCTTTCTGTGGCTGTTTGTACTACCAGCAGTTGGAGGCAGAGTGGGTGAACAAAAATACTGCTCCTTTCACAGGCACAAAATATTGTCTCTTAGTCCTCCTAGATGTATGGGTGCAAGATGCAGGTGTGTGCCATACCACCCTGTCTGGTACCACGATGGCCTCACTTACTGGGAGGGCCACATAATTGGGACCAGTGGGTTGCAGGATGTCCAGGAGTTTATGCTGCGTATAATGGATCTCCTTAAGTGGGATCTGAAGTTCAGTTAACACTCTCTGTAAAAGTTCTTGCTATTGTCCTTGGTCATCAGGTAGGATGGTGAAGATGGGGTGATGACCTCCTCAGTTTAGAATGATACACCTGTTGGTACTGCTGGTGCCAATAGGTCTAGCTGGACGTCGTCTTCTTCCACAAGGGCTTCAGTTCCAATGGGTCTCGAACAGGTGGGTGTCTAATGGGGGCAGATCAGACTCCATTCTTATGGACTAATTAATTAGGGAGATCTAAAGTCATCCGTCTGTGTCCTTCCTGTTCAAGAGTTGAATGACTTACAGATTGAATAGATTTTCCAGGACAATATAGGCATTTCACATACCCGTCCTGTACTGGCATAGGTTCATCACATTCTGGGCAGTATTTGAAGCCAGAAGATTTAAAAGAGACCCTCCTGGCTTTCAAATTAACTACAACAAAAATTACAAAATTTACTAAGAGTATAAAATTCTAACACCTAACAATTTTCCAACAGGCAAACTAATTACTACTAACTATACAATTAGCTAACTGGTAAGAAAGATTGCTGGCTGTTGCAGAGACAGCAAGCATCCCATCTCAAAACTGTGAGAAGAACTAATGGTGACTGGAGCATCTCTCTCTAATAGTGGAGCACAAAGAGACTATGGATGTATGCACACCACGTGGATACTGCTGGCCAAAAGACTATGTTCTGGCCCACGAACTACATACATACTCATAGAAGAACATGCATATGTATAATTGCTCAAAGGATAACACATACATAACATCGCGGTGGTTCTCAACCTGCAGCCCAGTCAGCACAGAACTGCAGCCCATGTCCTCAGGGCCATAGAGATATAACACACAACACATTGTGGGCTGCATATGTGGCCCGCAATGGTAAATAGGTTGAGAACTGCTGATATTCCTGACTGCAGTCTCAGAGAATAAATAAAAATAGTGCTAGCCAGTCCAGAGCAAGTGGATTTATATTAATAAGACCAGAACTAGGGGAATCATCAATAAACCCTGATGGTTTAAAAAATCAGACTCTGAAAAAATGGAACATTTTAAAAATGGCCTCAGAGACCAAGCTGATGCCATACTGAGTGTGCAAAAACTGCTAAAACAATCATAGTAGCAATTAATTGGAAATAAGGATAATCTGGAGAATACTGAACACACAAACAATTGTCCAAATTCTGCAACCCTTTCTGATGCAAATCTCCTGTAAAGTTTTCAATATAAGTGTAGCATCATTAAGCACTTAAGAATTTGGCTCAACAGTTCTCATTAGAGTTGCTGAAAACTTGGCTCTAACAAAATGCATCACCGGTTTTCATCCACTACCAGCACTGTACATGGGGTAATATGCAGATTACAAACACTGACAACCAAAGTGTTTTCAATGACACCTGAGTGTGCTCTCGTGAGAACTACTAAGCTGATGAACTAAAAGTGTTGGTAGAGTGGGTTAAAAAAATCCAAACTACCAAATGCCCCTTGGACAGAAAAAAAAGTGACCCAAGAAACACTACTGATCATCTCTTAACAGGATTAGTACTGAAACTATGAGATAAAGTAGCTATGAAACATGAAGTAACAGCATTCCCCACAACACCAGTAAAAATTGTAAAAAAAAGGTATTTATCTTTAGCAACCAGAGAGGGAAAATACAACATTTAATAAAAAACAAAATAAAATTATGATGGGGGAAAAAAGCACAAATCTAACAAAAATCACAAAAAGTACTATGCCAAATCTTACAATTGAGCCACTTAACTAAAAAACAAAACAAAACCCCAAAACCACACACCTAAAATATATTTCCCCCCAATGGAATCCATAGTGACATACATATCAGGAACTATCATTGTGATAATTACAAGTATTTATAATTCATCTCGTTGCAAGGTACCTGAGGCACTATGTATGATTTGAATTAAGAGCAACAGCGTAAAGACTTATTTGACATTCTCGCACATTATATGTACTGAGAAATTAGAGAAAATACATGGCTAAACTGGACCCAAGAATGAGAGGATCAGACTTGGAACAATGTGGCTCAATCCTCTACCTGTGCAAATCCTGAAGAAAAGGATGAGTTATATAATGTCTCTGTGGAACTGTAGGTAGCATGCTTAAAATTACATCGGACAGCGGAGACTGGTCCAGCGATATCTTCCGCGGCAAAGAGAGGATGCAGGGGCCTCTCACATGGCTGGTCTGCTAGCATGATGTATACAGTTTGTCTACTAGCTTCTTTATTCCTGAATGAGCAAACTTTGGGTTAGTTTTGCAGATGAAAAGCAAACAAAGATGAGAAACAATGACGCAGAAAATTACTATAACAGACTGCACATCATTTATAGATTAAGTAGAATAAAAAACCATAAAGATTTAAAACATTCTAATATTTGGTCTTGTACAAACTAGAATAAACAGAATTACAAACTAAATGATAAAAGCACCTCCTGAATCCATGTTGAAACAATAAGAAACATGAGTGAGAAGCAAGCATTCATACATTGGTAAGTAGTTGTTATTTATTAACTTTTTATGTATGCACAATTGATACATTTCAGAAGAGAAAGCTAACGGTAAATCTGTCAGGATAACTACAAACAGTCTTAACAATGAATGATAAATTAGCCTTGGGAAACCAAACTTACTGTATATTTAAGAAGTATAAAAAAATCACTATAAATCAGTCCTCCTTGACTAAGTCATAATATGGACGTAAGTGTTTACTATAGAAAAGTCTTTGTAATCCCTCCCACAACCTGAAAACTATCTAGGATAGCATTCTGATTATTGTTTGAAAAAACACAGAACATGAACAAAAGAAGATTGTTGTGATAAGAATTTTGGATCCAACTCAATTTATTTTCCATCTTCTAGTCCTAAAGTGCAACTCTCAACAGAGCAAATGAGTCAAGGAAAACTAATTTTATCATTTTAAAAATGTACACAAAAAGATGTGTAACTTGTGGGTGTGCGTAGATTAGTTACATCAACTGACATTACAAGAGCAAGGCATAATCTAAAATAGCTCAAATTAATTTTTGAAGTCTATTGCAGTTCCTAAATATAGACAGAATCCCACGGGGATCTAAAAGACACAAGAAATAACACACTTTCATGAAAGTGGCAGTACAGAGAGACTCAACTAAAGAATGGTTCTAGAGGTTTAGAAAAATATGAAAACCTCTAAATATAGGGGCCAATGGTCTTCTACCACAGGTCACCTACCACACTGAAGTTAACTGAGGGTTACTTACAACTTGTGATAGGCAAATAGCAATGAGGGTTGTCAGAAGACTCATGAGCAAACAGATGCGATTAGTCACCATTCCTGGAGATGGTCAAATTATTATTCACAAAAAAATTATATATTGAATATCGGTCTTCTTTAAAATTGTGAACTGATCCTCATTTTCACTCCAGTATTTGCTATTGGTAAGTATCCTCCAAATAATATGAATGAATAATTTTCAGATTGTGGATTGTTTAGAGAAAAACTATGCTGGATGTTTTCACTTTCATTATACACTCTTTGTGCTTTGTGATTGGTCACATAATTCAGATTGTATTGTTTCTGTTCCCTGATTGGATGACCAAAGCTTTATAAACAGAATGCACATCAGGACAAAGTACTTAGTATTTGATATTAGTGAGGAGAAGGTTGGCTGGAGGATAGGAACAGGCCTTCTGAAGTATAGGAGTATAAAAACTTGTATAATTTTTAGTATTCTTAAACAATTTTTAAGAATACTATAGTACATGTCCACAGAGCCACAATAGATGAAGAAGCCTATATGGTAAAAAAAAAAACAATTTGGGGCAAAGAGGAAAGTGAAGGCATTATGAACAATAAAAAACAATATATAACAAATGAAAAAAAGGGGAAGATGATAGTAATGAATATAAATCAGAAGTTAGGAATTTTAGACAACTGATAAGGGAAGCAAAGGGACATAAGAATAAATATATGGCCAGTAGAGTTAAAGACAATAAAGACGAGTTTTTTTAAAGTATATTAGGAACAAAAAGAATCCTAAAAATGGTACTGGTTCATTACTAGATGGAAATGGTAGAATTATCAGTAATAATTCAGAAAAGGCAGAAGTGTTCAATAAATATTCCTGTTCTGTATTTGGGGGAAAAAAACAGATGATGTTGTCTCATCATATGATCAAATTCTTTCTATTCCAATAGTATCTCCAGAGGACATTAAACTGAAGTGAAACATTTTAAAATCAGGAGGTCCAGATAACTTCCATATAAGAGTTTTTAAAGATCTGGTGAAGAAGTCATTGGACCGTTAACGTTGATTTTCAGTGACTCTTGGAACACGAGGGAAGTTCCAGAAGACTGGAGGAAAGCTAATGTTCCAATATTTTAAATGAGTTAATGCGATGACCTGGGCAATTATAGGCCTATCTGCCTGACACTGATCCAGGGCAAGGTATGGACTGGCTGATATGAGACTCAATTAATAAAAAATTAAAAGAGGGTAATATAATTAATGCCAATCAACATGGATTTATGGAAAATAGATCCTGTAAAACTAACCTGATATCTTTTCTGATGAGATTACAAGTTTAATTGATAAAAGAAGTCTGTAAGATGTTGACTTAATACCACATGACATTTTGATTAAAAAACTAGTCCATAAAATTAAAACAACAACACATATTACATGGATTACAAGCTGGCTAACTGATAAGTCTCAAAAAGTAATTCTAAATAGAACTATCATTGAGTGGGTATGTTTCTAGGGGCCCTTCAAAGATCTGCTCTTGGCCCTACACAATTTAACATTTTTATCACTGACCCAGAAGAAAACAATATAGAAATTATAAAGTAATTGATAAAGTTTGCAGATGACACAACAATTGTGGAAGTGGTAAATAATAAAGAGTACAGGCCACTGATATAGCGCAATCAGAATTGTTGGGAAAGCCAGGCACAAGCAAACAATATCTGTTTTAATAGATAGATATATACAGTTACATGTAACTGTATATATCTAAGAAAAAAGAATGTAGGCCATATTTACAGGATGGGAGAGTCTATCCTGGAAAGCAATGACTCAGAAAAAGATTTGGGGGTCATGGTGGATAATCAGCTGAATATGCCCCCCAGTGTGACACTGTGGCCAAAAGGAATAATGCGACCTGGGATGCATAAACAGAGGAATCTTTAGCAGGGGTAGGGAGGTTATTTTACTTCCCTATTCTACTTTGGCACAAGTGCTCAGCTAGGAAGGTTATATGTAATTAGTGGTGTTATTGGCTTTGTGAGACACAATTCATGCGTAACTTTTGATTGCTGTTGTCATTATAATAAATAAAAGTTAAAATAATACTCTCCAACTTGTGGCTCAGAAAATAATTATCAATTCAGAAAGGAGTTTCCTAACCAAACAAATCAAAATATTTGGGAAAACAGGAATTCTTTAATCCAGTAAAATATAGAAGTTTGCTCATTGACCAAATATTAAACTGGTTTTAGGCTCTATGCTCTTTTTAAAATAAATAATAAAAAAATTTACAGATTAACAGCAGACTATAAATAAGAAATAACCCACAGAAGTACATTACTAGAGATAAGTATCCAACGAAGTGGGTATTCACCCATGAAAGCTCATGTTCCAAAATGTCTGCTAGTCTATAAAGTGCCACAGGACTCTTTGTTGCTTTTACTAGAGATAAGAAAACCTAGCACACATTTTTTACGTCATTCTACAAGACAAAATGAGTTCTATAGCAATTTTTGCTTTAATCCACACTCTTAACTTTTTGATATGTGACACTGATGAATAAATCGCAGTAACTTGAGATTTTTAAACCACTACCCAAAAGCAACAAGGCTTTTGTTATTATACAACTACTGTCAAGAAAAACTTGTGCGTAAATATAAATCATATTGTTATCAAAAGACTACAGCAGTGGGAGACTGAATATAAAACAGCTGTGTATAACAGTTTATCAGTGGTGAATAAGCAGAATGCCATTGACTTTTTTTGCATAAATCAGGAAGCAACTGGAAGAAAAAATGTTAGTCTGACTAATACCCCAGTTTACAACCTATGTTAGATGCCTGTTCTCTCCTCATTGACCATAACTAAGCATCTAAACAACTCTGCAAGGCAAGTCCTTATCAAGGTCATACCTTGTTCCTAGCCATTAACAAAAAGCCTGAGCTGCAACACACATTGAATGGGAAACTTGTCGGATATATAGTGTTGCCAACCACAGCATAATCTGTTCATGACACACATCATTACAGTATCTTGTAGATTAAAAGTTTAAGAAAGTTAAAGAATATATTCCACAGAGTTTATGAATCACATTGATACACACAACATGCAGAGATACAAGCCACATCTTGATAATTGCTAGTATCAGTGGTTATTTTTGTTAAGGAAAATCTGACAACCCCACAAGAAAGTGCCACACACACACACAGAGAGTTTACAATCCACCATATTAATTATGAATGTACATTTTCACTTATCGGCAGCTGCAATAAATTCTTCTATTGTCCAAGACTAGCAAACTCACACATACCTTTATGCATAATACATCTAATACGGATATAAACAAATCCATGGGCAGTAGATTCCCCCATACTAATTCCCAGAAATCTTATTAAGGTTTAACAATCAGACAAAATGGAAAATTCTTATGCATTAATCTCTCACTGCACACTGAGGGAAGTTGTATCTTACTGTTTTCATTACTTGGTCTCCTAATTCAGCTGAAGGTGTCACTGGAGTGGATTGACACAAGACTGTTACTCTTTAGTTACACAGTTCTACACGTGAAATTTATCTGAAAATCATACACAGTGAAACAATCTATAGATAGCCCAGGAAGCAGCAATTTAATCAAGTAATCTGGCATAGCAACAGGAACAGGAACTTCCCATAGACCTCTCATATTCACGGTCATGGAATGATTTCATTTTGTACTTTCGTGACAATTGCCGTCAACTAAATGGAACTCAACTCTCAATGACAAGATACATTATACCTGCAAATTGTATCCGCTTGTGTGGGAAATATTAACTCATATAGGTTGTGCAACTTCTGTAGGCAGCTTCCAAGCACAGTTTCAGTGCAGTCCTACAGTTCTTATCTAAATATTTAATCACACAATCAGTATAGAACAGATAAGATCCTCTAGCTCAGGAACCAGTCTTTGACTAAACACCCATGCAGGGCTTACTTCCTTTACCACAGAAAAGCTATTTTCCAAGGCACTCTGAACAATGGACGTCATCCTAGAAAGAATTGTAGCTTGCAGTTTAGACCTATCAAAGGAGTGACTGGAAAGACTTGGTCAAGCACATAACAAATTAAAAATATGAGAGTAAAAAGCTACTAGTAATCATTAAGAACATGACACAATAGAAATGCAACATACTGGTATTGCATCTGCCCTCTGTGGAAGAGATCAGCACAAACAGCTTTGCGTGTAGCATATCACTCTCTAGGTGAATGATCTTTTTACTGGAGATTTGGCTCAGGGCAGGCTGACAGGCTACCTAGCGGCAAGAGTGCTTTGTGTGTGTGTCTATACAGAAGCTCAGGCCAGGCTATATGTGCTGAGAGAAGGCAAAAATAGCCAGATCACTGGAGGCAACAGTTGGGAGGAGCCCTGGTGAAGCTGAGATACATAGGGTTTGGTGCTAAAGCAGGACATCAATCAGCAGGCCTACACCAAGAGGCCTGAAAAAATTCAGGATAAAGTGCTATTATTGAACAGGCTGTCAAAGAAGGAGAAAAGCAGAGAAAAGAAGGTTGGGAGTGCAGCTCAAGCTATGGAGACAGGAAAAGGGATCTCCTAGCATCTTTGTGCCTCTTATAGGGCCAGCATGTGACTGAAGTTTGCACACTACTGCCTTTGACTCCAATTGGACATGGTCAATACCCAATAGTTTCAGGCCTGGCAGAGGGTGTCACAGATTCCAGGCCAGAACGGGCCACTGTGATCATCTAGTCTAAGCTCCAGTATAAACAGGCTGTGGGATTGCCCCAAAATAATTCCTAGAGCATATCTTTTAGAAAAACTAGATTTAAAAATTCCCTGTGATGGAGAATCCACTAAGAAATTAACCATTGTTACAATGTTCTAATGGGTAATTATCCTCACCATTATTTTCAGTATGAATTTGTCTCGCTTCAACTTCCAGCCATTGGATCGTTATAACTTTCTCTGCTAGATTGAAGAGTCCATATTTAAATATTTATTCCCCACACAGGTGCTTACAGACTATAATTAATTCACCTCTTAATGTTCTCTTTGTTAAGAGAAATAGATTGAGCTCCTTGAGTCTATCACTACAAGAAATGCTGTCATTACCTTCATGTTCACCCTCTCCAATTTAACAACATCCTTCTTCAATTGTGGGCACGAGAAATGGACAAAGTATTCCAGCACTGGTTGCACAAGCGCCAAATACAATAGTAAAATAACCTCCCTATGCCACCTAAAGATTCCTCTGTTTAAACATGCCAGGATTGCCTTAGTCATTTTAGCCATAGCATTGCACTGGGAGGTCATGTTCAGCTGATTATGCACCATGACCAATACATCTTTTTCAGAGTCACTGTTCTTCAGGATGGAATCCCACCACACATCCTGTAAGTATGGCCTACATTCTTTGTTCCTATATTTATACATTTAGCCATATTAAAATGTATATTGTTTGTTTGCACCCAACTTACCAAGAGATTCAGATTGCTGTTAGTGACTTCTCCACTTGGTTATTTACCACAACCCCACAATTTTTGTGTCATCTGCAAACTTTATCAGTGACTTTATAATTTTTACTTTATATTTTCTTCCAGGTCACTGATAAAAATATTAGACAGTGTAGGAACCAAAAACAGACCCTTGTGGGACCTCACTAGAAGCATACCTGCTCAATGGCAATTCCTGTTTATAATTATATTTTGAGACCTGTTAGCCAGCTTGTAATCCATTCAATGTGTCCCAAGTCCATTTTATATTGTTCTAGTTTTTTAATCAAAACGTCACATGGTACCACATCGGACACCTTACAGAAGTATTTTACATCAACACTATTATTGTCTTCATCTACCAAACTTGTAATCCCTTAAAAAAAATCAGGCTAGCCTGACAGGATCTATTTTCCATAAATCCATGTTGACCAGCATTTTACCCTCATTTAATTCTTCTTCAACTGAGACTGGTATTGGCCGATCCATTACCTTTCCCAGGATTGATGGCAGACTGACAGATCAAGAATATGGACAAATTGGAGAAAGTCCAGAGGAGAGCAACAAAAATGATTAAAGGTCTAGAAAACATCACTTTTGAAGAAAGATTGAAAAACTTGCGTTTGTTTATTCCGGAGAAGAGAACACTGAGGGCTGAGATGATAACAATTTTCAAGTATATAAAATGTTGTTACAAGGATGAGGCTAAAAAATTGTTCTCCTTAACCACTGAGGATAGAGCAAGAAGCAATGGGCTTAAATTGCTGCAAGGGGGGTTTACCTTGGACATTAGGAACTATCAGGGTAGTTAAGCACCGGAACAAATTGCCTAGGGAGGTTGTGGAATCTCCATTACTGGAGGTTTTTAAAAATAGGTCAGACAAACACCTGACCTACACTTCTATGATACTATTACTTATAATTACTTGAATCATCTCATTTACTCTTTTTAGATATTGGCACAACATTAGCTTCCTTCCAGTCTTTTGGAACTTCCCCAGTGTTCCAAGACTCATTGAAAATCAGCCTCAACAGTCCAATGAGCTTCTCAGCCAGCTCTTTTAAAACTCTCGGATGCAAATTATCTGGAGCTGTTGGTTATTTATATGAAAATTAATATTTTATTGTGAGAAGAAAGCTTTTGTAGCTCCCAAAACAGTCATGAATTCAATACATCCAGCATCTTAGGACTATAAAAATTTGCTATCTATAGTTTTGTAATTCAAGCTGAGACACTACCAGATATATACCGGGACAACAGCAATCTGAAACTGTGATCTTACAAGTCAGTGCAGAGAAGGGAGTGCAAACTTCTTGTTCTCCAGCAAAAATGTGGACATAGGCTATATTTAGCCACAAGTACAGGTCTATCGCATCTTACATGCATTTAACATGCACAATTTCATCTTTATGCGGTCGGCAAAAACAAAACAAAAAAAAGAGAAAAATAACAATTTTAATACTGTACCTGTAGCGCGGGTGATTCTGCCCACCATTCAACTCAATGTAATTCTGACTATACGCGGTTTTTGCTTTACGCGCTTGTAGTAAGTGAAGGCCCTGATAAAGGCCCAGTATGAGGCCTGCGGCCTGAACTAAAGTAATGGCCAAGACTTTGCTAACATAAAGCAAAGTGAAGCTGTGAGCCAGAGGCAGGCCCTGCTCACAGAAGCCGGCAAGGAAAGGGCTGATGCTGCAAGAAGATATGTGCCTAAAAGGCACTGAACGCTAGAGATCAGAACATTCACATACTTGCACATTCCACACAGATAACAAGGAACAGACTGACCCATCCCAATGACAGGGGCAAAAGGGTAATATGATGGATAGAGTTGTTTTGATCGAACCAATCTGTACAAGGTGAGAGGCGGCACCTTATTACGTAGAGGGGTTGTACCTTGCTACGAAGAAGGGTTGCACCTCAATACGTCAAGAGTGATGTGTAACTTGTTTGTACCTGTGTATAAGAATGCATCTCTGGGGTGATGTCTTTGTCCGGCCGAGGGCGCAGTGGAAAGTCCCGCCACTGACTGAGCCGAGTCCATTGCCAAGAGGCACTTTCTCGTAGTATGCCCTGTAGAGTAACAATCTCAGAGGAACTGCAATTGTTTCCGAGATCGCAATAAACCTGGCCGACGTGCCTTCGTACCTTACTAGACTCTGTGGTCATTGGGGGTTCTCTTCGGGTCTGCTGTGTCAGCTATCTGCAGAGCTGGGACAGCACAAGAGGGAACACACGCACACAGCTGAGTGATACCAACCAGGAGAGAGCAGAGCACCACACCAGTAGCATCTGACAACAACACTTCTGACAACACTGGTGACCCCGACCGCTGATCTGGTGAGTAAGCGAGCTGTCCGCTGTAAGAATCGCAATCTAACATGGCAGAAAACCTCGAGCTAGGGAACCCCCTGATCCCCTCCCTTTTGATCCCCACGGAGTTTGATAACTCCTGGACCCACTGGATTGCCAGTAAGGGGGGTCCGTATGAATTTAAAAAAGAGAGTGGGGAAACATGGACTGGCATATGTAGAGCTGAGGCTCTAAAAAACAGTAATAAAAGTAAAAAAGCAAAAATTTTGCAACTACTGTCTATGGCAGTGAGATGGCTGAAACAGCATGCTGGCATGCTGGCCAAACAAGTAATAGAAAAAGCAGGGCAAGTAACAGTAACAAAGAAACGGTTAAAATAATCAAAAGAAGCTACACAGCCCTGGAATGCTCCCACCGTCCTTGCAGGGTGGCAAGCAGCCCAGAGACAACCAGTACAGAAACAGAGTGAAACACTGGAAACAACTATAAGGAACCTACAAAAAATA
Organism: Gopherus flavomarginatus; assembly: GCF_025201925.1. Classification (NCBI taxonomy): domain Eukaryota; kingdom Metazoa; phylum Chordata; order Testudines; family Testudinidae; genus Gopherus; species Gopherus flavomarginatus. The sequence continues at coordinate 273,119,282 of NC_066617.1, forward strand.
CATGTGCCGTCCCCTGTTATAAATATTGGTGGTAAACAGCAGGCTTCAGGTAGCTACCCTGTGCCTGAAGAATGGGGACAGAAGTGGAAAGAGGTGGTCCTAGTAAAATTAAAACATGAAACTGGGTCCACTGCATTGCAACCATCACCTTATGATGAAAGCCGGGTTCCAGTTAAACTTAAACCGGAACCTAGACTGGTGCCTGTCAAAACGGGACAAGTAAGTGCACAGAAGGAAAGAGTAGCAAACAATACTCTCACTGAATTGGTAAATCAAATGAAGGAAAAAATGGAACAGTTCACAGAGCACATTAGGAGACAGGAGCTGCGACTCCATCGCAGGGGAGTGAGTAAAAAAGAATTTCAAAGTAAAAAACTAAAATTAAGCGGGTTAACACCTAGAATTGATGCATTAACACATGGAGCTGCCCAGAAACAGTTAACTGCAGCAAAAAAGGGCATTCCCACTATCCATTTGGCATGCACACAAAAGAAACAGACACTGGGGGAACAAATTCAGGTTTTACAAGGGCAGGTAACTACCTCCAATCTCCTCTCAGAGCCAGGATTAAAACCAGGTGCGCAATCCCCAACTGTGCAGGTTCCCAATTGCTTTAACCCATAGAACCACACTCCGCGCTCATAGCTGAAAATAGAACCTTCTTTCTCAAATATTTTTACATACCGGTTAAGTTTTGTCTTTTATATGTTTTCTCAGTTTGCTAAACTTGCTGCTGCTGTCTGTATTTTTAAATGCCTTGATAAAGTTAATCTCTCTTGGCTCAGGTCTTGCTACCTATCTAGGTTGCTCTTCACCCACCCCCCTTTCTTCCCCCGCCTCTCCTCACTTCTACTTTTTCTCTTTGTTTTAAAAGTTAAAAGTTATAGTTTTTACAGAAACCTCCAAAAGATAAAGCAATTGAAAACAGAACAAAACAAGAAACAAAAAGAAAAAATAAGGTAAAAACTTTAAATCTAGTAAATTAATTATTTTAACCCTTCAGGAATGCAACAGCTGGAATTATTCCTAACTTTCTTAAAGATATGGTTGCCAAGCAACAGAAACGCACTCTCTGCTTCTAATCCTAACCACTAACTAATATTTGAAACATGGGCTTTTCTTATTCCATACAGCAGAGTTTTAAAATAATGTTATATATATAGTAATGCAAAATTCCTTGTTACCAAATTAATACAGTACATTTGGCAAATATTAATATATTTTTTATCAAATTCATGATACAAGTTTTAAATAAGGTAATAACTTGTTTATTCAAATGTTTAACCCTTTTTACTTTTTATTTTTGGTGGTGTTATTTTGTATAGTTATGAATAGAATTCTGGCGCCATTTGTTTTTAATTGTAAGTTTGTCCTGTATGTCCTGTGTGTGTCTTGTGTCTATGTTGTGTGTGTTATGTGACTACTTTAAAAAAAAATATTTTTGTTTATTTTTTTTTTTGTTGCAACAAAAGTCAACTTTATACCCTTTTAAAAAATATATGAGATGTGGTACCACACTATTTTAAAATCACGGTTGGGGTATAATCATAGTATTATTAACACTAATTTTTTTTGCAAAGTTCAAAAAGGTTTCAGTTACAAATATATGTACATATATTTCTGTCTCAACAAATAATGCAATTGCAAACAAAGAATTCTCTTTTATCAATCACAGTTTGTTTTTTAAGTTTTTTTTTAATTGTTATTCAAAGAAAAAATGTAAGGGGAAACCTCAACATTAGGGTAAAGATAATATTGATAAAATATCAGTTTCTTGTTTGGGCTTTTTATAAATTTGTTTGCACTGTTAAATATAGTTATAAGACAGTCATAACCAAAATGTTTTAAAATAACAATTTATGCATGAAGCTAACCAAACAATTTCAACAGGTTTCCACGTTTTTAACAGGTTTCCACCTTTGGCTCCCAAACATAGCAAAGCATTTTGAAAGTATATCCTCAAATACCCTCAAAGTATTTGCATGTATCTGTATTTAAAATTTATTTTGGTTTAATGTTATAGTTGGTTTAATTTTATATGCTTTTCTTTTGTTTTGTTATGTTCATGGGGAGCAATGGTTATTAAGGTTTGTGCTTCTAAACAGTTAACAAAAGTAAAATTGGTATCACAAATGAATTAACTCTAACTCTAAAAAGCTTGTTGAAGTTATGTTACTAAAAACAAAGTGTTCAGCAAGGGAAAGCAATACCCCTTCTCATGGAAGATTGTGAGCATTTATTGTAGCTGTTAAGCATTACATTTAGTATTAAATATTAGTAATGCACCTCAAATGAAAATGAATGTCTATACAACAATTGCAAAAGTATAGCTTATGTTATAAAAGGCTCGGTCCCTATTACATTGTTCTTAGATTATTACATTGTAAACAAACTAAGTTAAAACTGCGTATTAAGTTTGGGTTACTGAAAACAAAAAAAAACCAAACTTTACTATGTTAACTAACAAAAGTTGCTTAAGTTGCATCCCACAGACAAAAGATGCCAGAAAATATCACACCCTTCGGGTCTGCTGTGTCAGCTATCTGCAGAGCTGGGACAGCACAAGAGGGAACACACGCACGCAGCCGAGTGATACCAACCAGGAGAGAGCAGAGCACCACCCCGGTAGCATCTGACAACAACACTTCTGACAACACTGACACAGCAGACCCGAAGAGAACCCCCAATGACCACAGAGTCTAGTAAGGTACGAAGGCACGTCGGCCAGGTTTATTGCGATCTCGGACACAATTGCAGCTCCTCTGAGATTGTTACTCTACAGGGCATACTATGAGAAAGTGCCTCTTGGCAATGGACTCGGCTCAGTCACTGGCGGGACTTTCCACTGCCCCCTCGGCCGGACAAAGACATCGCCCCAGAGATGCATTCTTATACACAGGTACAAACAAGTTACACATCACTCCTGACGTATTGAGGTGCAACCCTTCTACGTAGCAAGGTACAACCCCTCTACATAGTAAGGTGCCGCCTCTCACCTTGTACAGATTGGTTCGATCAAAACAACTCTATCCATCATATTACCCTTTTGCCCCTGTCATTGGGATGGGTCAGTCTGTTCCTTGTTATCTGTGTGGAATGTGCAAGTATATGAATGTTCTGATCTCTAGCGTTCAGTACCTTTTAGGCACATATCTTCTTGCAGCATCAGCCCTTTCCTTGCCAGCTTCTGTGAGCAGGGCCTGCCTCTGGCTCACAGCTTCACTTTGCTTTATGTTAGCATATCTTGGCCATTACTTTAGTTCAGGCCTCAGGCCTCATACTGGGCCTTTATCAGGGCCTTCACTTACTACAGCGCTAACCGCGGAACGGAACCCCCCCGTAAGATGAGACTCGCCTGTAAGTGTAAGCACTATGTTTTGTTCTCTACACTAAGAAGGAATACGTCTCAAAACTCTTGCACAACCACTCCCTGGTACTCAAGTGTGTGAAAGAAAAATGGGTGGAGTCTGGCATGTCGGAGGAGACATGGACTTATGTCTCATCCTCAATATCCAACTATCACTTACTTGCTGTACTACCCAGGAGTAGCTTGGTGACCATCCAACAGTCCTCTCTCTAATGCTCATTTGTCCTTGTAACAGTCCTCTCTTGGGGAGCATGGCCCAGTAGTCATAGCTGCAACACCTGACTGCCAAGGGGACTGTGGAGAGGAGAGCTCGGGCTCTCCCACTCCACTGGGCTCCAATCCATGGCCCTTTGGGTTACCAATAACCAAGGCTGCTTAAGACTGTCCTCCCTGGGACTCTTCCTCTCATCTACACCCCCCACCTCGGGGTCAGCTTAGTCCAAGGCTTTCCCCAGTGTGGGAACCCAAACCACAATAAATAAAGGGGGTTACAAACATCCAACTTCCACAGGATACTTCCCTCTCAGGTTGTCTCGGGGTGGGTCCTCCCTTCCCTCGCAGCTGTGTCAGAGTCTTGCGCTTCCCTCTGCTCTGCTGAAGCTGTTGGCAGCACGTGGGCACCTCCAGCTCTGCCACTCAAATGAGCTAATTCCCTGCATTTTAATTCCTCCAGCAGATGGAGCATTTGCTTCGGGTGTTGCGGTGCTGGGCTGGCTGAGCCAAAAATAATTGCTTAACCCCTTGTTACCCAGTCTGGGTTTGTACACCCTATCACAGTCCTGCTTGTAGGTTGTTGTTTTTTTTCTTTTTAATATGATAACCTTAAACAATGCAATACAGACATCCCTCACAAGCCTACCTTACCCTCTCCTCTTTATGTTACACTTGAAATCAACTATACTTCATAGTTCTAATACCGAAAGAGTGGTGTATTTGAGCTCTAGAGAAATATAGCTCTGTAGTGACATCACAGCTATAAAACACAGCTATTTTTGTAACGACTAGGTAGGGGCCACGTCTGTAAAATAAATACACATGGTATGCTTGATATTAGTAATCACTATCAGTAGCATGATGAATTAGTATTTTAAGTGCTTTCATCTCTGTATGTCCATACCAAATATATACTTCACAACTCTTTCAAATTCCTATACTGACTTAGTTTCAATCATTTTCATTTCTCTAAATATTTTGATTACATTGATTTTGATTTCATTATTTGATTAAAGTACATTTTTCACAAAGAAGTCAATACCGTTTTAGTGAAGTAGATCACATGATTATTTCTTCAGTTTATATTCGTAGACCTATTGACTTTCCTAGGATTAATTTAGATTTAAAAGATGGCTGCAAACCAAAACATATATAAATACCCCTCAAAATGTTGTGGCGATTCAAAATTCAGATCAGGCTGTAAACTCTGCATGTAGGGCCAACTGTAATCTGGAAAAAAAATTCACATTTTATGCTTCTCTTTTTCCAAAAAGCAAAGGTGAATTTTAAAGATATCAGCTTGAAGTGCCACTTGAAGAACAAAACACATATGAATTGATTTTTTTTTCTTCACTGCAAAATTACAGTTAAGAAGCTAACATCACATCACGTTCACCCAATGGTCTTGCACTACATCAATCACTTTCAAAGTGGCCAAGGTATATTTCTAAACACACTGTATTCAAGTTGGGAGACTGAGGGAATCTGTTAAGAAAAACAATCTGGGCAACATTCTTAGAATGGAATCAGTTTCTATTATCACTGATCAGAAGAACTCCAACCTTTTGCTTGTGATCACTTAATATATCACAAACTCATCATCCCATGTGTCAGGTTCTAACCATGCCTTCCCTGGATCAAATATGTATCTTTCCTTACAGAAGGAACTTGACTTTGCATAAACACATATACATATATGGTAGCTATAGAAAACAATAATGTGATCAGTAATCAAGACGGATTTTTTTTTGTCACTGAAACAGATATATGAACAAGGTTGATAAGTACATCCAAACAGCTATTTAGTTTATCAGCATTTTTCAGACTGCTTTAGAGTACCATAATGATAGCCATCAATTCTTACATTCAAGGACAGTGAATGATTCATAGAATATACATATTATATAATGAAAAGTGTTTCCTGTAGTGTAACATAAAAATACCTGGGACTACTACAAGTAGAACACAGGTGAAAGTTATGTTCGGCAAATATTTTAAATAAACATCTTACCTGTCAATTTGAATAAATCCCAAGAGAGATCCCACGTTCCCGGCATTCACACACAAAATGATGGATTAGCAGATCAGAGGAAGTAGACCAAAAAGGAAACAGAAGAAAAAGAAATAAAAGCAGTTGTGAACATATTAAATAAATAAACTAGCTCTCATACAGTACTGTTCATCAAGTAGATTTCACAGAACTTGGTCCCAATTCACAAAGTAAACTATCCTCTCAAACTATATAATTTACCACGGCATATGCACTATTTTCCATATGCAAGGGAAGTGTTGATTTTTAGGGGTGACCTGTTAAAGCAGATCTGGAATTTTATTATCACTTATCACAAAAGTGAGGCACAGGGTATAGAAGAGGCAATGCTGGCATCGGTTTTCTTTTATTAATTTAAATTGTAATTTATGGTTTGCGTTTTCTTCAGGCTCCCAGTTGCCCCTCCCCACTTCTTAAGGAGAAGCTCCACTTTCTGCTGCGGGCTATTTCATGTAATCAGTAAAGGTCATGACCAGCAGCAGGATAGCAGAAGCTATTTCCTGAAAAAGCTCTAGGTATTGCTGCTTTTAAGATCAGCGGTAGACTTACAAGTATCTGGAGGAGGGGCACACCCCTATATCTAGTTGTCAGCAAGGGGTATCCAATAAGTGAGGGAGGAGCATGTCTATCCCTAAGAACAGAGAGAAAGCTGGCAAAGCAGCAGCAAACGTTTAGGAGGTAAGATTAATACTGTTTGGATACGGGTCTGCAACAATCCAAAACCCCAGAACAATGATTGTTGAGGGAGATGGGCAGTGCACATTAACAGTGGAAAGAGGCAGTCATCCTGGAGGCCAGGAGGGTATTTCCTGGAGAAAGACAGAGGGAAGTCAAAGTCAGCCAGAAAGAATGAATCAGTCTATGAATTCTTTCCTGCTCCTCTTGCACAGCAATATATCTGCATGCAGCCCACGGTTTTCTATTCTCCTTGTAGTTTTTTAAGGTCAGAAGAGATTATTCTGACCATCCTGCCTTATCTCAGATGAACACAAATCACAGAATTTCACCAAGCAAGTCCTACATTAAGCCCATAGCTAACCCGGTGGTACTTTGCTTCACCTCCACAAGGGAATCTGCTCTGACAGGGAAACAAATCCCACCATAGTCTGATACTTTTCCTACAGAAAGGGAGTCTCAGGTGCATATTACAATGTTAATTTTCTTTTTGAAACAGATGAAAGTTTGTGTAGCATCCTGACACAGACTAACTGAACAATGAAGTTGGTGTTTCCAGCTCATCCTTAAAATTCACAGCTTTCCAAAGAAATAATAGGTATTTCTTTCTCATTATATACAAAATCCTCAACTTCAGAATTGTTCCTTTAGTTGACACTCCTTTCAAACATATTTCTAATGCATTCTGGAGTTCTGCTTAATAAGGCCATGTTAGTTTGTTGCTCACTAGAACAAGGTATACCTATGGTGAATTCTGTAATATGGTTCAACATTTTGGGAAGAGAACAGTATTTTTAAACATTTTTTTTGCAATGTTATCTTTCTGCACTACGCTCAAAGAACGTATTGGAGGAGGAAACAGTACGCAGTTCTGGTCACCTCTAAAAAATGGGATGCAGACTCCAAAGACTGGCAATGAAAATAAATAAAGACTTGTAAGACTTCCTAATAAAGAGAAGAGATTGAAAACATTAGTGTCTAGTCTACACTTAAAACTTAGATCCAACCTGCCTAGAGCACTCAAACAGTATAGCTGGGAGTGACTGACATGGTGGAGGCTGTGTATGAGCAGATCAGGAGTGGTTGCTCTCACAGCAAAGCAGTGTAAAAGGCACCCCAGGCTGGAGAATTGAGGGGACACAGCTGTTCATCAGTCCAGACTGTATCCTGGATAACTTCACAGTATTACAATAACCAACCTCAAAATGTGACACAGTGAGGCAATGCTCAGAAAAGCGCTATGACTGACTGGGGAGGGATAACAAACCGTCTTTATACGGTAGTAGAAATGCCCTTGAGTCATTCATCTTTAAAGAGATCTGTGACTAATCAGGCAACAGAGAAGCCCCTGATTTACTATAGCACATTTCCAACTACAAAGATTTCCTGTTCTCAACCCACCCTGGGTTTACACTGCATAACAGAGGGCAATGTTCCCAGATGTATTATTCATCAAAGTATATTTAAGCTATCTTGTTTGCTAGAATTCATGTAAACAAAGCAGACTATTCTATATAGATAGAAAGGCATAGACATAATTATTAAATAAAAATAAAACTACATTTAGCATGTTGACAATAAAATCAAAATACGCTAAATGAATCAAATGCCTTATTTGTATAAAGCCATTTCTGACTACAGTAAAACATTTCGGGTAGGCAGAATATCATTACCCAATTATCAGACGGGTAGCCGTGTTAGTCTGGATCTGTAAAAGCAGCAAAGAATCCTGTGGCACCTTATAGACTAACAGACGTTTTGGAGCATGAGCTTTCGTGGGTGAATATGCATCTGAGGAAGTGGGTATTCACCCACGAAAGCTCATGCTCCAAAACGTCTGTTAGTCTATAAGGTGCCACAGGATTCTTTGCTGCTATTACCCAATTAGACCTTTGTACCAAAATTAAACCTTTCTACCAGATTGTATACACCTACTTTTACAAAATATTCTATTTCCAGAAAGCCAGCTCCACGTTCACATGGATCATTCATCTATCACAAGAGCCATAATCAATGTCTGCCCTGAATAGGAAAAGAAATTTATATATTGCCCTTTAGATATTATCTCTGTTGTTTTTGAGAAGGTGAACTAAGACTGGCACAGCTATTACTGTTTAAACCTGCCTTACTGAAAGACTGGGAAGGTTACTTGCTGGGGCACTCACCCCACAATACGCACCTCACCCTCGTGCAGGGCAAGCAGGCACAATGGCCTTGGCCCCTGTCCCTATATTCCCTCTCTGAGTAACACTCTGTTGGCTGCTGCCACCTCCCCACTTATGCATCCATGCATGGCCTGCAGGGCAGCAACTCCCGAATTCCTCTACTCGGGGGTTATTCTGTCTGCACCCTAATGTCTGGGCACTAGGATATCCACAATGCAATGTTAGTCTGGCAGCCAGCCAGTGACTGCACATGGAGCCTTGCACACCAGGCCACTGCTTGCTTTTGGGGGATCCAGAAAAAAGAATCTCTCCAACAGCTAATCCTTATACAGAGGAGGTCCTAACCCCCATCCAAGGGAAACCTTAAAGACCATCCTTGAAGTCCCTGGAAAGGAACTTTCTGCTTCTACCACAGTCAGTGGTTTCAGCCTCTGGGAAAGTCCCCAACTCTCCCTCACTTCTCCTTCCTAACCTGATACCAGCTCAGGAGCGGGGAGGAGAGAGGGGGCTGGAGGGCGGCATGGTCAGGGTATCCAACCATCCTCCCTCTCCAAGGCACACCCCTACACTCCCTGTCCAAAGAAATCCTCCCCCATAAGGTCATAGGGTTGCCAACTTTCTAATTGCACGAAACCGAACAGGCACTGTCCCCACAGGCACCACCCTCACAGTTCCCATTGGTTGCGGTTCCTGGCCAATGGGATCTGTTTAGCTGGCACTCAGGGTGCGGGCAGAACATGGAGCCTCCCTGGCCGCCATGTGCCCAGGGGCTGCAGGGACCTGGCGGCTGCTTCTGGGTGCCACCCACTGGATGCCCGACTGGACTTTTAACAGCCTGGTCAGCAGTGCAGACTGGAGCCGCCAGGGTCCCTTTTCAACAAGGCATTCCAGTCAAAAACTGGATGCCTGGCAACCCTATAAGGTTACTGTGCATATACCATATGGCCTCCAACATCTCAATGATTCCAGCATCTGGGAAAGTCTCTGTCTCTCCCCCAGTTCTCTGTCATGCTCCTCAGAGCTCTGGGGTAGAAGTGGGGGTTTCAACTACTCTGTCCCTACACAGGACCCATTCAGCCACTCCCAGCTAAGGAAAATCTCTGCTGGGGGTAAAAACACTCACATTCACTTCCATCCTCCTCCACTTCTGCCTGGGGCCAGTTGGGTACATGTCTCCTCTGCAAGGGAAAAGCTCTGGACTCATCCCCTGGGCTGCCTGCTGGCTGTGCGTGCTCTCCACTATTTCCCTGGCTGCTTCTGCAGCAACTCTGGGTGATTAACAGCCTGTCCTGACTGAGACCACACTGGTCACTCTAAGGACACCCAACCCTGTGGGGGATGGGAGAAGGCACAGCCTCATGTCAACGCAGCAATCTCCTCTGCTGCCTGTCTCCTTGCAGCAGCTTTTCTTCCCAGAGCAGAATAATGCCCTCAGTGAGAGAAGTGTTTATAAGCCCTCACCTTGGGAGGCAGGTGTCAACAGGCTTATGCTGTACTCTTCTGTCCAACCAATCAGCCACAGAGCCACCTCCTCCTTAAGCCCATAAGGAAAAGAGGGGGACACAGTCCTTAAAGACATCAAGGTTTTGCTGGCCCACACAAAGACTTCCCCCCATCTGTGAGACGGTAGGGGTGAGGGGTGGCATTTTGTTCAACTGCACTGGTTAATATTAAACGTAATGTACCAACTGGGAGTCAAATACAATTCCTCTATCTCCCTCCTTGACTAAGGCTCCAACAGACTAAAGCAGGGGTAGATAACCTGGTACATTGCCAAAGAACCACAGTAATATGTAATGATTATATATGTGTGTGTGTGTGTGTATATGCATACACATAATCATTACATAATTTGTAATGTAAAGGCACAGACATTTCCTTTATAATCCATCCTCTGGACCATGCTATCACCACCTCTGCAATACTATTTGTGCCTCAGCTTCACCTCTGCTGAAATCCTTCATCTGTGAATATCCCCACTTACCTTTCCCTGTGCCGGGGTTCCCAGATTTGGTTCGCTGATTGTTCAGGGTAAGCTCACTGCTTCTATGGTTCTTAATTTTTCACTCCTCTGCTATTATTTAACTCTATAGTTGTGTTATTTATTTAAATCTGTAGAGGGTTTTGGGTACCCAATGTTCATGTAAGCAGCAATAATAACTGGATTATACTATATTACTGATTTGAGAACAAAGAAAGTGCAAAGGTTAGACTTGTTTCAACCAATGGCCAAAACAGACAGCAGAGGAAAATGCCCAGATCAAGAAAACCTGAAAGCCCTAGTGGATTACAAACATCTATTCTGTCCTCCCACCTTGCTGGATCAAACCCCAAGTCTCTCTGGTGCACAGATCTTCAACTTTGTACACAAACCAAAGAAGAGACATCTCCCTTACCCCATGCAAATGGAACTCTGAAATTCAGGAACTGCTCAAGAGTAAATGAGAAATCTAAATGAACTTCCTCCTCTGGAGGGTCCCAGTGGGTTTTGTCTACTCTGTATGTGTTTTAGGCCACTCGGATCTGAAGTTAATGGGTCTGAAGCACACGCTTAAGTTCTTTACTGTGCTTTAAGCTCTTCAGAGCAGGGTCAGCCCTTTGTTGATGGGTGTCCTGTACTGGGCCAAGCACACTGCTGGCACTTAATACATCATATCAATGTAAATAAAATAATCTTACCACCCTATCTAACAATATTTCAGTTTTATAAAAAGCTTGGAATATTATCTTTGTATGTTTTTTATTTGTGAGCTTGCACAGTTTCAATGGGAATACAGTGCAAAAATCAAGAGGAAAATAAGCCTTTTAAAGTGATTAAAAGTTAAACCCTAAGAACTACTTACTTTTCCAACTAAAAATTCATTAACTAAGGACTAGACTTTTTAAAGTGACTTATATAAAGCTATAATATATTGCTGTGTTATATTACAAATATGCAAGATCGCATATAGGTTTTCTGTTATGAAACTACTCACTTCAGCATGCACTACTCCAATTCACCTGACATTATTTGATTTTGAACAGTGATTTATTTTCCATTAATACCATAGACAGGTTTCAGTGTACAATTATAATATGTATGCCAAGCTATTAAAATCCCATATCCAAATTAGTGTTGCTCCACACTATTCATTGGGTACCTATTATTGTGCAGACAGTATGCTTTTGAACCTGAGTGGCTACATCAAACACTTTGTTCTCCTCTTCAGCACATCCATTTAATGGCTACTGGGGCTGACATTAACTATTCAGGGAAATTATTTTGGCTATTCACACTTTTTGTGAGTTGTGAACCTCACAGGGAAGTAAAGATTGTTGGGGTTTTTTTTTTCTTGTTTCCAGGTCAAACTTGCTTCCTGTTTGAGGCACACATCAGTAGCAAGAGACAGATACAGGCAAAGAATGAACTAGTAAATGTACAACAGGGAACAACCTGCACGAGTAGGAAGATGGACTAGATGACCTAATAGATCTTTTCCATTTCATTTCTATTATATCTTCTTAATAAGTAGTTGTTTGGTTTTGGTTTTTGTTGTCTGTGAAAAAGTACCTAAAATCTGCAGATGGTTGAAGTTTTTGGCCGAGTTTGATACGTACACGCACTGATTGTTGGAGTTCTGGGTGCATGGGAGCCCAGTAACTAGCAAGTGTTGACAGAATGCAGAACCAGTCAGTGCTACGCTCAGCTGATGCAGCAACTCATGGTGTTGGACGTCTCAGGTGGTTGAAGGACATCTACATAGAACACATCATTGGACATTGGCAATACCAGGAGGGATGAGCTGGGGTTATCATAACCTTAATCCCAGATTTGGACCTTAGCGTCCAAAATATGGGGGTTAGCATGAAAACCTCCAAGCTTAGTTACCAGCTTGGACCTGGTACTTGCTGCCACCACCCAAAAAATTAGAGTGTTTTGGGGCACTCTGGTCCCTCTGAAAAACCTTCCCTGGGGACCCCAAGACCCAAATCCCTTGAGTCTCACAACAAAGGGAAATAATCCTTTTTCCCTTCCCCCCTCCAGGTGCTCCTGGAGAGATACACAGACACAAGCTCTGTGAAACTACACAGAGGGACTCCCCCTCTCCGTTCCCAATCCTGGAAACGAAAAGCACTTTCCTATTCCCCCAGAGGGAATGCCAAAATCAGGCTAGCAAATCCAACACACAGATCTCCCCTGATTTCTTCCTCCCACCAATTCCCTGGTGAGTACAGACTCAATTTCCCTGAAGTAAAGAAAACTCCAACAGGTCTTAAAAGAAAGCTTTATATAAAAAGAAAGAAAAATACATACAAATGGTCTCTCTGTATTAAGATGATACAATACAGGGTCAATTGCTTAAAAGAATATTGAATAAACAGCCTTATTCAAAAAGAATACAAATCAAAGCACTCCAGCACTTATATTCATGCAAATACCAAAGAAAAGAAACCATATAACTTACTATCTGATCTCTTTGTCCTTACACTTAGAAACAGAAGACTAGAAAGTAGAAACTACTTCTCCAAAGCTCAGAGAAAGCAGGCAGACAGACAAAAGACTCAGACACAAACTTCCCTCCACCCAGAGTTGAAAAAATCCGGTTTTCTGATTGGTCCTCTGGTCAGGTGCTTCAGGTGAAAGAGACATTAACCCTTAGCTATCTGTTTATGACAGGGGTGCCGGTCAGAAGTGCAACTGGGAAAGTCTCTGAAATAGTTTCCTCATAGATTGTATTTTCTAAATGGACAGCCTAGCCTAAATTCTCAATTACTGAGGTAAAATCTTCACTCTTGCATGAGTGATGTACCCAAATACTTTGACGCTAATATCTAAACTGTGTTCTTACATTTATTCATCTATATTTGGGTTAGTGCTGATTATGCACTATATGTATCTTATTACTTTAAAAACAAAATTTGTAATTGTGGATAATCTAAGAACTATACCCAGGTGTACAGACATTTTCTTAAACTGTGTACTATATATTGTAACATTAGCTTTAAAAAATTTTTTAAATCTGTACCTCAACAGTCTATTTCTTGTTCTGTCTCACCCAAAGTGGAGATGGCAGCTTTTAATTAGTTAGTTAGTTTTGTTGTTGCTATTGCTACTTTTGTCATCTATCAGTTTGGAGAGACTTTCTGATATACTATGGGTTTGAAAGTAATCATGAGGGGTTATGGCCATCTCTTCATGATATAGGGAATTTGATTTTATCTGTCTTTGTTTTAGATGATCTCAGCGCTCTGTTATTTTGCCCATTCCTTTTTACTGATGTCAGCCCCTTCAGTTTCCTGCAGGTTCGCTCACTGACTTCCTCTCAGCAACATACACAATGTCCCTCACTCCGCCAGGTGACCTGCTTCTCAACTGCTAGATAGGCAGGTGAAGCCACATAGCTACCAATGGTCTCACCTTGATAGGCTCAACTGTGAATTTTTAACAACTGCCTTGAAGAACTGGAGGTGGTCTTAGCAAATATCCTGGGATATTGGCATCTGATAGGCAGGACCGGCGCTAGGGGTTTTAGCGCCCTAGGCGCACGGCAATTTCACCACCCCGCGCGCTGGTCCTGCGGCTCCAGTGGAGCTGCCTCGTGGTGCCTGTGGGAGGTCCACCAGAGCCACGCGAGCAGCCGACTGTCCACAGGCACGACTGCGGCAGCTCCACCGGAGCCGCGGACCAGCGGACCCTCCGCAGGCACGACTGCGGCAGGTCAACTGGAGCCGCCTGCCACCCCCTCCAGCAAAATGCTGCCCACCAATAATCCTGGCGCCCTAGGCGATTGCCTAGGCCGCCTAAATGGAAGCGCTGGCTCTGCTGATAGGCTCCACAATCTCTGCTCCTGGTTTCCAGAGGTGCTCCTCATTCATAACCTGGGGCTGCAGGGGACCTTCACATCAGGATCTGTCCTTTACCCTTATCCAACACCAAAGCTCCTTTAACTGGAGATGTTCGAGGCGCCACACTAGTTTTTCAGGAAGGAGCAGAGCAGCTTGTGCTGTAAAATTTTTCACAGGACAGGTGAGATAAATAGGAGTGAGAAGCAGAGGGCCCAGCTGCAGATTAAGGAGCTTGGAGGCCGAGGTTCTTTTAAAGTGCAGTGAGGGCAATGAATGCAGAGCAATATTGCCAAATATAGGAGGGAAAATTATGGGGTTTGGAGGCAGAAGAATTGATTTATTTGGATTGTGCGAAGAATCGATTGATTTGGACAACAGAAATGATTTAGGTGCAGAATTGATTTAACTGGGCTAATAGTCTAAACAGTAGGTTCAAATCCTAGCAAAATGGACTCATAGTTGCATTATTCCAAGATTCATAAGTTGAGTCCCATGCAATTTCCCTCAGATACCAAAGCCAGAAAGGACTATTGTGATCATCTTGTCTGACTTCATATAGAAACACAGGCCATAGAACTTTCCCCCAAATAATTCTGAGAGCATATCTCTTTGAAAAACTTCCAGTCTTGATTTAAAAATTGTCAATGATGAAAAATCCATCACAACCCTTGGTAAATTGTTGCAATGATTAATTATTCGCTCCATTAAAAATTTACACCTTATTAGTAGTCTGAATTTTTCTAGCGTCAGCTTCTAGCCATTGGATCATATTATACTTTATCTGCTAGACTGCAGAGTCCCTTTTTGATATTTGTTCTGCATGTAGATGTTTATAGTCTGTAACAAGTCAAATCTATTAGCTTAACAAAGAGAAAGTTAATCTTAAAACCTGTCCTCTTCACTGAGCTCTTTGGGTCTAACATTATAAGACATGTTTTCCAATCCTTTCATCATTCTTGTGGCTCTTCTCAGACACATCTGCAATGTGTCAACATCCTTCTTGAATTGTGGACACTGAAACTGGACACAGTATTCCAGCAGTGTTCGCACCAGTTCCAAATACAGTAGGAAAACCAACCTCTTTACTCTTACTCAAGATTCCCCCATTTATGCATCCCAGGATAGCATTAGCTCTTTGAGCCACAGAGTCACACGAGGAGCTCACATTCAGTTGATTATCCACCACAACCCCCAAAACTTTTTCAAAGTCACTGCTTCCCAGGGTAGAATCCCCGTTCTATGAGTGTGGCCTGTATCTTTGTTCCCAGATGTATATATTTACACTTTGTCATATTAAAATGCATATTGTTCGTTTGTGCCCAGTTTACCAAGCAATCCAGGTCATTCTGAATCAGTGACCTCTCCTCTTCATTATTTACCACTCCCCCAGTTTTGTATAATCTGCAAGCTTTATCAGTGATGATTTTATGTTTTCTTCCAGGTCATTGATAATTTTGTTAAATAGCATAGGGCCAAGAATCAATCCCTGCAGGACCCTACTGGAAACATACCTGCTCAATGATGATTCCCCATTTACAGATACATTTTGAGACCTACCAGGTAATCAGTTTTTAATCCATTTAATGTTTGCCAGGGTAATTCTATACTGCACTATTTTTTTCATCAAAATAAAATATACCACATCAAAGTACATCGGAAGTCTAAGATTACTGCATTCAACACCATTATCTTAATCAACCAAATTTGTAATCTCATTAAAAAAAGATCTCAAGGTAGTTTGACAGGATCTATTTTGCATAAACATATGCTGATTAATATAAATTACATGATCCTCCTTTAATACTTTATTAATCAATCCCATACCAGCTGCTCCATTATTTTGTTTGGGATTGATGTGAGATTAACAGGCCTATAATCACATCCCGGTCACAACATTAGCTTTCTTTCGGGCTTCTGAAACTTCCCCAGTGATCCAAGATTTACTGAAAATCAACATTACGGGTCCAGTGAGTTTCCCAACCAGCTCTTTTAGAACTCTTGGATGCATGGTTTCTGGATTTGCTGATTTAAAAATGTCTAACTTTAGTAGCTTCTGTTTAACCTCCTCCTGAGACCCTAGTGGAATGGAAAGAGTGTTATCACCATATGATGAGACTATATCATCTGGTTTACCCCCCAAATGCACAACAGCCATATTTAATGAACTCTTGTGCCTTTTCTGCATTATTATTAATAATTCTACCATTTCCACCTAGTAATGGACCAATACCATTATCAGGATTTTTTTTTTGTTCCTAATATATTTTAAAAACTCCTTATTGTCCTCAATTCTGCAGATGATAGATTTCTTTTTGTGTCCCTTGGTTAACCTTATACATTTTCTACAATTCCTAACATTAGATTTATATTCATTACTATCAAATTTTCTACAGAAGCCTTCTGAATTTTAAAAAGTGAGCTCCTGTTTGTACTGTGTGACATCACAGCCCACCTTTTAACAAAGTAGAGGCCGAGCTATGCATAAGAATAGGCACTTACATGGCATAACCAATTACCATGAATCAAGCATCTGGATACCACTCAGATGACTCCAAATCTTCTACTTATTTAAAGAATTGTCCCTGGCAAAATCTGACACATTGGCAACTGTGACAGGGTGCAGGTGAAGAGAAATATTTACTGAGCCACAATGGTCCCAAAAGAGGGGAGCTAGCAACAGTTCTTCCCTTACCTACTCTAGAGGTCAGAGAGAATACCTAGCTACCAGCATCTGAAATGCTATCTACTAGATAGTTTTGTCTTTCTAGCATCACTGATCAGAACTTCTTGTTCCTATCTGCAGAAGAAAAGGGATACAAGGCCAAATAATCTAAAACCACAAATATTGATCACAGTTAATGCTTTGCTGATCTGGTTTCACATATGTCTAGAAATGAACTGAAGCCTTTATTCCTGATCTTTTCTTTTGTATTCTAGTGCCTGGAGGAAGAAGGGATGAATGCCAACTGAGAGGCAAGTTTATTTTGGCAGAAAAGTTGGATTAGCAGTGGCAGCCTGAAGTAGATGGGAAAAGCAGGGAAACAGTAATAGTAGCAAGGTGCATACAAACAAAGACTACAAAATGTGAGGCTCCAATCCTGCACACTGATTCGTATGTGCAGATGCCTTGTGCCTGCTAAAAGACCCTGTAATGAAGTCAAAGGTCCACCTGAACAGATCAACATACAGGATTGTGGCCCAAGTCTGCCCAGGCAGTAGATGCAAAGACTGAAGATACCCATCTTCTTTCCATATTATACACCTGCACATCATTAGCTGATGCTGCAGCATGAAGCTACTTCTAAAGAGGAGAGAGAACAGGAAACATTGGTTCCAGACAGAAACAGCAACTGGCTGGCACCCAGCAGGTGTACTTCCCACTAATTTTTAAGGGCATACATTCTAAAAATATCAATGAACATTCTTTTAATTGCATTACATATCCGGGCACAATGCTAGATGCTGAACTACAGTGCTGATGGTGGCCTCCATTATAATGGTAGTCTATTTTACAGCATATTAAACTATCAAACTATGCACTGCATACAGTGTTAAAGAGATACTGACAGGTTATAAATCATATTTTAAAAAATATATGTTTCCTTACATATGTTACTAATGATTTTTTTTAAATTTGTAAACACCTGAAAGAATTTTAAAAATCTAATTTACTCCTCACTATTTATGCTGTATTTTTATATTTTTAATTCTCCAAGACTGGATAACGAAAACAGACTAGTCAATATCAGCTTCTAGTTGGCTTTCCCTTTCAAGTTTTCAGGCACTGGCCCAATGCTGTGATATCTAGATGAAAATCCTACAGGCAATGTTTATTGGTTTTTAAAAGATTTTTTTTAAATCAGGAATTGTGTTTTAAATTCACAGAAAGATTCTGATTCATTTTTTTAAAATGGTAAAAGCTGTTGAGTTTGGTTTTATTTATTTTTTTCTAAAATGTAAATTTGGGGGCAGTTATGAACTAAGCATGTCCCTTTAATAGCTGCTTATATTCCTCCATATGAGATTTGCAACAACTCACCATTTTATTATGGGAGTTCAGTCAAGGTTACATATTAATGTGTATTTAAATAATTCAAATGAAACATCTGCAGACACTAGCACCTTTTCTACAGACTCCTCTGAAATGAGGAAGAATCAAGTTTGTGCTGATTTTTGGAGGGTAGGGGCAGCTTCAGCTTCAAAAATTTAAAAGTGTTGAGTAAGCCTCCGAGAACTGAATCATAAGGAGATTCCTAGGCCACAATCCTGCATTGCACAGTGCGCAAGAAGAACACTTTGCTTTTGTGGAGGCTCACTGATTTCAATGTGCTCCACACAGGTGCAGAAGTCTGTCTAGGTGCAACTCAAAAGCTGGGCCCTATCTGTGAATGAGCTGAATTGCTCATTCCTTAAGAAAGCATAGACCAGTTGTACTGCAATGCAATATGGAAACAATAGCTCAGCCTTGGGATGCTGGTTGTGCCTCTCTCGAGGCTTCTCTTCTCCTCCTGCTGAGTAATATAACACATTTTTAACAAGCTCTAGAAGTAACGGTGTTCCATGCTCCTTAGTGCAAGGCACTAAAAGATGTTTTTTAAAAAATTAAAGATGTTTAAAATACTGTTGCTTTTTATTTATTTAGAGGGTTACTTGGTGGCAGTTGAGATTTCTTTTTTCATTTGTAATTTTTTTTTTTAATTCTCCAGAAAAGTGAAGCCTACAACAAAAAGTGACACATTCAGGCCACAAACTTGCAAAAAAATCTGCACAGGAACTCAGCTGGACTACTCACATGAGTAACATTAAGCACATACAGAAAGGTTTGAAGAATTCAGTGATATGGACCAGATTCTGCTTGTGACTACAATGAAAATTTGACCCATAATCTCCTGACTTCCACTAAACCTAGTTATGGGTAGCATTTTGCTCATGCATTGAAATGTTCTGCTTATTATAATAAACTTATTTTTAGTAAAAACAAAGTTATTTTAATTGTATCACATTTTAAGTAACATTTTATTTTAGGAAAAACAAATTATGGAGATCACTTGGAATGCCTAAATGCCCAAAATCTAATTACTGTATCTCTGCAGATTTACATAACTTTACTTACTTGTGATTTGCAAAAATTTGTTACAGAGAGAAACTAGGTTTTTTATCTAAGGCAGATGGAAGTTAAAAAAAAAAACAGCTAAAAACAATATAGAAGAACGTGATGGAAAGCAACAAGGAAAAGCCACAGAGGTTCGGGAACAATAATTTCTCTTAAAAAAAAAATCATGACCCTAAAATAAAGTTCAGCTCCTCCAATGCAACCTTAACTTCCTAATAAAAGTAGTAAAGTGCCCTTTGATTGTACTGTGAAAGTTCTTGTACTAGCAGTGTAAATCAAAAGCACTAGACGTTTTCTCCACTACTATTATTAGATTACTTTTTACAAGCAAAATAAAGTAAGAAAAAATGTGATAGAGAAAAATGAGCTACCTCCAGATAAGATGGAAAGAACCATTAATGGGCCAGGAACACTGAAGTACTAACAGGCCAAATTCTCTATCCAGGACAATTTATTTCTTAAAGTGCCTCATTTAACTTTCACATAAAAAGCCTGTCTCCCAATTTCTAATTTCTAAGGAGTTATTTAGTAGAGCAAGAAACTCAGGAGGCTAGAGTTTATATTTAAGTTCTTTCCTGAAGAGCCCTGTGTTGCTTTGCACTTCTTGAGATTGAAATTCCTCCCTCTGCACTTCCTCTGGTTAATAAATATGTAAATATGTTTTGGTGGCAGAAGTATGAAGTGGGGAATTAAGACCCTTGGAGAGAGGTGGAGAAGCATGCTACACAGTAGCCATGCTGCACTAATAACTTCCAGTCTCAATGGGTGTCATCTGCTGCAGAATGTATTTTGATAGAAACCTACAAAAACAGTATGTGCAGTCATGGCTTCACTTTTAATGTCCCAGCATAGATCAAAAAGAAGGATTCACCTAAGCCAATGAGGGAGAAAACTAATTTCATGGTAAAATAATTCTAAAATATAATTAAGGTGCACTAGCAAGAGATGTCCTTTAAAATGAATCTGCATTACAAAACATATAAGGGAACTGAAGAATATACTCTGTTCTCCAGCTGCTAAAGAAACTGTTATTCTTTATCACTTTCTTACTATTTTATGTAAACAATTGCCTGAAAAAATAAACTCTTCCTCTCCTATTTTATGGTATTTGTTAGAAAAGACATATTGGAAAAAATGTATTGCTTTTATTAGTCAGTAATTTTTTTTCCCTCTGATAGGACATAGATAAATAAGATGAAAAGGGAAGTAACTGAAATTATTTAATGGCTTTTCTTGAACTAAAACGGATTTTTAATATGTGCATCAGAACACATCACCAGAAGACAAGTTGTTATTTAGATTAAAAGTATAATTATGATTAAGATTTTATATGTACAAAAGCTAGGAACATGAAAGAGAAGGCTGCCAAAGCAATTGTACCTCCTCTTTCTTGCACTTTCAGGACCAGCGGCACCAAAACTGAGGACAAAAACTCAGCTCCCACTAAAGCACCTAAATGAAGTGTACAGATCTTCAAAATTGCTCCAACACTGCAGCAACGTGACCACTTTGTCCAGGTACCTAAATGGGAGTTTATGACTTTTGAAAATCTGACTACCTGTTTCTTAAATGGGAACTGAGCGCTTGAAAATATGACCCATAATGTATAGACTATTACTACATTCCCAGATAAAACGATATCAAACTGGAAGTAAGGTTATGTACATATTAGTAACAAGAGTAAAAACATTAGAAGGATATAGTAATTATCACAAAAAAAAGCATTACAAACCCAGGAAATTCAAAGTTAAGTTTAAATGGAAAGAAATCTAAACATGTTATTAAGTATGGAAAGGCACAGTAAAGACACCCAAACAACTCCCGCTGTAGTGATGCCATGTAATAACCATACTGTTATGATTCATCCATAAGTGTTTGTAGTCCCAGATTACACTAACCTGATATTTAAAGATTTTTTTTTAAAGACTAGACACTTTTTTTCATTTTCATCCCTCATAGTTTCACTACTGTTCAAGTAGTAAGGTCATTAAGCCCAACCTTTGGACAGTTGGAGACAACTTAAATATGGCCTATTTCAATTATTAATTTTTCATATCTTTATCACTTTGGTTATATTTCATACAATGTGTCTGAATTAGTTAATTTGGGAACCATATCTCAGATTTAACATTCAATTAACCATTTGGGGATAAGGAAGGTTTGTAATTAATCTCCTTAATATAAAAAACAAATAAATGACAGTGAGCGTTCACACACTGAAAGGTATAAGTTTATTTCAGTGTGTAAATCAAATGGTCAAATAATTGAGAGATTAAAATGGTGTCACAATTAAACAAACACGTGCTCCTCTATTAATAAATTTTCGCAAGTATATGAGAAATAAGTCATCCCAACATCCACACCAGCACAGTATAAGCCCTATGACCATAAGCTCCAGAGAGGAAACAGCTCTCTACCCACTATATTGATGAAAAGGGAAAAGTGCTGCCATTGAGACCATCATTTGCATAGGCTACCTACCCACAATTCCTCTACTGACATTTGGGAAGGCATCATAACTACATGTGACTTGGACTTTGATGGGTAGCGGGCTCCCCGGGAGACCAGAGTTCTTAACTTTTGGCCAAGAGCTCATTTCCAAGCACCCAGGACTCTAATCAAAGGTCCTTGGAGCTCTTGGCTTCTCAGAAATCACAGTTTTTGCAACAGATGACACAGAAGGGAGACAGCAACAGCTGAGTAGACTCAGGTAAGCCCATGCTTACTTAGAACCTTAATAAAACTGAATCACTAACATAGGTTAAAGTGTGTGCGGTGGGTGTCAGGCAAGAGAAACTTGAACTTCTGCTATTCTCTGATCCAACCTATGTGCCTGACTGAGTTGGATGGGTTAGGTTGTGTGGTTAAGGGACATTCTCACTGGTGGATAGGAAGGAGTTCAATTGATTAGTGCCAATGTAACTGGAAGGCAAGGATGTTTTACTTTATGGGGGGGATACATTCTGTTCCTGTGTTTTGCCAAGTTTATGACTGTATTCCCTTTCCCCAAATAAAGATTTCCTTGTGTTTACACTGTCTCAGGGTGCTTGCAAATGGAGAAGTTCGGCTCATTAAGGACACCCATGGAGAGTGTGCTTGGTTTTCCTAGTTTGCTGAGTGGGGACTCAAGTTATTCAGTTATTTGTCAAGAGGGACCCTAGATATATTGAACCCATGCTTTTTGCTTCTGCTAACCACCTGGCAGAAAGGTTACAAAAATGACCCATGGAGGACAATTAATTTCAACAATAGATGAAGCAGTATCTTTGCGCCTCTTCTGTAACTAACATTATATAACAAGCAGCTAACAGCAGAGTTTCTATGGGAAATTAGTCTGAGAGAACAGTGATGATTTTGTGTTCTGTTCTGGAGGTAGGTTTTTCTTTTTTTTTTTTAGTAATTTGTTCCAGGTGTATGGCTTGATTTGGTGCTTCCTTATATCCCTTAATAATGGTGTGGTGCTGACTTAGTTTGGCTAGGTTTGAAAGCCAGTCACTAACAAACATTGGTATTAGTAAACAGCTAGTAGCTAACTATTGTGGGGGTCAATAGGTGGGAGTTTAGGGAGAGATTTTCCCCCCGTCACAGGGTAGCTGGTCTTTGTGGATAGACTGAGCCCAGCTCCTCTGGACTGGTGTAGGTGAGCCTAATCCAGGTAAATAGAGTGCTGGGCTACACCTGGGCCTATAAAGGGTTGCTAGGAGGCAGCTCTGGGGAAGGAAGGTCTGAGACAGGCTGATCCCTGGAGGTAAGTACTGAGGCAGGCTGAGCTCTGGGCCACAAAGGCTACAATGAAGTGGAACTAACTCCTGTGGTGAGTCCCTGGAGCCAGGGGCTCAAGGAAGTGACTCTGCAGTTATGGTTCCAAGAGGGAAGAGAGCTGGAGGAGGCAAGGATGCTGCCAGGATCTGGAGAGCCAGAGACCCCTGGGAGGGGTGTCCCTGAAGCCTGGGATCCAGGTACTGATTTAAGATTGCCTTCTTTTTATTTTTTAACCTTTGTTATAAGGTTAAACCTTATAATGTTGTTGTTATAACCTTTGCTATATGGGGGAATGATAGCTCAGTAGTTTGAGCATGGGCCTGCTAAACCCAGGGTTGTGAGTTCAATCCTTGAGGGGACCACTTAGGGATCTAAAGCAAAATCAGTACTTGGTCCTGCTAGTGAAGGCAGGGGGCTGGACTCAATGACCCTTTGGGGGGGTCCCTTCCAGTTCTAGGAGATAGGTATATCTCCATTATCATTCTCTTTAACCTCCTTAATTGAGACAAGATGTGGCAGCAAATTCTTGGAGCCAAGGTGCAGTGGCAGCACCCAGTGACATCCCCACCCCCTTTCTTTTTTTCTGGGAATAAGGTATAGGAAGAGAAGATGATTACTGAGGCAGCACTAGAAGTGACCCAGGGAGGAAAGGAGATGAAGAAGATAATTGGATGCAGAAACTGCAGGATTTACAGCATCCTTGCCTGGGTATCTGATGGAAGCTACTTATGCATGAAATGTCACGTAATAGAGCTAATGACAGAGAAGATATTAGGATTAGAGATGCAGCTGCAGAAAATGTTGAAATTCAGATAGGGATTTGAAGGTATAATGCAGACAAGGAAAGAGAAGAACTCAGCATGAGCAGATGCCCACTGAATGAAAGTACCTGGACTTTCTGGCAGGCTGTCAGAAGAGAAGGGTAATCTATGGAAGAATGAGACCACTAGGACAAGGCAGGGTAAGAGACCACCTAGTGGTGATTAAACCAGGTGGAACAACAGGTTTTCTGCATTGGAGAATGATCATAGAAGATTAGGGTTGGAAGAGACCTCGAGAACATCTAGTCCAAGAACCAGAGATGAGAAGAAATGCGAAGAAACAGGCAGGTGAGGGAGGGGTGAGGAAGAAAAGAAGGGAAGCCAGTTTCCACAGAAGAGAGGAAGAGATCATGGAAACAGACAGCTACCAGAGCCTAAGGAAAAACAAGGAGGATGTATTCATACCAATACCAGGAAGAAACAGGTCTATGTGACAGAGGAGTACATATTCAAAAGAATCGAGAAACCTGTCAGATCAGATCCAGAGAACAGAAGAGTATGCAGTCTGTCAAGAGCAAGGATCTGAGATGTGCACATGGAGGCTGAAAAGGATCCTGATTGTGCTGCATGTTGGGATGAATGACATTGCTAGATTCCCACTGGCATGGATCAAAGGACTTTGCTAGGCTGGATAAGATGCCTAAAGAAGTGTAGATTTTCAGTGGAATACTTTTAATCCCTAGAAAAGGTGGGTGAAGGTGTGACAAGATAATGAAGATCAGCAGATGGCTCAAGGATTGGTGCTATGAGGAAAGTTTTTTGGGTTGATCAACCACTGGGAAGCATTCACAGAAAAAACACTCTTCTTGACCGATGGACTCCCTTCGAGTACCTGGGGCATTCACCTTTTGGCATCCAGGCTGGCACAGATGATAAGGGCTTTAAACTAGGATATGAGGGGAGAATGTTGAGAGGTCTTATGAAATCTCCATGCCTGGCTACAATACACAAAAGAAGAAAAATCAGCTAAATGAAGATATAGTAAGGGATCACAAGACAAGAGTATAGACAGCAAGGAAAAAAGAAAATCCAAACATTTATTGGAGTGGTAGTCAGGTAGGTGTTTATAGGTGTTACAGCTAGTGCAAGAACTATACCTAATCTGGCTAGAAAACTGGGTGAGGTCCGAAGGAAACAACTGAGATGCTTGTATACAAATGCAAGGAGTCTGGGCAATAAAACGCAGGAACTGGAACTACTGGTGCAGGATGTCAAACAAGCTATTATAGGGATTACAGAGACATGGTGGAATAGCACTCATGGCTGGAATACAGATATTGAAGAATATGTGCTATTTAGGAGAGATAGGAATAAAAGTAAAGGTGACAGGGTAATGCTGTACATCAATAAAGAAGTACAATGTAGAGAAATAAAAAGTGATGGTATAAACAAAACACAGCCTATTTGGGTCAAAATCACTTTGGTGAAGGATTGTATGAGTTGTTCTCTTTAGATATAGACCCTCAGGATCAGACTTGGATATGGACTGAGATCTCATTAACACTACAAGAGAGAGAAATACTTAACTTCCGGATATAGACTGTATGCAGTGTAATTGCATGATGGGTGAGATAATATCTTTTGTTGGACCACCTTCTGTTGGTGAGAGACATGTTTCAAGGCAACAGAAGTTGGTCTAATAAAAGATATCACCTCACACACCTTGTCTCTTGGATAGAGATTGGTGAATAAATGCTACTACTGGTAGGACCCAGTTATTCCTAGATGTGATAGATGAGTTTTCTTTATGAGTTTTCTTCATCAAATTGTCACTGAACCAACGAGAGGGGATGCAATTTTAGACTTTATTTTGGTAAGAGGCAAGGACGTCATAGAAGAGTTGGCCATCATGAGTTGGATTCAGTCATCATGAATTAATTCAGATTAAATTAAGTGGAAGAATAATCAAAACCAGCTCATCAACTGATTTTTTTTCTAAAGGGCGAATAAGGGAAAAATAAGGGAATCAGAGAAGCCAATTGGACTGAAGTGCTCAAGACCTAAATGTAGAGAAGGCTTGGAATTTTTTTAACTCAACTATCTAGAAACCTATCTGAAATTTGTATCCAAAGCAAGACAAAAAAAACCAAACAAACTAGTAGAGAAAGGGTCCAGACCAACTGGGTGAATAACAACCTCAAAAATATCAGGAGTAAGTAAAGAACCTAGAAGGAATGGAAAAGGTGATCTATCAACAAAAAAGCTACATTGTGGAGATTAGAAAAATGGAGGAATAAAGTGAGAACTGCTAAAAGTCAAGCTGAATTATCTTTTGCTAAGGATATTAAAATACAAGAGTTTTTAGCTTATAAATAAAAAGAGAATAAGAAAAGATAAATTTGACCTGCTCTGCAGTGGATGGGAAGGAGATTAAAGATAATATAGATATGGCTCAAAAACTAAATTAATAGTTTGCCTCGGTTTTCAGTAAGGATGATAATATGGAACATGTGTATGAAGGCCATGCAACTAATGGAAATAAATCTCTAGAAAACAGAAATCACCACATCCTAAGGAGGAAGAGAAACATAAAGAGATCAATAAACTCAAATGAGGAGGATCAGATAACTTCCATCTTAGAATACTGAAAGAACTGGCACATGACATTGCCAGTCTGGTAGCAAGGATTTTTAATAGATCTATCTATTCTGGAGTAGTGCCATAAGACTAGAGAGTAGCTAATATTGTACTCGTTATTTAAGAAAGGGAAAAGAGTGATTTTGGCAATTACAGACTTGTTGTTCTGACTTCAGTAATATGCAAGGTTATAGAATGAATTGTGAAGGAAAGAATAATTAATTTCATGGAGGGAAATGGTCAAGGGGATGTAACGTGATATGGGTTTACCAAATGTAGATCATACCAGACTATCCTGATTTCCTTCTTTAGGAAAATATCTGATTTTTTAGATAAGGTAAGTGCAATGGATCTAGTGTACTTGGACTTCAGTAAAGTATTTGACAAAGTATCACATGGGAACACTTTAGTTAATTCAGGGAAGTCGGGGATCAGTACAAGAACTGGAAGATGGATAAGGAACTAGCTAAAGGGGAGTTGGCAACAGATTGTGCTGAAAGGTGAATTATTGGATTGGAGGGAGGTTACTAGTGGAGTTTCTCAAGGACTGGTCTTGGGACCAATCTTACTTAATTATTTTATTAATGATGTTGCCATAAAAACTAGACGTGCTAATAAAATTTGTTGATGATACAAAGTTGGAATGCCTGATCAATATAGAGGAGGATCAGAATATTACACAGGAAGATCTGGATGACCTTGAAGAATAGAGTGGCAGAAATGGGATGAAATTCAATAGTACAAAGCACAGGGTCACGCATTTAGGGTCTACTACAAGTTGGGAACTTATCAGTTGGAAGTGACAAAGGACGAGAGAGACCTGGGTGTGTGACTCTGAGCCACCAATGTGATGCAGCCATGGAAAAGGTTCAACAATCTCCAATAGAGATAGAGAAGTATTAATGCCATTGTACAAGACATGTAAGAGCTCATTTTGAATACTGGGCACAATTCTAGTCACCCATGTTCAAGAAAAATGAATTTCAACAGGAACAGGTGCAGAGAAGAGCTATTAAGATGACCAGGGGAATGGAGGGCCTATCTAATGAAAGGCGATTGGAAGAACTTGACTCTAGCAAAAAGGCTGAGAGGGGATATGATTACTCTCTAAATACATTAGGGAGATAAATACCAAGGAAATTGAAGAGCTATAAGAACAATGCTGGCACAAGAACAAAAGGATATAAACTAGACATGAACAAATTCAGGCTCGAAATTAGAAGAAAAATGTTAACCATCAGTGGGGTGAGGTTCTGGAACAGCCTCCAAATACGAGTTGCAGGGGCAAACAACTTAATTAGTTTTATCAGAGAGCTGGACAAATTTAGGAGAGCTTGTATGACAAGGTTGCTTGTGAAGGTAGGGAGCAGGGCTCAACAGCCCTGGGGCTCACTTCCAGTTTCTGTTTTTTCCTAAAAGGTCATGCTTTAGGGTTTCAGATGGCCATCTGCAAGGGTCAGGAAGAGATTCACCCACCCATGCACAGAGTCTTTTGGATTTGTTGGTTTGAATCTCCTCCTTCTGAAGCATCTGGGATGACAATGACTGAAGATGGGACACTGGATGGGGAGGGCCAGTGCTCTGAGGTAGCACCGAGTATTCTTTTTCAGGTGCCTGGCTGGCTGCTTCTTGCTCACATACTCAGGGTCTAACTGATTGCCAAATGTGAGATCAGGAAGGAATTTTCCCACAGGTCAGACTGGCTTAGGATTTTTTCTCCTTCTTCTGCAGCATGTGGATGCAGGTCATTTTCCAGGACCATCTGGGTATATCTCACTTAATCATTTACCTGCCACTGCGGGGGTATCTGCCACTGATGCACTTTGGTCCCTCCTATTCTCTGCCTATGACTCATGATACTCTAGTCCTCCGTGGGCTGTAATACTTCAGTCTAATTTCAGTTGTTTGGTTCCCTGTGTGGGTGCTGGGTGGTGTTGGTGGCCTGTGATATGGTGAGACAAGATGATCTTGTGTTCCCTTCTGGCCTTAAACTCTGATAATCATCATTCTTTAGAAGCAAACAAGAAACTAGACCAGGTTGCTCAACATTCCTTCCCTTATACTTTTCAATTAAGTCACTGTGTTTCACAGCATCCTTTAATTTCAAAGCTACTTTAGATTGAGAAGAGAAAGTATACTGTGCAACATGATTTTCTAAATTATAGATTAAGCAAATCATTTCAAAAGTACTGAATCAATTCTTCATATTGAGCTTGTTTTGTAGATCTCATTTTGATTAAAGGAACAATACAAGGCTGTACAAGTTTGGTTAAGCTGTTGTAGAGTTAAACTTGTGTTAAATACTGTTGTGACCAGAAATTTATTTACTTCCTACCAGAAATCAGAAATGGCTAAATGCAGGAATTACACCCCCACACACACACACATCTCTGAGCTCAAATCAAGAATGGAAATTTTTGAACCACATTTCTCAAAGTAATGAGTAGGGCCCTACCAAATTCATGGCCATGAAAAATGCGTCATGGACCATGAAATCTGGTCTCTCTCCTTGAAATCTGGTCTTTTCTGTGCTCTTTCTCTATACTATACAGTTTTGATGAGGGAGACCAGAATTTCTCAAACTGAGGGTTCTCACCTAAAAGGGAGTTGCAGAGGGGTTGCAAGGTTATTGTAAGAGGGTCATAGTATTGCCGCCATTACTTCTTCGTTGCCTTCAGAGCTGGGTGGCCAGAAAGTGGCAGCTGTTGGCTGGGTGCTCAGTTCTGAAGGCAGCATTCTGCCAGTAATACCATGCCATACCACATCATACCATAGCATGCCACCCTTATTTCTGTGCTGCTGCCTTCAGAGCTGGGTGGTGAGAGAGGGGCAGTTGCTGAGGGCCCAGCTCTGAAGGCAGCAGCTCAGAAGTAAGGATTGCAATACCATACTATGCCATCCTTACCTCTGCACTGCTGCTGGTGGTGGCTCTGCCTTCAGAGCTGGGTTCCCGGCCAACAGATGCCACTCTCTGGCCATTCAACTATGAAGGCAGCGCTGCCAGCAGCAGCAGCAGCACAGAAGTAAGTGCAGCAGCGCTGCAATCCCCACCTACAATAACTATGCACCCCCCCTCCCCCGCCACAACTCCTTTTTGGTCAGGACCCCTACAATTACAACACCAGGAAATTTCAGATTTAAATATCTGAAATAATGAAGTTAATTATTTTTAAAATCCCATGACCATGAAACTGACCAAAATGGATTGTAAGTTTGGTAGGACCCTAGTAATGAAAAACTGACAACCTTGGTATTTTTTATATAATGTAAGCTGCATATCAATCTTAACTATAACATTGCTACTTCTGCTGCTACTGTATAATGATGCCCATGGTGTAAAATAACTTTACTTAAAAGTAAAAAGAAAATAACCTTCCAAAACACCTGAAGCAAATTTCATAGGACTTTCAAAATATTCCAAAGGAAACTGGATTCTCATTCCCTCCCAATACTAAAATAATCACATTTAATTAAATGATAATCTCATTTATCACAGATTAAGGGTGTATCTAGAGAGCCCTTGGCAGCAAGCTGCCCAGCCTGGGTAGACAGACTTGGGCTCACGCTAACAATAGCTGTGTAGACAGCAGTTTGAACTTGTGGCTTAGGTTGGAGTTTAGGCTCTGAAGCCTAGACACTCCAGATTGCAAAGGCTGCTTAATTTTTACAAAACTCAATTTGCCATCTTCTAAGGACAAGGCTATAAAGGCAACCTTTCTGTATAACACATTCTGTGTATCATGTTGAACAATGTCAGATATCAGAAATAGGTGCCTGGTGTGACCAAAAGCACCCATGTAGTCACATCCTGCATACCAATGTAATAATCTTTTTGTATAAAATATTCCTTGTGAGATATCATTGGGAAACTAATATCTCGCTGCTCAACAACATCATAGTGAAATGTGTGTAGCACATAATACGTAAAGTTATGAATTCCTCCTGTATGATGATAGCACATGTTCAAAACTAGACAGCTCTGAGTAGGCAAAAGTTGTTAAACAGGCCTATACTAAACAGAGAAATGTGTTTACCTCAATTTACATATAAGCAGTAAACTGGTTCCTCAAGACAGCAGGGGGAGGAGATGGCAGGAAACAGAACAATTTGCATTTCAGCAAACACATATGGAGGAAGAAAGAGCATAGAGCCTCCTTCACTACCACACTCCAGGTTGCCTGCTTTACTATTTGAATAAACTTTATTTTGAGGGGGTAACCCTCAGAAGAATCCACTTCAAAGATTCGCTACACTATAAAAGAAAGGGGCAGAGAACCTCAAATTCTCTCTCTCTCTCTCTCTCTCTCTCTCTCTCTCTCTCTCTCTCTGACCTAAGATGACAAAAGCTTCAGCATCCCTGGGCAAAGGGTCAGACACCATCTTGTTGTAGGTGAAAGAGGATGTTTTGAACAAAAGACTTGAACTAAAATTTGCTAGAAGTCAAGTTTTAGAATTTTAGAAGATTGTTTTCAGTTTTACATGCTTGTATTCATTTTTAACTTTATCTCTTGAATTTGAATTCACTTTAAATCCTATCTTTTGTAAATAAACTTGTTTTATTTAATAATCTAAACCCACCCAGTGCTGTGTTTAAACTGAACTGTTTGGTAACTCCAGCTAAAGTAGTGAACTGCTGAATATTGACTCTGTACAAGACCAATGAACCATTAATATCTGCACTGTCTAGGAGATGCTTGGATAGTGCAGGATACACATTTTGGGAAAATTCAGGACTAGGGGTCTGTTGGGGTCACCTTCCACGTGGTAACCAAGGCTGGTGGAAGTCCAAGTGTGACTGGTGTGTTGCTGACAGGCTACTGGCATCAGAGCTGTTGGACCGGGGCTGCAGCTATACCCAGACACTCATGGTGTGACCAGCTGGAACTAGGTGCTGGGGGTGCTGCTGCACCTCCTGGCTTGAAGTGGTTTCCATTATATTCAGGATTTACAATTTGGTTCACTGGATCTCAGCACCTCCACTATACAAATTGTTCCAGCAACCCTAGACCTCCATCCTGTTAGGCTATTTGTGAGCGGACCAGTTTGGAGCTACAACACCAAAGCATTGTGAGGTTATTGGGTAGGTGGTGACAACTCCTCATTGGTGTGGACTGCACCGCAGAATGTGACACCATAAAGCTCTTATGATGTGCATAGGCAACAGAAAGTGACTCAGCCTACATTTTACCTTACTTGAGACTGCATTATGACATATGCTGCAACCAAACAAACTTTCATTGAATTTTTGACATGGTGATCAATGCTAGCTCTCTAATAGACTCCAGTAGTTACTATGAAGCCATATAGCTGAGATCAACTTTACTTGTGTTTCACTGCAGTGAAATGCAATAATCTCTGTTCTCAATATTCCCCATCTAGCCACAGGCAACTTTTTCATGTTTTTGTTTGTTTCTAGTAGAAAGGGGAAAGAACAAAACAATCAAGCATTATTAGCTCTCTGGGTTTTTCCTGTCTCTGGGATTTCTCACACTGTAATATACCTTTGTCTCAGGAACTGTCTCAAGTTGTAAATGTTCTCCCTCTTCATATTATCTGCTTCTTACAAACACAGTCCTTGTTTGTTTCATCAGTGTACATGGTAGCCCCTGTTTCTGTTAATAACATACTTGTTCCTACAGAATATATACGATAACAGTAATATGATCAGGGAATTTCAAATCCCAAAATGCAATTAAAAAAGCATAGATTTTCGCAGCACATCATTCTTGTAGCAAGTCAAAAAAAGAGTTAGCAGCTGAATAAATGCTTCAAGTAAACACAAGAGATTGGAAAAGCAAAAGCAGGGCTAATGATGCTTCAACAGAAGATGTACTTACGAGTAAAACCTTTGTCCATTTCCAGTTGTGCTGTATGCTTTTGAGCACTTGGCACTAACTTTTATCTCTGCATATTATTTTAGGATAAATATTTCAACAAGAAAGTAGGCATATAGACTAGAGACATTCATTTTTCAGATCAGAATTCTAGCTACAAAAGGCAGCGTAGTCCAATGCACTACAAGGTTACCTAAGCTCTAGTCTCAGTTATGACACTCACTTAATATGAGGCCCTGGGCAATCACTTAACCTCACATCTGTGAAATGAGGCTATTACTTATGTACCTCACAAGATTAATATATTAATGTTTGTAAAAATCTTTGAACACAAACTGGTATGTACAGTGGTTACCATTTAAAAAAAAATCAACATTTTGCCAAGAATCACTCTCTCTCCCTTCTAAGACAGTACCACCCGACTCGGAATGTGCTGGGACCCTGGGTGTCCCCAGGAAAAAGGAGGCTTTAACCTCATTATTCTGCTGTGTAATATGTTTATACACAATATATTATTCAGTCACTAGATGTCTGTGTGCTGTATAGAGTTCCAGATCCAGGGGGCCCCTCATTTTATGCTGGATAGAGTTCCAGTTCCAGGTGAACCCTGGAAAATGAGGTGACAAGGCTGGAACTCAAGCTATGTGGAAACTATAGTGGAGTTTTTTAATAAATGCCTCCTGTTTACGAAGGCCTATGATTTCATAGATCATGACTGCTACAACATAACCCTAAAGGATTTTTTTTTTTGCTATGACTCTCTATGCCAGGGTCTATGCAAGCAAAAGACAGCAGTGTCTGTGAGCAGAATTTAGGTCAACATGTCCTAACTGGGTTCTTAAAATTTTGTACTTAAAGCCTTAGATTCCCCAACTGAAAACTGTTGTTTAACCCTTTATGAGGTTTTTTATGCTGTGCTTTTATAGAGCAAATTCTACCTGTGGATGTATGCTCGTCAGGAGCCTCCAAAGACAAAATTTGCCTCTTAAGTGAAGAGTGAAGTTTTGACTAATTAATGTCAAAATTAGTATTATGGATGATTTTTGAAAGGTCAATCAAGAGCAATTCAAAATGCCTGGATACACTTTTATATATTTCACCAAAATGTATTTTACATTCTACATCAGTGGCATCTAATGATATTTTCAGGGCTAAATTAACACAGCCGACACTCTGCTATATGAGTAGACTACTTATTGCTCAAATCAAGCAGAGGGTGAACTTAAGCTGTTTTATCTGCCTACCAGTGAACGTTTTGCTGGCTAGAAATGTCCCTAAAGAGAAACCAAAATGCTTTGAATCAATACTATCCAATCCAATTTTTTCTCTTGGTTATCAAGGACTGTTCTGTAATTAAGAAGCAATTCCATTAAACTGTCCAGAGCACTACATTGGGATCATCAGGGACTCAGATGGTTGTGCTGCTCAAATACTGTTTGCACTTTGTCCATTAAGTTTATTTACTTCACACTTGACTAATAGAATTCTAGATAGATTGACAGAAGGTTTATTGTAGTTAGCAAATAATGCAAATTTTATTAATCATTTTTAATATGCATGTTTTTAAAAATTGAAATTGGTTTAAACTTGATGAAGTGCTGAAGAATCCAAATCATTTTGACCATTTATCTGGTACAGACTAAGTTTTTAATTCTATAATTGCCTGGCGTTCTGAGAAACACTTGCTACATAGCAAAAATCCAAGGAAACTGGCTCTATTCCACAGAGATAATGCTGCTTATTCATCTGCCTGGAACTACTGTGAATATTCAACTCAAGGGACCCTGTCTTAAACACAGGCTTTAAAAGCGTATTCAGTAATTTCATTGCAGTAATTACCAGGACACTGAATATTTTCATATAGTTAAGGTTCTGTCACTGTACCCATTATAAATCTCCTTACTGAGAGGTTTAGATTTTATTCCAGCTTTGAAACACTGCAAATATTTCATGTGGTAGTTTGTAGTAAAGAAAGCACTCAGTTAATCATAAATTAAACTAGAGTTACTTTCAATATCTTGTCAGTACCCCAAGTTTCCAGAGTTGGGTGGAAAATGGTTTTCCTGACCCATGAGAATTTCAAAGCTTCAAATATTTCCCATCCCAAATCAGGACAGATAGTTCATGGAAAAAAATTTAGATTAACTAAAAAGTTTCAGATTGGATTAATCAAAATGTATTATTTACATATTTTTAATGTTTTGTTTCTATTTTAAACCTCAATCTATAGTAAGGAAAACAAACACAATAATTTAATCTCCTGAGGGCTATAACACTTTAGGCTAATTCTGGTTTTGCGGCTTGGTGTGGAGATGGCAGGGTGGTATTGGTGGATTGGGATATACAGGTAATCAGACTAAGTGACTGGTGGTTCCTTCTAACCTTAAACTCTAACTTAAATTTCTAAACAAAAAGTTGTTTTGAACCAAAAAACTGACCATTTCCCACAAACAACTTCAGTTTTGGCAATCGGGGATTTTGTCATGAAAACATTTAGTCAAAAAAGTCACAACCAGCTCTATAATTTCCTCTTCACGATTTGTTCTCTATCCTCAATCCACACTCAGATGTTCCTTCTGGATGACTGACTCCAAAATCTGGTGTTCCTGCCTCTGAAGATTATGCCAAATGGTACACTAAACCAATAACAGTCATACAATTTATATTTTTCCTATATACTCCAAAGGCAAAATATATTCAAACACATTTTTTAAAAAAAGAGCTTACTTGGAAAGTGTGAAGTAACTTGTAAGTGAACAAATACCCAGACATATATTGATCCATACTACCCAGATCTCTATATCTTTTTTTACATCAAAAATAAACAAATAATCTTCCAACTTTTTCAATGTCTATCTGAAATCAGCCCCTGCAGAAAGCTTAACCAGGAAAGACTGAGGTGATGCTGGTTTGAAGAAGGAAGTACTTTGAAGATGTTTTCATCTTTATAACTAGTCTTGGCAGAATTTGATTTTTTTATATAATTTTGTCTGGTCATATCAATGTTTATTTGTAAGCATTTTTAAAGTTTTTTATCAATTTAAAATTTCACAGTTGGATGAAAGTTGCAAAGCTTTTTTTAATGTTTATTGATTGATTTACATTTTCACAGTTGCAGAAAACTGGGGAGCGGGGGGGGGCAGACAATTATTTAATGACAGTCAACACTGGGATTCGGAAAGTTAAGGCTTTGTAACTGTTAAAACACAAACTGTCAACATTACATATCAAAATAGACAAAGTATATATCCTTACTCTTTGCCTAGCTGTAAATATCAATAATAATTAATGGAAATATTTTTTCATTGGTTTGTATGTGTATGGTGAAATCAACATTTACCAATAAATATTGAATCCCTCCAAGCCTATTTATAACACTTCAACTACTGAAGGCATCTGCTTTCAGACCTTGATATCAATTCACACTTTTAAAGCCCTTTTGGGCTCATTTTGCATTGACAGGAGATGCCTAAATAATCATTGTTGCAAAAACACCCACTTAATTTGCAGTTGGGCAAAAGACCATACGTTTCCTATCAGACTTATTAGACATGGGCACAGCAAATCATATCTAGGAATGAAGGCCACAAACCCTGAAAAAGCTGTAAAGAGCACAAAAGGCTGAAACTTGTCTGATTACTGTGGTGCTCTGCTCTCTACACTGGCTTCCCACTAAATACAGAGTCCAGTTTCAGGTCTCTGTCCTGATATTCAAAACCTTCCAGGGATTGGACTTGGACCTGAGAGACCATCTCTTCCTCCACAGCCATGGCTTCAGATGACAGCTACACTTCATTGGGAACATGAAACTGTCAGCCTACAAGGGGAAGCTTATGAGTAGGGAGAACATTCATAGCCGCTAGACCTGGACTGTGGAACTCAATATCAAATTATATGAGACTGTGGTCATTTAGAAATACAGGAATGAAAAGCTATAATTTTTGTAAAGGAACAAACTGATTCTTCTGTAGACTAGGAAGGAAGGAAGATAGATATTTCTATTTTAAAATATCTCTGAGATGCACAGATATTATGGTGAAGGGGGTGGCGGTGAAAGGGAGCAGGAGAGAGAGAAATTAAATAAAAAATCATTAAAAATCAGTTCATTTAGATCCCATCATTTTGTACGTATAGTTGGGATTATGTTTTCCAGTGTGCATTAATTTGCATTTATTAACGTTGAATACCATCAGCCATTTTGTTGCCCATTCACCCAGTTCTCTGAGATCATTTTGTAATTCTTCACGGTCTCCATTTTGCCACCTTACTGTTTACTCATTTTTGCAGATCATTTATGAATATGTTGAACAGCCCAGTACAGATCCCTGGAGGACACCACAATTTACCTCTCTCCATTCTGAAAACAGACATTTATTCCTCCCCTTTATTTCCTGACTTTTAAGCAGTTACTGATCCATGAGAGGACCTTCCCTCTTATCCCATGTCTGCTTATTTTGCTGAAGAGCATTTGGTGAGGGACTCTGTCAAACGTCCTTCCTGAAAGTCCAAGTACACTGTATCAACTGGATCACCCTTGTCCACAAGTTTGTTGACCTCCTCAAAGAATTCTAATAAATTGGTGAGATGTGATTTCCCCTTAGAAAAGCCATGCTGATTCTTCCACAACAAACTATGTTAATCTATGTGTCAGATAAATCTGTTCTCTACTATAGTTTCAAACATAGTCTGAACTCATGTGTCAATATAATTCATTTTTAATTTTTTCCATATAACTTAAAACTACCGTATTTCACTGTTTTGCAGTTTTGGGGTCTGCAGGAGCCTGTTAAGATACAAATTACTATAGGAAGCCCAGACTTCATGGGAGCCAGAGCCAGATTGCTAAATCCAAGTTACATTAGTTCTATGGTGTCTCTCAATCCCATTCCCCAGAATCCTTGAGGGACTACGCAACTAACATTTCTGAGGAAAACTCTCTCTAAACATTATTTGCAAGACCATAAGTATACCGCTACCTTGATATAACGCCACCTGATATAACACAAATTTGGATATAACGCGGTAAAGCAGTGCTCCAAAGGGGCGGGGCTGCGCACTCCTGTGGATCAAAGCAAGTTCAATATAACACGGTTTCACCTATAATGCGGTAAGATTTTTTGGCTCCCAAGGACAGTGTTATATTGAGGTAGAGGTGTATATGTAGAGTATTGCTCCACTGTTCAAGTTATTTTATATTTTGCAGGTGCTCCATATCACCCTACATTTTGGCTTTTTTTGTTCTCAGCGTATTACATAAAATAAATAGCTATGAAAGGAAAGTTGTAAAACAAAGTGTAATGTAGATGTAATGTTCACTGCTGCATTCCTATTAGATCAGAGTACAATTTTTGACTGGGTCCAGAGTTCTCAGATGTTAACCACAGTCTTTCAGAAGGGTGAATATTTTTCATCTGCTCATCAATGGTAAAAATATTTTATGAAAGCCATACACACTCACAAAAGTCTATGAGGATTCTTCAACAACAGAAAGTATTATGCAAACAATGAGCTGTTGCAACATTTCAGAATATCAAAAATCCTTTAAATACTTGAAGTACTAAAAGAAAATAACAAATATGCAATTTGTTTATCAAATTATTTTAGTCTAAACTCACCTCTCTTAACAATTTCTGTCTGCTCTATTTGAAGTCAATGCAGCATTAATTAATCCAGCACAATGAGTCTGCCAGTGAGACATCATAAGGGTAACTCAATATGATCATATTGTACTTGGGAAAGGGCTTATGTTTCCACTTCAGGAGAAAACCAACAATAGCAAGATTTCTCAAATTCACATTCTAGGAAAGAAAAACAAAACAAAAACAAGACTTGTTTGTGCTGCTTGCCTTGAATTTGAAGCTTAGCTTTTATTTTCAGATCTCATATTCTCTTGCAGCCTGAGTCTAATATCTAGTTGTGCACACCTGGTTTGATGTGTAAAATAAGGTAAGAAACACTTTGCAGATGCAGCATATTTTCTAACAGGTGCTCAAGAAAGTTTATCCTAAAGGATTTAGGAGCCTAAATCCCATCAACTTTCAAGATAACTTAAGCACTTTTGAAAATTTTAGCTATACTGTATTGGCTCAGACAGATCTTCTACAAGATGTATACCAAAAAGTCATGAATACCACAATATTAGGGCAGGCAATCATGTGGGCAAAACAAAGATTTCTTAATATTAAAAATTTTGGAGCTAAATATGATGCTGATAAGTGGTCGTGTAGCACTGGAAAGAAATGTCACAATTGAAAGTGAATTGTTCATGGTAAAAAACTACATTCTGTATTCATTCTCTGACCTGACCATTTGTTTTAATTATTAATATATTTTTTAAAATCTTCTACCTCAGTGAACTTGGTATTCAAGGAAATTCAGAACTAATATAATTCACAAGAGCCAGTGCAAACATGCATTGCACCAATGCTCTAGATACAGCTCTACCCATGAATCTCAATAACTGTGTCAGGATGTGGTTTCCAAGAGGGAAAGAATATTGAGAACTGTGGTGGTGAAGATGCTTGATTGTTAGAAGCAGAGCTTTCCAAGATGGCACCAGGAAAAGCCCGCAACTGGTAGGCAGGTTGGTTGGGGAACTGCAGTTGGATGTCATAATTACATTATTGAGAAGAAAGGGTATAAGAGGGCAGTTAGCGTGAACCAAAGATCTCAAGGACAGGATTTAAGATACAAGAGCCAACAGAGTTTTTAGACTAAATTGTCAAACAGCAAATAATAAACATGCATCACCAAATGACTGGATGAATGGTGACAAATCAATAATAAAAGTGAAAGCATCAACTAGTTGACCCAAATATGTGAAAAAAAGACCTTCCTTTCTTTGTGAATATTTACTAGAATTTACTTTAAAAATGTAGTGGTATTAAATACATATACAACTACACAGGTCTGCTAATAAATACCTATATATTGAATATGCAAATATGAGTGATTACTACACTCAATTCTTCAGCGATACTTTTGAAAATAATTATGTTTAGACAATATATGGAACATACAAAAGAAGTGGAAAATTTGTGCATGTAAATATAACAAAATGAATGGGATATATGTAAAAATCAACTTGTTTAGAGGATCAGGCTGACAACATTATTTCCTGGCTTCTGAAACCAGAAAATCTGAGATTTGGTTTCTAATCAGGAGACTGTTCTAAAAATTAGGAAGCTTCTTTCGCCCAATATGTCACATTGGCTCTCTCCCCACATGACAGAGTGCTTCCCCTATTCCTCTCTGCCCAGACATACCACCTTCTGTTTCTCTGAGATTACAATTTATGTGTGAACCTCCCGAATTCCTCACCTGTGTGAAATTCCATTGTATCTAATGATCCATGTACACAGGTCAGGAACACAGGAGCTGAAGTACAAATTTCTAACTGAGAATGGGGAATGACAGTTAAGACATTACAATCTCAAATGAAGACAACAATAAAAATCTTATTAACTTCAACTGTCTATGGATCAGGCCCACAATTCTGCAAAGGGAGGGATCTGAAAGAATTGGGGCCTATGTAATTGTATACATTACTGGCCATCCCGACATGGACCCTCTAATGTATGTTTTAGAAGTGGTCTCTCAATCTAGAGTACTTTATTGCTAATACTCAATCTTTTGGAAAATAAAACGAAAGGCCTATCAAACTACGAGTTTACTCAACTGTCTGCCACTTTTGACTCTATCAATCATAAGCCAATTTCCTTTTTTGTCTTCTTTGGATTGATAACTAGACCACTGACAGGTTTGGTTCTTGTATTTCAGATTGCTCATTTGGAGTTCTTAAGAGGGA
This sequence comes from Gopherus flavomarginatus, assembly GCF_025201925.1. Lineage (NCBI taxonomy): Eukaryota > Metazoa > Chordata > Testudines > Testudinidae > Gopherus > Gopherus flavomarginatus. The sequence continues at coordinate 273,159,492 of NC_066617.1, forward strand.
AAGTTCTTCACATTCCTAATCTCTTCACATGGTACAACCATAGTTTCTATGGTTTGGGTCCTGTACTGTTTTTTCTTTATTTCTTCTTAGGTCACTTATCAGTTCACATGAACTAAGCTAGCATCTGTATGTGGAAGCTAGATTTACAGTATGCTTCTTTTCTTCTTGACAGAAAACTTCCTCCCCAACCTTTTTTATTTTTAATACTTGTGAATATTTTATCTCTGATGAGATAAAAGTTCCCTTGTCTTAAATACAAAAAACATGCACCGACTGGCTCTGGCTCTATGCATTCCATTGCAGTTTCTCAATTTATTACAATGTATTCATCCCATCAACATTCTGTCCCTTTAGACAAGCAGAGTGTTCTAAATCTAAGTCTATTTTTTTATTCAGATTTATTATTTTCTCCCCCTTATTAGAGGTATTAATCAAATCTTGTCATTATCACTTGTTAGATATAAATGTTACAACATTTTCAAATATTTCTCTCTTCTGCTTGCCAAGATTCTGGTTAGTGTTTTAATCATTTGTCATCTCAGTCATGGAACAGCCTCCCAGCTGGCCTTCCCTGTTTATCATTATTTGTTTAAATGTTATTAAAAATTCTGCAGTATGCCATTTTTTTTCTGATTTGCCATAATTTTTCATGCTACAATCATTAGAACAATTACACTAGCTTCTGTCTGTGCAACTGAGAATTATAGCAGGTCTGTATTTCTAGCACTAATTTTGAAGTCCTTCACAATTGCACAAAAAATTCTCTTTACTTTTAAAGTTCATTTAAAAATGTTTCTCTTTCCATCTTATTTATAATACTGTTGTTTTGGAGAAGCAATAATGGCTTCAGAGTTGAGTCTTAAGGTAGCTTCTTATTCTGATTTTCAAATTCTTTCTCCCCCAAAAGAAACAAACCCCTTGAAATTTTCAGAGGTCAAGTTTAAGCATTACATATTCCACTATGGAATCAATATATTTCATAACACCAGACTGAAAAATTATTCCAGTTCCATTAAAATATTTTTCTACTATACCAATTATCACACTAAGAAATTATTTAGAACTCTAACGTAACTTGATATCTCATAGGGCTATATTTATTTCAAAATCGTGTACACATTTAACAAAATTAATATAAAAATCAGCAGTATACAACCAAAAGCATATTGTCTATTACAGAATAAAGAAGAGGCAACATTAACATTGAACTGCTGTTCTAAAGCAAGTGCTATGATCCTGGATCGTGATATGAATATGATACTGGGTGAAGAATATGGTACAGAAGCCGGGAAATGGCTAGATCGCCTAACTGTTTTTGGAGGGGAAGGGATGTGGGGCTTTTGTCTTGTTTTTGTTTGTTTAATGAAGAGGAAGATTTTTTATACAGAAAGTAATTTTGAGATGTTAGCTGGATTCTGCTGAAAAGTACTTTCAATCTCAATTTTTTAACGAAGTTACGAATTTTGAATCTTTTGTACAGTTGTAGTAGTGATTTGTGAATAAATACACAGAGCTGAAGAGATTAAGGCCAGAAGGGACCAGCAGATCATTTAGTCTGACCTCCTGCGCATCACAGGACACTAACAATATCTGATGCCAACACACTAAACCCAACAAAGGAAATGAGACCAAAGTAAAGGATACCCACAGGAAACTGTACTATTATATGCCATAGACAGAGAACAGGAGGGACCAAGGTTCACCAGTGCCTGGGGCCCTTGCAATGGCTAGGGAATTAAATGAGATACATCCAGATAACCCTGGCAAGAGATCCACACCCACACACTGTGTCTTCCCAACCCCTGGCTCCTCATCCCAGTCCCATTCTCCTTGCCCAGCCAAACCTAATTCCACTCCCTTACAGCTCTTCGTCCAACCTTTCTCGCCCCCTCATGCAGCCATTTTACCTGTCCCCACCAGTCCCCCTTAACAAGCTCCTCATCCAATCCCAGTCATCCCACCCCATCCTTCCCACTCTCCCTCTCAGTATCTCACCTCCCTGGTTTCTTGCACTAGTCTCAGCCCAGCCAGTGCCAGTTCTCCCCCTGCACCTTAGGTCTTTGTTGGATCTGCTTCCCCTCCTCCACACCTCATTGGTTCCCAGTCCCACCCTCCTCATCTGATTGGAGTCTCCCCAGATGCTCACTGGCCCCCATATCCCTCCCTCTCTCTCAGTCCCTGTTCTCCTTGCTTAACCAGTCCCAGTCTCCTCTGCCCTATCCCCAGATTCTAATCTCCTTGCCCAGTCAGACCCATCCAATTCCTAGTCCCAGTTTCCTTCTTCCCCACTATCAGCTTTACCCACCACCCCACTATCCAGGCTCCTTGTGCCAATCCCCACTCCCACCCCCACCCCCTCAGCTCTTGTCCCCCTCCACATTTCAATCAAAAAACTTCTTTCTCCATGCAGTAAGGGCACTAGTAAGAGGGTGGGGAGGACGGAGAACACAGAAGAGGCAGGCTTTCAGTTAAGGTGCCTGAACCTGAAACTGGATCCTGACAGCAGCCTAGAGCTGAAACTGCAGGCAAAGTCCTGCTGAGCCACAAGCTGGAGCATGTGTAGCGCAGATAGAATCTTTCAAAATTTATCTTCAAAATTTAGCATGTGCGAACTGTGATATTTCAGAGGCTTTTGAGTTGGCCAAATCTAGGTAGATTTTCAAAGTAATGGCAAAAGGCACATAACTGAAACAACAGCCACTCCTCTGAAATTTCAGGTCCCTTCTCCAAAGCAGGAGGGCACTAGAGCTTTAAAAAAATGTTCACCAGATTTGTCTTTTAACATGTGCTAAACAATGCATTTTTCCTAGCTTCTTTCTTGGAAACAGCCAAACTATTTTGGCTGAAATAAAAAAAAAAAATCAGCTTGCAGCAGATACCCAGCATGCAAAAATGCCAGCCTAATGTGACTTTGAAAACAGGATCTTATAACTGAAAGTGTAATAATAGGCAGTGCTACCAGACCCACATAAAACACAGCAATTTTTGAATAAGTAAGATATTTGACACACACAGAGAAGAAAAGCATCAGAGTTATACTCAGATTACATACAGAATGTAGAAATTTTGGAAGAGTGAATATATAATGTGTGTTAATAAGATTCACTGGATGGCACACAAATATAACATTTTGATTTTATTTACAAAAAATAAAAGTTTTGTATGTTATTGTTTCTAACAAAGAATATATCAAATCCAGAAGGACAAGTGTAATGGGGTTTCCTTGCTATTTTCTTTAATTAATTGGAAGAATAAATCCCATATCAAGTCAAATTTTCCCTCTTCCCCTTTGGTCACATAATAGTGCCAGTTTTCCCCCTGCACTTCAGGTCTTTGTTGTCTCCTCCCCGACCTTACCAAAAATAACATAATACAGTATCTAAAATATTTCCTTTCCTAATAATGTTTATGTAGCAATGTCTTCCCATGCAAGGTGTCTGCCTCAAATTGAACTTTTTGGGGCAAATTCAGTTAAAATGATTCTCCCATTTCTGAGAATGAAATTAGGGGAAAATAAATGTTTTGCCCACTTAAAAAAAAATCTCAGTACCTTAACACTGAGATGTTCCAATGCATCCATGCTTTGGAACAGAAACTTGAAATATAGCTGGGGTGTCACTCTTGTTACAAGGATGTGCCCTTTTGCCACTTTCATAAAAATTCACTCATAATTGGCTAAGTTACAAGTTTTTGAAAAGCCTCAGTTATCACATGTTCAGCAAGCTCTTGTATGAGTTTGGCAGCTAATCCTTTGATTCATAGATTCTAGGGCTGGAAGGGACCTCGAGAGGTCATCGAGTCCAGTCCCCTGCCCTCATGGCAGGACCAAGTACTGTCTAGACCATCCCTGATAGACATTTATCTAACCTACTCTTAAATATCTCCAGAGATGGAGATTCCACAACCTCCCTAGGCAATTTATTCCAGTGTTTAACCACCCTGACAGTTAGGAACTTTTTGTCCTAATGTCCAACCTAAATCTCCCTTGCTGCAGTTTAAGCCCCTTGCTTCTTGTTCTATCATTAGAGGCTAAGGTGAACAAGTTTTCTCCCTCCTCCTGATGACACCCTTTTAGATACCTGAAAACTGCTATCATGTCCCCTCTCAGTCTTCTCTTTTCCAAACTAAACAAACCCAATTCTTTCAAATGATCCCATTTGCACTAAGCATGTCCCAGCCCATCACAGCTCGTACACGTAGACCATAGTGTGATCAGCTAGGCTGACATCCTGCATAACACATGTCACAGAATTCCCCCAAAATAAATTCCTGGTTAAACAAGAGCATATCTTTTAGAAAAATATAAAATCTTGATTTAAAAATTGCCATTGATGGAGAATCTAACACAACCCTTGTTAAACTGTTCCAATGTTAGTTAAACTCACTGTTAAAAATTCACATCTTATTTCCAGTATGACTGTCTAACTTCAACTTATTGCCACTGGATGTTGTTATACTTTTGTCTGCTAGACTGATGAATTCATTACCAAATATTTGTTTTTCACATAAGTACTTAAAGACTGTGATCAAGTCATCCTTTAACCTTCTCTTTCTAAGTTCAAGTTATAGTGGACTATGCTGTGCATCGAAAGATCTCAATCCTTCTGAAAGCCTGTGTGTGTGGAGGCGGGGAGGGTGTCAGTAAATATGTCTTCACAGGATTAAATTTTTCTTATCTTAAATTTTTAAATATTTTCAAAATCTAGTAAATCACATTTTAAAAAATTAACATGCAAAGTCAGGCACTCACAAGTAAGGAAATGCTACTATTAAGTTTGCCTGTGTAACCTTAATTTGCAGTCCTTGTATGTCCATGTTCTCATACAGTCTTTATTAATATGATCATATACTCCCCCCCCCCCCCGCCTCCCTCAGGACCTTTGCCTCATTCAGTGCACAGGACAAATTGTACTCTCAAAATGAGTCAGGACTGCAAAATGACTAGAGCTATTTGTAGAACCCCTGTCTCCTTTGTTACAGAATTTGGAATGTTTGTTGAATAAGGCAGGGGACTGCAGGAAGAACTGGATTCTGTCCTTGCTTCTGCCACAGAGTTCCTACAATGTGGGCAAATCATAGAGATCCAACTTGTCATAAGTAGCAGCTATAGTTATGTGTTCCTCATTTTATGCATACCCTACTTGAGACTGGAATCTGAATTGCAGAAGTGCTGAACATTCATCTACAATTGAGGTCAATGGGAGCTCTGCTTTGAACATACACAATCTTATGATATGCTAAGTACTTTGAAAAAAAATCACACTCTAGGCATCTCTAATTATGCACCCAAAATTAGATGACACGTTTGACATTAATCTCTGTGCCTTATTTCCTCATGTGTAAAATGGAGATGGTAATACCATCTCACCTCACAATGGTGATAAATCTGCAAAGCCCTAAGATTCTGTGATGACAGCACCAAAGAAAGACCCAACTGAAATTTATAATTCTATATTCAGTGCATGGTTTGGATGGCAAGCAGTAAGTAATTCATGGGAACACAGACTGAATGATGAGAATAAATGCTACTCATCTGCATTAATAGGGTGGGGGAACTTGATGGGGCCAATGAGGAAAGGATAACAGTCTCAGCAGCAAGGAAGGGAGACACTTGCCAAGGGAAAATAGGTAGCTCTTCTCCCACCCAAACTAGGAATGGGAACCTGGCCTGATTGACACTGTTGGTCTAGTCGATTGCAAATAAAATTTTGGTAATGGGCCTTCAGCGCATTAGGTAGGATGAGACCTTGTGACCTTCAAGGACCGAAGTCAGACCTTGTGATCCTTGTAGGCAGAGGTCCCCACACTGCTGCAACCTCTGTCCCCCTTCCAAGGAGGAGGGTGCTAGGACTCAGAGAGAGCTGAGTCTGGGGAAGTAGGGGTAGGCTGAGAGGAGCCTACTCCACATATGGGTACTATAGTAGGAGCTCTGTAATCCCTGAACTGGAAACAATTAAATGCCTGGTATAAGAAAGTCTGGGTGATAAGCAGGTAGCACACCTCCCCAGTGTTAACATTTAATAAAAGGTGAGGCCTGCCACTTGATTCCATGTCTGTCTTTATTTTGCCACTCCCACATCAAAAAGACATATGGAATAGCTACCAATTCAGTGACCACCGTCATCCTGTACACTGAACAAGAGAGGGGGTTCGATGGGAAACATAATATGTGATCACGTAATTCAATCTGATGACTTTTTATTGGTCACAACTATAGATGACATCTCCTAGAAGAGGGACAAATCCTTGTAAGTCTTTCAGACTATGGCAAAGTGTTGAGAAATTGTTCAAATTTCCAATGTTAAATCTCTTTCTCATAAAAAGAATGAGATTTAAACATATTTGTGCTATTTAAGTACTTCTGAAAAGACATACATTAAATAGCCTTGACTCCGGTCAGGTTTAATTTCTGAGGACATTGCAAATATAGTCTGTGAATTACTTCCAGAGCAAGCAGAAGAAGGACAGGACCAGAACATAGAGAGCTATGTGTCATCATGGATATCACATCTCTGGCAAGCAGGGAAGTGGTCATCCAATGGAATTAATACAGTAAACCTTATACACTAAAATATGCCCTGTGAAGAACATTTCAATAAACTATTCACTATATGATATTAATAGCCATATTTCTAACTAGCACGAATATGTGAGACTACACTCTGACTTTTATATATCCTGATAAATGTATATGTAAAGGCCAATAGAGAGAGGTAATCACTTTAGTATTAAACATATAACACATTAAGCTTCACTTAATTCAGTTTCACTTAATTCTTCCGTTTTTTATTTATCAGTTAAGCCAGATCTGAAGACACTGGAAGAGAGCAGTGTGAGGGACATTAAAAGCCCACTGGCATGCTTATAAACTTCCTGGTCCTGAATTATTCTTTTAATATCCAGGATCGTTCAGTTCAGTTTTCTGTCTTTCAGACACTGTTCCCTGTACATCCTCTATCAGTTCCCGATGCAACCATATAAGTAAGGATGGAAATTTTACTTTAATGACCCTTAATGAACTCAAGAATTTGTCCTATTTACATGAACAACCAAATGAACCTTCTCAACATTGCTTTGTTTAAGCTATAAATATGTGTAACTAGTTATTGGTCCTAGACAAAGGAGACCCACAACCATAGCCTTGATACATAGGAAGACATCTGTACTTTCTGAAAATATTGGTAGAATTCATACGAATACAAGACAATGAGAAACAAAGAAAAGCATACTTATTTAAATATGGAGCTGTTAGGTAGGTCAGTAAACACACTGAGATGGTGCTGATTAAATTCAGCCTCAGCTCAGTGATCTAAATAAATCCTATAAGTATAAAGAATAAAACAATAAAAACCCTTCACCTTGGAACCTCTACCTTCTTGTTAACAGCTTGGTTATTTAGAATGGTTCATTACTAATTTGCATGTCTCATCAGAAAACTGGGCAGTGTTTACCCTAAAGGAGAGTCTTTCATAATAAAGAGGGTTTTTTTGTACCCAACAGTACTTTCTGACAGAGGATCTCATATAATACCAACAGGTTTGCAAATGGTATATTTAGCAATGTTTTGGTTATAAAAGTCCCACAAGGAAAAATGACCAAATGATAAGTTCCCAAATGCTACCAAGTATCTTTCCTTCAGTTACAGCCTCTTTAGAAGGCATCTCAGTCTTCATCTCTCTCTGGAGTAAATAAGTCAGGAACTGTTCACAGCTTATTTCAGAACCCTTTTATGTCCAGAACTTCCAAACATTCTTAAAAAAGGCACCCAAACATTCTTAAAAATGGTTCTTCTGCAGCCAGCCTATAGGCCTCCTCTGTGGCAACTGCTCTCCTCTTTAGGTCTCTCCCCACAATGAAGGGAAGCTGCATCTTATATTTTGGCAACCTTCCCAGAATTACTTGCAGTCCCAGCCTCCAACTTCCACAGTGCCTTTGGACTACAATTCTCAGAATCATTCTCTTCCAGACTAGAAGTTGGAACAGGAAATTGTAGAACCTAAGCCTTCCCTTAAAGGGCCAGCAAACCCTATTACACTACCATTTTGTGAAGACGGAATCTGTGGCACAGAAAAGTGTATGAAATGACTTGTCAAAGGTCACACAGCAAGATAGTAGCCAACCTAGAAACAGAACTCAGGTCTTGACTACTGGTCCCATTCACTAATACCTAGGCCAGTTCCTTAATATATTTAATTTAAAAAAACCCCCACTGCTCTGGTAAATCATTTGTTTCTACAACCTGGGCTGCAACTTCCAGAGTCTAAGGTTTACATGAACATCTTTGTCTCACACCATCTTATTAATGGCCATAACATGGTCATAGTCAGACTTCTGTGATCACAGAATCATAGAAACACAGGATTGGAAAGGACCTCAAAAGTTCATTTGGTCCAGTCACCTGCACTGTGACAGGACAAAGTAAACCAACACCATCCCTGGAAGATGTTTGTCTAACCTACTCTTAAAATCCTCCAATGATGGAAATTCTACAACCTCCCTTGGAAGCCTATTCCAGACCTTAACTATTCTTATAGTTACACAGTTTTTCCTAACATTTAACCTAAATCTCCCTTGCTTCAGATAAAGCTGATTAGTTCCTGTCCAACCTCAGTGGATATGGAGAACAACTGATCACCATCCTCTTTATAACAGCCCTTAATATATTTGAAGAATGTTATCTGGTCGTCCTCCCCTCCCCAGCCTTCTTTTCTTAAGATTAAACATGCTCATTTTTTGTTGCTGTCTTTTGGACTCCCTCCTGTTGTCCACATCTTTCTTAAAGTTTGGCACCCAGACCTGGCCACAGTACTCCAGCTTAGTGATCACCAGGGCCAAGCAGAGTGAAACAAGTACTTTCCATGGCTTACATATAACATTTCTGTTAATACACTCCATAATATTAGCCTTTTTCAAAATTCTATCACATTGTTGACTCATATTCTATTTGCGATTCACTATAAAAATGGTTAGCTAACTGTAACTGTTGTCCTTCAAGATGCGATGCAGATGAGTATTTCAAGTTGGGTAAGCACATCCCATGCACCAGAGGACTTTGCCTGTCAGTAATCACAGGGGTGGCACTCATGCCCTGTGGCAATAGCTCCTCCCCTGGCCACACAAAGGCACCACTGCCTCAACCCACTCAGTGCCTTTGCACCAGACAGCAGAAGTACAGACTCCGATGCAGAGGAGATGGAGGGTAGGTCATGCAATACATGTCTGCATCACATCTCAAAGGACAACAGTTACAAGTAGGTAACCATTTTTTCTTCATCGAGCAGGTGCAGCTGTTTATTCCATGTTGGGTGACTTGCGAGCTATACTCATAGGAGGTGGGGCTCGGAGTCTGTTTAAAGAAGGACTGCAGGACTGCCTTCCCGAAGTTTGCATCTGATCTGGACATAGCCTTAATGGCATAGTGATTTGCAAAAGTATGCACAGAGGGCAAAATGGCCACTCCACAAATGTCCAATATAGGAAAGTAATTTAGATATGCCATTGACATCTCCTGAGCTCTTGTGGAATGAGCTCAGACCTCTAGAGGTGGTGTAGCCCAGGATATTTCGTATATTGTCATGATACAGGAAGTTATCCACCTGGAGATTGTGTGTGAAGAGACTGCATGACCTTTCATTTGGATCATATATGAAACAAACAGATAAGGTGAGGAACAGAAAGGCTTAGCTCTATCCAGATAAAAAGGTAGACATTGCCTGACATCCAGTGGGTGAAGACACTGCTCCTTGGTGGTTGAATGCATCTTAATGAAGAACACTGGTAGATACATAACTTGGTTGAAGTAAAACTGGGAAACCATCATAGATAAAAACTTAGGGTGTTGCCATGGGGTTGCTTTGTCTTTGGAAAATTGCATGTAAGGAGGCTCCACCACGGGAGGCTCCAACTCACACGCATTCTTTGCAGATGTCATCGCCACAAGGAAAGCAGTTTTCTAAAGCAGAAGGGAGGAAGAAATTGCTGGAGGCTCAAATGGAGGTCCCATAAGAGCCACTAAATCAGTATTAAGGTCCCACAAAGGAATCAGCTGTTTAATTGGTGGGTGGAAACAAATGACTTCTTTCAAGAACCTCATTGTCATGGAGTTTGAAAACACCGAATTCTCATGGATAAGTGAATGAAATGCCGAAATCGCTAGAGGTGGACTCTCAATGAACTAAGTGAACTAACGACACCAGAAGAGTGAAGGTAGTCAGAGATGTACTGGATACAAGGCAGTGTCAGCTGAACTACTTGGGGTCAATGACCATACTGAGAACTGCTTCCACTTGGCCTAACAGGCTGCCCTGGTGGAGGGCTTCCTACTGTTAAGCAAGACCTGCCAGATCACCTCCAATCATCATACTTCCTCCTCATCTAACCATTCAGCACCCACACTCTGAGATGGAGAGAATAGAGTGCTGGATGCAAAACCTGAGCATGATGCTGTGACAATGCGGTTCTGGTGGGACCCAAATGAGAGTGTCATTTCAGGACTAACTGCTTGAACAGGGCAGTTACAGCCCAAGGCTGGGGTTTTTCCACCTCTAAGGCAAACCAAACCAGCCAAAGAGGACTTTGGTCTCACCTCACTGGCTAACCACAAGTCACACAAGCAACTTCCTTAGAGACTCCAGTTTCCCAGTATCACCACCAGTACCACTAGTCCTGGGGATGAATGGTTATGAAAACCAACACCCCAGTAAAAGAAAATAGTTCTCTCGATCCCAAAGAATCAAGCCCCCGATCCAGGTCAATATACAAATCAGATCATAGCCACAAATCACGCTGTTGCCAATCCTTTAGACTCTAAAATCTAAAGGTTTATTCATAAAAGGAAAAAGATAGAGATGAGAACTAGAATTGGTTAAATGGAATCAATTACATAGAGTAACGGCAAAGTTCTTAGTTTAGACTTGTAGCAGTGATGGAGTAAACTGCAGGTTCAAATCGTCTCTGGAGTACATCCCCCACTGGGATGGGTCATTCAGTCCTTTGTTCAGAGCTTCAGTTTGTAGCCACGTTCCTCCAGAGGTAAGAAGCAGGATTGAAGACAAGATGGAGATGAGGCATCAGCCTTTTATAGCCTTTTCCAGGTTTGTTCTTACTGTGGAAAATTACAGCAAAATGGAGTCTGGAGTCACATGGGCAAGTTCCTGTATACTTTGCTGAGTGCAAGGCATATCTGCCTTCTCTCAATGGGTCAATTGTATAGCTGATGGTCCTTAATGGGCCATCAAGCAGGCTAGGCAGAGCTAACACCAACTTGTCTGGGCTGTCACCCAGAAGCACAGCGTAAGTGTGAAGTACAGACAGTATAGAGCCAATATTCATAACTTCAACTACAAAATGACACATGCATACAGACAGCATAATCACAACCAGCAACCCATAACCTGGTCTTAGACATCTTATATGACCCCCTTTACATAAGATTTGGTGCCACTACAGGACCTTGGTTGCAACCATGTTCTATATGGTCCCAGATTATATCAATAACGTCACAGATGCTGAGTCGGAAGTTGGGATGAAGAGCAAGTGCTATGTGAGACTGACATGCTGGAGCAATAAGAATGAGAATAGCATGGTACAATTTCAGCTTGAGAATGATCTGCAGGATGATCTGAGTTGGTGGTAAGGCATACAAGAGTGCTGATTCCCAGTTCAGGTTAAAAGCATCAGCTAAGGAGCTCCAATTGAGACCCCTTGGGAGCAGAACAGCTGGTATTTCTTGTTTTTCTCATGGTCAATTATCAGGATGCCCCAAACTGCGAAGATGGAATGCAGGACGGACACTAGGCTTCAGAGACCATTCATGAATCAGGTTGAAATTCCTGCTGAGGTGATCCCATAGGTGATTGTGGATCCCAGGTGACTGGCCTTGGGGGTAATGTTTTCCCTAATGCAAAACTGCCAGAACTTGACTGCCTCCTGACAAAGAACGTTGGAGCGTGCTCCCCCCGCTGTTCATGTAATACAATGTAGTGGTATTGTCGGTGAGTATGAGAACCACTGAAACCCAATGTGATCTTGAAAGGTCTCCGAGGGATTGTAGATAGCATGAAGCTACAGGATACTGATATGCAGGGAAGCTTCCTGTTCCATCCACAGGCCTTGAACTTTCAGCAAGTCCAGATGTCTTCTCCAACCTAGTAAGATGGCATCGGCAACTACACTCCTGGTCAGTGGTGGCCGAGCAAAAGTAATGCCCTGGCACACATTGTACTGAATCGTCCATCACAGTAAGGATCAGTTGGGGGAGATGGACAAGCGTGTCCAAGGGATAGTGATTCAGATGACAGAATTACTTCAGCTCTATCTGAAGAGGATGCAAGTGCAATCTGGCATATTGGACTGCAACCATATGGCCTAGCAATCTCAAACATACTCAGGCTATGGTTGAGGGTTGAGTCTGCAGCTCCGGACATAGGTGGCAGATAGCATGGAATCGCTCAGTTCGTAGACACATTCTCAAACTCAGAGTCTATGCCCCAATGAACTCAATTCTTTGAGCTGGAAACATGTTGACTTTCCCGATGTTTAGCCTACAACCCAGTTGGTGCAATCTGCAGTGCCGAAGGACCCGACATATCTGTGATACGGCCAAAAGGTGCCAAGGGCACAATGGAGGACAAGACAGCAGAAGCCATAGCACCAGAAAACTCCTGAACCAGTGGAGAGTCCAGGATTGAGAGGAAAAGCAGGTCTGACACCGTCTGGTATGCCGTCAGTGTTGAGATGGGCGGCGCTGGTGCTGATGTTGTAGGAATTGGACTCAACGGATGTGCCATGGCCAGAACTGGAGTCTACAGTACAGGTCCTCACTGCTTTCAGAGCACTATCAGAGAATAGTTGGCTAGACCTGCACCATCCCATGTGCTGGAGAGAGTACAGTACTGGTCAGCACTCACCTTAGGAGAGGAGGAGGCATCCCCACAAACCCTGGAATGGTTGAAATTTGTTTTAGAAGACCTCTTCCTCGCCACACCAGAGAAGGGTGAATGAGCCTTTTCCTCTTGGGGGAAACGCCAGAGCACAAGCCCTGAGCAGCATCACTTGCCAGATCTGAAGGCGACAGATGATGGACTCAGTGCTGAAGCAAGCCTCATGGCCTGCTCCAGAAAGTGCTGCTTCAACCACAAGTCTCTCACCATCTGACCACTCTTTGTGAACGACTTGCAGACGGAGCAGAGCACCTTTCTTTCACTTGTTCCTTGCTGAAACTCAACAAGAACCTAGTGTGGGGGTCGCTGTTGGGGATGGCCCCCTTACACAATTGACAATGCCTTAAAGCTGGTGAGGGCATGACGCAGGGCAGCCAACTACTCTATTAACACTAAACTAATACTTAAACTAAACCTAAGATTCTACCACTACTCTATAAAACAAAACTTATCAGAAAACTGAGACCGAAAAGTTTGAGGTGAAGACACCACACACAGGGCTGACTCTGGCCACTGGTGGTGAGAAGCAACTGAGGGGGTTGGGGTGCTACCCTTATTTGGCCAGAAGAGGGGCTATGGCAAGTCCTCTGGCTCCAGTGTACAGGGCACCCCCCCAACATGGAATACATGGCTGCATGTACATGAGGAAGAACCCCAGACTCTTTTCTCTAGTACTATTGCCTACTCAGTTATTCCCCATTTTCTAGTTGTGTATTTCATTAGTTCTTCCTAATTGCAGAACTTTGCAATTCTCTTTATTGGATTTCATCTTGCTGATTTCAGACCAGTTCTCCAATTTTTCAAGGCTATTTTGAATTCTAATCTTGTCCTCCAAAGTGCTTGTAATCCCTCTCAGTTTGGTGTCATCCACAGATTTTTTATAAGCATATTCTCCACTTCATTATCGAATTCATTAATGAAAATGTTGAATAGTACTGGACTCAGGACAGACCCCCGAGGGACACCACTAGATATGTCCTCCCACTTTGGCAGCAAACACTGATAATTACTTTCTGAGTACGACGTTTTTTTCCACCAGTTGTGCACCCGCTTTACAGTAATTTAAAGTAGACCCCATTTCCCTAAGTTTCTTATACGAGCATCACATGGCACTAAGCCTTACTAAAATCAAGATAGATCACGTCTACTGCTTCCTTCCTCCGCAAGGCCAGTAATCTCATCAAAGACAAAAATTAAGTTGTTTTGACAAATCTACATTGGCTATTACTTTAATTGTCTTATTATCCAATAGTTGATTAAAAATGATTTTTTAATAATTTGTTCCAGTATATTTCCAAGTATTGAAATTAGGCTGACCGAACTCTAATTCTCCAGGTCTTCTTTGTTCCCCCTTTTAAAGGCAGGTACTGTTTTTGCCCTTTTATAGTCTCCTGGTACCTCACCTATCCTCCATGAGATAATCACTAATGGTTCCAAAGATGCTTCAGCTAGTGTCTTAAGTAGCCTAGGATGAATTTCATCAGGCCTTGCTGACTTAAATAAATCTAACTTGTTTAAATATTCTTTAACCTGTTCTTTCCCTATTCCTCCCCACCTTGTTGTTAATATTAATTTTGTTAGGTAATTAGTCACAATTGATATTTTTAGTGAAGACTGAAGCAAAATAGGAATCAAACCCCCAGTCTTTCTGGTATCATCCATTATTAGCATTCCTTCACCGCTTAGTGGTGGACTCACATTTTCCTTCTTCTTTCTCTTCCTTCTAATGTACTTTTAGAACCTATCAGTTCTCTGAGATTGTTTAAGTCTGCTTTTTTGAAGTCCATTATCCTTCATCTGCTCTCCTTCCTTTCTCTGGAATCATGAAATCTATCATTTCATGATCACCTTCAGTGAAATTGCCATCAACCTTCAGATATACAACCAATTCCTCTCTGTTAGTCAAAATCAGATCTAAAATGGCTGCCTCCCTGATTACTTCCTTCACTTCTGCAACAAGATGATGTACCCAATATAATTAAAACATTGATTGGAGATTTTGTGTTTTGCTGTATTACTTTTCCAACAGTTATCTGGGTAGTTAAAGTTCCCCAATTCTATCCAGGCCTTGTGTTTGGATGTATTTCTGTTATTTATTCTAGAAATCCTTCATTCACCTCCTCCCCCTGATTTGATGGTCTATAGTAGACTCCTACCATGACTTTGTCCTGGTTAATTTTTCCCCTCTGTCTTCACCCAGAGACTTTCAACTGGTCTGCCTCTCGCCTCCTTCTCAACCTCGAAACAAGTGTATATATTCTTGATGTATAATGCAACACCTCAGGATCCCCCTCCACCCCACATTCCTGCATTTCCTCTCAGTGTCTCCACGCACCCTTATCCCTCTTTTCAGTCTCCTCCTGCTATGCCATGTCCTCCTGTCAATCACCACAACCTCAGTCTCACTTCTGCTTCTTATTTTCCCGTCTCGTGATATAATCCTGTCTAGCCCCAGAGAGTGGTAGCCTTTTCCCCTGAGGTCAGCCTGGCTTCAGTCACATTGAAAACAATAGGAGTGGACAACCATCATTACAAGGGGCAGCTACACTTCCAAGTGCCACCTGAATTTTTAAAAGTATAAACATATCATAAGGAGAAAAATTGTTTGTTTTCTTCTGTACTTGATACAGCTGTTTCCTTTTGAAAGGAATCATTTTTCTTTTAAAAAAGATACTATATTAAATACAGACAGAAAGACTGTCTTAACATGGTTTTCTTTTTTCATGTTTCTCCTTCATTCCAGATACAACTTTAATAGGTATAGATTAATATAGATTGTAGGAAAAGGGCCGCCAACTATTAACTTCATTTATAACTATGTGAGATGCTGCTCATTTTGGAAAAGGGAATATGTCCTATGGAAGGCTGGAGAAGGAAGATGATATGAAAATTAAAACTCCAAATATCACAAGACTCACAAAAAAGTCACGATTAATTGTCAACACTGAACATGCATGAAGTCAACATAGTTATAAATCCAGTGTACTCCAGGGAACTCCCGACTTAAGTCAGCAAGGAGTATAATTTATTTCTAGATCCCAGTTTAGGCCTGAGACCTGATCAATGTCCTCTCCCCCATATTAAGCCAGCCTTGGGTTAAACTCAGGGAATTCACCACTAAAATTGAAAAAAAAAAAAAAGTTCTACTGCTGAAAAAGCATCCCCACCTGAGAAATGCCCGTAACAAGAGTTATAACCACCAACGTTGTAAAGCAGAGACACCCAGGCACTGGAAAATTATGGAGGATATAGAAAGACACTCAATAAATGGTAAAATAAGCAGTGTTTTTATGCTGACTATCTGCATAAACAGAGAAGGTCACAACTAAGTTACAATTTGGGCATGAAAGATAAAATGTAAAAACTTGGGCAGGTATGTAATTGGTTAAATTTTTTGTAATTTAGGAGTGTGGGATAATGTGATAGGTTTAGTAGATTTGAAAGAGGTAGCTAGTTTTACCTATATAATGTAAATGAAAACAATGCTCTTTGGGAACCATTTCTGGACTGCAGTTCAGCACTGCTGGAACTCTGATCCCTCTGCACGACCATGACGTGCAGAGGCATCACCGGGAACCCCCAGATGAATGGATCCTGACTGGCCATCAGAGGAAATCTGTCTCCATGTTGGGAGTGGTGAGCATAAGAGATTTGCTTGGTATACGTATTCTGTGTTGCTAATAAACAGATGCTTAGAGCAAAACTGTGTATGGGAAAAGGTTCTGCAGACCCGTAGAGCCCTGGGCCCTGTGGATAGGGATGGGTACTTAAATTGATCAGGTTTCTTCCTGAGCCCTTTGAGTAAGGATAGGTGCTATTCACCCTGAACCCTCAGAAGGGAAAGGGGGGAGGGTGCCTAAATTGATTGTGTCACACCCTGAGCCCTTAGTACGGTATAGGCAAATTGCCCTAAATTGACCAGGTTAGGCCCTGAACCCTCGGTAGGGTATAGGCAGAGCACCCTAAACTGAGCAGGTAAAACCATCCCTATGGCAGGAGGGGAAGAGAGATTCAGACAGACCCAGAAAATGTGAACAATAGAGAAGTTTGAGGCTCCAGAACCAGCTGTCCAAACTGGATTTTTAAGTCACAGGAGAGTTTTAGTAATTTTTTAAGAAACAAAAGTGAACAATGTAGCACAAAGCAATAGCATGAAAACTCTAAATTTGATCTCTTAATAACCATTATTTATATTAGTTAGGCTATATTAATTATCTAGAATCTTTATATTTCTAGCTATTTTTGTTGGATAACCTAGTTTATTTCTATCTCAGTGCATTGCATACTTCCTATTAATGCTGATTAGATTTATGCACAGGCATTACAAAGTGAATGCACCCAGCCATGTTTAAATAGCTTTTCATATTTCCGCATGACATTAAAGACTTATCAAAACCACACCCCATTAAATAAAAACATATATTTCATTCCAATCCATTCTTAAATGGGAGTTGTGAAATCACAATTCCAGTTAAGTGGAAGAGAAAAATCCAATATATCAGTTTGACATAATACTCTTGGATATAAAAAAATTAATGAAATACAAGCTACAAGCTTTGCAATCTAAGGCCTTCTGCAGATTTTTTTTTTGCCAAAAGGCAGCTTTTGGTGACTGTGACAGACCCAGACCAGTGGGGTACAGGAGTCTGACAGAAGGCAAATATACTGGCCACTGGATGAATAGTTTTCTGTTCCCTGCGTGACCAGAGCAGGAGCTGCCCTAGAGCAATCAGGAACCCGCTAGAACCAATTAAGACAGGCAAGCTAATTAAGACACCTGGAGCCAATTAAGAACTTACTAGAATCGATTATGGCAGGCATGCTAATCAGGACACCTGGTTTAAAAAGGACCTCCCATCAGTTAGTGGGGGCGGGGCATACAAGGAGCAGGGAGTGAGAAGGCATGCTGCTGGAGGACTGAAGAGTATAAGCGTGATCAGGCTTCAGGAGGAAGAGCCTGCAGTGAGGATAAAGAAGGTGCTGGGGGAAGGCCACGGGGAAGTAGCCCAGGGAGTTGTAGATGTCATGCACCTGATACAGGGGACATTGTAGATAGCTGCTATCCACAGGGCCCTGGGCTGGAACCCGGTGTACAGGGTGGGCCTAGGCTCCCGCCATCCCCCCAACTCCCGATCGGACACAGGAGGAGTTGACCTCGTCTGTGAGAAACACCAGAAGGGAAGGTCTAATTTGGAAAGGGATTTGGCCTGTCCCTGACCCACTAGGTGGGACACCCACTAGGTGGAGATTGTTCTCTGTTTCCCCCATGCTGGCCAGTGATGAGGTTGGCTGAGTGAATGGCAGGTTTGAAGTCTCTAGCAGAAGCGGCCAAACTGAGGGCTGCCGTGAACCTCTGAGGCGAGCAAATCTGCCAAATAATGCAGGACCCATCAAGGCAGAGGAGGAACTTTGTCACACTACGAAATAGTGGAGGTGTACACACTGCAATGCCCCTTTTAGTGACAAAACTCCTCAGTTTCGGGGACAAAATAAAACCTCAGTGAGAGTCATAGGGCTTTTTATGCAAAAGTTTTGTTGCCAAAGTGCCAGTGTAGATACCGTGCTTGATTTCATCACTTTAACTGGCCTCCAGAAGGTGTCTCATAATGCCATTCCTGACCGTTCTGCTGTCCTGCAGCCAGGTAAGCAACCATTGGGCCCTCATCCTTTAAAGCCCTGGGAATTTTTGAAATTCCACTTCCTGTTTGCTTGGCCTGGACAGCTCACATCACATCTTCCCAGCTGACCATGGTGGCTCCACACGGCAAAACTCTCCTGCTTAGACCAATGCAGAGCTGCTGCATCTGCTCAGTATTTGGGGAGAGGTGGCTGTGCTCCAGCAGTAGGAATTTCGATACCTACAGGCAGATTTCGCTTGTGCAAAAAGGGCTATGATTGGGATACGCTGCAGTGCAGAGCAAAGATCAAGGAACAGAGGCATGTGTACCAGAAGGCAAGGGAGCCAAACCGTCGCTCCAGTGCTGTGCCCCAGACCTGCTGTTTTTATGAGTTGGATGCTATCATCACCAACGACCCCACCTCCACCACTAAGAGCCACGTGAATACTTCGGCAAGGCTAGAGCCGGCAGAATGTGGACCTAACTCAAAGGACAAAGTCACTGACAAAGAGCTAGAGGCAGATGACAATGTGGAGCCCACATTGGGGTTGCCTGGTGGTGCATCCAGTCAGGAGCTGTTCTCCACTCCAGAGGAGCATAGCCAGTTTGGCAGTCACACTCCGAAGACCAAGGAGCAGGAGACAAGACCCCTGGTAAGTGGATTTGCTTTGTGAAGTGTGGAGGTGGGTTGAGGGCACAGAAACGTATAAAGCTGGCTATGATTCTGTGTGCTGGACATTTCCCTGTGCAGCTACGCAGTATGGTCAAACAGGGTGTTGATGCACACTGAGATTTCACAGGAATCCTCCGGAGAGATCTCTAGGAAACTTTCCTGGAGGTACTCGGCAATCCTCTGCCGAAGGTTCCTTAGCAGAGCTGCTTTGTTCCTTCCCCCCATTGAAGAAAACTTTCCTATGCCATTCTGCCATCACTTACATAGAGACCAAAGCAGCACACAGGTGAGCAGCATAGGGACTGGGGCAGAAGCCACAAGCGTTTAGTAGATGCACCCTTGCTTCCTTACTTCCCCTCAGGAATGAGATATCTGGTACAATGACACCCCCCTCCCCCGCCTGTGGAAAAGGGTGGGAAAATTTTGAATATTGTCCCTAGTCGACTGCAGCATGACCCTTTAATACTGATTTTCTCTGAATGTACAATGCCTCCCACCCCAGGGAAAACTCACCATCTTGGGGTGTTCGCCAGCATGTGTGCTTGTCAAGAGTCAGTGAGAAAGTGACTGGTATGTTACTAGAGGTGTATTTTACTGTATTATTTCAATGCTGTGCACGTACTTCACAATCATGCTTCTGTGTATTGTTCCTTTTGCTTCTGCACATGTGGCCTTCAAAGGCACCTCCAACACACCAGCGGAGAACCTCTGCTGGATAAGAAAGCACCCAAGACAGAGCAAGGAAGACATGTTCCAGGAGGTAATGCAATGCTCAGATGCAGAAAACTGGGAACGCAGGCAGTGGAGGGGAATCGAAAAGCAGGACAGAAAAAAAAAGAGCCTACGCTAGGGACACAATGGAGAGGATGATTAAAGTTTTAGAAGCAAAATGAGATGTTGCAGTCCCTCACATAATCCTCGAGACTAAGCAGATGCATGCCCACTCTCCCCTTCAGCACATTTAGAACTCTTTCCCATGCTCCCCTAAACTCTACTCACAAATTATTTTCCACTTTCTGGGACTTCTCACTTTCCCTTTCACTCCACCCCCATGGACACCTTTTCAAATGATAGCTGGACTTACACACAGCTCTGAAAGTTGGCCCTCCCATGGTGCCTCCTCTCTCACAAGCATTGTAGTTTTCTGTGCAATAAAAGCAAAGTTTTGATAAGAACTCTTCATTTGTTTTCTGCAAATTGTGCTGGCAGATGGTAGCAACAAATAAACAAGCAGTTTTCTTGCTTACATTGAATCGTGGGCAACAAAAATCACAAGTGCTTCCATGCCAAATTCAATTTCATTAAGCATTGTAGTCCAGAGCATAGCAATACATTACTGGTTCTCACCTTCAAAGAGTTGCCTCAAAGGGGGTTGGAGCACATGATTTATGAGGAAATGCTGAGGGAACTGGGATTGTTCAGTCTGCAGAAGAGAAGAATGAGGGGGGATTTGATAGCTGCTTTCAACTACCTAAAAGGCGGTTCCAAAGAGGATGGAACTAGACTGTTCTCAGTGGTACCAGATGACAGAACAAGGAGTAATGCTCTGAAGTTGCAACAGGGGAGGTTTAGGTTGGATATTAGGAAAAACTTTTTCACTAGGAGGGTGGTGAAGCACTAGAATGGGTTACCTAGGGAGGTGGTGGAATCTCCTTCCTTAGAGGTTTTTAAGGTCAGGCTTGACAAAGCCCTGGCTGGGATGATTTAGGTGGGAATTGGTCCTGTTTTCAGCAGGGGGTTGGACTAGATGACCTTCTGAGGTCCCTTCCAACCCTGATATTCTATGATTCTATGAAAGCCTCCCTGAGTTGAACTGCTTCCATCCCCACCGTTGTGCCCTTCTCATAGCCTGGGTATATGGCTGCTTGTAGCACGGTAGACACTCGCTCCTGCCCTGAGGGGTTTAAAGCCACCCCTGGGAAAGGGCTGAAAGAAAAGCTGGGCTGACTGGGAGGCAGCCTCAGCTGGAGAACACATCCCATTCAGACCCAGCTGGCCCTATAAAGGTCAGGGCATCCAGGAGTTCAGAAGGCTCTCTCTGGTCTGAGAGGGAGCAGGGCCTGGCTGACTAGAAGAAAAGGTACTGGGAGTGAGGCAGGGCTGGGGAAAGGCCAGAGGCGCTCCTGGCTGGCAACTTCCTAGGCTGCAAGGCCTAGTTTAAGGCCTAAAAGGGTACTGGGTGGTAGAGGAAGGCAGCAGGTCTGAACCCCCTTGCCTGTGATGAATGGCTTATACTGCAGTCTGCCCCAGGGACTCGGGCTAGATGGTGACTGGCAGTAGTCCAGACTGAGGTGAGGTGGGGTTAGTGGGTGGGGGTTCCCCTGAGTGGGGGAGACCCAGAACCTGAGAGTGTGGGGGTACTGCCGGGGGGCAGCAACCCAGAGAAAGGGGCACCGGGGTCCAGGAGGGACACGGGGGCCCAGTAGTAGCGGATCACCAGCCGACAGAGGGCACTCCAGAGGGCTGGTGAGCTAATTCCCCACAAACAACCAGCAGGCAGTGCCTCCGGGTGAGTCCACACCCTTACACTGCTCAAAATCAGCAGCCAGGTATTCTGCCTCAGCAGTCCAACCCTAAGCATACTTTTCACTGTTTTCTTCACAAATATTGTGCAAAGTGCAGCACATGGCTATGACCATGGGAAAATTATCTTCATTGATGTCTAACCTGCCATAAAGGCATTGCCAGCATGCTTTTAATCTGCCAAACACATTCCACAGTCATCCCACACCTACTCAGCCTATTGTTGAGCTGCTCCTTACTGCTATCTAGGTTTCCTGTACAAGGTTTCATGAGCCATGGCATTAAGAGGTATGCTGAGTCTCCCAGGATCACTATGGGCATCTCAATATCCCCTACTGTTATCTTCTGATCTGGAAAGAAAGCCCCTGCTTGCAGCTTTCTGTACAGGCTGGTGTTCCTAAAGATACATGAGTCATGTACCTTTCTGGACCACCCGACATTGATGTCTGAAATGCCTGCGGTGATCCGCAAGTGCCTGCAACACCATGGAGAAGTAACTCTTCCGACTGATGTACTCTGTTGCAAGGTGATCCAGTGCTAAAATTGGAATATATGTGCCTTATATTGGCCCTCCTCAGTTAAGGAAACCCATTTTTGCAAAGTCACCCACTATTTCATGCACATTACCAAGAGTCATAGTCCTTTGCAGCAATTAATGGCACTGCACACTTGCGTTAACATGGTCCCAATGGTTGACTTCTCGACTTCAAACTGATTTGCAACCAACCAGTAGCACTCTGGAGTCACCAGCTTCCACATTGCAATCGTCACATGCTTCTCCACTTAGAGGGCATCTCATTTGGGTGCCCCTGTGCGGTAGGGCTGGAGTGAGGTCCGCACAGAATTCCAGGAAGGTAGCTTTCCTCATCCAAAAGTTCTGCAGTCACTGCTCATCATCCCCCATATCAGCACATTCTATCATTTAACAAATGCTTTGTGCTTGTCACTTAGGAGTTTGGAAATGTCCTCATTGTTCTCATGGAACCAATCCTGGTGGACCCTTTTTTTTGGCCTCAGCACTGATTTATCTGGGTCAATAATCACATGTTTGAACTGGTTCAATTTTTCTGTTGGGTTGCCAGTGATTGGCAAGCATGAAAGAAGCTTGTCAACAAGTGACTGCGGAGACTGCACCTGGTAGTTGATGTGCTTGAGATTTGCTATGTTGAAGGTTGTTCTATTAAGTTTAAGGCACTTGTGCTGTGAAGGGACTATATGCAGATTAAGCACTGCACTTAGCAATATGTTGTCTATCCAGCATTCTGAACCACGCATGGTTCTGGTATATGACATTGCAGATGTCTCATTGGCATGTGATAACGCAGTCAATCAGGTGCCATTGTTTGGACCTTGAGTGCACCCATGTCATTTTATATTCATCATTTTGTCTAAAGATATTAGTAATGAGCAGACTATGTTCTGCTCATCTACCCAAGAGGAGGAATCCATTGCTTTTCATCTTTCCCACTCCACGTCATCCTATCACACCTCTCCAGTCACTGCTGTCTCTACCAACTCTAGCATTAAAGTCTCCCAGCAGGATGAGTTTGTCATATGCAGGGGGTTGATCTGATGATGGAGTCCAGATCAGAGTAGAACTGCTCCTTGCTTTCCTTGTGCTGGTCAGCGCAGGTGCATAGGCACTGATGATAATGACATGCTGTAAAGGATTCAGGGGAAATCGAAGTTTCATGAGCCGTTCATTCAGGCCAACAAGGAGGTCGGGGAGTTGTTTCAGGAGTGATGTTCTTACTGCAAATCCAATTCCATGGATCCTGTCTTCATCCTCTGTTTTCCTTTACAAAATAAAGTGTAATCACTCCCTTGTTCACTGATGGAACCTTCTACAGCCAATCTAGTCTCGCTCAGTGCAACAATATTAATATTGTAGCGGGCAAGTTCTCTGGAAACAAGAGTTGTTCTTCACTCAGGCATTTGTACATTGCCTCCATCCATAAGTGTGTGGACATTCCATGCTCCCAGAATGAGTCTTTGCTTCTTTATTGTTTTTCAACCACTGTGGGATGATCTGCCAGCCACGGTAGTCTGGCCAAATGTTATGGGGCGAGTAATGTTTAGGAAACCTTTTCTAGCCCCTTCCCTTAAAAAGTGTAAGCAGTGCTATCCTAAAAAGGACTGCTCAGTGGCTTAGGATGCTGCTGAACTTCTCTGCTGTCCCGGGAACAGAACAGAATGGCCACTAATCCCAAGGATGCCTACGTGCATGATTGTGACTACAATGGCCAGTAGTCATCTCCGCTTGTTGCTCTGCCACGCCCCCATTGCCGCAGGACTTGGATTAATGATATAATGTTAATGATGATGAGATTTGATAAAATTATGTTATGGGATGAGAGTTGCAAGAAAACCTGTGCAGGAAATTTTTAAGTGAGAAAGCCATTGCACAGGCACAGTCCCACTCTCAGCTGTGGAAGCCAGATTTCAGAAGCATGAAGAATCATTATGGCTGGGGACTTCCTTAGCTGCAGTGGGTGACCAGGACATCTTCGATGCCTGGTCATGCTCTCCGCGCCCCACAACATGTTGCTGAGCCACCTTCATGGCCGTTGAATCACAAATTGATTACATATAAATTAATTATATGATTTCATTTGAGCAAAACCTAGATTATTCAAAATTTCAGGCATTGAGGTGGATATGCTTTATATAGTATTCCCTCTACCCTCTCATAATTAGAGATTAAATTGTTTTGCAAAATTATAGCAAAGTTGTTCCCAGTTTTTTCTTGAGACAGCTGTAAGTTAATATCTAACTTGCAACATGGTAGAAATTTTCCATTCTATTTTGTTAATACTATATTGCCTTTAATATCAATTCCACTGATTCAACATGAAAAGCATTAAAGTGACAGACCCTCAAAATGGTGATTTCTTCAGTTGAGGTCAGCACTTGCAACTGTATAGACTATTTTACTGCCTTATCAAAACAAAATAAAAAATACTAGATACAGCAGGAGACACTTTGAAATATGACTAATTATACAGAATGTGTTTATCATATTGGCCTATGAATTCAACTTTTATCTATTTCAGAGCATTCTCAAGGCTTCCAAGAACAGAAGGAGCTGGCATAAACAACACATATTTTCCATTAAGACCCTAATGCAAGATTTACAAGACTAGTGTTTTCCATGGCCAAACAGCACTGCTCCTCTGTTCCCACACAGTCTTGCACAATACTCTGCTAGATGGTCTTATTTTCTCTCATATCCAGGAATACAAGTGATGGGTGTGCAAAATTATGGTTTTGCATGAGTGGTATCATGGGAGGCTGGTGACCTGGCCATTGGGGTAAGCTATCCTCAAGCCCCTCCCCTCCCCTTTCTCCTTGCTTCTCCTGCAAGAGCCCAAAGCACCCCAACCCTGGCCCTGGACAGCACAGCTGCAGCACCAACCAGCCCCAGTGTGCTGGGGGGAGTGGCTGCAGCGCCCCCAGTCCCGGGCGGCACAGCCACAACACCCCCAGCCCCGGAGCACTGGGTAGTAGAGTTTGAGCGCTGAATGAGCAGTGCGGACCCAGCACCAGCTGCTCTACTCCCCATATCTGGCCAGCCAGCCCCGTAGCCTGGGTCAGGGTAGAGCGCCAGGAACTGCAGGAGGGATCCTGGGGATGGACAATGGGAGGGGCCATGCCAGGCTGTTTGGGGAGGCACAGCCTCCCCCCGACTATGATACTCACCACCCAGGAGTAGTACAGAGGAATACTTTAATTCATTATATATTCTTCACTCCAGATATCTATAGTAAAATTATTTTTAATAATGACCAAGAGCTGAACTAAAGAAAAGAGGAACTATAACTCAGTGATCCACCACTAGGATGGATATTTTGACTACCTCTGACCTTCAGAACTCAGTTGATCGTGCTATGCATTTTTCATCATTCCCATAAGCATCACCCCAGGGAACACTAATTTGAACAACTATTATAAACAGGGATGAAAATAAAATTGAAAACTTACTGGTAAGGGGGCTGGCTCTGCCCCCGGAAGGGGCGGGGCCTCAGCCAGAAGTGGCAGGGCTGAGGGTCAGTGTCTCCCGAGGGTCCTTCCAGGCTGCCTGGCCTGTGCTGCCCGGGGTTCCAGCGGCCTGGGAGGGGGAAAGGGGGGAAGAGGCAGTGATGATAAAGCGCGGCCGTGGCAGTGCTTTAAGCAGGTTCCTTTGCCACAGCAGCACTTGAGGACCCTGATTAAAGCACTGCCGTGGCAGCGCTTTAACGTCGCTGCCCTTTGTGTGCTCCCCCGTTGGCAGCCCTGCTGCCAGGGACCCGGCAGAGCCGCTGATGGGGGGCACAAAAGCAGCAGCAATGTTTAAGCCATGCTACAGCAACGCTTTAAGCAGGATACCTTGTACTGGCCCCTACCGCCTTACTTTCATCCCTGACTATAAACAATCAAATTCTGACTTGTTTACTTGGTCAAACTATTCTCTTAAGAGTTATATTCTGAAGGCCCATGACACAAAACATACTGGTCTGAAATTGTTAGTCAGGGCAAGAAGATTAGGTGAAAGACTTAGAATAACGTTGAATAGTACTAGTTATGAGGTGGGTCCCATAAAAATTATTTTGGAAATAATTCTGAATTTGTATTCTCTCCCTCTGAGAATCAGCCAGGTTTTGAGGAATAGTCTATATCCCACTTTTGGGTGCCACATGGGTCATCAACAGTGCAATAAAGATTGCAGTGATTACCAGCAGAGGTTGGTTTATTTACTGCTCCAGCCATGCTGAAGATGTAATAGCAATTCTTATAAATAACGACATAAATTCTATTATGAAACCACTGTTACTGTACCATGGAAAATGTCTGTTGTGATTACAAACAACACTTCCTATAATTTCTGTAAGTGCAGTGGGACACAACTCCAACTTCTTTTAGACCAGGTCCTTTTCGTCTTATTTGTTTTACAAAACTATGTTCCTGTAAGACACTACATAAATAATTTCTATTGAAAATTATGTAGTTTTCTTTTACTGAAATTTAAATTCTTCTTCCTAAATCAATCAGGTATCAGTGGGGATTTGACATAAGATCAGTTACTAACATTCAATCTGATGGTAAATATAATGCATTTAATTAAAAAAAAGTTTAAAAATCAAGTGATTAGTACAATAATTCTTTATAAACCGCTGGATTTCAAAGCACTGGATGCTAAATCACAGTCTATCCCTTATTTATTGCATTGAGGCAGTAATTCATGATGAAGACAAATAAATACTGTCAATTTCTTTATAGGATTCATTGTAATACATGGGCTTATTTAAAAAGTTGTGCTCAACGCCCATTTTATGTGCATTACAGTAAAGCGAAATTAATCACCTTTCATCTTAGTGCTAGTCAACAAGGCACATGGTGTAAGAAAGAAAGAAAGAAAGAAAGAAAGAAAAAGAACTGTTGGGATAATTTGGCTGACACACGTACCCTAATTATGAGCTCAGCTGTAAAAAGTGAGTGAAAGTTCATAAGATGTCACAGTAGCCTATAAATACAAATGTTGATTGGAAAACCTTCAAAAGTGAGATAGAAAGACTGAATTAGTCCAAACAAAAAGACCTACTGATGTGACTCAAAGATTGTGTTAAGATCATGTCTGGTAAACAAGAAGTGGGGGATCAGAAATAGTGAACCAGAATCGCTGTGTCAGAAATTAGGCCCAATTGGTGGACAAAATAACAAGGGAATGGACTATTTTACCCAGCATTCTTTTTTGGGGTTCTTAAAAAAAGAGACTTTGAGAGGAAAATGAGCAAAGGGGAAAAGCTAGTGACCAAGACACTAGCTGACTGAAATAAGGGGAAGGAGTGGGCTTCATCATCATGGCTGCCACCCTACTGTCTGCTAGGTCCTGGACTTTTTTCATCCTAATCCTAAGAAATATCCTGAAGAGAGCAGACCAGGCAAGAGTGAGGGACCAAGATGACACCACCAGCTCCAGCTAAATCCCAAACACTACATGGGATGTGAAACTTCGTCATACCCAACACAACGTGTTCTTTTCCTTCCCCATTATCTTTCTTTTCATTCCTCTCTCTCGCCTATTTTCTTCTGTTTAATAAGGGTCTGTCTTAGCCAGTCAGGACTGTACATTTTGCAACATTGCTGTAAGCCTGTAACCAGAGAAGCAGCTAAATGTAATACCCTACACAGCCCAATGCTGGTAGAAGTGTGACGTGTCTTGGAGTGGCAGATAAGACCATGTTCTTAGCCTGTGTTTTTCCGGCAGTCAGGTTGCAAGTGAGACTTAACATCAGAGACAAAGTTGCATTTTTTATTTTTGCTGTTCTTTTCAACCCCCCTTTGTGGGGGTTTGTTTTGTTTTGTCTTAAAGGAGTCATGATCAGACTTAAACAGCAATAATAACAGCAACAACCCACTTCAACTACCTTCTCTTCTACCCAAAAAGGACAGAAATTACCATCTTTAATTCCACCTTAAATACTGTCATGTAAGTGTTTATTTTCCTTCTAAAGACTCTTTCCAGGTAAAGGAAAAGGAACGCTATTGAAATGAAAGCTTTAACTGTTTTTCCTTCTTTTCAATATCTTTAATAAAATAGACTCATAGACTTTAAGGTCAGAAGGGACCATTATGATCTTCTAGTCTGACCTCCTGCACAACGCAGGCCACAGAATCTCACCCACCCACTCCTGTAAGAAACCCCTAACTTATGTCTGAGTTATTGAAGTCCTCAAATGATGGTTTAAAGACCTCAAGGTGCAGAGAATCCTCCAGCAAGTGACCCGTGCCCCACACTGCAGAGGAAGGTGAAAAAACTCCAGGGCCTCTGCCAATCTGTCCTGGAGGAAAATTCCTTCCTGATCCCAAACATGGCGATCAGTTAAACCCTGAGCATGTGGGCAAGACTCACCAGCCAGTACTCAGGAAAAAATTCTCTGTAGTAACTCAGATCCCACCCCATCTAACATCCCATCACAGACCATTGGGCATATTTACCTGCTAATATTCAAAGATCAATTAATTGCCAAAATTAGGGTATCCCATCACACCAGCCCCTCCATAAATTTATCAAGCTTAGTCTTGAAGCCAGATATGTCTTTTACCCCAATACTCCCCTTGGAAGGCTGTTCCAGAACTTCACTCCTCTAATAGTTAGAAACCTTCATCTAATTTCAAGTCTAAACTTCCTAGTTTACAGTTTATATCCATCTGCTCTTGTGTCCACATTGGTACTAAGCTTAAATAATTCCTCTCTCTCCCTGATATTTATCCCTCTGATATATTTATAAAGACCAATCATATCTCCCCTCAGCCTTCTTTTGGTTAGACTAAACAAGCCAAGCTCTTTGAGTCTCCTTTCATAAGACAGATTTTCCATTCCTAGGATCATCCTAGTAGCCCTTCTCTATACCTGTTCCAGTTTGAATTCATCCTTCTTAAATATGGGAGACCAGAACTGCACACAATATTCCAGATGAGGTCTCACCAGTGCCTTGTATAATGGTACTAACATCTCCTTATCTTTACTGGAAATACCTCACCTGATGCATCCCAAGACCACATTAGCTTTTTCAACGATCATATCACATTGGCGGCTCATAGTGATCCTGTGACGAACCACTACTCCGAGGTCCTTCTCCTCTTCTGTTACTTGCAACTGATGCATCCCCAATTTATAAACAAAATTCTTGTTATTAATCCCTAAATGCATGACCTTGCACTTTTCACTATTAAATTTCATCCTATTACCATTACTCCAGTTTACAAGGTCATCCAGATCTTCCTGTATGATATCCCAGTCCTTCTCTATGTTAGCAATACCTCCCAGCTTTGTGTCATCTGCAAAGTCTATTATCACATTCCTACTTTTTGTGCAAAGGTCGGTAACAAAAAGATTAAATACGATTGGTCCCAAAACCGAACCTTGAGGAACTCCATTAGTAACCTCCTTCCAGCCTGACAGTTCACATTTCAGTATGACCCGTTGTAGTCTCCCTTTTAACCAGTTCCTTATCAACCTTTCAATTTTCATATTGATCCCTATCTTTTCCAATTCAGCTGATAATTCCCCCATGTGGAACCATATCAAATGCCTTACTGAAATCGAGGTAAATTAGATCCACTGCATTTCCTTTGTCTAAAAAACATGTTACTTTCTCAAAGAAGGAGATCAGGTTGGTTTGGCACAATCTACCTTTTGTAAAACCATGTTGTATTTTGTCCCAATTACCATTGACCTCAATGTCCTTAACTACTTTCTCCTTCAAATATTTTTCCAAGACCTTTCATACTACAGATGTCAAACTAACAGGCCTATAGTTACTTGGATCACTTTTTTTTCCTTTCTTAAAAATAGGAACTATGTAAGAAATTCTCCAGTCCCACAGTACAAACTCTGAGTTTACTGATTCATTAAAAATTCTTGCTAATGGGCTTGCAATTTCATGTGCCAGTTCCTTTAATATTCTTGAAGATTATCTGGGCCTCCCAATTTAGTTCCACTAAGCTGTTTGAGTTTGGCTTCTACCTAGGATGTGGTGATATCTACCTCCATATCCTCATTCCCATTTGTCATCCTACCATTATCTCTAAGCTCCTCATTAGCCTCATTAAAGACTGAGGCAAAGTATTTGTTTAGATATTGGGCCATGCCTAGATTATCCTTAACCTCCGTTCCATCCTCAGTGTTTAGCAGTCCCACTTCTTCTTTCTTTGTTTTCTTCTTATTTATATGGCTATAGAACCTTTTACTATTGGTTTTAATTCCCTTTGCAAGGGAAAACTCTACATGGCTTTTGGCCTTTCTCACTTTATCTCTACATGTTCTGACCTCAATAAGGTAGCTTTTCTTGCTAATCCCTCCCATCTTCCACTCCCTATAGGCTGTCTGCTTTTTCTTAATCACCTCTCTGAGATGATTGCTCATCCAGCTTGGTCTACAACTCCTGCCTATGAATTTTTTCCCCTTTCTTGGGATGCAGGCTTCTGACAGTTTCTGCAACCTTGACTTGAGGTAATTCCAGGCCTCCTCTGCCTTTAGATCCACAAGTTCTTCACTCCAATACACTTCCCTAACTAATTTCCTTAATTCTTTAAAGTTAGCCCTTTTGAAATCAAAAACCCTAGTCCCAGATCTATTTTTGTTTATCCTTCCATCTACTTTGAACTGAATTAGCTCATGATCACTCAAATCAAGGTTGTCCCCTATAACCATTTCTTCTATGAGGTCCTCACTACTCACCAAAACCAAATCTAAAATGGCATCCCCTATTGTTGGTTCTTCAACTACTTGGTGAAGGAATCCATCAGCTATTGCATCCAGGAAAATCTGAGCCCTATTATTATTACTAGCACTTGTCCTCCAGTCTGTATGTGGGAAGTTAAAGTTTCCCATGATCACACAATTTCCATTAGTGTTTACTTCATTAAAAACATTAAAGAGGTGTCCATCCATATGCAAATCAGATCCCGGCGGTCTGTAGCACACCCCAAGCACTATCTCAGGGGAGGCTCTAGTAGCTTTCTTTCCCAATGTGATTTTTGCCCAGACAGACTCTGTCTTATCCATTCCATCACTTCTTATTTCTTTACGGTCTACCTCATCACTGATATACAATGCTACTCCACCACCTTTGCCTTTATTTCTGTTTTTCCTAAACAGCACATACCCTTCAATACCTGTACTCCAGTCATGACTACTATTCCACCATATTTCTGTTATCCCTATAATGTCTGCTTAAAGGATTTTAATGGTGTCAGGTTTCAGAGTGGTAGCCGTGTTAGTCTGTATCAGCAAAAAGAACGTATGCCCAAATAAATTTCTTAGCACTCCTCGTTCTTTTTAATGGTTTGCCATGGTACTAAGCAGACAAGACTATGCATATCAAACCGCAAAAATGGTTTAACACTATTTAAAACTGGACAGTG
Source organism: Gopherus flavomarginatus (assembly GCF_025201925.1). NCBI lineage: Eukaryota > Metazoa > Chordata > Testudines > Testudinidae > Gopherus > Gopherus flavomarginatus. Next base: position 273,191,153 of record NC_066617.1, read on the forward strand.
ACAGGGTCATATTAGCACCTTTGTCTCTTTGGGCCTAATAATCCATCTAAATTAACACAACTGTACCCGCTTTTGAAAATAAAGTATCTAGCTTAGTGTTCAGCTCTTATCTGCTTCACGGTGCTACTTTCTGAAATGAAGTTGGCTACTGTCCAGTTTAATTTATGCACTATTTTGTTACTTATGTTTAACATAATTGCAAACGTGACATGCATTCATAATTGAAACCATGGGATAAGCCATAGGACCTTATTTGCTTCATTACAAAAAGGGGAAAAAAAACCTCTCTCAAAAAGAGGAGGGGGGACGACCAATCTTTTCAAAAGCAAAATAGAGCTACAAATGAAAATGCAATAAAAATCTACTGCAGTTCAAAGATACTCCACAGCTGTTGCCCACGAGGTTTAAATCTACCCAGCAGCATTGCTAATTAAGTTACATTGCTAGTTATGTTCTAGTCAACCTAAGTCTTCACATCTTATTTGTTAAATTAGTAGATCTAATCAGGGAAGTATGTGACATTCTGTTATGAAGTTTTAACTATCCATTCACCAGTGAATCCTGTTCTCTGCATCCCATCTCCCAAGTCTACTGAAGGTGCAGTATCTTGCATTCTCCTATGAAGGCCTCCTGAAGTAAAAAATAAATGAACATAAAAGGAGAATGATCTGAAACATAAAACTCTGTAGAAATTCATTTGAACTCACTCGCATGTACCTCACTATAACCAAAAAGAGCATATGCTCCAGAATTCCTGGCAAATATTTGTTTTCTTATGTGAGTAACAATATCTACACTCCCTATTTAACTCTCTCCCTCATCAAATAAATCTCATATTCTCAAGAAGCAATGTGATGCTTGTATAGGTCCTTAGTTCCAGCCTTTGCAGAACACACCATATGTGCTTTTTGTCCCCAGCCAATGTAAATGACTACTGGGACTGCACTAATATGCACTGACAATTATGGACAATAAAAAAGGTAAACAAAACTATTATATGTCTTCCTCGCATCTGGCAGCACAAAGAGCAAGATGTTGGCACACTGAAGAAAATATTTAGATTTTTCATAGAGTAAAGGGAGATCACTTTGTATTTTCTCTTTAAAAAAATCATGGGGTAGAAATTTACATTTGTCTGCAACAATCTAACTTAATAGGAAGACAATGGGCAGACTTATTCCTCAGGTTTGAAGAGTGCAGGAGTCCTAAGGAGCAGGTATCTTCAGGACAAGTGATCTTCAATATGAAACTCATCCTTCAATAACAATTTGGAGGATGACAATTTCAAAAGGAATTCTGTTTATTCCTCCCCAGACAGAGTTTTTGTGACCCTACATAGGGGATTTAAGGGAGGGGAAAATCTTGGTCAGACTCCTCAAGACTTCCATCTGAACATGGATAACTCGCTGAGGATGGAAGAAAGTAGAAATGCATATGTTATTGTGAACTCAATAAACATAGTGTAAGAAAGAAAGAGTAAAAAGACAAACTGCAGTTACCAGATATAAACATGATGCTACTGTTCTCTTTTACAATCTGATCAGTGCAATTAGATAAACATAGTATATATACGTCTGGGGAATAGAACTTGATCATAATAGCTTAGTATAGGAATGAGGAAAAACTAGGAACCTTCATTTAGATTCTTACTAAACAGTTTGAGGTTTGTTTTATAATTAGATGTGCATTATGTCTGCTAGGCTTTGGCAAAAGTATTCAGCTAAGCATCATTCTGGTTTTGCAAAGATTTTCCACTCCCCTCAAAAAGTTTACTGAAGTGTGGAGTAGACACTGGCCGCAAGTCGAAGGAAACTTATGGCACACATAGGAAAATGGCAGTTGCTTACCAGCTTTTAGTATGATCAATTAGGAAAGACAAACGTGGGTTACAAAGAGATGGCATAGATCATATAAGGTCCCATTCAACTAGCACTTGCTTTATTGTTTTCAGTTTTTACTGGACAAGAGCTATGAGAGCTATAATTCTATGGGGTGGGGGGTGGCAGAGGATTTATAAAAGAGCTTAACGAATGCCAAGACAGTTACTAATAAAACGTACCAAAGTTTGAATTAAAAAACACAAAACCACCAACAAAAACTAAACTTTATATATTTCAAATAGTGCAAAAATGAACTTTTAGAAGAACTACCGCTGGATAAGTCAGTAAGTATTCATTTTCTGGTGTTTTTAAAGATTTTTATCATTTAAATATATATTGCAATAGTACTATGAATATTAATGATAAATCTCTCACTACATAGAACTGAATGAATAAAACACAGAAGAAACCATTAATGAGGCAGTAGAAGAAATAGTGATAAGTAATTGGAAATAATACAGGAATACACAAATAAACAGGAAGATGCATCATTCTGAATGCTACAGTTATGCAGCAGTCTTGATTTAGCCAGCAGAGTCCTAATTTTCTGCCTGTTTCCAAGATCACTGAAAGCCACCTGCACTGCCAAGCAGCTAGGGTATACGACTTATCTCCCAGCCACAAAATACTGCTTTTGCAGCCACTACTGAGCCCCAGAAGGTGACTCTCCTCTTCCTCCAGTCCTGCTACTCTTCACTATTCTCCACAGCTACCTGGTTGTCTCTGTGCAGTAAAATGGAGATGGAGGTGAGCAGGGCTGCCCAGAGGATTCAGGGGGCCTGGGGTCTTCGGCGGCAGGGGGCTCCCACTTCAGCGGTAATTCGGCAGCGGGGGGGTCCTTCCGCTCCGAGACTCACCGCCGAAGTTCCCCAAAAAGCCGGCATTCGACGGTGAGTCCTGGGGTGGAAGGACCCCAACCGCGGGTCTTCGGAGCACTTTGGCGGCGGGTCCCATAGCGGAAGGATCCCCTGCCACCGAATTGCCACCGAAGACCCGGAGCGGAAGAAGCTCCAAGGGCCCGGACCCCGCGAGAGTTTTCTGGGGCCCCTGGAGCGAGTGAAGGACACTGCTCCAGAGGTCCCAAAAAAACTCTCATTGGGGCCCCTGCAGGGTCTGGGACAAATTGCCCCACTTGCCCCCACCCCTAGGCAGCCCCGGAGGTGAGGGGTAGCAGGCAGAAAGATAGGCACAGAAATCAACAGGGAGGTTATAGCAAAGAACAGCTCTCACTAGCAACAACAGCTTCAGCCGCCAACAGAGTGAGAGAAAGGCGATATGGAGACACCAGTAAAAAGAAATTGTGAGACACAAGGAGCACACTAAAGTTTGTAGAAGGAAAGAAGATTGGTTTGGGGAACAACCTGGAGGAATTGCAAAGAGCCTTAAATAGGGGATTGGAAGAGACAATGCCATTCAAAGCCACTGATGGAGGAGGAGACCAATTATCTACTCCTAATGACTGGAGATGATGTTAGCCAGCTATTCACTGCACTTCTAGCCAAAGAGGGGCAAGCAACAGGTAGCTGGGTGGGTGCCCAGTCCTACTGGAGGAAGGGCTGTATGTCAGACATTACAGGGCCCAGTGAAGAGCCTCCAAAGATATAGATAAGTATCTGAACTTCACAATGTTTTCCCTAACCAGTCTCCAAAACTTATCATTTGGGGTTATGACCATCACTGGTATCATGTGTCACTGCAATGCTCGTATTGGTGATTTGCAAGTTTTTACATGAATTTTTCAATTTTTTTTTTAATTTGGGGGACGTGGTTGTTCATTTTCCCTTCAACTTAAGGACACAGAGAATGCAGATTTTGGTAAGATTTTTCAATTCCGTGTTTGGTAGAATAGTATAGTTTTGACTGTGATCCCATTGAGAGGTAAATTTTCAGAAGAGCCAGGCTAAAAGATGTAATCTATACATGCAAAGTCTGCATATATATTTTTGCTCTGCAAAGTGACTTGCAGATGCATATCAAAGTACTTGCACTGCTAAATACTTGACTTGCAACTATAAGTAGTTATAGGTGAAGTACTCCAAATTTTGTACTTGTAAAATGGAGATAGCCCTTTCAAAAATCTGTTTTTTTACTTCAGTAACTCCATTAACTTTAATAGATTTCCCCCCGATTTGTATCACTACAGGATTAGAATCAGCCCCACTATCCATGTTAAGAATGATAATTAGGATCGGATAATTAAAATATTAATACTCAAAGGAAATCCAAAGTTTTTCTGAGCGTACATAGCCCGCAACTGGCTCATGACTAGCAAAGCTCAAAATTTAAGCTTATTTGGGGCAGTATTTTCTCTCTCTCTCTCTCTCCATATATATTACTCCTGGGGGAATTCTGCATCATTGTGCACATTCAGAATGTCTGTGCCACACAGATTATTCACCCCCACCCCCAAAAAATATAGTCTGCTGGAGAGGCACTGCAATGATACCTTTCGCCCACCACGGCCTGCTGTGGCATCAGAACAGAAGGCAGCCAGCTCACCAGCCAGAGCAGCCAGCTGCAGAAAGGGAAGAGCAGAGTCTGTTCCTCACAGCATCCTGTCTGCGAGACCAGGCAAGGAGGCATGGGATATGTGGGGGACAGAGTAGGCCACCTGGGGCTGCTTGTGGGTGGGGTCACTTAAACTGGGGTTCAGAAGGACTAATGGGGGACAGACTGGGGTGGGGGCATTAGAGTCCATGAGATGACAGTACTGAGCCAGGGACTGGATGAAAGTGGGGAGGTGGGGGCAGGGACTCATGCAGTGTGGGGGAGGAGAGGTGGATATTTCACAACACTGCTAGTGTCTGAGTTTGGGAATACTGTGAGACATTTGGATCTACCTAGGTGTGTACTGTGTACTTCATAAGTAGGAAATATGGTAGGTTTTCCCTCTTTTAGCCTGCATAGTTTTCAAAATGTGAAAACAAATATCTGAGTCATTCAAGAGTACAAAGATTTTGCATGGCACAAGGATGGCAGGAGTGTTTTTTTAAATAAAAAATTTGTCCGTAAATCAGTACAACTAATTTTATGCATTAAAAATAACCAAGAATTATACTGAGATGCCTGATTACTGTCTGAATGTAAATAAAGGACTGATTAGCAAGATTGCAATTAAATACAACCAACCCAAATTAAATATAACTAGCTATTTAAGTAGCTAGAACACCAAAGAGCGTACATAGTGACAGAGAAGAAATAATCAAATCTGTCTGTCATTACAGATTCATGGATAGGACCTAACTGATCACTGAACATAGGAGGAGGAACTTGTTCTAATTTTTACAAAGCACCCCTCGCTAGTGAACAAAATTATCATCTTGTTAAACAACAGCATTACTGAAGAAATGTTATCCTTTTGAGATTTAAGCTATAGAGACAAGATTCTGGGCTGTGCCTTTAAGACAAGGAGCATAGAACTCACAGTCTGAAGGGTGGGGATGCTGCAGTGGCTTTAAGTCACATTTGTGTCCTCCCAAATCTGAGCTTCTCCCAGCATACTTCAGAGATCCTTGCAAGGCCCTCTAGGTTACTTACGGCAGTCTCTCTGGGATGCCAGATGAGTCTCATCATGGCCTTGAATCTCTGCAGCATGCTGAGGCCCCACCCTCTGCTGTGGCTTGTGTTCCCAGCTGGCAGCCTTATGACTGTCTTCTGCAGTGTTTGTGCTTGGAGAATCCTCCCCTGGTGATAATAGAGCTTTTATAGCCCCTTTGCACCACCCTAGTCCTTTTATGTGGCATAAAAGGGAAGAGCATAGGTGAAGATGTCCCCTAAGCTCCCACTCCTGGACAGTTATACACATATTCAGTCTTCACGCCTGAGGATGTTAGGAAGATTCCCAAACCTGAGCCGGCTTTTGTAGGTGACGAATCTGAGGAACTGTCACAGATTGAAATGTCACTAGAGGAGGTTTTGGAATTAATTGATAAACTCAACATTAACAAGTCACTGGGACCAGATGGCATTCACCCAAGAGTTCTGAAAGAACTCAAATGTGAAGTTGCAGAACTATTAACTAGGGTTTGTAACTTGTCCTTTAAATCGGCTTCTGTACCCAATGACTGGAAGTTAGCTAATCTAACATCAATATTTAAAAAGGGCTCTAGAGGTGATCCTGGCAATTACAGGCCGGTAAGTCTAATGTCGGTACCGGGCAAATTAGTCAAAAAAATAGTTAAGAATAAAATTGTCAGACACATAGAAAAACATAAACTGTTGAGCAATAGTCAACATGGTTTCTGTAAAGGAAAATCGTGTCTTACTAATCTATTAGAGTTCTTTGAAGGGGTCAACAAACATGTGGACACAGAGGATCCAGTGGACATATCGTACTTAGATTTCCAGAAAGCCTTTGACAAGGTCCCTCACCAAAGGCTCTTACATAAATTAAGCTGTCATGGGTTAAAAGGGAAGTTTCTTTCATGGACTGAGAACTGGTTAAAAGACAGGGAACAAAGGGTAGGAATTAATGGCAAATTCTCAGAATGGAGAACTAGTGGTGTTCCCCAGGGTCAGTCCTCGGACCAATCCTATTCAACTTATTCATAAATAATCTGAAGAAAGGGGTAAACAGTGAGGTGGCAAAGTTTGCAGATGATACTAAACTGCTCAAGATAGTTAAGACCAAAGCAGACTGTGACGAACTTCAAAAAGATCTCACAAAACTAAGTGACTGGGCAACAAAATGGCAAATGAAATTTAATGTGGATAAATGTAAAGTAATGCACATTGGAAAAAATAACACCAACTATACAAACAATATGATGGGGAATAATTTAGCTACAAGAAGTCAGGAAAAATATCACGGATAGTTCTCTGAAGATGTCCACGCAGTGTGCAGAGGCGGCCAAAAAAGCAAACAGGATGTTAGGAATCATTAAAAAGGGGATAGAGAATAAGACTGAGAATATATTATTGTCCTTATATAAATTGATGGTGCTCCCACATCTCAAATACTGCGTACAGATATGGTCTCCTCATCTCAAAAAAGATATACTGGCACTAGAAAAGATTCAGAAAAGGGCAACTAAAAAGACAAGGGGTTTGGAGAGGGTCCCATATGAGGAGAGATTAAAGAGGCTAGGACTCTTCAGCTTGGAAAAGAGGAGACTAAGGGGGGATATGATAGAGGTATATAAAATCATGAGTGATGTGGAGAAAGTGGCTAAGGAAAAGTTATTTACTTATTCCCATAATACAAGAACTAGGGGTCACCAAATGAAATTAATAGGCAGCAGGTTTAAAACAAATAAAAGGAAGTCAACTTGTGGAACTCCTTACCTGAGGAGGTTGTGAAGGCTAGGACTATAACAGCATTTAAAAGAGAACTGGATAAATTCATGGTGGTTAAGTCCATCAATGGCTATTAGCCAGGATGTGTATGGAATGGTGTTCCTAGCCTCTGTTTGTCAGAGGATGGAGATGGATGGCAGGAGAGAGATCACTTGATCATTGCCTGTTAGGTCCACTCCCTCTAGGGCACATGGTATTGGCCACTGTTGGTAGACAGGATAACTGGGCTAGATGGACCTTTGGTCTGACCCGGTACGGCTGTTCTTATGTTCTTATCTTTACAAATCTCTCTCTCCCTGACTCTCACACCATCTGTAGGGAAATGCCTTTCATATTCACTTAGTACTACCACAGTTTCAGGGTGAACAGCGCCTCTGCCCTTGCCATGATCTGCAGCCATCACCTCTCTACAGATGGGGACTCATGGACCTCTCCCTGTAGACTGGTGATTTAGGCTTGCAATATCCCTCCAAGTCACTGTGATTATCCCAGCTGGTCTGACCTTAGTCCAGCACCTGCAGTTCCTGCTCTCTCTCAGGAACTTTGACAGGGTTACCAATGACCAGCCAACTTTCACAAAGCACAATACATTTACCTTAGGGCAAAAAGCATTACAGAGAAAACATGTCACAAAACAGTAAACAATCTACAATGCATGCTAAGCTTACCAGGTGTCACCAATCTTCCACAGGGAGACCCAGGCACGTTCCACTCCTTCAAACCCTTCCAGCAGTGTTTTGCCCTTTTGGTTAGAATTTCATTTCACTTTCTAGATCCAGTGAGGGTCCCAAATAGTTTATGTTGACCCATTTTTAACACATGTTCTTTCTTTGTCCAGCCTCCCATGATACCACTCATGCAAAACCATAAATTTGCACACCCATCACTTGTATTCCTGGATATGAACCAGTATATGCAATTCACCACAGGTGCTAGTGTTTCTTTGAAATATTTCTCGGTCAGATTCATTGAATTTGGCAAGGATTTTGTAGCTGGACAGAAATTTCATACAAAGTCCCCCAAAGGACCATCGGCAAGGTCTAGAGACTGCCCTGAAAAGTAGAGGGCATGTACAAATTCACTTATTACAGTGTGTTAATCTTGCTCTTTCTGAAGTCCCTGAATTAATACTGATTCCAATGTTTGCTTGTTTCTCTCCAAATGTTCTTTAATCTGGTCAGCCTGAGTGTCAACTTTGATGCCACACTATTTTGGTGCATACACTCATCCTTTTCTCCTGTTTTTGTTTTTTAAAACTTTGAAATAGTTCCTCTGAAACATATTCTGATGAAGATTTTTATTTTCTTCCCATTTTAGTGTGTCAAATTTTTATCTGTTACCTGCTAACAGCTTGAAATGTGTACAAGATGGGCATGAGATTCATCAGTACATTCAGGGGCACAAGCACTTCACAGCTTACATGCGTGCCTGTTTGTTTATTGTGTATATCTATAACTGGACTAATACATAGCCTTACTTCAACAGGCAGCTTTGTATATAAACACAGACTAATGTACTATCATAATACATATATCTCATGCAATGTATTGTATTTTCCTAATAAAACAAGTTATTTTTTATATATTTGAATGACACAAAAGTAGGGTGAAAATTGAAAAAAAACAATACATTTTGTAAAACCTGGGTTATTTTTGGTAAAAATCAGTTTAAACTGAAAATGTAGGGGTTTAGATACTCCACATGTTATGGTAGGCATGCATAGGATTCATGGATCTTGAAAGATGTGTTGTGGGGGGTGTTGATCATTGTAGCAGTGGAGATATGACTGCAGGTTTTGTGAGTGAAACCAGACAATCACTATACCCTCAAATGAAATAACACAGGAAAATGATAAATGCCAAAAACATCCTGTCAGCTGTGGGTAAATACATTTTACAAAGTGGTCGCTCTATATCTCACCTATCAGTTCTCATCTTCAAAGGAAACCTGCACAACACTTTCAAAAGACAAGTCAGTGGAGGTGTACACATTACAATGCTACTTCTGTCTAGCAAAACTCTCCTGTTTTGCCAACAAAAAAAAACCCAACCTCCTTGATGAGAGGCATAAAACTTTTTTTGGCAAACTTAAAAAAACAAAGCATCAGTGTAGACACTGTCGTTCATTCTGTTGCCATAACTGGCCTTCCCCAGTATCCCACAATGCCTGCCGGGACCACTCTGCTCACTGTTTGGAACTCTGTTGCTCTGTATACAGCTACACAGGCATGTTCCCCTCTCCTTTCAAAGCTCCTGGAAGTTCTGACAGCTGAGCATGCCACTGTTCTGGCAGCAAAGAGCAAATCATTAACGTGGAATCCTGCTTTCTCGGGCACTAGGAACAGAGCGGCAGGCAGTCTGCTGCTGCGGGGGGTGTTGTGTTGTGCAAAACCAGGAAAGGAACCAGGGACTGATGAGGGGTGAGGGTGTCCCCCTCCTTTTCGCTCAGGAGGTTACTTCCTGCTTCTGTCTGAACTTAAAGAGACAGTATACCCACACACTCACAGACACTTCCCACACACGCATACAGTCTCTCTCACATACACAGTCCCCCCACTGCCTCACACACTCCCCCAGCACATACTCTGCCTCTCTCTCTCTCACACACAGTCTCTGTCACATACTCTCCCCCGGACTCCCACTCCCACACTTCAGTTGAAAATGCGTTGGCAATCTAGTAGGATACCCAGGAACGATGGGATTGAGAATCAATCATCATGTGATGCTACCTGACCCATGAGGCATTGCAAACCCTTCCCAAAGCACCCTGTGGCCAGTTGCACCATGGGATAGCTACCCATAGTGCACTGCTCTCTATGTCAATGTCAGAGCTGCTAGCATGGATGCACTCTGCTGACATAAGGAGCATAATGTGGACATGCAACAGCGGTTTAATTAAAGTGGTGGCTGTATGTCGGCGTATTTTGTTGACAAAACTCTGTAGTGTAGACCAGGGGTCCTCAAACTTCATTGCACTGTGACCCCTTTCAGACAACAAAAATTACTATACAAGCCCAGGAGCGGGGACTGAAGCCTGAGCCTGCCCAAATCCCACCACCCTGAGTGGGGGGGTCAAGCCCAAAGCCCAAGCCCCATCAACCCCAGGGTGGAGGGGTCAAAGTTGAAACCTAAGGGCATCAGCCCCAGCCAGGGGACCTATAACACTGCTCTACAGCCAAAATGCTTCTGAAATAAATGTAGTCCAACTTTACTAATTCTGGGTCACTGAGAACGAAAATGATGCTAAAAATTGTTCATTGGCTCTAGTTTTCAAGATATGCTATTGGGTCAGTATATACGACCCTTGACTTGGGAATGGCGGAGGATAAGTGAGTTATAAAGGGAAAGGATCTCAATTTAAACCAGAAATGACTAAAATACATCTTTGACTGGATCTATGAATAAATCTATGACTGGGTTTGGACAGTACTTGCTTTTTAGGCAAAACAATGAATGACGCAATCTGAAGCTGGTATTGCGTCATACATGGTATGAATTGCATCATGTTATTCCTAGAAGTCATGGATGATGCAATCATAATGAAGCTTACATCACTCTGCTGAACAAATTGCCCTATATCAGCTCTAGAAATCATATAGTGTCGTGCTCTCTTATTTGTCAGTGTTTGATTTTGCAAAGGGACACATTTCTGTTTAGCCAAAGTGAGCAGAGATGCCTCGTACTTGTGTGAACTGTGCAGATAACTTCTGCTATGTTTGTGGTGAAGTGACTTTTACATCACAAAAGCGCGGTATAACCACTATGGTTAAGAAAGCCTACCACCTTTATTTTGGCTGCAAAATTGGAGATCAGGACAAGAGGTGGGCCCCACACATATGCTGCAACACTTGTGCAACAAATCTTTGCCAGTGGTTGAACAAGAAAAGGAAATCTATGCCTTTTGCAGTGCCAATGATTTGAAGAAAGCCAACAGATCATCCCAGCAATTGTTACTTCTGCATGGTGCCTCCAGTTGGGAAAGGTGTATCAAAGAAGAAAAAGTGGACTGTGCATTATCCAAACATTCCATCAGCTATACGCCCAGTACCCCATGGAGAAGGACTGCCGGTTCCTGATGCACCAGAATCATTCTCACTTGTGTCAGACGAGGAAGAGGAAGAGGATGAAACTTCTGGTCCTGAACCATCAATGTCACAGGACCCACATTTTTCCCATCCTCCTCCTCTGAACCACACCTCATAACACAAGGTGAACTGAATGACCTTGTCAGGGATTTGGAACTACCCAAGACTAAGGCAGAGCTGTTGGGCTCCAGACTGCAGCAGTGGAATCTCCTGGCAGGCTATCAGGGCAAATGGAGCCCATCAATGCTTGCAGACTATTGCTGGACAGTGACAAGAGATGCTCCATTTAATGAATACAAGAGACAAGCCAAGAAGTGCCGAGTAGACACTGAATAGGACTAAACTATGTACATAATAGTTTTTTGCCTTTTGTTTCATAATACATTTTATTTATATAACCCTTTTGCTGATTTTTAAAGTGTTACATAAACAGGACAGGTGAAATATTATCATGTAAAGCAACCATAAACACATGAAAAGACCTAGGTTTACAATTTATGATTAAAACTCTACTATCTACACAATATACATAGACATAAAATGTAAAAACTTAAATATCTCAGAAACAGTAGCCAATCAGTTGTTTTAATTGTCATATTTGAATTCAGCACATCAAAATACATAATAAATATCACATTTTATCTCTGAAGCAGACGACTTCTCAAAAATTGTAGACCAGTGTAACCTGAGCCCCACCACCCACGGCTTCAGCCCCAGGCAGTGGGGCTCGGACTTCAGCCCTGAGCCCCAGCAAGTCTAAGCCAGCTCTCGTGACCCCATTAAAATGGGGTCCCAACTCTCAGGTTGAAAACTGCTGGTGTAGACATAGCCAAAAAATCATAGACTGAATAGACATACTGGATTCATGGTTTATTGCAACAATCTGTAACCCATTAACACCACCCCCCCACACACACCTGTTTTTAGTCTGAAGACTACAGAAGTGTTAATGGACCACTCTGCCTTGAAAGGTCCCTTACAATATATGCTAACTACTTACGCTAAACAATATCTTCCAGCATTTAGCTGTAACACTAAGGCCATGTCTACATCTAAAATTTTGCAGCGCTGGTTGTTACAGCTGTATTAGTACAGCTGTATAGGGCCAGCGCTGCAGAGTGGCCACACTTACAGCAACCAGCGCTGCAAGTGGTGTTAGATGTGGCCACACTGCAGCGCTGTTGGGCGGCTTCAAGGGAGGTTCGGGGAACGCGAGAGCAAACCGCGGCGAAGCTGGTCTCCTTTCCCGGTTTGCTCTCTCGTTCCCCGAACCCCCGAACAAGCAGGTCTCCTTCCCTGCGGTTTGCTGGGTGGTTCGGGGAACGCGAGAGCAAACCCGGGAAAGGAGACCAGCTTCGCCGCGGTTTGCTCTCGCGTTCCCCGAACAAGCAGGTCTCCTTCCCTGCGGTTTGCAGGGTGGTTCCGAGAAACGCGAGAGCAAACCGCGGCGAAGCTGGTCTCCTTTCCCGGTTTGCTCTCGCGTTCCCGGAACCACCCAGCAAACCTCAGGGAAGGAGACCTGCTTGCTCGGGGTTCGGGGAACGTGAGAGCAAACCGCGGCGAAGCTGGTCTCCTTTCCCGGTTTGCTCTCGCGTTCCCGGAACCACCCAGCAAACCTCAGGGAAGGAGACCTGCTTGCTCGGGGTTCGGGGAACGTGAGAGCAAACCGCGGCGAAGCTGGTCTCCTTTCCCAGTTTGCTCTCGCGTTCCCGGAACCACCCAGCAAACCGCAGGGAAGGAGACCTGCTTGCTCGGGGTTCGGGGAACGCGAGAGCAAACCGGGGAAGGAGACCAGCTTGATTACCAGAGGCTTCCTCAGGTATGCTGGGATACCTGCTTATTCCACGGAGGTCAAGAAAAGCGCTGGTAAGTGTCTATATTTGATTACCAGCGCTGGATCACCAGCGCTGGATCCTCTACACCTGAGACAAAACGGGAGTACGGCCAGCGCTGCAAACAGGGAGTTGCAGCGCTGGTGGTGCCCTGCAGATGTGTACACCTCCTAAGTTGCAGCGCTGTAACTCCCTCACCAGCGCTGCAACTTTCTGATGTAGACAAGCCCTAAGAGTACCTTTCCCAGACCTCAAGAAGAGCTCTGTGTGGCTCAAAAGCTTGTCTCTCTCACCAACAGAAGTTGGTTCAATAAAAGACATTAACTCACACATCTTGTCTCTCTACTGTTTAATTTATCAATTTGTTCCAAAACCTCCTCTATTGACCTTTCAATCTGAAATATTTCTTCAGATTTGCCACCTAATAAGAATGTCTCAGGTGTGGAAATCTCCTTCACATCCTCGCAAGTGAAGGCCAATGGAAAGAATTTGTTTAGCTTCTCTGCAATGGCCTTGTCTTCCTTGAGTGCCCGTTTAACATCAAGGTCCTCCAGTAGCACCCACTGATTGTTTGGGAGACTTCCTACTTCTGATGTACTCTACAAAATTGCTGATAGTTTCTCTGGCTTTTGCAAGTTGCTTTTTACATTCTTTTTTGAACCCACCTAATTATATTTTTACACTTGACTTGCCAAAGTTTTTGCTCCTTTCTATTTTCCTCAGTAGAATTTGACTTCCAATTTTTAAAGGCTGCCTTTTGTCTTTAACCATCTCTTTTCTCTGCTGTTTAGCCCTAGTGGCATTTTTTTTTTCATTTGGATGTGGGGTATACATTTAGTTTGAGCCTCTATTATGGAGTTTTTAAATAGTTTCTATGCAGCTTGCAGGGATTTCCTTCTTGTGAACCAGATTCCTTATTTTTGCGTAGTTCCCCTTTTCTAATTAAATGCTAAATGTGGGGGGTTTCTTTGGTACTTTCCTCCTACAAGGATGCTATGGGCCAGCCCCAACAGTCTAACTAGAGCTTTAATTGAAATCTAGTACGAATCCTGAGACACCTTAAGCCTTATGGGAGAAAAGAGAGAACTAGAGGGCTGGAAGGGTGAGGAAGGTAGCTCAGAGTTTTTCAAACAGGGGTTGCCACTTGTGTAGGGAAATCCCCTGGCAGGCCGGGCCGATGTGTTTACCTGCCCCGTCCGCAGGTCCGGCTGATCGTGGCTCCCACTGGCCGTGGATTGCTGCTCTGGGCCAACGGGAGCTGTTGGAAGTGGCCCCATTCGCCCAGAGCAGCAATCCGCGGCCAGTGGGAGCCACAATCAGCTGGACCTGCTGATGGGGCATGTAAACACACCGGTCCAGCCCACCAGGGGCTTTCCCTACACAAGTGGCGACCCCTGTTTGAAAAACCCTAAGGTAGGTTAAGAAGTAGCAGTCGGTTAATTTGGACTAATGCAGGAAATAGCACTGTTTGGAAACTTGGTCCCATTAACACCAACGTCAGTTGTTTTAATTGGGTCCCACACCACACTAACAATTACTACCACACATGCTACCAATAGTTTTTGTTAAAATACAAGAAAACAACACAATGTATGTCTTTTGTGTTTATATAAGCTGTAATAAACCAATCCATTTTCCACGGGACTAATTTTAAATTCTTAAAACAGTTTATTTCTTGGTATTGAATTAGCCACGTTCTTTTGTTATTCTGCTATAATAGCAACAGACAGAATACTACATCATAAGAGGATCACACTCAATAGGATTACACTCCAGGCTTTTCATTTTCAAAGATTATTGGCTAAAGCTGTATTCATGTCTTTATTCATTTTCTGCACAAGGAGCATTACGACTCAGTTTCCCATAAGCATTATAACTATATTTTGTCACATATGCAGGTAACCTACAGATTTAAATTAACAGAGTCTCTTAATTTTTTACATTGAAAACAGAGATACTGGAAACTGATGTGTCAAAAAGACAATGCTGTTCAGAAAAAATATGGATTAAAGTGTAAGCTTTTAAACACTTAGCAAGTGTAGCAAAACCCCTTTATCTTTCATAGGCCATCTAGCCAGCAAAATCAAGGATTCATTTTGTAAGTGCTAGCCGTGGGAGTTCTGATTCCTTGGGTGAATGAATTACTATTCAAAGATGATGTCAGTTCATGGTACTATGGAAGTTTTAACCCAACAAAGGCTTCCTTTGTTACTTCAGATACAGTGAATGTGATGGACAGCCAAGGTGTGTCTTAGAGTTTATGTTTCCCCCACCCCATTTCATAGTTTCAGTTCCCCTCTTGAAAAACATTTCCAGATGGGCACCAAGAGACAAAAAGTCTATGTAGAAGGATGTTCCCTGTTGCTTTATTTTCCATTTGTTTAAGTTCCCTTTGTTTTCCTTCCTGCTTGATTACTCTATTTACTACTTAAATGCAAAATAAGCAGAGCACATTCCTTTGTTTAAAACAGACCTGTTTTCCACCTTAGTTTGGAACATGTATTACTAACACCATACAATGGAATCTTATACATACATACAATGTTGCCACACATATTTTAATGGGACAATAATGACCAGCAAATTATGTTTTCAAATGATAACTCACAAGGCATACTTTGTACAAAAAATATTACAATCGTGTGTAGGGTGTGAATACAGGGGCAAATTCTTTCATAATGACTTCTCAGTATTCTCCTCTGGTTTTTTTATTGGGGGAAGCAGGAGGGTGTTCCCACAAGGGAAGTGACAAAGGAAGCAGTTTTAAGTCATTTTAATAGCTGTTTACACTTAAGTCTGGAGACCTAATTAAAGTGAAGGGAAACTAATTTGGGGAATCTTCCATAGAACATGAGTGAGTGCTTAGAAATTGTTGTTCAGTATGAGGGAGAGAAACTGAGAAAGCTAACATGGGCCTTAAGAACAACTGGATAGCTGTTCAAAACAGGTGCAACCTCATTAATCACTGATGTCTGACCAAGTTTGACATAAGCAGAAAGCCCATCAAATTTCACTAGGGCATCGTGCACTCAGAGAAAGAGAAAGAACTCCATGAAAACCAACTAAACTCAGCCCCTCTTTTCTCTCCCCAATGGGCCCCTGTAGCAGAGTAGATCTCTGCTCCAGCCCGGAAAGGATTAAAACAGCCCTGGAGAAGGGCTGGGGCTGGAGAAAGCAGCCTTTTAGGCTGGGCTGATTGGGGAAGTGGCTGCAGCTGAGGGCCATGCCCCAAACTGAGCGAGAGGGCCTAATAAGAAGGCCAGGGAAGCCAAGGATAGATAGTCTTCCTCTGCCTCTAGAGGGAGAAGGGCCTGGCTGCTGAGAACCAGAGCAGGTACCTAGGGTGAAGCAGTGCTGGGGAAAGGTAGAGGAGCTGGGGAACTCCTGCCTGGAAAGCCCCAGGCTGTGGCCTAGAATTAGGCCAGGAGGTACTGGGGTTGTAGGGTGCAACCCAGGGGTAGGCCAAGGCAGCAGGTCCAAACCCCTTTGCTGATGATGAGTGGCTGATACTGCAGTCTGCCCCAGGTGTGGGGCTAGACAATGATTGGCAGTAGCCTACACTGAAGCAAAGTGGGGATAGAGGGTGGGGAGTTCCCAGGGAGGGGAAACCCCTAAGGAAAAGGGGTTGCTGCCAGGGGGCAGAACCCCATGTAAAAAGGGCACCGGGGTCCAGGGAGGGACACAGGGCCTGTAGCAGGAAACAAGGCGAATCACCGGCCTGCAGAGGGTGCTCCAGGCTGGAACCTGAGCTAATTCCTGAAGCAACCAGCAGGAGGTGCTGTGGGGGTGAGTCGTGCCCAGTTACAGCCCCCTTCATCCTCACTTTCTCTCAGGACACAGAGGCTCCCACTGTTGTTGCACTGTCAGACTATTGCCAATTCCAAGAGAACAAAAATCATGAGTTGGACCTGCAAAATCATTAATTTTTAAAAAAAAATATGTATTTGTTTTTCAGGTTAGTCTCTTGATTTCTGAACTCCCCCTGTCCATTCCCAGGGTGTGCCTGTGTGACAATTAGCGTTGCCCACTCTCCCACATGTACTGGATAAGGTGATTTTGGCCCCTGCTTCAAGAACTCTCACCCCATCATCTACTGGAGTACATTTATAGACACTGACCAAAGAACAGGAAGGGTATTTTGTAGTATTGAGTGAACCTCAAAAGGTTCAAAGGTTGTGGTTTAATTTGAATAAAGCAGACATCAACAACATGGATTCCTGATCAAAGCTTATTTGAACTTTAGAGCCTAAGTATCTTATAAGTAAAATCTAAGCATTATCTTTGCAAGAAACTGCAAGAGGTTACAGTATGAACACAGTATAGAAAACAAGAAAGGAGCACTTGTTCTATAAATAACTGTCAAGGCTGAATCCCCACTCTGCCACTCTGAGTGCAGAAGGCAGGGGTCTGCAAGGATTCTAAAAATTAATACTGGCCACTCCAGGCTTTATTAAGCTCCCAAGGTTACAGCTTTTCTCTGACCTTGACTTGGAAAACGTTGCCACCACCCAAACGCAAAAAAAAACCCTTGGACACAGGAAGGAGTACTTGGGAATTCCTCCCTGTAGGGTACTCTCAAGCCCTCGCCCCGTCGCCCTCTGAGGAAGAGCTGAGAAATAAAACAAAGGAAATTAGCTGTTGCCACCAGCTAATCAAAAGCATATGCAGAAATCTCTTAGGACACCAAAAATCCAATCCAGTTCTCAAAAAAGGTAAATTTTATTAAAAACAGAAAAGAAGAAAATACATCTGGAACTTAGACTTTTGCTGGATTTTAAAGAGCAATTCCAAAAATTAAGCACACAAAATAGCTTTCTTGGGTGTTAGCTTAAAGGTTGTAAGCAAACAAAAGCATCTGGGGTTAGCACATAGAAGATCCACAAGCCAAAATAAAGATTCCTAATTTATTTACATTTAGGGTGAATAAAAATCAATGATTTAAAAAAAAACCCAAAAATATTTTTTATTAAATCGGATTTTTTTGTTAAAATACTATTTGAGGAAAAAAACTATCTAAAGATAGTTTTAATTAAGATACATTATACCTCATCATGGAAAAGGGATTATAAATTCTAATTCTATAGTATGAGACAATATATTCAAGTAATGTTTAAGAAAAGTTTTGCAAATGAGTTCCAATAGTTCATGGATTAGGGACCCAATCTTACGAGGTTCCAGAGGCTTCTGAATATATTATTTAGGTTATTCTTTCTATCTACCCAATGGGACTCAGTGCTCAGTCTAGAAGATACCATCAGAGATGCTTAGTTTTGCAGTTCTCAAACTGTTTATTTGTGTCTCCAGAGGCAACATGCTTGTTAACAGCAAAAATGTTTTAAAATAAATAAATAATATATAGATGTGAGAAAATGACAGACCTCAACTCTATTGTCCCTCTGCAAATCTGTGAACACAGAGTCAATCCCTTACCTCTCTCTAAAAGTGCACTTTCAAAAAGTTCACTGAATAGAAGATTGTTGGGTGTGGAATAGATCTGGACAAGGACAAGAAGTCTGAAGATAAATGTGAGATACAAGGTGTCATAAACAGACAGTTAAGGGTTAATGTCTCTTTTACCTGTAAAGGGTTAAGAAGCTCAGTAAACCTGGCTAACATCTGACCAGAGGACCAATAGGGGGACAAGATACTTTCAAATCTTGATGGAGGGAAGTCTTTTGTTTGTGCTCTTTGAGTTGTTGTTGTTCGCTCTTGGAACTAAGAGGGACCGGACGTCCATCCAGGCTCTCCAAATCTTTCTGAATCAGTCTCTCATGTTTCAAACTTGTAAATAATTAGCCAGGCAAGGCGTATTAGTCTTATTTTTGTTTCCTCAACTTGTAAATGATCCTTGTTTGCTGGAAAGATTTTACCTCTGTATGCTGTAACTTCGAACCTAAGGCTAGGTGGGGTTTCCTCTGGGCTATATGAATCTGAGTACCCTGTAAAGCATTTTCCATCCTGATTTTACAGAGATGATTTTTATCTATCTTTCTTTAATTAAAAGCTTTCTTTTTTAAGAATCTGATTTTTTCCTTGTTTTAAGATCCAAGGGGCTTGGATCTGGACTCACCAGGGATTGGTGGGGGAAAGGCGGGGGGATGGTTAAATTCTCCTTATTTTAAGATCCCAGGGGATTGGGTCTGGACTCACCAGGGATTGGTGGGGGGAAAGGAGGGGGAGGTTAATTCCTCCTGGTTTTAAGATCCAAGGGAGTTGGATCTGTGTTCACCAGGGAAGTGGTGAAGCCTCTCAAGGCAACCCAGGGAGGGGAAAGTTTTGGAGGGACAGAAAGTGCCCCCAGACACTGAAATTCTGGGTGGTGGCAGTGTTACCAGATCTAAGCTAGTAATTAAGCTTAGAAGGGTCCATGCAGGTCCCCCACATCTGTCCTTTAAGTTCAGAGTGGGGAAAAAACCTTGACACGAGGGACATATGCTTATTTTGTTAAAATATTATATGCTTGCTATTGAAGAAAAAAATCCAGAATGCTTAACTTTGTTGTTTTAGTTAAATAAAACAATTTAAATGTCTGTCTGGTGGTGATCTCCTCCTAATACAGCTTGGCAAGAAAATCCTCCAAATATTAATGATTAACTTGTTGAATTAGAGATAGTTCACCTCCCAATGACTTTATAAATATCTGCTTCAGTTACCTTTGGTAAATGAAATAACCAAACAATCATTCATTTTCTGATATAGCTGTAAAACTAATCTGAAAAGTTTTCAAAATAAATCACTGTTTAAAAATGTATAGTGTGTAGTGTGTACCTTCTAAAAATGAAACCTACATCTATCTCTGAGTTGTGAAGAATGTGTATTAAGGTTATAATAACCAACAAAAAAAAACATGATTAAATTGAGTCTTCCTGACTAGAGATTTAAATTGTGATTTAAATCAAATCGACCCTGCTTACATATTTGGGGGGTTTCAAATAGTAATTCTAGGTATGATCTGATGAACTCTCATACCTGGCTTAAAGCTTTACACAACACTCCTGCTTGACATCTTCATAATCTGGACCCATGGGAAGGAGACTCTGGAAAAATTCCACCACGATTTCAACAGCTTCCACCCCACCATCAACCTCAGCCGGGACCAATCTACATGGGAGGTCCGCTTCCTAGACACCATGGTGCAAATAAGTGATGGTCACATTAACACCACCCTATACCGAAAACCTACTGACCGCTATGCCTCCCTTCATGCCTCCAGTTTCCATCCTGGGCACACCACGCAATCCATTGTCTACAGCCAAGCACTGAGGTACAACCACATCTGCTCTAACCCCTCAGACAGAGACCAACACCTACAAAATCTCCACCAAGCATTCTCAAAACTACAATACCCACACGAGGAAATAAGGAAACAGATCAACAGAGCCAGACATGTACCCAAAAGCCTCCTACTGCAAGACAAACCCAAGAAAGAAACCAACAGGACTCCACTGGCCATCACATACAGTCCCCAGCTAAACCCCACCCCCCCAACGCATCATCAGGGATCTACAACCCATCCTGGACAATGATCCCACACTTTCACAGGCCTTGGGTGGCAGGCCAGTCCTCGCCCACAGACAACCTGCCAACCTGAAACATATTCTCACCAGTAACTGCACATCGCACCATAGTAAGTCTAACTCAGGAACCAATCCATGCAATAAACTTCGATGCCAACTCTGTCCACATATCTACACCAGCGACACCATCACAGGACCTAACCAGATCAGCCACACCATCATTGGTTCATTCACCTGCACATCAACCAATGTAATATACGCCATCATATGCCAGCAATGCCCCTCTGCCATGTACATCGGCCAAACTGGACAGTCTCTACAGAAAAGGATAAATGGACACACATCAGATATTAGGAATGGCAATATACAAAAGCCTGTAGGAGAACACTTCAACCTCCCTGGCCACACAATAGCGGATCTCATGGTGGCCATCCTGCAGCAAAACAACTTCAGGACCAGACTTCAAAGAGAAACTGCTGAGCTTCAGTTCATCTGCAAATTTGACACCATCAGCTCAGGATTAAACAAAGACTGTGAATGGCTTGCCAACTACAAAACCAGTTTCTCCTCCCTTGGTTTTCACACCCCAGCTGCTAGAAGAGGGCCTCATCCTCCCTGATTGAACTAACCTCATTATCTCTAGCCTGATTCTTGCTTGCATATATATACCTGTCCCTGGAAATTTCCACTACACGCATCTGACGAACTGGGCATTCACCCACGAAAGCTCATGCTCCAAAACGTCTGTTAGTCTATAAGATGCCACAAGACTCTTTGCTGCTTTTACAGATCCAGACTAACACGGCTACCCCTCTGATACTTGACTCCTGCTCATAGCATTGCTGTTCCATGTCTCCTTCTCCGGGGAGCAACAGACAAAGGGAAAGTTTCTTTCTCAATTTTAAAAGTTCTACCTTTCCATTGGCTCTTTTGGTCAGATGCCCATGTCCTTTTCTTTCCCTGGGGGACTTTTAACCCTTTACAGGTAAAGCAAACTGAGAATAGCTACCAAGAGGGATTTTACTGCTGACTGACTGGCTGGGTGTTCATCAAAGGGAGTTCCCTTGCTCCCCCACTTCATTTATCACAACAACAAACCCAAGCAGTTTTTCTGAAAAGAAAAAAAAAAAAGGGCGGGGGGACACAGATGTGAGGAACTGAATAGAATTCTGCAAACAAGACTAGTGAAAAGGAATAAACTGACAAGTAAAAGTAAGTAGGGGGATGAGTTGTGGCTTTACGGTACACAGCTCTAAAGAGCGGAGTCCCTTAGCAATGAATACATGCGGGTATGTCCAGACAGAAGACTTGATTAAGCAAAAATGGTCAACAGCAAGAAAAAAGGCCCCAGCTGATATAAGACAGACTTTTCTCAATAGTTTATTAGAGACCATTTTGATTATGTTATGAATACACATTACTGAATATAGATAGATTTATCTAATTTCATACCAACTCTGTATTTTTCATAGGAATCTGTGATCTTGTTTTTCACCTGTAGAAATCTGGTTGTCAGTGTCAGCAGTAGGTGCCTTTTGTTGTTGTGACAGCTGCCTTCTTGGCAGACAGTTTGTTTTCAATCTTTATTTCACTTTTGTTTATGAGATTTTGGCTCCTTTTGCAGATTTTAACGTAAGACAAGGTAGTTCCTTCCCAGCATCCACATTTATCCCAGGCTGCTCAATGAAACAGAACAGTAATTAGATTTTCAATTTTGTACCCCTGTTAGAACCAACAGAAGCAGACATCAATTTTCCTTTATATGAGGGATGTAACTTGAACAATAATATGATAGTAATGATAGTTGTGGTCTGACTGTTGTATCAACAAGCTTATCCTCACAAACATCACCTATTATATATATAAAACTCATACTCGGTGTTAGTCTGCCTATATGAGAATGTATGAACAATGAAGTCCTTAATACAACTGTCAAACTGAAATAGTTCCATAACAAAACTAATTTAAAAAAGGGCTTTACCAGCTTCCTTCTGGGTGTAATTAACTGAGGAATTATTTGCTGAGAAACCTAGGCAATATCCAAGTGGCATAAGTCTCTCTCTCTCAGGCCCTCTCAGAGGTCCACAGAGGCCCGGGCCACTTCCAGCTTTTGAGGCCCCTAGCCATAATAATAAAAAATGACGACACATGGTCTAATCTTGTGTCATCAGAACTGATGTATTTTTATTAATATTTGTGAACAATTTTATCTCTTTAATATGACAAAATCTATAT
Source organism: Gopherus flavomarginatus (assembly GCF_025201925.1). Classification (NCBI taxonomy): domain Eukaryota; kingdom Metazoa; phylum Chordata; order Testudines; family Testudinidae; genus Gopherus; species Gopherus flavomarginatus. The sequence continues at coordinate 273,213,996 of NC_066617.1, forward strand.
CAGTAACCAAATCACATCTCGTATTTGCTTAGATTTGCAGCTGTAAGCGGAGAGAATGTGTCACATTTTGCTCTGATAGGGATGTGCATAAAAACAAGTTGTGAAACTTATCAACTGCCAGAAAAAACAAGTGTCTAAATTTGAGGCCCCCTTTGAGCTTGAGGCCCAAGCCAAATGGCCCTCCTGGCCCACCCCTGGCCACACACACACACACACACACACACTAGGATCTGTAAGTAAAACAAATGTGAGCTCCACTAAACCAAGACTGAGAAGCTTTGTATGATTTGCCTTTCATGGCACCCTATTGACCCTTAATTGTCAGAGGGAAAGAGTCTTAATACTAGAGCGACTGAAGATGTGCACTATTTGCCCTTTTCCTCCCTATGAGAAGTAAGTACCAAATAAACATACATACCATTTTTATTGTTCATAGGTAAAATAACATGAAAGGTTCACGCGTACACACACAATAGATTTTGCAAATTTACTGCCTCTTAGCATAGTAAGTAACTGTGACTAATGTGCAGCTATACAGCTACTCTCTCTTTCCCTTTCTCATATCCAGGAAACATCTTTAGCTGGTTTCATTTTTCAGGGATCAGAACTGCCTGGCCTGTTGCATTACAACATTCTCTCTGATACACACGATGTAGATCTTTATACTGTGATCATCACCTAGGCATCCAAAACACTCACAAAACACCATCCCTTCTTCTCCCTCCCTGATCATGTAGTGTTTGTTGGCATATTACAGCAGAAGTGCCACAAATATTTTACGGCCCCTGGCATATCTTCCTGAAAGATCAGTACTTCTAGAAACTATGCCAATCTGAGCCCTGCTGGCAGGTCTTTTATTGTGGCTGTGAGGTGTCCAGAGATATCCTTGAAATATCATGTATTTTAATATCAGTACTGTATGCCTACTAATGTCATTGCATAACGTGCTATATCTTCTTTGGATCCTTATATAGCATGTTACATCCTGATGTAGCAACTTAATACAAAAATACACAGAAGAAGAGTTTGTTTTCATACCTGTCAAACCACTGTTTTTGGTGGCGATCAATAGTGAAAAATTAATCAGTCTGTGTCTATAACAATATATAAAATAGTACACTGAGGAAATTCGAGAACAAAAACTCAGCTAAAACAAGGCTTTTGCTAGAAGAAATTATTTACAGCATCTTCCCAGCGCAGCTCCTTGTCCAGTAGCTCAGAATCAAACCCTTGCACTTTGAACACATTTTGCAAAGACAATCTTATGGCTAGATTGGTATCTTGGGTAATATACCAGATTTCTCTATTTTAAATTTCCATTACCTATACTAATTATTAATCCTATCTATTTCAATAGTGCATCCAGGTCAATTGAGAAAGGGGACCCACTGTGCAAATATGGAATAAGAAATGGCCCATGCCCCAAAGTCCTTAAAATTTAAATGAGTGACAGCATTTAGTGACAGATATATATTAATATTAACTAATTATTTGGAGCCATTTTTTATTTTTTACATAAAATATCTTCCTCGGTGTTTAATTACTGAGGTCACACCTCCTACCCTGTGGGAATCCACTCTTATTCAAGGTATAACAATCAGCCTGTTTACCATATGCTTTCATAGTCACTGTTTCCACACAACAAGACTTTCAATGAAAAAGGATTGAACTAAGGCAAAAAGAACAAACTTTAATTATCAGTGAAATATTGTAATAAAAGCTGCTTCCCTTTGGCAGATAATCAATACTGTTGTTTCAAGACCTTAGTTGTTACAATCAGGGCAGTGCAGTGTGCTACCAAAAGTTTTTCTTTATGTCCTTAGTAGACTAATATATCACAAAGATATATTAAGTATTCTACCCCCTCATAAGTGCTCCTAAATGTAACATGTATGAGCATAATAAATTAAATGTAGGCCCTAGTGGCTATATTTTCAGTGGTGCGAGGGCATAAATGCTTAATAGCACATTTGTGCCTCATAAATGTTCCACAAGGTGGATAAGGTAATATCTTTTATTGGCTCAACTTGCTCTAGAAAAGCTCTGTGTAAGCTCAAAAGCTTGTCTCTCTCACCAATAGAAGTTAATTCAATAAAAGTTTTTACCTCACCCACCTTGTTTCTCTAATATCCTGGGGCCATCACAACTTGCATACATCATATAAGCTTGACCACCTTTGTTTTTTATGCTACCTTTGGCACTTCAGCCAGTAGGCAAACAAACAGTCTTTCCAAAGCAGAATGCTAGAGAATAAACATAAACTCAAACAAAATAAAAAATTAAATTTAGCAAGCCCAATCAGTCTTTCTAAATCACGTGGAGACAAGACTAAACATATGCGACTTAGTGTTAGCAATTTAAAAATGTATCATACCTACAGGATAATTTGCAGGTTTTTGAAGTAATCTGCACGATCTTTCACAAGAGTTTGCATTCACCAATATACTTGTTAGAAAGTGTCTTAATGTGCACTTTTCACATTTTTCAAACTTTGGGCCACATTCAGCTCTGAGCCCAGCTGTATTCCAGCTTTCCCCTTCCCGTCCGATGTTGTAGTAGCTGGTGGGACTGTCTTCATGTTTGCTATGCCAGCATGAGTTAAACCCATATTTAATGGGGACCAGATAGCGGCCCTGTATTTTTTGGTAGATGGTGGAGGTTATTTAAGTGTACATACTGGCCATTCGATATACCTTCAAAGATCTGTATTAATGGTATAATTTATAAATAAAGCTAAGATTTTGTCAGAGTTATTTTTAGTAAAAGTCATGGGGAGGTCATAGGCAATAACCAAAAACTGATGGAAGCCCATGACCTGCCCCTAACTTTTATTAAAAATAAACATGACAAAATGAGGAAGAGGAGGAGAGTCCAGCAACCACTCCTGCTGGGGCTCCAGGGTTTCCCCTCACCCAGGGTGGCTGAAGGTGTGGGGTCCCCCGTCGCCAGCAGCAGCTTGGAGCAGTGGGGTCTGCTTGTGGCAGCTGGGAGCTGCAGGGATCCCCCCACGAGACTGGAAGCTGTGGGGTCTTCCCCATTGCCCATGGCTTGGAGCTGTGGGGGTCACTGCTACCCGCGGTGGTGGCTTGGGGCTCTGGGATTTCTCCACTGCCCACACTATCTGGGAGCTGCAGGGGTTCCTGTGACGATGTGGTTCTCGCAGGACCCAACTGAGACTGCCAATTTAGGACCAATTGCTTAAACAGGGCAGTTACAGCCCAAGGCTGGGGTTTTTCCACCTCTAAGGCAAACCAAATCAGCCAGACAAAGAGAACTTTGGTCTCACCCCACTGGCTAACCACAAGTCACACAAGCAACTTCCTCAGACACTCCAGTCTCCCAGTATCACCACCAGTGCCACTCGTCTTGGGGATGAATGGTTATGAAAACCAACACCCCAATAAAAGAAAACAGTTCCCTTGATCCCAAAGGAACAAGCCCCAGTCCCAGGTCAATATACACATCAGATCTTACCCACAAATCATGCTGTTGCCAATCCTTTAGAATCTAAAATCTAAAGGTTTATTCATAAAAGGAAAAAGATAGAGATGAGAGTTAGAATTGGTTAAATGGAATCAATGACATACAGTAATGGCAAAGTTCTTGGTTTAGGCTTGTAGCAGTGATGAAATAATCTCTGGAGTACATCCTCAGCTGGGATGGGTCATCAGTCCTTTGTGTAGAGCTTCAGTTTGTAGCAAAGTCCCTCCAGAGGTAAGAAGCAGGATTGAAGACAAGATGGAGATGAGGCATCAGCCTTTTATAGTATTTTCCAGGTGTAAGAACCTCTTTGTCCTTACTGTGGAAAATTACAGCAAAATGGAGTCTGGAGTCACATGGGCAAGTTCCTGCATATTTTGCTGAGTTACAAGGCATATCTGCCTTCTCTCCATGGTCAACTGTATAGCTGATGGTCCTTAATGGGCCATCAAGTAGGCTAGGCACAGCTAACACCAACTTGTCTGGGATGTTTCCCAGAAGCACAGCACAAATTTGAAATACAGACAGTATACAGCCAATACTCATAACTTCAACTACAAAATGACACATGCATACAGACAGCATAATCATAACCAGCAACCCATAACCTGGTCTTAGACACTTTATATGACCCCCTTTACATAAGATTTGGTGCCACTACAGGACCTTGGTTGCAACCATGTTCTATATGGTCCCAGATTATATCAATAAGGTCACAGTCCCCCCACTGTCTGTGCTGTCTGGGAGCTGCAGGGGTCCCCACACTGCCCGTCCTTGGAACTGCGTGGGGGTCCCCACCACCCGCACTGGCTGGGAACTGCTGGGTACCCCCTACCATTCACGGTGGTTGGGAGCTGCTGGGTAACACCTCCAGCCCTGCCGCCCGGGGCTTAAGCAAAAATGTCATGCAGGTCTCTGGAAATCACGGATTCCATAACTTCCATGACCTCCATGACAAAATCTTAGCCTTATTTATAAGGAAACCCAATGGAAATGACATGAATATAAACATTTGAAAAAATTATTTTAGGCCTACAATACATTATTCTTTCATTACTTTTTTTGGGAGGGATTCTTCTCCAAGCCTGATCCTTATACAAGAAAAGGCATAAGCTGTCTGGGGGAGAACTTCACAAAGCTGTTGTAATAGCTGGACCTCTTACAAGACCCAGTATCAAACACACTGGAGCTCTCCCAAAAGTAGGGGAGCTTCAATAGAAGGAAAAGATAGATGAGGATGATTCTGATCCATCTGATTTTGAGATCATTCTCATATGGGTCAATACTCATTAGCCAAAACACCGATACCTTATAACAATATCCCTAGAATATGTTCTGGTTTCATACAAGAATTGCTTAGACACAGAAGACATTTGGATCTTTGTGCTTTGGCCTCACAGTATAAACCAGAGTAGAATCTTATGCTTTCATCATACACCAATCACCTATACTTGTTTTTAAGACACTGACATTCTGGTTTTGACTGTTCATGTCTATTAGCGGAGGGTTTTTAAAATTAAAAGTGTATACAACATCAGAGAAGCAGCTATACTATCATGAAGTAATTCAGGCTAGGACAACTTATCAAATACAGGAATAACATGCCAAGGTATCTAATGCAAAACAAAAACAAAAAAGTTTGTGACCTTTATGCTATACTTTTAGTTTTGTACTTTGTAAACAAAAACTTCCATGTAAATTTTTAGGTAAGGTTTGTTAAAACTACAAAATTACTAGCATTTTATTAAATATACTACAGGTACAGCAAAGATCCATATTCCTTCAGACATTGGTATATCCACAATACTTATTTATTATGGGATGTGTGCTGTATGGCAAAATTGCTTGACTGACACCTTTCTGTCAACTGGCTGATTCATTGTTATCAGATGTACCTATGGCCTACTGGGAAATCAACATTTCCCTCAATGACAGGTTAATTTCATCCGTGCTTCTTCAGACATGTTCAGCAACTTAAACCCACCAGTGGATTGTCTATCATTTTCATACTGTGTAGTGGATTACAAACTGCTTAGCTTTCTAAATATGTTTACGCAGTAAGTTCTAATTTTAACAAAAATACTGTGCTACTAAAGACTATTCATCATGCTGCCCTGAGTTTTTATCCAATAGGAATTGACAGACTAAAAATAAAATTAAACATACAAATGATACATGCCATTCCTAAGGCACTCAAAAATATTCATTTTTCAGGTATTGGTTTTCAAAAAGCTAATTCTGTATTTCCATCTCTGAAAAGAAGCAAGGCTACCCTGCTCCCTCACTGAGCCCCACGACACCCACTGCATTCTCATTCAAGTGTAAGGAAGCACTATGCAATCACACTGCAAAGGTGTCTAGAAACTTCATTTTTTTGCTATTCAATGCCTTCTTTGCTTAGCCACTGCAGAGATGACAGAGACTACCGCAAGGTGCAAATCTATGGGCAGGTGTAACTAAAAGGGCACGGACTAGAAAATAAAACTGTCAGAAGCTTTTTTCTTGTCATTTCCCAGAGATACTTCAGTGGCAGCTCAACAGACTAGAGTACATTTGGATCCTAGATTATACTCAGGAGGCCTACTTCATACCAGATATAAATGTAACTGACTTCACTAGTGTGATACTGTCATAAACAGATAGCTAAGGGTTAATGTCTCTTACACCTGGAAAGAGGTAACCTGAAGCACCTGACCAGAGGACCAATCAGGAAACCAGACTTTTTCAGGTCTGGGTGGAGGGAAGTTTGTGTCTGAGTTCTTGGTCTTCTGCCTGTCTCTCTCTCGGCTATGGGAGGATTTCTGTTTCCTGCTTTCTAATCTTCTGTTTCCAAGTTGTGAGTACAGAGATCATAATACAATAGGGGTTATTGTTTTTTTTTTCTTTTGTATTTACATGGTATAGAGGCTGGAGTGTTTTGAATTGTATTCTTTTTGAATAAGGCTGTTTATTCATATTTCTTTTAAGCAATTGACCCTGTATTTGTCACCTTAATACAGAGAGACCATTTTTATGTAATTTTCTTTCTTTTTACATAAAGCTTTCTTTTTAAGACCTGTTGGAGTTTTTCTTTAGTGGGGAACTCCAGGGAATTGAGTCTGTGCTCACCAGGGAATTGGTGGGAGGAAGAAGTCGGGGAAATCTGTGTGTGTTAGATTTACTAGCCTGACTTGGAATTCCCTCTGGGTGAGGAGGGAAGAGAGATTAGCTCTCAGTACTTCTGTTTTCCAAGGCTGGAAACGGGGAGGGTGGAATCCCTCTGTTTAGATTCACGGAGCTTGCTTCTGTGTGACTCTCCAGGAACACCTGGAGGGGGGAAGGGAAAAGGTGGGAGGGGATGGGCAAGAACGTTGCCAAGTATGTCCGGTCTTGTGAGGTATGCCAAAGAGTGGGAAAGCCTCAAGACCAGGTCAAGGCCCCTCTCCAGCCACTCCCCATAATTGAGGTCCCATTTCAGCGAGTAGCTGTAGATATTCTGGGTCCTTTCCCAAAAAAGACGCCCAGAGGAAAGCAGTACGTACTGACTTTAGTGCACTTTGCTACCCGATGGCCGGAAGCAGTAGCTCTAGGCAACACCAAGGCTAACACTGTGTGCCTGGCCCTAACAGACATTTTTGCCAGGGTAGGTTGGCCCTCCGACATCCTTACAGATTCAGGGTCTAATTTCCTGGCAGGGACCATGCAAAAACTGTGGGAAACGCATGGGGTGAACCACTTGGTTGCCAGCCCGTACCACCATCAAACCAATGGCCTGGTGGAAAGGTTTAATGGAACTTTGGGGGCCATGATATGTAAATTCATCAACGAACACTCCAATAATTGGGACCTAGTGTTGCAGCAGTTGCTGTTTGCCTACAGGGCTGTACCACATCCCAGTTTAGGGTTTTCACCGTTTGAACTTGTGTATGGTCACGAGGTTAAGGGGCCATTACAGTTGGTGAAGCAGCAATGGGAGGGGTTTACGCCTTCTCCAGGAACTAACATTCTGGACTTTATAAGCAACCTACAAAGCACCCTCCGACACGCCTTAGCCCTTGCTAAAGAGAACCTAAAGGATGCTCAGGAAGAGCAAAAGGCCTGGTATGACAGACATGCCAGAGAACGTTCCTTCAAGGTAGGAGACCAGGTTATGGTCTTGAAGGCGCAACAGGCCCATAAGATGGAAGCATCATGGGAAGGGCCATTCACGGTCCAAGAGCGCCTGGGAACTGTGAACTACCTCATAGCATTTCCCAATTCCTCACTAAAGCCTAGAGTGTACCATGTTAATTCTCTCAAGCCTTTCTATTCCAGAGACTTACAGGTTGTCAGTTTACAGTCCAGGGAGATGATGCTGAGTGGCCTGACGGTGTCTACTATGAAGGGAAAAAAGACGGTGGCGTGGAAGAGGTGAACCTCTCAACCACCCTGGAACGTCTGCAGCGGCGACAAATCAAGGAGCTGTGCACTAGCTTCGCCCCATTGTTCTCAGCCACCCCAGGACGGACTGAACGGGCATATCACTCCATTGACACAGGTAATGCTCACCCCATTAGAACCCCACCCTACCGGGTGTCTCCTCATGCCCAAGCTGCTATACAACGGGAGATCCAGAACATGCTACAGATGGGTATAATCCGCTCATCTACCAGTGCATGGGCATCTCCAGTGGTTCTGGTACCCAAACCAGACGGGGAAATACGCTTTTGTGTGGACTACCGTAAGCTAAATGCGGTAACTCATCCGGACAACTATCCAATGCCATGCACCGATGAGCTATTGAAGAAGTTGGGACGTGCCCAGTTCATCTCTACAATAGACTTAACCAAGGGATACTGGCAAGTACCGCTAGATGAACCTGCCAAGGAGAGGTCAGCATTCGTCACCCATGCAGGGGTGTATGAATTTAATGTCCTTCCTTTCGCCTTCGAAATGCACCCGCCACCTTCCAGAGTCTGGTAGATGGTCTACTAGCAGGACTGGGAGAATATGCAGTTGTCTACCTCGATGATGTGGCCATTTTTTCAGACTCCTGGCCCGAACACCTACTACACCTGGAAAAAGTCTTTGAGCGCATCAGGCAGGCCGGACTAACTGTTAAGGCCAAAAAGTGTCAAATAGGCCAAAACACAGTGACTTACCTGGGGCACCAGGTGGGTCGAGGAACCATAAACCCCCTACAGGTCAAGGTGGATGCTATCCAAAAGTGGCCTGTCCCAAGGTCAAAGAAACAGGTCCAATCCTTCTTAGGCTTGGCCGGGTACTACAGGCGATTTGTACCACACTACAGACAAATTGCTGCCCCACTGACCGACCTGACCAAAAAGACCCAGCCAAATGCAGTTAACTGGACTGATCAGTGTCAAAAGGCCTTTACCCAACTTAAGGCAACGCTCATGTCTGACCCTGTGCTCAGGGCCCCGAACTTTGACAAGCCATTCCTAGTAACCACGGATGCATCTGAGCGTGGTATAGGAGCAGTTCTCATGCAGGAAGCAACGGATCACAACTTCCATTGTGTCGTGTTTCTCAGCAAGAAACTGTCAGAGAGAAAGTCACTGGTCAGTCAGTGAAAAGGAATGCTATGCCATTGTGTACGCCCTGGAAAAGCTACGCCCATATGTTTGGGGACGGCGGTTCCAGCTACAAACAGACCATGCGGCACTAAAGTGGCTTCATACTGCCAAGGGGAACAACGAGAAACTTCTTCGTTGGAGTTTAGCTCTCCAAGATTTGATTTTGAAATTCAGCACATCTCAGAAGCTTCTAATAAAGTAGCTCATGCACTCTCCCGTGAGAGTTTCCCAGAATCCAGTAGTTAAAAAGTGTTCTTAAAATGTAGAAGTCTGTTAGTTATATACTTAGTGGTATATGTAAAGGTGCATGTGTTGTATTAATCTGGTTATTTTAAAGTTCTAGGAGGAAATCGCCGCCAGTGAGCTTCCCCACTGTCTGCAATTTGGGGGCGTGTCATAAACAGATAGCTAAGGGTTAATGTCTCTTACACCTGGAAAGAAGTAACCTGAAGCACCTGACCAGAGGACCAATCAGGAAACCAGACTTTTTCAGGTCTGGGTGGAGGGAAGTTTGTGTCTGAGTTCTTGGTCTTCTGCCTGTCTCTCTCTCGGCTATGGGAGGATTTCTGTTTCCTGCTTTCTAATCTTCTGTTTCCAAGTTGTGAGTACAGAGATCATAATACAATAGGGGTTATTGTTTTTTTTTCTTTTGTATTTACATGGTATAGAAGCTGGAGTGTTTTGAATTGTATTCTTTTTGAATAAGGCTGTTTATTCATATTTCTTTTAAGCAATTGACCCTGTATTTGTCACCTTAATACAGAGAGACCATTTTTATGTAATTTTCTTTCTTTTTAAATAAAGCTTTCTTTTTAAGACCTGTTGGAGTTTTTCTTTAGTGGGGAACTCCAGGGAATTGAGTCTGTGCTCACCAGGGAATTGGTGGGAGGAAGAAGTCGGGGGAAATCTGTGTGTGTTAGATTTACTAGCCTGACTTGGCATTCCCTCTGGGTGAGGAGGGAAGAGAGATTAGCTCTCGGTACTTCTGTTTTCCAAGGCTGGAAACGGGGAGGGTGGAATCCCTCTGTTTAGATTCACGGAGCTTGCTTCTGTGTGACTCTCCAGGAACACCTGGAGGGGGGAAGGGAAAAGGTTTATTTCCCTTTGTTGTGAGACTCAAGGGATTTGGGTCTTGGGGTCCCCAGGGAAGGTTTGGGGGGACCAGTGTGCCCCAAAACACTCTAATTTTTTGGGTGGTGGCAGCTTTACCAGGTCCAAGCTGGTAACTAAGCTTGGAGGTTTTCATGCTAACCCCCATATTCTGGACGCTAAGGTCCAAATATGGGACTAGGTTATGACAGATACCAAGGATTAATTTTGCTCACAGTGTCCATCAGGAAGCTGTTAGCAAAACCCATTTTTAGGACTGTGTTTTCTGCTCAACTATTCAGAAAACTGTGGGAAGATGATCCTTCAGTTCAATAACTTCCTGTTTCTTATTCAAGGCTCTGAAATCATCTGCCTTCCTTCCGACTCCTATGAAATCAAAAGTGAAGGGAAAAAATATTTACAATAGCTTCCTACTGTGAGATACATTAAGGGCTTGCATTCTGGGAACTGGAATTGTTCGAATTTTCATACAAGAAGAATGCCCAGTTGTATAAATTAAGCCGAACTGAAATACTAGTGCGCACAACTGTATACTTCTTGGAGTGATGTGGTTGTTGGGGGGGGGGGGTTGTAAAGGACATTGCCTCTTTTAAAGGCAAAGAGAAAATGCTAAAACAAGCAACAAATTACATACACTCAGTTACTTGAAACACTGTGTGAAGAATGGCAAATTAAATCAAAGTGTATTGCATTGGGAAAAGCATTTGATTTTAATTTAATGTAGAGGAATGGAAGCTGAAGTTTGCAGGAGTTTTGGAGGAGAGTCTCTGGTATGTGTCTTCCCTTTTGAGATGGCATGCTGAAGGAGTTCCTGTTCATCTCTTAGGTGCTATCTACATGGGGAAATTAACCGGAACAGGTATTGCAGAATAAACTATTCTGAAATAGCTGTATGTGTGGACACTCTATTCCACAATAAAGTTTTGCTACCTTAATGCAACACTCAGGCTGTTTTTAAAGTCTGGAGAGGTCTTATTTTCCTCTTAATCCAAGGAGTGACATTACTCTCAGCAAAGATATTTTTATAGGACCGATTTGCAACACAGAGTTGTTTCTGAGAACAAGAAGCAGAGTTTGAATATATACACTGATATTGTGCAATTATTAGTTATAGAAGCAGGGAAAACAAATTTAGTGCCAGATGTGTCACATGTGATAAAGTCAAAATTTTCAATAGTTTCTATTAATTTTGGATGCCTCAATCACTGGCTTCAGTTGGAGTTGTGAGTACTCAGCCTCTCCGAAAATCAGGCCCTAGATGTCTCTATGTCTAAAAATGAAGCACCTAAAATTAGAACACTTTAAAAAAAATTAATCCTAAAACTTTAATAGATGCATAAAATAGCATTACATTCCTCTTCAACTGCAAGCAATGATCCGTCGCATCCTTCAGCAGAAGTGCATACAGAAAAGATGGTGTCTGATGAAGTAATCTACTCATTTCTGCACAGAGTGGGCAATTTCTTCATAGCAAGATGATGAGAATTATCAGTTGGTGGACAACTGACTAAAATATGTACTACTAAGCAAATGCCTGTTGTAGCTGCGGCATCTCAAGTAGTAAATGGAGCCAGCACTATTCCACAAGTGATTTCCAACCTGGGCCTTAGAATATTACACAGTAGATAATCAAAAGGGTCATCCAAGATTATTATGTGAAACATTATCCACTATGGCCACAGAAATAAGACCAAAGTTGATAAGGATCTATCACCTTAGAAAATTTAAGAGTAAAATGTTTTTCTATGTCCTTAAAGGTTTTTGTGCCAAAGAGATTCACCTCCCCTTAGAAGCTTGAGGAATATAGACTAATTCCTAACAAGATCTCTAATCCCACAAAAGCACCATGCACCATGCTCCTGTGGTGCATGGTGTTTTTGTGGATTAGAGACCTTGTTAGGAATTAGTCTTTTTTCCTCAAGTTCTAAGGGGAGATGAATCTTTGAAGCCAATCTTTGAAGAAAATGGACAAATAAAAAGATTGTATGCAGCGTGGTTGCAGCCGTGTTGGTCTCAGGATCTGTGTGGATCAAAAGTTTGTCTTTCTCACGAAAAGAAGTTGGTCCAGTAAAAGATATTATCTCACCCACCTTGTCTTTCATATGAAAAGGTTGTGTGGGATTCAGTATCTCAGCAACAGAAGCATTTATAAAATTGTCTTCATCTTCACAGTTCTTTGAGCCATGTTTAATGAAATACTTTTTGGAAAAGACATTTTATCCATGAAGATGCATCAGTAGTAACTATTGTTGTTTAATCTGTGTAAGGCACAGTGAAAATGGGGGAAAAATAGCATCTAGGGAAGCTGACAAGAAATCCTGCATTTTGATTGGTGCTCTTGCCTGCTCATTTTGAGGGTCAGATATTCACCCAATGTGAACCAGTTAATGAAAAAAAGTCAGATCATTTGAAATCACTTTAACGATCTGGAAACTTCAGTAATTCACATCAATGAATGAGAAGCCCAAAATGTCAATTGTGCAAATTAGTGAGTGAATAAAAATACACAAGGAAAATATACCACAGACTGTACTTTGTTCATTTATGAGAATTGTAGTTTATCTATATGATAGGTCATAATTTAATACACAATACGTTTTTGTACATTTTGTAACTACACCTCTACCTCAATATAACGCTGCACTTGGGAGCCAAAAAATCTTACTGTATTATAGCTGAAACTGTGTTATATTGAACTTGCTTTGATCCACCAGAGTGCGCAGCCCCGCCCTGCCCAGAGCGCTGTTTACTGCATTATATCCAAATTCATGTTATATTGGGTGCTGTTATATCGAGGTAGCAGTGTACTATGACGCCTACATATTATAAGACCTCCATATTGCCTCTGTTAAATCTTTAATAATAAGTGGAAAGAGAATACCATTTCTCTGTGCAAATTTTAAGGGAATGTGTTAGACTAGCAAGCACCTACCAAAAGAAAAATTGATAGATGTATTTATTTTTGCAGATCAGAGATATCAACTTGTCAAGTATCAAAAACAGAATATATTTAGAGCACTACTTCCACTCATGTAATTTTGCTTTGCTTTGTATTTCCATATAAACCAGACCTTGAAAAACTCAGAGGTTGGTGGGAAGGAAAAGGTGCATGGGGGAAAAGGGGAATTAAAATAACTTCTTGGACTCATTTACCAAAGGGGTCAAGCCTATCATTTAAAAACTTCTAATGACTGGTTGCTCTCAGCCACGTGTGCCCCATGCTAATGGCAGTGCAGCTAGCATAGTAATTACACTCCCTAATGCTATCAGTCTGATCAGGGAACCCAAGAGTATCACACAGCCGCCACCCAAGCAATATCTTGAAAGAAAATAAGACTTAAATTCATTCAAATACTATCAGAACCAGCCTTTAATAATTAGACTCATTAGCTTCACATTAGATGAATGTGATGCTGGACAGGTCTGTCATTTGTTAATATGTAGTCTTGTCACAGTGTAACCTGGAGGTAATTTCACTAGAAAATATGAACCAATCTCCTGCTGTTTGCATTCAAATAGAATCTTCACACAAGAAGAAGCAACCCCCCACTGTGACCTTACTGTTCATACCTTGAGGCACAGTATCTCCAACTGAGAACCACCAGTTGAGCTGATAGTTTTCCTAGATACAAAGTAGTATAAGTGGTTCTGAGATTCACTGTGGAGATGCCATTTCATTGTATCAGGTGCATCACATCAATGTATTAGGTGACACTGGGTAAGGACAGAAGACAGGGAGAGAGAAAAATATGCATGCTAGTATGAGGTGTATAAAGAATTTCTCAGCATGACTTTGGGATGGACACATTACACACAAACACTGAAACCACTAATGAATTATGCTGTTTGTGATAGATATTGCAATCTCATGCAGTATCTTTGGGGACGACACATTCAGTGGTGCAAGTATAACTAATTTCTTGCTGGTACGCTGCACTCATGGGAGGGCGTACACAAAGAGTGGCGGGGCACATGACCTCCCAACGTGACTCCTCTCCACCCCATCCCCCCTCCTCAGCCTGGGGTCCTCCCGCTCTCCCTATCCCCTCTCCGTGATCCATGTCCATCTCATGTTACCGCGGGGGGAGCTCTGTCCTCCTCCCACTGCACCAGAGACTTCTGCTGTACTGACCCCAGGCAGGAGGACTCAGGAGATGCAGCTGCATGGAAGGGTTGGGGGCCAGGCTGGGGGCGGTACATTCTGCTCCTTTCCCCACTGGAGTTCCTGGGAGATCAGGGCTCTCTGGAACCAAAGAGGCGAAAGAAGCTGAAGCAATGTCTGGTTGCCAGGCAGTCCCAAGTCAGCAGCTCCTCCGGCACGGCTGCTGTACTGCCCCCAGCTCTTCCATGCAGCTGCGTCTCCTGAGTCCTCCTGCCGGGGGTCTGTACAGCAGCCCCACCAGAGGATAAGGCTGGGGGTAACACAGCAGCCACAGCAGAGTAGCTGCTGGAGTGGGCCTGCCCAGCGGCCCCACGTTCTGCTCTTTCCCTGCTGGGGTTCCTGGGAGAGCCCTGTGGTTCAGGGCTCTCCTGGGAACTGCAGTGGGGAAAGGAGCAGAACCTTCAGCCCTGCCCCTGCCCTTCCACAGAGCTGCATCTCCTCTGTCTTTACAGCAGCCCCGCTGGAGGACAGGGCTGGGGGGGGGGGGGCTGGGGGCAATACAGCCATGCCAGAGGAGCTGCCTGTATCACCTCCTTTCCCCGATGCGGTTCCAGAGTGGAGCTGTTGTACACATGGAGGAGATGCAGCTCCACAGAAGGACTGGGAGCGGGCTCATCCTCTGTCTTTCCGGTACGTGGTACCAGTTATAAATATCTTACTGGTACCGCGTATTGTATCACCATACTTGCACCACTGCATATATTATTAAGTTTTTGTATCTCTCTGGGCCAGGGACTGTATGCAACAACAAAATGGAGGGTTACCACAACTCCTCTAGGAACAAAAATCAATGAGGGTATTTAAGGCGAGTCACTGAAACTAAACAATGCTAAAGAGGTACCACTCCCCCACTGAGTGGTTTGCCAATACTAGTTCAATATGGATTTTTCCAAAGACCAGGAGACACAGAAACGTCTTTTGATACAAAAGGATGAGCTTGTAGTGACACAGGGTCATTTTCCTGATCCAGTAAACAGATGGGACCTTCTGCCCTTGTGGAAAGGTTGGAAACACTAGTAGAGCCCCATAACACTGAGGGGTGACTCCTAGTATGTTTAGTGTTGATTACATATGTTTATTGTTTTTATTATGTTTTCTCTGAAATCCTTTTACCTTAAGAATAAATGTGCTTGTTTAGAAAGACCTGTGTGGTTACTTTTAACGGCTAGTAATACACTGTTCATAGCATAGCAAAGCACAGCACTGGTGTTGGCTTTAAGCAGACTGGCTTGCTGGGGACATCACAGTGCAAAGCAGGAAGTCAGGCAACCTTAAAACTCTCCATCAGGAGGAAGAAAGATAAGTCTCCACCCAAGAGAGGTGGAGCCTGAAACCTTCAATGTATGCCCTTCAGGGACCATGGAAAGGGAATTCAGATGTAATTACCTGAAACTGTGACATTGCTGTGAGTGCTGATAAAACACCTCACACCAATGTATTCTGCATATGCTACATATTAAGCTGTCAGAAATATTTTAGAGAGTTTTAAAATACTTATATATTTGTATGTGCAAGTTCAATAATTTGGAAGAGTGGAGGACACATTTATCTGATTTTTTTCCTTTATAAATTACAGCTGTTACAAGCCATTCAGAAATTTGCAATGTCAGGAAAAAAAACCCTGGGAAGATGGATTAGTGGCAGATGAGGCTGTCAAAGGGGAATGACAAATGCAACTTCAAAGTGGCTCTTGATATCACCCTCCACAGGATTTAGGCATGTTAAGTTGTAATGTAGGATTTAATTTAAAACATAAGAATGAATCATGTCTTTGGCAATTGTCATGTTAATTGTTAACAACCTGTCAGGGACTCTAACCCCGACGGCAAAGTTCGTTGTCTGACCGTGAGAGAGACAGGCAACACCAGCAAGGTCCGATCAAAAGCTCTTTATTGACAAGTGCACGCATCAATAGAGAGCAGCTTGTCTCCAGAGAGAACCAGCCCCCCCTTTACATCTTAGTATAAGCCTATATAGACAGTTCCGTCGCGTCATAAATTATTCACAGGAGCAACCCACCCCCTTCTTCTAACAACTAGAAACTAGACACCTTTAGTATACATGCATGCCTAAAGTTAGAAATGTAGGGGAGTTAAAAACAAACAAAGAACAAAACCAGGGAGTGAAAACAAGGAGGCTGGGAAGCTAGGGCTCTTATCAGTTCTTCGAAGGATCTGCCCTCTCACAGCACATCTGGTACTATGCCAGGAATGCAGCTTTTCTCTTATCTCACTTTTTCCCAGCGCTTGTGAGACATGCTGCTTTTTCAGCATTTTCCACTCAGGGATTACCCACAAACCTCTGTTAGCCTGACTTTGGTCAGGTTGGCATACCTGGTTCTGTCTGCTATATCTTTATTCAGGCCTAACAAACCCATGTTACCTGCCTATTCAGCATCACACACATCCATTACAAACAATAATGATAAACCAGTTAAACCGCAACACAAAAATGCCACATATTTTAGACTGTACAGCCCTATCCATGGATCAGATTGCACAGGGGAGGGATAGCTCAGTGGTTTGAGTGCTGGCCAGCTAAACCCAGGGTTGTGATCTCAATCCTTGAGGGGGCCATTTAGGGATTTGGGGCAAAAATCTGTCTGGGGATTGGTCCTGCTATGAGCAGGGTTTTTGACTAGACAACCTCCTGAGGTCCCTTCCACGCCTGATATTCTATGATGTCAACACTTCTATGATATCTATAATTAAAACTTTCTAACAATTAAGGTAAGCATTTTAGTGAGTCTCTCCCTTTTTCAAAAATCAGTTCTTATCTCTCCAGCAATAGCAGCTATTAATAGATTACTACACTTTTATATACCTATTGATAGGATGATCATATTTCCCTATGCTGAATATGGGACACCTAGTAAAATTTCTCATATTCAAGCAAGTTCAATGGCAATAAATCAGAACTATGCAGTACAAACATTCAAATTAACAACAAGTTGATGAGCCCGTTAAAAAGAAATACTGTGCAGTTGGTTTCTTTTTATTTACCTTCTTACCTTTAAGGCTTTAGGGTTCACATGGGGAGAGGTGACGCACACACACTCTTGTACACTTCTCTCACACAGGGCGGGTGACCAACCAAGGGGGTGACCTCCCCTCCCTGACAGGCACTCTCTCCACCCTCCATGCCTGGCTAGAACCGTGGGATGGATCCACCTCTCCTGGTACCTGGTGCTGTATTTTCCCAAGGCAACATGTGGGGGGGCACACAGGGTCACATGCCCCCTCTTCTCAGATTTCTGCCAGGGTTCACACCAGAACATGGCCAGAAGCAGCCTTCTGGCACTGTGTGGGAGGGAAGGGATGGGAGCTGCTTCCAGCTGCTGGGTGAGGGAGGGAGTGGCGGGAAGAGGGATGATCTGGCCCACCTCTTTGCAGAGCTGATCTTCCCTTTCCCCCCGCCCCACTCCCCTGTGGGAGCTTGTCCCTTCCTGCCCGCACTGTGTCGAAAGCAGCTAACACCTCCGGGCTGCTGCTGACCACCAACATAGCCCAGCCGCCACCTGTCCCACAGCTACAGTGTGGGCTGGAAGGGGTTAAGCCCTACGGCTGCACTGTGCACCAGTGCCCAGGGAACTTGACTACAGGGGCTTCAGCAAACCTGGCCAGAAAGGTGGCTCAGCACTGAGCAGCCCCACGCTCCCTGTGGACAGGACACAGGGCGAGGGGAGTTGAAGAAGGTGCTAAGCCCTGGCCCGTGGGGCTGCTGTGGAGCCTGCAGGGTTGGGGCATGAACAGGCTGGAAACTGCTTCCCTCTCTCCCGCCACTCCAGAGCTTAGTTGAGGGGCAGAGAGGCTTCTCTGTGCCAGCGCTGTGCAGGGCTTTGGAACATGCAGGACTTGGCTCCTCCTGGCCAGCACCCCAAGCCGGAGGGTCTTGGACTTTCCTGGGGTGTCAGCCCAGCCAGAGGCAGTGGGGGAAGGAAGGAGCCTGCCAGCCAGGCTGTGGTAAGCTGACCACTCTGACCAGGGGCTGATTCTCCTCACAGTGCTGGGGGTGGGATGCGCCCCTCCGGGGGGGGGGAGATATGGAGGAGCAGCAGGGTTGTGGGTGAGTGAAGGGGCAAAGTAGGGAGAAGACAGCAAGAGGGCAAGCACGTAAAGGGCCGATGGGTGGGCAGCAGAGATGACATGTAACTGACTGCTGCCTGGCACCTGCCTGCACTCACCAACCACCGCACCTCGCAGCCAGTACCAGCTGGAAACACGACAGGGGTGGGGCCTTGCTGGCTGAGACCAAGCACACAGCAGGGGCTGGAGCAGCTGCCCCACGTGCTACATTTTTGCCCCACCACCAGCCTTGCACACCCACCCCCATTGTTGGCCACTGAACCACTCCACTCACTACTGGTGGGTGGCTGGCAAGTAGGGATCCGGCCAGCAGCAGGACCTGCCAGGACTGATGTAGGGGAGACAGAAAATACAGGACAATTTGCCTGTTTTTAAAGAAAAAGTCAGTACACTTGCAGGAGGGCTTACATACAGAACTGTCCTTTTAAAAACAGGACATCTGGTCACCCGGCCCATTGCTGTCTTATACGTGTAGTGCTTTTCAGGTAGTCACTTGATAGTAAAGTGCAGAGAGAACTTAGAGCATTAAATTGATCTCTAGAGATATCTATGTAAAACAGAAGATTTAAGAAATTACTGCTTTTCAAGTACAGAAGTGCAGAAGAATCCCTCACAACCAGAGTATATTAAACATCTCCATCATTTAGAAATTCTTGGCTGTGGCTCAGAACTAAACTAACTGAAAAGAGAGAAGTTTCTTGTGAGGCAAGTCTTTCTTTTTATGCCTATTATACTTAGGTGGCATCTGTTTGTTCATGCATACAGCAGTAATTGTCACTGTAGACACAGAATATGAAGCATTGTTGAACAGAACAGCTAATGCTTGGAAGCCACTAAAATTAACAACATGTAAGTAAATAAAATCACTTTTAGCACTGTTCAGAAAAATTCAGGCATATTTAGTATTGTGAGCTAAGTGGGAGGGAAAAGGCATAAGGGTCAGGAAATTCTTCAAGTTTTAGCTCAGAGTTTCCTTCAGTTCGTTGGAGATAAAAGGGAATGTCAGGAATGGGCAGGGAGTTTGTCCCGCCTAAACCAATGCCCTGAGATCCACAGAATTTCCTTAAGAATCATTATACCTGCAAAGGGCAGAGGCATTTACATAGAAGCCCAGTGTCTCTCTACTGTTCCCAGGATGCCTATTTGCCCATGGCAGAATGGCTCATAGGACCTGGGCTGCCATAGTCTTATTGTCATCCACTGCCCCCGTCCCTTTCCCCATGCAGGAGCAGAGAATTTTAGAGTGTGCAGGAGAATCCCCAGCATTACCTTAGTCTCTATTTACATTGTGTGGGGCTTTAAAAGGCAGAAGGACAATGCCAGGAAGAATGATCTCACCCTCCACTACAAACAGCTCAAGTCTCTATGTACAAAATGCAAGAGAACATTGGAGGGATTATGGGAAGGGGCAGGAAATCTACCTACAGAGCCATTACTCCCCTGTGAATAGAGCCTATTCCTCCTCCATTTGTTCCTGTTTTGGTTCCCTCATGTAGCTGAAGTGGATGAGACAACTCAGCCCTACAACAGCTGACACTTTCTCCCACAAGGTACAGATCTACAGTAGCACTACTCTCCATGCAGAGTTGTAAAGTGGATCTTTGAGAGTAATCCTAGAAATGAAATTATCACTGAACAACTAAATGAGGGGGGAATATTGTCAAGTTCAATGACTGACTCTTACAGTTAAAAAGAAAAACAAAAATGTAGTGATATCATGCTATTAGGGGAAATGGAAGAATTCATAATATATTCTTAGAGTTATTCCATTCACAAAAAGGACTTGGGCACAACGGAGGGAGACTGATACAGGAAAAATATGAAGAATTAATAAACCATTTATTTTCTCACAAAAAGCCCCAAAAGATAAGAAAAGCAATGAAACAAATCAGGCCCTCTATTGTAAACAAAAAATTGAAGGATAATCCCTAGCCCAGTTTATTCTGAGCAACTCCCTGATGTCATCACCAATTATGCAACTAAGGCTTAGAGAGATTTCTTATTGTGTAATGCATCAAAGAAAAATTTTCACTCAATTTGGTACTATGTTGTGTATTTTTACAAGGATAATTCTTTACTGAAAAGCAGTCACATAGAAAACAGGAATTCAATTTTAGATACTGAAGCTAGTGGGAAAAGTATGCATTTTTGTTTGGGATCACCTAACTAATCTTTATGAAAATTAAAAAGTCATCTGTGAGCAGAGAACAAACATACCAAGTTTCATCAAAAACAGAAAATAAGTGAAATGTTTATGAGCCAATTAAAATCAAGGCCATCATGGGAGTTAACTGGAAACTTTTAGGTTCTGATTTTATCAGTATGGTACTACCAGATGTATTAAACATTACTGCTAGTAGTATCTGTAAGATTAATCCTTTAAGAGGACACTAAACTCAGATTTTGCCCAAACTAGACATTTATACAACCCAGAACAGTGGTTCTCAAACTGTGGATTGGGACCCCAAAGTTGGTCATGACCCCATTTTAATGGGTTTCTAGGGTTGGCATTAGATTTGCTGGGGCCTGGGCCAAAGCCGAAGTAATGAGCTCCACCACCCAGTGATGAAGCCAAAGCCCTTGGGCTTCAGCCCTGGGTGGTGGGGCTCAGCTTACAGGCCCCCCACCTGGGGCTGAAGCCCTTGGGCTTCTGTTTTGACTCCCTGCCCTGGGCAGTGGGGCTTTGGCTTTGGTCCCCATACAGGGCCGTGAGGCTCAGGAAGGCTCAGGCTTCAGTCCCAGTTCTACACAACTCCTGGGGTTGTGTAGAAATTTTTCTTGTCAGAAGGGGGGCGAGTTGCAATGAAGTTTGAGAACTCCTGACATAGTACAAAAAGAAATGTTTCCACTATCTGTTTTTTTTTAGAATTCTAATGAAGACAACTGTATATAAATCAAGTCTCCTAAAGTGTTTAAAATTCAGACATAACAGGACTAAGAAAATGAAGTTCACCATAAACAAAGGGGAACTAACTTTATGGATTTCAATGTCCATAAAATGCCACATATACCCAGATCATAAACAGTGACAAACTATATTTTGAGAATTCTTTTCATCTTTAATAATAAATTAGTAACAAATTTGTTTACCAACTTTTGATTTTTTAACTGACACTATCCTTTAATAGCTAGCATTTTCTACTGCAAGCACATACATTTAAATAATGGGGTATTTCTGGTTATAAAATAACAACTGAATCATGAGCTACATAAATTTTAATGCAAGTGTGATAGCTTACTCTTGGGGGAATTCTGCGTCGCTGTGCAATGCAGAATTTTGCAGAAATTAACATTGTGTGTGTAGAATTTCCTTTCCCTCACAGAAATAGGCTGCAGTGTTGCTGGCTGCCACTATGGGCTGCTGGACCCAGCAGAGCCCAGCTCGCACACAGGAGACACTGCTGGGGGGGTGGGGGAGAGAGTTAGAGGGCTCCTGGGAGCTGCAGTTCCCAGCATGGCCTGAGGGAAGGAGAGGGCAGCGCACAGGAAACTCCACACTAGCCTGGGACTGTGTATCAGGCTGTTTCTCCCCCTAGATTCCTGGGCTCAGGAGGCAGGTGTCTGGGCTGGGGCGGGCATGGCTGGGCTCTGTGGGGGAGAGGGTACAGGTATCTGGGCAAGGAGCGGCTGTGGATGGGCTCTGGGGGGTAGGGAGTGCAGGTATCTGGGCTGGGTGGGCCAGGCAGCTAGGGGGGTTGGATGTATTGGCTGGGGGGGCATGGATGGGCTCTGGGAGAGGGAGGGGTTGTGGGTATCGGGCCCCCCAGATGGGCTCTGGGGGTGGGGGGGGGAGAAGGGGCAGAGAAACAGGAACTGGGTTGTCATAGGGGATTCTTTAACTCTCTACTCCTGAGGGAATTACTGTGTGTGTCTGTATTGTTACAGACATAGTTGCTGACAGGTATTTTGAAATAAATTACCAAAAGAATTGAAACTGGCATGATTATGTAGTATTATTTTGACAAATAAAATTTGCAGAATTTTAAAATATTGTGTGCAGAATTTTTAATTTTTTGGCGCAGACAACCCCAGGAATAATAGCTGCACATTTTGACTGACACAACAGGAACTGAACCAGGATCCTCCAGACCTGAAAGTCTAAGCTGCTATGGCTTGAGTAGAGTGCCAAGGTTCTGTAGCTGGGGGTTATAACAACTCATATGTTTTGCGGATTGGCACAGAGGGGGGACCTGTAACCACACTCACCTGTGATTACACAAGCCTCAGAGAATCGTATTAGCCCAGGATATGGTTATGATTACTGTGAAATGTGATTTACATCTTCTCCCCTGTAAATTCTGATCTGTTATTTGCTCTCTCATTTCCCCAGATATAGGCAACAATAATTATTGTTGCATCAACTTCTTTCTCTTTATGCTGTCTTTTCACCTAAACCCAATCCTCCTATTATCCTCGTCACTTAAGAAAGGCTTAGTGTAATTAAGGATGGGTTATTAAGAGAAAATTGGCCAAATATGTTACTACCTTCCCCTCCTAAATTTTCTCATCTGCTCTCCTTATCTAAATCTTCCTCTTCCTCCAACAACCCTCTTCCATCTTCTGATCTCGCTCACCCCTACTCTCATCCTTTTCCTCTTCAACTATTACTCTCCAGCTCTTCCCCGTCACCATTCAGCATGCTTTAGTCTCTCCCATCTAAAAAAAAAAAATCACCCTTGACTCCACTTGCCTCTCCAATTACCACCTCATCTCCCTTTCATATCTAAGGTAACTGAATGCACTGATTATAATTGCAGTATGGTGTTCCGCTCCTCCAATTCCATCCTACCTCCTCCCCAGTTTGCCTTCTGCTGTTTGCACCCCACTGAAGCCACTCTCACTAAACTCTCTAATAATCTCCTCTTACCAAATCTCAGAACCAGTACTCCATCCTCATTCTCCTTGACCTGTCAAGCTGCCTTTGATATAACTGAACACTGAATTCTTGAATGCTTGTCCTCCCTTGGTGTCTGTGACTCTGTTCTCTCCTGGTTCTCCTTCTACCTCTCTAATCTTGCTTTCAGTGCGGCATTCAGAGGATCCTCCTCATCCCTCCCTCCCTCCCATTTTCTGTGCAGGGGTCTCTGTCCTTTGTTCCCTTCTCTTTCCCTGTACCTTATCGCTACATACTCTCATCCACAAACACAAATTCAACTACAATTTGACAACTCCCAGATCTACGTCTCTACTCCAAACCAATCCAAACTAAAATCTCATTCTGTCTTTCTGTCATCTCCTCGTGGATGTCTAGCTATAAGAAAAAGCTCAACACGGCTACAACTGAGCCCTTAATTCTGCCTCTAACTTAGACCTCCTCCAGCATCTTTTCTCAATCACTGTGGACACCACCACCATCTTGCCTGTGGCTCGGGGCCATAACCTGGAGGTCATCTTCTACTCGGACCTCTCTCTATCTCCTCTCATACAGGCTACATCTAAATCTCACAGATTCTTTCTGCATAACATTCCTAAGATATAATCTTTCCCATCCATCCACACAGCTAAAACGCTTATCCAGTCTCCCATCATCTTGCATCTCAATTACAGCAACATCCTTTTCTCTGGCCTTAACAAATGCAGTTTTGCGCTGTTCATAGACAATCAGAATACTCTTGCAAAGATTATCTTCCTAGCCCCTCACTTTGACAATGTCACCCTTCTGTCTGATTCCCTCTACCAGTCTGTTTTCTCTATCATATTCAAAAAAAGATGTTTGCCTTCACTTTTAAGGTCCTTCATGGTCTATCCCCAGCCTACTTATCTCTCATTCATGATTAAATTGTTGACTGCTGCCTCTGATCAGTCCAGGATACAAGCCTCCTTCACTCTCATTTGTTACATTTGCAAACAGGCACCTTCATTCTTTTTCACAAGCTGCCCCTTAAGCTTGGTAGGATCTCCCTGCAAGCATTCGCAAAGTTACCTCAGTATCCTCCTACAAATCCCCAAAACTCTCCTTTGCCATGATGCCTACAAAACACTTGACTATGGTTAGGTCACTTGGTGTGCTGATACAAATGCTTATCACATTGACCAGTACTGTCTCATTGTTTCCCTGTACTCCTCTATCTGTCTGCATTGATCTGTTGCATCTTTGCAAAAATTTAGGGTGAAACTTACACTAGTGAGAGATTGTGTCACTGCTTGTCCTATAACCCTGAGTGCCTTAAATGGCTCTGTTGCTGTAACTCCCTGATTGGATTCTCCCAGCCAGCACACAAGCATGCACTCACTGTCTATGTGTTAAGCAGCTATGGTTCAGCAATTCTGACTCCAGTACCCTGCTTGTTATGCCAGAGCCACACTCTGTCTTCACCAGCCTTGATTAGTATGAGTCAGGGCCGGTGTAACCACTAGGCGAACTAGGTGACAGCCTAGGGCACCAAGATTTGGAGGCATCAAAAGGTGGCTGCCACTCACTTCTCACCCCCAACCGCTGCCACTTCTGATCTGCTCAGCACGTAGCATGCAGGGCAGGGGGAGGAGACAGCGGGTTCCTCCCCCTGCGGCCAGGCGGGCCGGGCTGGCTGGACTCGGGAGACTAGAAGTAGCTTGTCCTGCTGGGGCTTCTCTGTCTGCGCCCAGGCCAGGTCAGGGTGGAGCACTCACTCGCGCACCAGGAGTCCCAGTGTGGAGCGCTGGGGACCGGGGCTGGGTCTCAGCAGGGAGCCGGGGCTTTGGCATTGGGAGACTGAAAGACACTGCGGGGGAGCGGGTTCCCTGCCCCACAGAGCCAGAGGGGACTGGCTGAGCTCCAACAGCTCGGGTCAGACTTCACTCATGTGCGGGGGGCGCTGGTGGCATGTCTGGCTCCGCAGCCTGGCCCTTCTTACAGAAAAGAATCTGTAGGGCTCCCTCGGGTGCTCTGCAGCCTCTATCGCCCTGGCACTGGCTGTCCCCTGGGGTGCTCCTGTTCTGCTGTTTAGTTCTCAATATACAGACGAGCCACTAAAGCCCTGGTCCTGCAAATGCTTGAGCGCCTCCTTTATTTTAGACAGGAGAGTAAATTTCCTGTCCGTGCCGTCCATCACAGCACTGTTTAGGCTTTAAGTTAAGCATTAACATGTTTGCAGCATCAGGGACCAGGTGAGGTGTGGAAAAATCGCATTGTTCTAAGTCATTAAAGGAGGGTGGAGTGCTTCAGAGGAGCCAAATTAAATGATTGTGTAACATAGTGTTGTACAATACACATTTTCTCAGCTTAAAGTCTCTTCTTCTTCTCCCTCTGTTTTATTTTATTTTATTTCTGTTCTTTCTTGACTGTTTATTTCCTTGGATGCTGCCCCTCCCCTGGGAAAAAAGTACATTAATGAAATTGCTAACTGAAATAAAAGTCAAGAAAAATTACTAGTAATTTCCCATTGTGAGATGATCACTTGCTCACATGTGGTATTCTGGATCACTCTTTGGTCAATTAATTATTTAACTTCTTGTTTATAAGATTGGTATGATCTGGAACTATCTGTTCAGTTTTGTTTTGTTTTTCCCCTAGTAAAAACCAAAAGTGATTTTTTCGTTCTCACTAAAAAGTAATTTAAAGTAAGATGAATTTTTTTTTCTGAAACCTTATGTTATTAATTTCATGATCTTTGTATATTTTAAGCTTGCAACATTAATATTGCATTAAATATGGTTTTGCATATTAATTTATGCTCTGGGGGGGAAAGGAGGGGTGCAAGGTGTAAGTTTCACCTAGGGTGTAAAATATCCTTGCACCAGCCCTGGTATGAGTCAAGTAACCCCAGCACCCACCAGTCCCCAATTTCCCCAAAACTGTCTGCCCATAAACATCTGGGCCTCTCCTGGAACATTTAAGGAAGTGATAAGATCCATTGCTCCTTTAAAGAGAGAGTTTGTTCCTTTAACTGGAGTTAATAACTACAATTGAAACACACCACTGGGTTGATTTAGATTAAAAGAAAAACAAAACAGAGATAGGATTTTAAATGAGTTCAAATGTAAGGGATAAAGTCAGAGATGGTTACTAGCCAATAAATGTGAAAAACAAAACTACAGTGTTGGTTCAAAGTAAGATTCTTACCATACTACCTTCCAGCAAGATGGCTGACTACACCCTTGGTCAGAATCTCCCACAAAGCCCAAAGTGCTTGGTTCCTTTGTTTCTGGTGAAAAAACTTGGGGTTCTTTGCCCCTCTCTTTTATAGTCCAGTGAACCTCTGAAATGTATTCTTCAGAAGGGTACCCCAGATAAGGTTCATTAGTTCATGCTGAGTAAAGGAGTCAAGAGGTCTGGAAAATAAAGCTCTTTGCTGGTCACTATCCCTCTGATGGTTACCATTATGCAAATTCTCTTTCCTTGTTGCGATCTCTGATACAAATGAATAGCCTATTTAATTTGGGCCACATTTGGTTTGAGGTGTCGGCCTCTTTCCTCTGTCTGGAGAAAACCTGTTTATCAAGTCCCCCGACACGTTTGGTTTAACACCTTTTAGTCCAAGAGTTGAAAGCGTAAAATTGGTGAGCATTCATAATTTCACATGCATCAGTGTTACATATATTTTATAATGATATCAACCACTGTGTTATTAGTTTTCAGAAAAATTATTGCAATAGTGCGTAGAGTATGAATACAGGAATCCGTAAGTTCACAATCTTGTTTCAGGGCCTGTCTGTACGGAGAATTAGTGTGCAGCAAGCTGGAGTGTGAATGGTCTGTACAGTAGCCTGCCACGCACTAAGGTCAAAGTGCACAATGGAACTTTTAATGTGGGGTAGCAGGATCCACATGGCAATTTAGTGTGCAGGACGCTAGTGCACTGTACATTCACACCCTGGCTTGCCACACACTAAGTCTCCACATGGACAAGTCCTTATACTTCTATTTTAGCTCTTTAAAGCAGGGCTGTCTTTTTTATTGTGTGTTAGTACATTGCCTAACACAATGGAGTCATGGTCCATGACTAGGGCTTCTAGGTGCTGTGGTAATACTAATAAATAACAAGAACAGTTACTTTTAAAATGAAATTATATTTAATATTTGGGTTAGCAGAGTGACAATGTAGAGGGTTCAGAAACTGGTAAGAAGAGGAAAAATGGTACATAAGAATTATATATTCAGTGCTCCTCTGCCCCTGCTCTTTGTGGCATTATTATTTAGCAAATTATGATGATGATGTATTTCTCCTTATGTGATTTACAAATTAGCTTTAAATTACACTGAAGACCTTCATGCTACAAAATCAGTCCTGAGCTCTGGTAGTACTCATGAAGTCTTGACTGTTTCCTCAATAAGCAGAAAATATAAAACCAAAGTTATCTTAGATATGAATAAGAAATATATAGTAGTTCAAACTCCCAAGAAATAAAAATTAAAAAATGCACTAAAGCTGTCATGTGTACACTTAGAAGATGCTTATGGAAAACAGGCTAATTTCTCATCATAAATGCTAGCTGGTTCAAAGCTCAGCTGCAGACTTAGGCATTTAGGAGCAAATCCTGAAGTCTTTACTCCATCCCTACTCAAAACCTCAGTGGCAATTATGGCTGAGTAAGGATTTACAGATTTGGCCCATCGTGAATAAGGGCTTCAGATTCAAGCCTTTAATCTGAACAGAAGTTTAGTCAGTTTTCAATCACCACCAGGGAACCATCAGCTCTGTTCTACCTTTATGGCTGTAGCTATATCTGAAGAAGACGGAACAGAGTAATTGCTACACATGCTGCAAACCTACTAGTATAGATGACTATCAGAACATCATACGTGATATCAAAACATACTTCAAGAATTTCAAGAAAGTTATCATATCTGAAGCCTCAGTATATCAAATAAATTATATTTTCATGGAGCAGGACATTAGTCTTCACATAGCCTGGCATGGCAGTCACATTTAATATTGTCTATGATTCAACATATAAAATTGTACACTCACTTTCAGAGTCGATATAAAATAGCTCTCAGACACTATGCTATTGCATCTGAAAATGTATCTACATGTCATTCAACAGGTATGTCAAATGCTTTGTCTGGTTTTACAATTTAATGATGAGGCAGGTGTCAAGGTATTTTTCCCACTTTGAACTTTAGCGTCCAAAAAGTGGGGACCTGCATGGACACTTCTAAGCTTAATTCCTAGCTTAGATCTGATAGCGCCGCCACCAGCCAAAATATAGTGTTTGGCACACTTTCTGTTCCCCCAAAACCTTCCCTGGGGAACCCAAGACCCAAACCCCTTGGGTCTTAAAACAAGGAGAAATAAACCATTCCCCCTCTTTTCCCCCCCCCAGACTTTCCCCTCCCTGGGCTACACTGAGAGACTACTCTGATCCAAACTCCTTGGATCTTAAAACAGAGAGGAATTAACCTTCCCCCACCCTCCTTTCCCCCCACCAATCCCTGGTTAGTTCAGACTCAATCCCCTTGGGTCTTAAACAAGGGGAAAAAAATCTATCAGGTTGTTAAAAAAGAAAGCTTTTAATTAAAGAAATAAAAAGTAAAAATTATCTTTATAAAATTAGGATAGAAAATGTTTACAGTGTATTTAGCTCATATAGACTAGAGGGACTTCCCCTGCCCCCCAGCTTGAAATTCAAATTACAGCAAACAGAGGTAAAAATACTTCCAGCAAAATACACATTCACAAGTTAAGAAAACAAACATAAGACTAATCTGCCTTTTCTAGGTAGTACTTACTATTTTGAACATGAGAGACTGTTTCAGAAAGATTGGAGAAAACTGGGTTGCACTCTGGTCACTCTTAGCCCCAAGAGCGAACAACGAACAAAACAAACAGCACAAACAAAGACTTCCCTCCACTAAGATTTGAAAGTATCTTGTCCCCTGATTGGTCCTCTGATCAGGTGTCAGCCAAGTTCACTGAGCTTCTTAACCCTTTACAGGTAAAAGAGACATTAACCCTTAACCATCTGTTTATGCAGGTATCAGATATCAGATTTCCTCAGATCGTTAACTAACAAATACAAAGGGATATTACAAAGGATTTTAAAAGGCACATGAATGGCATCTGTAGAAACTTTTTAAAATTCTGTAATGTTTACTAAGCAAATTTAGAGGATACTATAAATAGGCAGATGTAACTCTTTAACAAGTAGTGTTGCCAACCCTCCAGAATTGTCCTGGAGTCTCCAGGAATTAAAGAGTAATCTTTAATTAAATTTTATGTCATGTGATGAAATCTCCAAGAATACATCCAACCAAATTTGGCAAGCCTATTCAAAAGGCAAAACTGACACATTTTAAGAGCAACTAATGTACACCAGCTTTTTTGCCTTTTCTACTGATATCTTTATAGCCGGGAACGCAGCAGGCACTTACATCCAAATCAAGTTTCTTTGTGGTTTGACAAAACACTTATGTCTCTTCCCCTTGCCACATTATGTTGCAAACACATACAACAGAATTATCTGGTTTGTATACTCACGGTTTTATGAAAATGTTCAGAAGCCAAAAGTAACTATAAGCTATTGGGAGCTAATGTTATAGTATGCCTAGGATTGAATAGTATTGGATTTTAACTTTTCCTAATCAGCATCTCTGTTCCAGTGTTACCAGTATGATTGCTTTGACTCTGAACATTGTCTCCGGGCCTAATCCTGAGATACAAAGCATTTACAATCTCCACTGTAGTCAACAGAAATTGCAAGTGTTCAGCACCTCTAAAGATCAAGCACCATAAACAGTGATCAAATAGACTAAATGCTCTTCACAACGCTCTAGGACAGGGATCGGCAACCTTTGGCACGTGGCTCGCCAGGTAAGCATCCTGGCGGGCTGGGCTAGTTTGTTACCTGCCGCGTCCGCCGGTTCAGCTGATCGTGGCTCCCACTGGTTCACCGCTCCAGGCCAATGGGGGCTGTGGGAAGCCACGGCCAGCACATTCCTCAGCCCATGGCATTTCCCTCAGCCCCCATTGGCCTGGGATGGCGAACCGCGGTCAGTGGGAGCCGCGATCAGCTGAACCTGCAGACGCAGCAGGTAAACAAACTGGCCCGGCCCGCCAGGGGGCTTACCATGGCGGGCCGTGTGCCAAAGGTTACTGATCCCTGCTCTAGGAAATAGAAGATGCTTTTAAGAAACCCATTATAACTATGATTTTTTTATATTTTACCATTAATGTTACACGCAGTTTTACAAAAAGCTGTATGACATGTGAGTAGATTCAAGTAGAATTTAGGACAATTGGAGTCCAGGTACAAAGAGTTTATGATGGTCTCATTTTCTTTCTAGACTGTTTTGTTGCAAGTTACACCAGCCCCCTTAACCACCTCACCCAAGATATCTATTTCAGTTTTGGTTGGCCATTAGCTTTCATTAATCTTCATTTTCTTAACACTGAAGGGCAGGAGTGGCCAACCTGTGGCTCCGGCGCCACATGCGGCTCTTCAAAAGTTCCTTGTATAGGCAACGACTCCAGGGCTGGAGCCATAGCGGCCAACTTTTCCAGCGTCAGTGGGTGTTTGCCCCGGCCCCGACTCCACGCCTGAAGTGATGGGAGTTTTGCTATTAACATCAATGACAGCAGAGCTAGGCTGATGCCAAGTGTGCCCAGTGTCCCAGGTGCCCCCTGTTGGCAACAGATGGGAGGTACACACAGTTACAAGTCTATACTCAGGAATTAACCTAGACATGCTCAGAAAAGTATATTTCCCCTATGGTTGCCCATCTTCACTGAAGGGGGCCCTGTGTGGTGTCTGCTGAATGCTTAGAACTCACTGGTTGTCATAGTTATTGAGGGATGAACATACAAAAAATATTCTAAGTGTTACATAACATGTAGAATATTGTGTTCCAAAGCTGCTGGAGGTGAAATTGGTCACTTGGGGCAGGGTGGGTCTCAGAACTAACTCAATCAAGAGTGGTAATAACTGACATCTTTCTATCCAGCCCAGCCAAGTGTTTACAGTTTAGACAAGGTGCAGGCTTGAGCCTTTACAAAGCACAAAAGAGGCCAAGGAGAACACTTTGAATAGGAGGAGCACTGGGGAGAACTGAAGTTAACAAAAGCCTCTGCTTATGAAGAGAGAGAAAAAGTCTCAAACTGTATAAAAGGAGAAAGAAGGCCACAAGACAGTATCCTTTACAGAGGCGAGTCTACCAGCGTGACAGGATCCATGGCTCTCTCAACTGGTCAAGCGCTATATGGACTGACCATTGTGTGTGCCAGACCATATTAGAGGAGCTTGTTAATAAGCATATTCTCTAGATTGCATTTTATATTTTTATTTTATCTGCAGCATATGTTCCCAATCCATGGGGGAAGGATAGCTGAGTGGCTTGAGCCTGGGCCTGCTAAACCCAGGGTTGTGAGTTCAATCCTTGAGGCGGGCCATTTAGGGATCTGGAACACAAATCTGTCTGGGGATTGGTCCTGCTTTGAGCAGGGTGTTGGACTACATGACCTCCTGAGGTCCCTTCCAACCCTGATAGTCTATTATTTTAACTCAGGTCATAGCCACAAATGTTAGTTGCCAAGATCTGAAAAAGAGACAGCACATCTGAACTACCCAACAATAAATCATATAAATCCTTTGCACAGGTATTGGTGTATTGAGGACATACATCAAACTGTTTTATTGGAAAATAAAATCACAATCTAAGTAATCATTTGATTTGTATCACTGGTGATGAAGGTTCAAGTCTTGCACGTGCGCTGTTATGTGACAAAAGTCATCCTGTGGGATATAGGATCTCAGGTATGAATAAAGACTGTCATGTGGCTAGTCTGTTGGCTTGATGGGCTCATGGAATTCTTTTTATAATGTTAATTTCAGCAGAACTGAGTCACTTCAATTACTTTATCATATTAACTCTCAGCACTGCTAATTCTGTTCTGAGGCTCCCATGCTGTTTTCTGTATCTAATGACTGGCTTTACTTTCTGAATCTTAGTTTTTAGTTTGAATGTTAACATTAATATTCTCAGCTGTATTATGTTTTAGTAGGTCTCCTCTTCTGTTTGCGGTAAACAAATCTTTTATCATTCCTTCTTCTTTCAACACCCTTTATTTCAACATTAAACTTTCGTGTTTAGGTAATGTCATGTGCAAGACTTGAACCTTCATCACCAGTGATACAAATCAAATGATTACATAGAATTTGATTTCATTTTCCAATAAAACAGTTTGATATATATCCTCAAAAGTTACTACTCGAAGCATCCACGCCTCCGTTTCTTAATGCTTATCATAACTCTGGGAAAACCCCAAAGGTTAAAATATAGACTAAACCTGCAACAACTCTAAATGCAAATATTTTACTCATATATAAAAACAATTCTAATTTACTATATTATAGTTCTTTTAAAAGCAAACAACACTAGTTGTCATTAAATCAACGCAATGATCATAGCTGCTTCAGAGCTCTATTCCCATATTACTGAAAATTAAAGAAAAGTGAGAGGTACACATTTAAACATCAACTGCATTACATATAATGCCTCTCTCTTTAAAATTATTCATTATCATTTTGTCCAGCTATATATCAGTATGAAAATGTGTACTACCACTTTAAGGGGCAGGCTGGAGAATACATCTGGGACACCCTGGGTTGTAATCAAGTGGGCCCTGCCTGGAAATCCTGAACATATATAATTCTGTAGTGTGGAGGATATGCATTCTTGTATTTATAAAGAATTATCTATCGAACTGACCAAAACAAGCACAATGCAGGAGAAGGGGAAGAGGGAGCAAAGAACTGAGGAAGTACTAGAATATAAGAAAAAAATTAAAGTCCTCAAAACCATAATGATCCTAGCAATTACTATCCAATAAATCTACCTTACTAAGGATTAAAGTTGAAGGGGGAAGTCTTAAGAAAAGGTGATTCACCAATTTAACACCAATGAGATAACAGAGCATGAGAACAGTCAGCAATTACAGTTTAGATGTGCTACATGTCATAAACCAGCAGCAAAGGAATGTGCACCTGGGATTACAATACTGGCTTGGGCATGATAGAGTAATGGTTGCTTGGAGGGACGGAATAACAGTCTTTCATACAAAATTTAACCTGCTTAAATCCACAAGAGCACAAGTGCCTGAGGAGATTATAAGACTAACATCAGTCTATGAAGATTTTTTCCACACAGAAAAACGTGCTTGGGGGAACTCTGTGTTGAAATCATTTATGATACTAATCTAAATTTTAGTACTTCTGTATTAAAAGAAAATGAAACTCCCTGACAAATGTTGTTAATGTTGCTAGATACGCTATATGCCAAGAAATTTACAGTTACACACACTTTCTTTAAGAACCCAGACACAAAGATTCATATTATACCTTTCATAAACATCCTTAACTTTGACCCATATTATTCTTCTTTCTTTGATTCCCAGTCAGAGAGCTCAATAGCAATAATGGGGCTGAATGAAGTTTGCCAACCACTTTCTATCTTGTACTAGCTTCTCAGTTTTGCTCATCTTCAAACCATTGTGTTCAATGTCATTCTTCACTGTATCTAAACAATGCATCCAATGTCAGTCTCTCTCTAATTCTATTTTCTTTAACGCTGGTATGTTTTTGAAACTTTGCACTTTTAGAGAGAAGTAAAGGCTTGACTCTGTGTATACAAATTTGCAGAGGGACAACAGGGTTGAGATCTGTTATTTCTCACCTATGTGTATTATTATTTATTGCCAACACAGAGAAGGACCGGGATATCACACAGGAAGATCTGGATGACCTTGTAAACTGGAGTAATAGTAATAGGATGAAATTTAATAGTGAGAAGTGCAAGGTCATGCATTTAGGGATTAATAACAAGAATTATTGTTATAAGCTGGGGAGGCATCAGTTGTAAGTAACAGAGGAGGAGAGGACCTCGGAGTAGTGGTTCATCACAGGATGACTCTGAGCTGCCAATGTGATATGGCTGTGAAAAAAAGCTAATGCGGTCTTGGGATGCATCAGGCGAGGTATTTTCAGTAGAGATAAGGAGGTGTTAGTACCATTATACAAGGCACTGGGGAGACCTCATCTGGAATATTGTGTGCAGTTCTGGTCTCCCATGTCTAAGAAGGATGAATTCAAACTGGAACAGGTTCAGAGAAGGATGATCCGAGGAATGGAAAACCTGTCTTATGAGCTTGTTTAGCCTAACCAAAAGAAGGCTGAGGGAAGATATGATTGCTCTCTATAAATATATCAGAGGAATAAATACCAGGGAGGGAGAGGAAGTATTAAAGCTCAGTAACAATGTGGACACAAGAACAAATGGATATAAACTGGCCATCAGGAAGTTTAGACTTGAAATTAGACGAAGGTTTCTAACCATCAGAGGAGCGAAGTTCTGGAACAGCCTTCAAAGGGGAGTAGTGGGGGCAAAAGACATATCTGGTTTCAAGACTAAGCTTGATACATTTATGGAGGGGATGGTATAATGGGATAGCCTAATTTTGGCAATTAATTGGTCTTTGACTACTAGCGGTAAATATGCCCAAAAGCTTGTGATAGGATATTAGATGGGGTGGGATCAGAGTTACTACAGAGAATTCTTTCCTGGGTGTCTGGCTGGTGAGCCTTCCCCACATGCTCAGGGTTCAGCTGATTGCCATATTTGGGGTCGGGAAGGAATTTTCCTCCAGGGCAGATTGGAAGAGGCCCTTTGGGTTTTTCACCTTCCTCTGCAGTGTGGGGCACAAGTCACTTTCTGGAAGGTTCTCTGCATCCTGAAGTCTTTAAACCATGATTTGAAAACTTCAATGGCTCAGACACAGGTTTGATACAGGAGTGGGTGGGTGAGATTCTGTAGCCTGCACTGTGCAGGTGGTCAGACTAGATGTTCATAATGGTCCCTTCTGACCTTAAAGTCTATGATTCTATGTATCTCCATGTATGGTATCCTTTCCAGGTCCATTCTTGATATGTGTCCAAACCACTCCAGTTGTCTTTCTTTAATTATCAGTAGCAGCGTTATTTCTTGCCCTAGCTGTTTTCTTATCTCATTTTTTATTTTCTGTAGTCTTGAAACTCTTGGTATTTCACTCAGCCAGTTCATTTCTGCATATAAAATCTTTCATCCAGCAGCTTTCATCATACTCCAGCATTCTAACCCACACAACAGCACCGATGTGACAGTTGTCTCATATATGCTGATCTTTGTTTTCATCTCATTTTTCCCAAATCCTTGCAGAGTTTTCCAAATGCAGTAGCAACTAGTCTTCATAATTCCCATTCTTTGATACTAGTCTGCCAAGGTAAACAATTTCCCCCCTTGTTCTAATTTTTTTAATCTCAGAGTTTGATCTTTACCTTTTGCTTGTCCAACTGCTATAATTTTTGTTGTCTCTGTGCTGACTTCAATTCGAATTTTCTGCTTTCCTGATCTACCTTGTCAGTTATCTCTGCAAATCCCCCTTAATCAATGCTGTGAGGTCAATATCTGTGAATCTAAGGTTATGCACTATCCTATTATGCAACATGACTCCTCCCATTTAATCTCTCAGTGCTATAGCCAGTACTGCTTCCAGTGCCAAGTTGTATAAATCTAGTGGTAGTGTGCATCATCTCACTTCTACAGTCATCTGGAATCATTCTGTCAGATACCTGTCTACTCTCACCACATTCATCAACTTGATGTAGATGCTATTATATTGATCAATTTTTTGGTGTGTCATAAGGTCCCCTCACTGCTAGGGGTACATGCTCCTGGCCATTCTGGAGGATTATCTTCTTCCAGGTGCTGCGCCCTCCTTTGGCAGTCCATGGTTCTCTTTCTGTCTCTGCTGCCCCTCTCGCAGTAGGAGCTGCAGCTTCCTCTCCGTGACTTTGTCTTCCAGACAGGTCCCTATGGTCCTCCCCTTCTGGCAAAGGCAAACTGTCCCAGGCAGTCAGGTCTCTGCTCTCTGGTCCACACCAGCTCCCCAATGGCTGGTAGGGGAACCTGGGCCCGCCCTCTTCTCTAGGTTCCAGCTCAGGGACACTCACTTCAGCAGCCAAGGTCTGTCCTATCCCATACCTTACTGCTTTCCCCCTGAGCCTTTCCTACTTTTCTGTATCTCCCCCCTCCGGGTTTTCCAGCCCAAATTCCCTCCTCCTAGGGTGCACCTGTATGTAGACTACCCTCTGTAGTCACAAACACACCTCCCTTTCCCCAGGGAGTGACTGCACACTCCTTCTGTGCAACCCCCTTATGTTCTCAGCTCCTGGGCTATTACAGGCCCCTTCTGTTCCTGTACAGCTGGAGCCTCATTTAATCAAACCATACTGCCTGGCTCTTCCTTCAGGAGGAGCCTGGGGAGTTAATTGGCCCACCTGGCAACTTGCCATAACTCTTTCTGCCAAATCATATCAAAAGTCTGTTGAAGTCTATAAAATTGTTAAAATACAGCCATACCTGTTACATGTACTTCATTGGTATCTTTCTGACCAAAAAAAATTATCTATTGGCATCTGTCCTGATCTAAATTCAGACCGTTCCCCTGCAAGCGCTCCTTCCACATACCTGTTCATTCTCCTCTGCAACCACTTGGTGAATTCTTTTCCCAGCACACTCAAGAAGTTAATTTCTCTGTAGTTCTTGCACTCACTCCTATCTTCTTTGTGATAGACTGGTACTATTACCACTTTCCCCTATTCACTCAGTACTTGCTCTTGTTTGTAAATCTTGTTGAATAACTTGTGCATGTCCCTTTACCATATGTTCCTAACCTGCCTGCAGTGCATTTACAGTTCTGTTATCACTTTCCTGGTGATTTTTTCTTTTCCAAGCTATCAAATTCTTTACTACTATGAATTCTGGTATCTCATTTGTGTTAGGAAACTTCTCCAGGAAAGATGCTCTCAGCACGGTGCTAGGTAGCAGGGGATTAACTCTTTGACCCCTGTGCTGTGTTATCTGTAAAACAATTTTCCGCTCAGCTTTGTGCCGACTGTCAGATCGCTGCGACTTTCTCCAGGAAAGTTTCTCTTCTACTGTGTTCTGCACATTGCACAGCTCTTCAATATATTCTTTCCATCACTTATTCTTTGCTTCTTCATCCTCAAATTATTTGTCGGGGCTTGTCTTTCACCG
Organism: Gopherus flavomarginatus; assembly: GCF_025201925.1. NCBI lineage: Eukaryota > Metazoa > Chordata > Testudines > Testudinidae > Gopherus > Gopherus flavomarginatus. The sequence continues at coordinate 273,251,376 of NC_066617.1, forward strand.
CCAACATCTTTAACTCATATGTTCTATTCGTTTCTCTGATCTCGCAATAAAATCCCTGTCATCTCTCACCACATATTCTTCTGCTTTTTTATAGTGTTCACTTATCCATTCTCTCTTTGTTTTCTATTTTAGCTCTCTGGTCAGCCTATTGTGCTCAGCTCTCACACTTTCATTCATTTTGTTTTCCTTCTGTTTCCTATGTTTCTCTCTCAACTGCAGCACTTCAGCCGTAATACATCTTGCTTTCTTCATTTTGGTCTTGTAGCCCAACACTTATTCAGCTGCTTTCATAATCCTATTTTTTTTACACTGGTCCATGTCTTTTTAATTTTAATTTTTTCTTTTTTTTTTGTTTTAACAGAGATGTTGGCCCACAATACATAGCACTTAATTCTCATTCTTATACACCTCTACCCTGATATAAAGTGGTCCTTCGGAGACAAAAAATCTCAAAGCATTATAGGTGAGACCGTGTTACATCAAACTTGCTTTGCCCCCCCCCCCCGTTCCTTGTTCCCTGACCGCTCCCTCCAGAGATCCCCATCTCTAATCACCCCCAGGATCCCACCCTCTACCCACCCACCCTGTCCCCTGACTGCTCCGACCCCTATCCACCCCTCCTAACCCCGACAGGCACTCACCGGCAGTGGCAGGAAGCGGAGCAGCCTGGCCCCAGCCCGCTCCACCCTGCCAGCTCCCAGCCATGGCGCTCTGCTTCCCGCTGTTAGTGAGTGAGAGGAGGTTGGGGAAAGGATGACCCCCCACACTCACCTGCGTTGAGAAGCAGAGTGACACGGCCCCAGTCTGCTCCGCTGTCCTTGCCCTGGCCCCAGCCATGTCACTGGGGGGCAGCTGGGGAAAGGTGCTGCACTCACCTGTGGTGGGAAGCGGAGCGCCATGGCTGGGAGCTGGCGGAGTAGAGCTGGCTGGGGCTGGGCTGCTCTGCTTCCCGCCACCAGTGAGTGTAGAGAGGTTGGGGAAAGGTCGCTCCCCGTACTCACTGGCGGTGGGAAGCAGAACGAGGCGGCCCCAGCCTGCTCCCAGCTGCAGAGCTCTGCTTCCCGCCGCAGGTGAGTGCAGGGAGGTTGGGGAAAGGACGACCCCCATACCCAGCTGTGGCAGGAAGCGGAGCACTGTGGTTGGGAGCTGGCAGAGTGGAATGGGCTGGGGCTGGGCTGCTCCACTTGCACCACTGCTGGTGAATGTGGGGGGGATCCCTTCTCCCAAGCCCCCTCCCCTGAGCGACACTGCTGGGGCCAGGGCAAGGGAAGCACAGCGGGCTGCTCCCGGCCTTCCGCTAATCCCCCGGGCCATTTTGGGACTGTGGGGCCCCCAAAGTTCCCTCCCATAGCTCCTGCCCCTCAGACTCTGGGGGGGAGCCCCTGACTGCCCTGAGAACCTCTGCCCCTTATCAAACCCCCCAGCCCGACACCCTTAACATGCTGCTCAGAGCAGCGTGTCAGAGCTTTACCGTGTTGTATGCAAACCCGCGTTCTATCGGGGTAGAGGTGTATATATTTTTAAAAAATCAGGACACAAATCAGCAACAATGTATTTTATGAGAATAACTAGTTTTCAGGTGGACATTACCCCGCAGGTAATACTGTATATTAAACTGACATAAAGACAATATTACATATAATTAAAGTAGTAATTCAGATAACCACACTCTGTGTGTTTTATATATTATGACTCTTCCTTGGCCCTCTATAAGACTCACAAACAAAAGGGGAAAGTGACTATTAAGAGGACAGAGACTAGCTACACACAAAGTGCTATCAATTACAAAGAAAAACAAACAGAAATATACTTTCTTGTTTAAATATAGTAAAATCTAATATTTGTTCCAATAATAAGAAAATAGAGATAAAAATGTGATTTAACATAATTGTGTCTTTAATCCTTTTAAGTTAGATATGAGAACAGGTAACTCTGGATACACATTTCCTCTAATAAAATAAGCATTTTTATGTCTGATTTTTTTAACGTACAATATTTATGATATTTACCTACTTTATAAAAGCCAAATTCTGCATACAAGCAGAACTACAATATTAACTACATTTAAATGCATCATTTTTCTACTTAATTAGCCTTTTTTAAGAACTAAAAACTCAAATTGGATGAAATAGGGTTTATTGCTAATCTGATGGAATAATACGTATAGATTACAGCAGCAAATGTCTTTACCTATGAGGCATGAAAATACTTTTCTTGCTTTCCAGTGTCGCCTTTTGTCTGAATAACTCAAAAGCCAGACCTGTGTAATGATGCAGTCCCAGATTATAAGAATAATTGAGGGGATTTTAAGGATTAGAAAAATCTATATATTGTAATAAAAGTCATTTTAATAGGTGTTCCCACTCCCCTTTTCTCTGATCTCCATATAGAGCTGTGTTTAAATGCTATTATCTTTCTTTTCAGTATTGATACCATCAGCTAGTCATCTTCAATCCTGCTTTAAAAAAAATTAGTCCCTCTTTTCTCAACAACTGACTGAAGAAATGCTAATCCAAATGAAGCAATTATGTAAAAAATCAAGTCAAATCATTTTCATTTTACTAACAGCTTGTAAGTATGATTAATCAAATCAACCCTCCCTCTTCATGTAGAATTGTAATTGCTAACAGCAAATTAAAGCATCTTATTATATGTCAACATGATATTTAAAATAGAAGATAAATATTTTATTACGGATTATGGCAAATTCTTAAAACAAGTTAAAGATGCCTAAAGAATACATCTTAACATGTATGATTTGCTTTACTGGAAACTATTTCAGAAATAGACAATCCAATCAGCTTAGAAAAACAAAATCAGCAATAGAAACATAAAATATTCCAACAGGTTTCATTGTGAATTGGAAAATGGCATCAGACAGGTTGTGTATTAAATTAAGAACAATGCCACCATTTCAAATGTAATACTCTTTCAAACTTTGTTAGTTACATAATATTAAATGTAGAGGGGACTACACATACCATTGGCATAAGCAGATGCAAATTCATTTATCTGAATAGTGTTGAACAACTAAAGTGAGTCCTATTTCTACCACTGTCCTTTAGCATGGAAATGGTATTTTATTTATTTTTAAGAACGACAACATATCTTTATCTGTATTTCTGCTAAGTCTTTTATTAAACATTGGTTTTAGTAGGGCTGCTTACTGATTAAGATGAATACAATTTTGCACAATTATTGTCTAATGCACACACCTGAAAAGGACCAATGGGAGGCCATCACGAATTTAAGTGTATTTACTTTGGCTGGCACAATGAATATGTGTTTATGAAAGGGAAATTAGAAGAATTCTTGGGTCAGCATAGAGGCACTGTGCAATTTTCATTAATTACTAGGAAAAAGCAAGCAGAAGAAAAGTAAATGAGATATACCAAATTCTATCTTTAAGAAATGTAGTTTCTATGCTAAAGCATAGTGGTAGCACGATGACTTAACATAGTTGTCCAACAAATGGCAACACATTAAAGCCTGAACAATGATGACAAGTTTACAGACAGTGGTTGCTCATATTTTTCAACTTTTTTTCCCCAATTAAGTCTTTTATCCTGCTAATAATGTACCAAGGTATATTTTCAGAATGACATGTTACTCTTTCAGATACAGGACAGTTATCACATAGGTACCTAACTGGAACTGTGCAGTATACATTTACAATAATAAAAGTGCCCTAATAAGTCATTAACAATAAAAAATACTGTGAAATCTCAGCAATATCAAAGTAATTATTTCAGGAGGAACTTCACCAGCCAGATACATACAGAAACTTCTTTCCACTCCTTCATTATGGTAGGATGCACACTTTCCCCCTCTTCACAACCCCTAACAAACATATGAAGTACATTACCATGAGGCAGAAGAAAAATTACATTACACTATAGTAACATGATGCTAATAATATTTTCTAATCTACCAATTAGCAACATTCACTGTCAGTTTTGAATTTAAGTGTCAATGTGAAGTAATTCATCCTGGATTGTTCTAAGTTTGTTATTTAAACTAGTTTAAATTAGGGCTGGGGACCTAAGACCCACATAGCCTAGTGCAAGTCAAAGCAGAATGTGAAAGGCTGGCAATGCTTACATATTTTGTGGAAATCCAGCCTATAAAACCTAGGAAAATGTAATCCACATAATAAAGGCACTGTTTTTCCTGAGCTTCTTCCATTCATTCAACCCTGCCCTAAAACAACGAGTTAATAAGGGATGTGCTTTAGATACAAAGTCACCATCTTTGTGCTATTTTCTCCTACCCCTTAATGGCCAAGCAGCATTTCCAGCTGGCAATTACCCAACTTCGGAACATCTTTTTGTGATAAACAACATGGTAGTCTAATTCATGTATGGTACACCACATGCATCTATTATACTACTGTAATTCTCTGGGAACACACATTTTAAATGATCAGTTCAATATCTACTGTTTTATTAACATACACTTAATATTTTACTTTCTATGTAAAATAGGCGTGTTGTGGTGCACGTTGCCCTGGGACACCCTCTACTGGCCAAGTGTGTCATTGCAGGCACTCCTTGCCTCAGCTTCCTTGCAAGTGGGGGGGGCGGCACCCAGACCACACCCCTTTGTGGCCTTGCATGTCCCTCTGCTTCCTTAGGGTTCAAGAATAAATCTATTACACACACAGTCTTTAAATACTATTCCCCTTTCTCCAGGGGTCCAATTTATTTATATCAATCAGTCCCCCCACCACTCACACACCCCCAAAAAATAAGTTCAGGGAACTTCCCAGCCCTCCATTTTGGGGCTGAGAGGATTTAAGTCTTGTCCTGTGGTCTTGGAGAGGCTAGCAGGTGGCAATAATGCTGTTGTTGCTTGCTACTCTCTCTTAACAGAGCTCCTCTCTTCAGGAGCACCTGGCAACTGAGCCCTGATGGCTTTTTATCAGAACCTGGTGCTCATCTTTCAATTAACAGCCTAGGCTTAAATTAGCCTGGGCTCAAATTCTCCTTAAAGGGCCAGCAGCCCCCTGATGTGGTATCTTTGAAAAGCAGCTTGTTCTTTTACATTATGTCAGTTTTCAAATAAATCTCTAGTCTCTTCATACATGTAGGCTGTACCCTACCTCACTACAAGTACTATCCTGAACCTTTACCATGATTGTCAGAAAGTTTTCAATCTGTACATTTTCAGTGTCCAGATCCTGCCTTAGCAGAGGTGAAAGGCAGAAGAAAAAAGAAAAACATGGTACGTAGAGGACACCCAAGTATCTGCATTATCCCCACAAAATCTTTCTGGGATAACTTCTTTACAAAGCCACTTACGTTGGCATTAGTCTCTAGTAAGTAATTAGTGAGTCCAGAGTTTTAAATTTAGTTCTCCCTGCACTGTACCCTCCCAGCAAATGAACATCTTAAATTTACTTTGTTATGGCTCCTCCAGTAATTCTCAATCTCAGTTTACCATAGTGTTTAAGAGAAGTTTGAAAGTATTAGAAAAGCACTTCACCAAGCTCATTTGATATTGTGTCACATAAGGAACTGAATCAGCAGCCTGACGGCTCATAACCTGTAAGCAGCGCAGTGGTAATTTCTTAGCAAGGTGTTTAACCTGAGCAGATGTCTAACAACATGGTCTGCTCCATTGCTTCAGCATCATTATTAGTTCAGTCCCATCATTCCCTAGTGCAAAAAATTAGGAAAATTAATTTTTTAGTGGCCAACAACTCCTGCAAAGCTCAAGACAAGGCTTGATCAGTCCAAAAGGCAATTTGATTGTTAGCCACATAAGAACTTAAAACAACTATGATTTAATCAATGGAATGTAAATTGAAAATTCTCTGCCTATTCCTATGTCTATATGTGAAAGAGTGTACTACACCTTTAAGGGACAGCTTGGCGTTTATACCCAAGTAGGCCCTGCCCCCTAAGGCTGGGCTATTTAAACAGAAACAGAAAGAAAGCTGAGCAAGAAGAGAATAGAAGCTATACAGGCTGCAATGGGTGGTGACTGTTTTACTCTGAGGCTGTAGGAATTGGATCCATGAATGGACTTAGGCACCTAACTTTTAGGCACCTAGAAAATCACAACAACAATGTGGTACACAAACCGTGAGTTAAGCCCCTAGGCTCCTATATAATGAACGGGAAGAGACAAGATCCTAAGAACAAGATTCTCAAAAGCCAACACACTAAGCCTAAGCTAGCCAAGGAAATGCCAACAACAGGGGTGTATGCTAAGCCTCATCCCTCTGTCAGAGACAGGCACCTGAGTCAGGCTTCAGGGTGGCACCAATCTCTGCTTAGTGATCCACAAACAGGAACCTGCCGCCTGTAATCAGGTGGCTTAACCCCTAAGATGTTTCTTGCAGGAATGAGTTTGGCACCTGCCTCACTTCAATTAGAGAATGTGGTAGGGCTGCCACAACCCACCTTACAACTTTTAGCCCAGTGCTTAAAGTGTTTGCCTGAGATGTGGAAGAACCAGATTCAATTTCCCCTTCTCTACCAAAGGCAGAGAAAGGATTTGAACAGGGGTTTCCCTCCTCTCAAATGAGTACTTCAACCGCTGAGCTACGGGATATTCAATATGGGGCTCCCCCAGTGTCTCTCCTGTTGAAAATGTACCACTGTGGATAAATAATGAAAGAGCGGATGGAGCAAGGGTACTGGACCCTGGGTCTCCCACTTCCCTGGTAGATGCCCTAACCACTGGACTTCAAAGTCACTCACACTCTCTCTCTCTCCGGCCCAATGACTATTTAAATATTTATCCACAGTGGAACAATTACTGAGTCCGAAAGAGAGAGAAAGGGTGCTCCCTACATTGCAGAACAGGCCTTTGGCTGCTCTAATTTACACCAAGGACCAGAGTGATCCCAGGATTGCCCCAGGATCAGCACTGACTTAAAGCCATCTTTGCATTTTATCTTGGGAACACCTATGGCTGCAGGGCAGGCCTGATGCCAATTCGTTTACTCAGTGAGCTCCACCATTTCACTAAAAGCTGTCTCCACACAGTTTTTGTTCACTGTATTAGTTTCTAAACCACTTAAATTAAAGGAGTATAACCCCTAGTGTGTATGCATTTATACCGGTATAAATGGTGCTTATACTAGTATAGCTGTGGTCCAGGGAACCCTTGATACCAACTGACAGAGCGCACAGGGATGCATAGTGATCCCCTGGATTGGATATCTGCATAATAGTTCACCAAAGGGTGGCATATGAGGTCTCTTACCAAGTGCCAGTAGCCCACTAGTCATCATAATCACTGTAAAATGCATGGTAAGATAATATTTAAGGAGTTGTGTAGCTATACTGAAAGTCATGTTCCTAAAGATTTAGAGTTAAGATGGGTCACTAGGAGGTGACATCTCTCAGAGGTGTTCCTTTCAGGCAGAAGGTAAGTGACATTTATCTTTGTGTATTGTGTACTGTTTGCCTCACACTAGATGCCTATTTGCATACTGAGAGGTGAATTGAGAGATTATGAAATCTACAAGACAGGAAATCTGCAGGAATAAACAAACAGCAAGGGGGTATCCTGTTTATGAATAAAGATAACGGATTGGTCTGGTATATCTTGGAGTGCAAAAAGAAACATGGAATCCTTCACCTAGGAAAGAATTATCACAGCCATCCAGGTTGTAAACCACTGCAGGGATGATGCGTGAGCAGTAATATATTAGATATGAGAATATCTTGTTAATTAAAAGTCTTGGCTCTAGAATGCGTTACGATTTTATTTCATAGGTAATCATTTGTTTCCAATTCTTCTACTTGCTAGTACTTGAATCTCTAGGTTTTGTTAAACAAACACACTTGATTTCACTAAAACACAAATCTATATGCTGTGAGTTAAGCCGAGTGGCAATCAGAGGTTAAAGTAGTATTCTGGGTATTCTTTTGAAGCAGGAGATCTGTGAATGCTGTAAGTGTCCTATGAGACGGGGCGGACAATCCAGGGACAACACAATCGAGGGCTGGAGCATACCAGTAGGGCCCGCGAGGCCTAAATGGGAGTGCTTGTCTTCCGTGTGACTGGTGGAGTTGGGATACAGACCCCTGCCAGGTACAGACAAAGCTTCCCTGCACTAAGGGCAGATGGCAGTGAGGCCCCTCACAACCTGGGTACCCCCAGGAAGCATCATAATAGCTTACTCTACTAAATATACAAGAATAAACTGGACCAGTATAGTGGCATAACTGTGTCCACTCTAGGAGTTACACCACTAACTATATTGGTATAAAAATCACACACCATACCAAAGTACTCAAAATGGTATGAAAACTGTGTATAGAACAGGCTCAGGAGTGAAACCTATGTCAAGATACAGCTTTCTTGATGACTGGACCCCAAGTCCAGAAACGGCTTCCAGAAGGCATAGGATGACCATGAACCTCAGCACTTTTAGACTTAATGTGCCCATAACAATGCAATATTAAAAAGTAAATAAACAAACAAACAAAGTTTGGGTCCTGCTGACCTGAAGGGGGAAGAGAGAGAGAGAGAGAGAGAGAGATTTTGAGATCTTTTAATGTAAGTTATGTATATTCTGGTGACAGGAGCTATGCTATTCCAATTTTCATGAAAAACCTTATATTAGATCATATTATACAGTAACAGAATATTAACTCAACTTCAGATATATTTAGATATCCCTCAAGAACAATGATGTCTGACCATTCCTTACCTCCATTTGTAAGGGATCACTATAATTATGATTCTTGGCCTACAATGAGAGTGTGGGCAGGAAATAATAAAGAGGAAAAAACTGTCAATTTGGGAAGTGATGTTGGAACACTTGTTACAACATGTGCTGCAGGAAAGAAATGATTCCAGAAACAACAAATAAACTTTAAAGCACAAATATACTCTACATAAAGAAAGGAAGCTAGATAATTGAAAGCCTGAGACTGTAACAGAACCTAGAGGCATAGAAAAAAGCAAGAAGTTTAATATTATGTCTCCTGAGGATGTGAACAAACAATTCCACTAACACAGTATTTGATTGGAACCCTCCTCCCCAGGTTTTGAATTCCACTTGCCTTCTTAAAATGTAATCTGTCTGTGGAAGAGACAGTATTTTCATGTACAGAACATACAACAAATCCCAGTTAGGATTTCTGTGCAGTACTGCATACAAAACAAACAACAATTTCACTGTTTATTATTTTTCGCTGCATACATACTGCAACTGCCCCACAGAAACTAAAGCATAAACAAAAGTTTCACATAAGTAAATCAAACAAAACAGGCAACCTGTTAACATGACACGATGAAACAAACTAGTCCTAGTTTTGTGGACAGATAATTTATAAACGGATAATCAAAGTCTTGAGCACTGCCTAAACATCTGTATCAGGCTCAATAATATCTTAAAAAATGACAGAACATCTGCAAGGAGACTAGAATTGTTCCTTGGGGACAATTCAGTTTTAAACTGAAAGATCTGCAAGCATTTATTGTTATATCAGGTACAGTTTTTCCTCAGCAATTGCTTCTAAATCAAAATGATACTTACAAGAGCAAGGAATTCCAGATCTGTTACATAGCTGAACAATGTCCATAATAAAAATAGCAACATCGTGTCTTCTGTATTTAATGACGTGAACACAATACTTTCTCTGCACCAGAGGACAGTAAGACTTCTAGAATCTATTAAGCAATAACAAGATTTCATCATATAATGCCTTATTCGAAGAGAAGGAGAAAAACAATCTTTAAAGAATTACATTTGTTAAATTAGTAGAGTTTAAATGGAAGTGTTCTTATGTCTATAAAAGTTACCTGTTCAAAATGCACAAAATAATTAAGGACAGAAGGTAAAACTGTTGGAGACTAAAGACGGCTCATTGATCACTGTCTTAAAATCTGCAGGACACTTTGTTTAAATTGCATATTGCTCTTTAGAAACAGCTGATTATAAAGCTAAATTTTTTTCTTTGGCAGTGCTAAAATAAATTGCATTCTACATACAAAAAAGGAATGAGAAAAGTCTAACTTACACATTATTGTAGCAGTGCCATTAAGTATTGACCCAAGTGTAAGGAGTTTACAACTCAGATATAAGTTCAGTTCATACTGAAAACTGACCTAAAAGAGATGGGACCAAATTAATTTTTAAAGTAAAAAAAATAAATGTTTTTATGGCTCACTTTCATCCATTACAAATAGGACCAGATTCTTATATCTGCCCATATATTTCAGCATGCCTACTTCATACTTCTACATGCCCAATATACTCATGCAAAAGAAGTCTTTGTGTGAGCTTGCAGGCAATTAGGAATGATATGGTTCGAGTCAGTAATGACCACATCCCTGTTATGGATCTCTAGCTGCACAGTGCACTTTGTCATCTGCTGTTTGCCTCTCTTGTAAGTGACATGCAGCTAAGACACCCTGGAAAGCTCGCTCTCCAAGTCAGTAACTCAATGCTTTCCCATAAGGGAGCAGTGATGGAGCTATTCTTCTGCCTGAACAGTGTTCCTCATCTCCTGCAGCAACTGGGTTTGAAAGTGGCTCTTGAGGATGGCCACCTTTCTGTGTAGCTCTGGCAGCCGCAGGTCCAGGCCTTCTGAGTAGTTTGCAGCTCTGTTTTCAGTTTTTCCACTCCACAGACCAGCTGCTTTGTCCACAGTTCATATCCATCTACTTGCAATGTGATTAACAGCTCATTGTAGCAATGGTGGAGCAGGTTCATGCCTAACACAACAGGGGGTTCATTGCTCTGGATGATTGCCTGGAGGCAGTGTATCTTGGAAACCAGCTAAACATCCGCAAGCGTACCCTATGTAAGGGATGCTGAACCCATTCCCAGCCACTAACTGTATCCAGTCATTAAGGGGAGCTGACAGATCCTATCACTGCCAGTGTTCAAAGAAGCTCTCTCATTGGATGGTAGTTACTTGGCAGACAGTGTCCAGTTGTGCATCCATCCACTCGCCAATAATGAGGATGAGGATGACATTTCCCCATGAACTCAAACTGCTCCTAGTCAAGTACAGGAGCAAATGGTTGTCTGTAGGAGGCTTGGGTTTGTACCCTGAAGATTCCATTTAAGGCCATTGCAGTCCATTAGCATCTCCTCTCAACCTGGTCACTGCCAGCAAGTGGCCTGGACACTCCTACCACTTTCCCTGGCCACTGCACTTCCTCCTTGCTGTGAGACATGTGTCCTATTGTTGGTTAGCATGTCTACCCTTCTATACATCCATGCACCTGTACAATTCAAGCAGGGGATCACTTACGCTGGGCTCTGGAGCTACAGCAGCAGAGAAACTCTGTTTGGAGTTGGGCTGCTTGTTGCCAAAAATGTTCCTGTACCAGCTGAGGCAATACTGCAGGTTCCCATACAAGCTGGGGAGTTTTAGTCTATTCCCAGCCAGGTCCCAAGAGCGTAACCACGTCTCTTGAGGCTGGAAGGAATAGCTGAAACCCAACATGTGTGTGGTAGTCTAGATCCTGTGTTCTGTCAGACACTGGTGACCCAATCACCCAGAGAGCCTTTTTGTTGAAGTCCTTGAAGTTAAGCTAAGAGAATTGGGACCTCATATTTATAGATTCCAAGGCCAGAAGGGACCACTGTGATCATGTAGCCAGACCTCCTGTATAAAACAGGCCACAGAATTTCCCCAAAATTATTTCTAGAGCATAGCTTTTAGAAAACATCCAACCTCAATTTAAAATTCATCAGTGATGAACAATCTACTACAACTATTGGTGAGTTGGTCCACTAGTTAATATTATTCACTGTTAAAAATTTACACCTATTTCCAGTTTGAATTTGTCTAGTTTCAACTTCCAGATATTGAATCATGTTATACCTTTCTCTGCTAGACTGAAGAGCCCATTATTAAATATTTCTTCACTATGTAGAACTTGTAGGTTGTAATCAAGTCACCTCTTAACCTTCTCTTTGTTAAGATAAACAGATAGAGCTCCTGGGGTCTATCACTATAAGGCATGTTTTCTAATCCTTTAATCATTCTCAGTGCTTTCTCTGAACCATCTCCAAGTTAACAACACTCTTCTTGAACTGGGGATACTACTGGACACAGTATTCCAGCAGCTAAATACAGAAGTAAAATAACCTCTCTGCTCCTACTGAAGATACCTGTTTATGCATCTGAGGTTCACATTAGCCCTTTTGGCCACAGTGGCACACTGGCAGTCCATGTGCAGCTGATTATTCACCATGACCACCAAACCTTTTTCAGAGACACTGCTTCCCAAAATAGAGTCCCCCATCCTGTAAACACGGCCTACATCCTTTGTTCCAAGATGTATATCTTTAGTAGTACTAAAGCACTTTATTATGTGTTTGTGCCCCAGCTTACCAAGTGATCCAGATAGCTCTGTATCAGTGACCTGTCCTCTTCATTATTTACCACTTCCCCAATTATCAGAGGGGTAGCCGTGTTAGTCTGGATCTGTAAAAGCAGCAAAGAATCCTGTGGCACCTTATAGACTAACAGTTAGTCTATAAGGATTCTTTGCTGCTTTTACACTTCCCCAATGTGTGTGTCATCTGCAGACTTTATCAGCAATGATATTATGTTATGCAACAACTGCCAGGTAACAGGATTATAAACCCCCCTCTACCAGCTGCCCTTGACAACTGTCTCTCCAGGACTATGGCTAGCATGGGATTCATCCATTCAGTGGACTGCAAGATCAGTTGGAGGCTTGCAACAAACTCCCTTAGCATCTTGGTGACTTTGTGTCTGACAACAGAACTGCATCACCTGATTTTCAGGGTGCAGAGGCCTAAACATTTATCCCAACTGCTGAAAAATCTTTGCAGTTATATCCTTGTGGCCTGCTGGCTACTTCCTGGTAGTTCCAAACCTCTGCCACTGGCGTAGAGTGGAAGCATGGACTACCAGTGTGCCACTGTGGCCAAAAGGGCTAATGTGAACCTCAGATGCATAAACAGGTATCTTCAGTAGGAGCAGAGAGGTTATTTTACTTCTTTATTTAAGAAGTATATTAATTCTTTCAGAGCAGCTCTTCCTCCCACCACCAGCTGGCCACGCAGGATCCCAGCCCTCTGGGACATGGGTAGGGGTAGCATTGGAATGTAGCTTCAAGCCCCTCTCTGAAAGCTGCCAGACTTGTCTGGCCATTGCTCATATAGCAGGTAGCCAGGGTGCTGCCATGCTGTAAGCCAATGCCATTGCAATGGGGCTGGCTGCCTGCTGGGGATTCTGCTCAGACATTATTCTGTGTTTTCCTGCTAAAGCTTCCCAAATACTGTTTGTGACTCCACTTGTGGTAGAGGGCTCCCCTTCCTGGTAGCTCCAAACCTCTGCCACTGGTGTAGAGTGGAAGCAGGAATTCACCCAGAAATCACTCCGTTATCAGAATCAGTAACAATCAACATACTTTATCTACAGCAGTCACTTTGATCAGCAAACACACAGTCCCAGTGCCCCTCTATGTCTACACTACAAAATTAGGTTGATTTTATAGAAGTCGATTTTTAGAAATTGATTTTATACAGTCGATTGCGTATGTCCACACTAAGCACATTAAGCTGGCGGAGTGTGTCCTCACTACCACGGCTAGTTTCGACTTACAGAGTGGTGCACTATGTGTAGCTATCCCACAGTTCCCACAGTCTCTGCCACTCACTGGAATTCTGAGTTAAGCTCCCAATGCCTGATGGGGCAAAAACATTGTCGCGGGTGGTTTTGGGTTCATGTCGTCAGTCGACCCTCCCTCCGTGAAAGCAATGGCAGGCAATCATTTCGCGCCTCTTTTCCTGGGTTACCAGTGCAGACGCCATACCACAGTAAGCATGGAGCCTGCTCAGCTCACCGTCACCGCTGCTGTTGTGGGCAAGTCTACTGTGGGGGCTGCTGTGATCCAAGTAGCCAATACAATCATTGACATTCTGTTATCAAGGGTAGTGACTCTGGGAAATGTGCAGGCCTTTTTAGATTTTAGGTGCATCATATTCCTGTCCTTTGCAGCTGGTGAAGAAGTCTTGCAGCATACATTCCAGGCCGGTCAGCACTGTAACACTCCATAGCACTTCTGTGGTTAACACACGTAACAGCTCCAGGGCTCTTGTTCTTTTGCCTTGGCTGAGGTACCCTGCCCCACTCAGACCTCCAAGCATTTGACACAGAAGCACCTGCAGCAGCTGGCATTGCTACACGGCAGCAGCTCCTTGCCTTCACAGCAGACGGTGCAGAAGGACTGCTAACCATCCTCGTCGGACATGTAGCTTGCCCAGGGGTTCCGGGAACGTCTTCCCCCCTGCATTCTTGGGCGTCTGTCTCTCTGAAACAGCAGACGCCACCATATGCACTCTGTGGCAGCCCACAAGTTCTCCAATCCCAAGACAGCAGGCAACAAAAAAATTGAGTTGGGATTTCCCACCATTTTACTAGACAATCAGGTGAGGGTGGAAAGGCCAACTTCTCCTATTTGCTTCTCCCACCACCACTCACAGTCCTGGGTCAGGGCGAGCCTTCACAGCAGTGCTGCAGACCTGTGGAGCAGGCTCCGCAGTTAAAGGACAATTCCTGTAAAAGAACTTTTTACAAGATTTCTTGCACCTTTCTGTAAAGTATCTGGTATAAGAGAAATAACACTAGACTAGATGGGCCACTGGTGCAATACTGAATGTCAGTTTCTATAGAAAATGAGAAAATAGCAACCTCTCAATACAGCCACTTCTGTTCATCTATGCCAATAATTCACATTTTAGGGAGCTTTCAATTAGCCATTGACAAGTAGAGCCTCATTCACCAATCAAACCAAAAAAAGCAGCAAAAGAATTAGGTATATTAAAGTAACACTGCTTATACTTTTAAAAAGTTTCCTTACTTGGTGGGATTAAGTATAAAATTTCTCCTTAACTCCAAACTTGTTATTCCTAGGCATTGTAACCAGAGTAATATGTTTACCCATTTTTGGAGATTACTGCAATCATTAATACATACAAAGAGGTGGATTAAAAACAAATTAGCTCCAATTTCTTCTGTCTTTTTTATATTTAAGTTAGACCTTGAATCTTCCTTTTCACTTTCTGGCTGTTTAATAATAAAATACTTTGAAATTAATCTTGCTGAAACATTCCTCCTGGGTAAAGGGCTTTGTGTAACATTTCTTATTTTGTAGAGACTATATACATTTTTTATGAGATGGTACAGAGCTTCTGATGCAACTAAGACCAAATTCGTATGTGTTTAAAATAGGAATCAAAGAATTTTCACATTTTTCTACAGTATGGAGTTAGTTTCATAACTCAGCTCTGAACAAATCTGAAATACCAATTATTCAATATTGTGCCTTTCCTAAAGATCTGAATGTGGTAGGAAGTAGTATGTGGTAGGAATGCGGTAGGAAGTTGGGGGAATTTACTGCAGTTCTGGGCTGAGTCCATGAAATACATTCGTCATTATAACTTGTAAAAATATATCACACTGTCCATTATCAAGTATTCCCTAAAGATCCTTATAACAGATTTAGAGCTGTCTTGAATAATTTAGGAGTACTGTATGTTCAATATGTTTGCCTGATTGTTGTAAGGGGGTTTTATTGTATAAAATGTGGGGATGATTCAAGAGGAGACTGACTGCACACAGGCAAGGAAAGAGAACCAATGGCCTCAGATAAACATGCATCCACCAACACTTCAGGGACAATGCAAAAGCCATTCGTTTTGAAGTTCCACTTCTGACATCATGCTGAGCTCACCAACCTAGTTTTGGGCAGCACGGCAAAAGAGAAGTAGGAAATGGAGAACAAAGATCTTTGTTTGGATTTAAAGGCAAGCCCTCAAATGACTGGGGGAGACAGCGGTAAGGGGAACAGACTGAGACCCAGACCTCCAGAAGTTAGTGATTTGAGGTAAGGCAGGCCAGCCCAGAATTCTACTTAGATCTTTTGTTCTTTTACAAATAATTTTCTCTGATGTTCTGCTTTGTTCCTATTGTTAAATTAAACAATATTTTGAGAAGGCTGTTTTGGGTCTCTGCTATTTAGTGGTTATAAGTATCAGAGGGGTAGCCGTGTTAGTCTGGATCTGTAAAAGCAGCAAAGAATCCTGTGGCACCTTATAGACTAACAGACGTTTTGGAGCATGAGCTTTTGTGGGTGAATACCCACTTCCTCAGATGCATGTAGTGGAAATTTCCAGGGGCGGGTATATATATGCTTGCAAGCAAGCTAGAGATAACGAGGTCAGTTCAGTCAGCGAGGATGAGGCCCTGTTCTAGCAGTTGAGGTGTGAAAACCAAGAGAGGAGAAACTGGTTCTGTAGTTGGCAAGCCATTCACAGTCTTTGTTTAATCCTGAGCTGATGGTGTCAAATTTGCAGATGAACTGAAGCTCAGCAGTTTCTCTTTGAAGTCTGGTCCTGAAGTTTTTTTTGCTGCAGGATGGCCACCTTAAGGTCTGCTATAGTGTGGCCAGGGAGGTTGAAGTGCTCTCCGACAGGTTTTTGTATATTCCCATTCCTAATGTCTGATTTGTGTCCATTTATCCTTTTCCGTAGAGACTGTCCAGTCTGGCCGATGTACATAGCAGAGGGGCATTGCTGGCATATGATGGCGTATATTACATTGGTGGATGTGCAGGTGAATGAACCAGTGCTCATGCTCCAAAACGTCTGTTAGTCTATAAGGTGCCACAGGATTCTTTGCTGCTTTTAGTGGTTATAGGCTCCCGATGGGAAGAACCACAGGTACTGAATTCAGTGGGTATATCTACATTGCAGTGTAAACCCAGGGATTCAGCTCAGGCTCAAGCCTAACTCCCCTTCTGTTTACATACAAATCATACTAAACCAGGGCTTGGATCCAGGGTCCCACAAAGTGGAGGATCTGGGCTAGAGTCAAGACAGGACTCACACCCTATTGCTTTGAAGTGTAGACACAGCCCCATTGAACTTGTACTGTGGAAGTCTGCCAAATGTATTGCACAATCTCAGTCAACTTTGTCCTCTGGACAGTCAAGTTTGGTGGACCCTAAAGTTTTCCTGCAAAAAGGGCTAAAGCAGCCACAGTTTGGGAGGGGTACAGGATATGGCTACTTTGGTCTGCATAATGCAGTTTAGATGCTGGAGCCCCATGTTGCAATGTAGGGTTTAACAATTCCTGACCTAGGTTGCAAATGACTGTAGATTCTCAAGCCTAGATTAACAAACCCAGGATCTGCTAACTCGAGTTCTACTAACCCTGGGCTTACATTGTAGTGTAGACATATACCCAGTCAGACCTAGGGTCTGTTTTAATAGTGTGAGAATCTTGGTCTTCTACCCCACAAAAGGTAAAGGCCTGAGACATCATCAGCATGCACTCAGAGACCAGAGAGCGATGAAAGGAGTAACTAGCCCTGCAACCATGGCAATTCTGATACTTGAAAAACATGTACATCACACAGAGCCGGCGCTTCCATTTAGGTGGCCTAGGCAATTGCCTAGGGCGCCAGGATTACTGGTGGGCGGCACTTTGCCAGAGGGGGCGGCAGGCGGCTCTGGTGGAGCTGCCGCAGTCATGCCTGCGGACGGTCGGCTGCTCGCGTGGCTCCGGTGGACCTCCCGCAGGCACAACTGCGGCAGCTCCACCGGAGCTGTGGGACCAGCATGTGGGGCGGCGAAATTGCCGCGCGCCTAGGGTGCTAAAACCCCTAGCGCTGGTCCTGACATCACATCTACCATAAATTTTGATTATTTGTAAGTAATTTCCTCTACCTTAGATACTAAAAGTGCCTTTCCCCTCTTATATGAACCCTTTTTTCTTGCTGTGAAAGAAAAATATTTTAATTGGTTTTAAAAATGCACTTGGCTAGCACAAAATGGCTCTTTATTATACTGTCAATATTTGCATACTTGAGAGCTTGGCCACTGAGACCATGCCACAGCTCAAAATAACTTGACCTTTCCACCAACTCTTTCTTATTCCTATTTGGAGAAGCTAATGACAGTCTTCTGGGTACTGTCTGCATACGTATGTTCTGACTTCTGAATGACAGCTGTCAATCAAACACGGCCAAGAGGCAAAGTTGAGTTGAAGAGTCTGCGTGTTTGTCAAATCAGAGATCTCTAGCCAAAAAAATGTTAACAGCTGAGCAACTTTTCAAAATACTCTGAAAGAGGTAACATATACAGTATGAATGAACCTCATTATCAATTTTAAATCCCTATGGGTCTTTAAAAAGGCAATTTTCTGACATCAATTTCATGCCATATACCTTAGAGAGGAGCATGTAGTCTAAGTTAGAAAGCTGTCTTAACTTATTCAATTTCAAGTCTATTGAATGTCTTCGCACTGATTTCGTACTGTTTTTGTTTTGAAGTCACCAAGATGAAGTGACAAGTTGCATCACATCTGTCATGTGCGCCACACTGCATAAAGACCTCTACATATTTTGTTTGAGAAGTTTTATTTCCATATAAAAGAAGGAATTCACTGTTTCTTTTAAAGATTTTTAAAATTGTGTCTGCTGTGTTAGAAACTGCAGTTCAAGATTTTGAAATATGTGAAGATTTTACTCATGTTTGCTTCATGTATCAAAAAAATCTGCAAGCACACACAAGTGCATGACACTCATACATTTTTTTCAATCAAGAAATTAAAAAGAGTACCAAGCCTTACAGTGGGAAATCAGGAAGAAATGACACAATAAAAGAAGTTTACAAATCAGCATTGTGGTTTTTGTAATTATAAAGGGATGCTGCACTTGCTTACTGCATTCCAGGTCCTGATGATAAAGGTTTAGCCACTGAATTACTGAAAAATCTTGAAAAAATTGTATGACCCACTTGGGCTACTGTCAACCAAACTCTAAAACTGGGTAAATACACATAAGACTCAAACAAGGGCCAGTGCTGAAAACAAAGCCTTCTAACATACAGTAATTATAAGATACACAAAAGTATAACAACGGCAATTCATTTTAGAGATATTTTTGAATATTTAACTGTTTTTGTAGAGTGACTTTGGTGCTAGTGAAGGAGTGACTGACAACGCTAGACACCTGAGTCAGCAACACTTAGCCATGTGCTTAAATCCATTCCTCTTCAGCAATACACCTTAGTATGTGCTTAGCTTTCAGCAACTATTTAAGTCCTAATCAAAGCAATGGATTTTAAGCACATCTTAACCTTGACCATCTCCAAAGGTAAGCAAAGTCAGGATCTAAAGTACCAAAACCATTTCAATTATGGTAGGACTACCATCAACAATGCCTATTGTGATGATGATCTTTACACTGTAGATGCATGTCCAACAGGACACACAAAAAATGAACCAATTTCACACACAACCATTGGAGAAGATCTACAACTCATTACAAATAGTTTCAACGGCCATATCACCTGAAAGTAATTATAATCCCCAACTTCAAAACAGAAGAGATTCCTGCGAGAGATTAAGCATACCAGCGTAGCCATTAGATAACTACAAAACATAATACTTTGAGAGGAGTTTATCTGTGTGGCAAAGGTTAAAGAAAAATTCAGGCTCTCATAAAGCTCCATTTTAATTCTCAGTGCCAATTTAAGTTCAAATTTGATAGCCATTATACCAAAAGAAATGACAAAAATATTCACAAAAGCAGTCACAAAGATTGCATGAAGAAAAAATTGGTCATGTTCTCTGTTCCTTCTTCCTCTACCCGGCCCCCAGTGCTGGTCATCCCCCAATTTATCAATAAGGGAATTTTGTTGCTTTTAATTTTGATAATCTGTCATTTGGGAACAGAATGAGACACACCTATCAATTATTAAATGGCTACACAGATATGGTACCCCTTGAATTAATGCTATGTGATGTAGATTTTGGTACGTATACACTACTCGCCAGATTGGCAGGTAGCGATCGATCTACTGGAGATCAATTTATCGCATGTAGTGTTAGATGTGATAAATCAATCCTCAATCGTCTCCCATCAACTGCTGAACTCTAGCTTGGCGAGAGGTGGAAGCAAAGTCGACGAAGGAGCAGCGGCCAATGATCCCGCGCAGCGAGGACACGAAGTAAGTGAGTCTAAGTTGATCTAAGATGCATCGAATTCAGCTACGCTATTCTTGTAGCTGAAGTTGCGTATCTTAGATCAATCCCCTCCCTCCACAACTGTAGACCAGGCCTAAATGCACACAATATGGGCACAGCCTGACACTTGAGTACCAATTTGGAGATCTGCCATATAATCAGTGAAAGATACAAAACTCAGTACTGCATTTTAAATCTTGAACACAGAACAAATTTTTCTCAGGAACAGTTCTAAACCTAGACTCAGGCTGTGCACAAAATCAGGAAGTTCATCATATATATTTTGTGACCATATATTTAGCTCATTTTGAAGCCTAAGTATGACATATCTAATATGATATTCCATTTACAGATTAAATTGATATCTTGGATCTCAAAAGTGGATTATGGCTAACTAAAATCAATACGCTATTGAACTTGGTAGTCGCCATCATCAGCCACCAGAAAGGCAATGCATAGGGCTTTCAATAACCTTTAAACAAAGACTAATATCTTCAATTTCGAGCTTTTTCTAACTTTCCTAAACCCTTGTTGAAGTATTGGAAACAAATTCAGGGTTCTTTTCTTACCTGTTTATTATTCTTTATACACACACAATCCTACCCTTCAATGTGTGAACACATCTCTTACCATCTTCAGTTTGGCTCCATGATATATGCATATTTGACACAATGAATTTCATGCATATAAAACCTGACAGGTGGACGGTGGGGAAATTAACCATTCAGCTAATTAAAAGTGTAATATCTAAAATGATAAAATATCTAAAATGCTACAAAGCAAATACCATATTACCTGTAGGTGAACGTTTTTTGCAAATCCATCACTCTATATCTGACCTCTTCATTCTCAAAGAAAACCTGCACAACACCATCAAAAGATGAGCTTGGGAGCTTAAATTCATAATTTTTCCAGACACTGAAAACCATGGACTGAATAGAAACTCTGGAATTTATGGCTTATTATAACAAATCTATGACATAACAACTCCCTCTTCCCCCCACACATACACCCCTGCCTCTCTTTTGTTTCCTCCCTTCCTCCCCCTTTCCTCCCCTGACTGGAGGAGTTTTAACAGGCCACTTCATCTTAAATGGTCCATTGAAATATGCATTAACTACTTATGCTAAACCAGTGATTCTCAACCTATTTATCATTGTGGGCCACATATGCGGCCCACAAAGTGTTAATCTGGGCCACAGGTTGAGAATGACAGTGCACCTCACCTAAACCACCCCCATTGCTCAGCACCCTCTGCCCAGAGACCCGTCCACAGAGTGGGGCCAGGAGTGGAGAGCTGGGCATAGGGCATGGGGTAGGGACCCCGACCCTGGACCTTTACAGACGTTATGTTAGCCATCTGAGGTAATTCCCTTTTCTTACCTGAAAATAAAAGAAACAATCATAAGTATAAGGAAAAATAACTTACAAAACTTGAAAACCAGGGCTATAAAATGCAACCAAAGTGCATTCCCTAGTTGTACCAGGCTTCACTTGTATGACAAAACACAGTTATTAACCTTTCCGTAACTGTTGTTCTTTTAGATGTGTTGCTCATGTCCATTCCAGGTTAGGTATACACATGCCAAATGCACAGTCACTGCAGATTTTCCCTCAGTGGTATCTGTTGGACTGGCTTCAGCACCCTCTGGTGCTGCACGCAAATGCACCAGTATAAAAGGCCCAGCAGGTCCCATACTCTCTCAGTTCCTTCTTGCCAGCTAACTCCAATAGAGAGGCAGGAGGGTGAGTTGTGGAATACATATGAGCAACATATCTAGAAGGAGAACAGTTATGGAAAGATTAGTAACCATTTTTTCTTCTCTGAGTACTTGCTCATGTCCATTCCACATTAGGTTACTCCCAAGTGGTACCTGAGAAGGTGGGCTCAGAGTTCACGGACGCGTGGATTGTAACACTGCTCTACCAAACTTTGCATCATCTCTAACCTACTGGGTGACGGCGCAGTGGGACAAGGTATGTACCAACAACCAGGTCGCTGCTCTGCAAACGTCCTGGATCAGGAACTGGGCCAGAAACACAACTGATGAAGCCTGAGCTCTCAATGAATGGGCAGTCAAGATGGAAGACGGTGGGATGCTCACCTACTCATAGCACATGTAAATGACTAAAAGTGATCAAGGATGAAATTCTCTAGGCCGAAACTGGAAAGCTTTTCATCCAGTCTGCTACTGCCAAAAAGAGCTATGTGTATTTGTGGAACAGGTGGAGCCATTGGCCATGATTTTGCGAGATCAGATCCGGGAGGTGAGGGAGTGGCAATAGGCTCACTACTGACAGGTCCAATAACATGCTGAGCCAGTACTGACACTGTCATACAGGGGCTGTGAGAATAATCCGTGCTTTGTCCTGCTTGACTTTCAGAAGGACTTTGTGCACAAGAGGAATGGGGGGAAATGCACAGAACAGGTGCTTTGCCCACAGGAGTAGGAAGGCATCTGTGAGCAGGTCTAGGCTGCAACAGTGTAGCGAGCAAAACTGCTGATGTTTCCTGTTCTGCTTGATTGTGAATGGGTCCACAAGGGGAAACCCCCACCTCTAGAAGATGGACCTGGCTACATCAGGGCAAAGGGACCACTTGCTGAAAATAGAAAGATCTGCTGAAGTGATTTTCCACAGTGTTCCAGGCTCCCAGAAGGCGAGAAGCTTTGAGGTAGATGGAGTGCCTTGTGTAGAAATCCCATAAGCGAATGGCCTCTTGACACAGGCTGGATGAGAGTGCTCCTCCCTGCCTGTTGATGTAAAATATGGCTCTCCTTTGCTGACATCAGCAGGGTAGGTTTCCATCTGGTCAGTACCAGCGGACCTTGCATCAGACAGGAGCTCAGGGCAACATACTCCCTTCTGCTATACATCCTCACTACTATCAAATCTTGCCCCACTGGGTTCAGCAGTACCAGGAGTGCCATCAGATCCCTGGCCGTGCTGAACACCTCCAGGGTGGATGGCACTGCAATCCTGCTGGTGCCATGATATCCCCCCACCCATGTCAGTAGTTGGGCCTGCACTGGGCTCAATGGCACCTGTGAGCAGGGTGGAGTCAACGGAGCCACTTGTGGGGCAGGAGCAGAGGAGTGGCCTGACACATGTCATACCCCATTGCACTCTTCATGTTTGTCTTTCCTCTGTTCCAGGAAATGTCCCCTCCTGGACCATTGCTTTTTGTGCTTCTTCCTCAGCACCGGTGAAGGGGAATGGTGCCCTTCCATGCCGCCGGAGGAGCACTCCTCACTGATACAAAAATACTCAGTGTCGAGTCTGACCGACTTGGAGCTGATGTTGGTCTGAGTGCGCCCTCCATCAGGATGGACCTGAGTCTAGCCTCCGTGTCTTTTTTTGTACCAGGCTTGAACTGGATGCAGATCTGGAAATGCTCTCGCAAGTGAGCTTCCCCCAGACACTTCAGACAGCTGGAGTGCAGGTCACTCATCAGCATGGGCTTGCCACCAAAGGCAGAGGGTTTGAACTGAGAGTGTGTGGGGCCAGCCAGGCCCCTTCCATCAACATGAGCACATAGCAGTAGAGGGTGCTAGAGCCGGCCCGATGGATATCACTAAGGGGAAAAAATCTCTGGCAACTGTGCATGTGCTGCAAGCACGCCTAAGGTGGAATGGACATGAGCAAGTCCCCGAAGAAGAATAAGATGTAATACTGCATGTTAAATTTTGCTTCTTCAACAAAAAGAGTGTACATGTTCCTGTAAATGCACAGTACCCATGTAACAGAAAATAAAATCTACAAAGAATTTTTACATAGAAATGTGCTACAGAAAACCTTAATTTAAATAATAAATATAAATGTAACGTGAGTTTAAAATTGATTTGTTATTTTCCTAAGCAAAAGATGATTCTCTGTTTGGTAACCACTATGGCCAAATTTTAAAGATATTTAGGCACTGAAGCACTCAGGATTGCAACACCTAACTGATTTGGAGCATAAATCTAATTTTCAAAAGGGATTTAGGAATTTTAGAATCTAAACCTCTTTTGAAAATGAGATTTAGGCTCCTAAATCAGTCAAGTGTTGCAACACTGAGCCCCACTATGCCTAAATATCTTTAAAAATCTGGTCCTCTATCTTTACATATTTATTTAAACATATATATATATATCTTAGTTTATATTTAGTCAGATTCTTATTTTTTTACCTTATGATGTTAAAAAATGGTAAAGATGCATTTCTTGATTACTCATGTTTCATTCTTGATTGTGATGGAAATTCAAATTCAATTAAAAATACACAAAATAGCATTTTTTTAAATAAACATTTATATTATGTATCCAATATTGCCAAAATATGTTCTGAATTTAAATCTGAAACATTATCTGTAGTTAGTGAACTGAACTGATTACTTCTTGACCCTATATCATTCAAGATTTTACAACTAGTAAATATCATCCTCTCACACTTTATTTTTATTCATAGATTGGAAGAAGAAAACCAGCTTTCCTGCTTTTTCAGCTGCTAGTTTTTAAACTTTGAATGAAATAGCTGAATAAATTGCATTTGCAGAAGAGACAACTGCTCTCAAAAGTGGGTTCAGCACTTCACCAAACTCTGGTTCTAGGTGCTTAGCCAGCTCAGCAGTCTTTTAAAGAAAGTCTGGTGGCAAAAATGTACTGCTTAATTTTTTTATTTAATTTAAATTATTTTAATAGACTACAAATTTAGGCCTGAACACAAGTTGTCATAATTTCATATTTAATTTAAATAGGCTTATTTTTTAAAAGAAAATATTTAATTTGAATATTAAGATGGTTATTTTTAAAACATCACTGATTTATCATCTCCCCTGGGATAGAGAGATGTGAAGTCTGGAACACAAACTACCAGAAGGACAACTTGATGGGAAAACAGGAAACAGAAAGATAAGATGCAAAGTCAGGATGGGCTAATAGCAAATCCTTCCCCACCATAATATTGTAATAACAGACCAGTACTTACTGGCCCAACCAGCATTCTGTGGAGCTTACAAGAAACATTATTGCCTATGTATTGGCCCCTGCTGAAGACAGAATACTGTACTAAATGCAAAAGTAGTCCAAAATGATGTAAGTCTTATGTAGTAATTACTGACCTATCTAATCATCAGTCACCATGTTTTTTAGTAAAAACAAGAAAAAGACAGGAAAAACTCAGTCATATAAAAGAAGAAAGAACGTAAACAGTAAGGAAGAACAAGGTGAGGAGAAGGCTTTTCGGAACACAGATCAATATCATAAAAGGAAGGAATGAGGACTTGCAGCTACAACAGCCCACCTCCGGGCAGCCTGTAAGCATACCAGAGCCATAGCAGGGCTGTCTGATTCACCACACCACCTGAAGGGCTGAGGAAGTCATTAAGCCTGCTCTTAAGCCCAACAGCAACAACTGACCTCTGGCTGCTCAACACTTCCACCTACAGCTGCAATCGCTCCTGTGCCGCCTTGTACCCAGCCCTGCTCCAATTCTGCTCCTCGCTTTGTTCCCAACCTTGCTCCAGCCCTTCTCCTGCCCTGTCCCAGCCCTGCCTCCCGACTTCATCTCTGAACCCCTGGCTTCAGTTCCTGACTCTGGCTCTGGTTCCAGCTCTGACCCCCGCTCTGGCTCCTGACTCCCAATGCCTGTTCCAATCAGTAGGCTTGGCCTCCTCTCCAACCACTAGGCATAATCACCCTTATCCCAGTTTGTGACAGGAAGGAGCCAGTCTTCCTCTGTGCTACTACTAATGCAGCTAAGGGAAGTGGGTTAAATTTAATTAATAAGAGGAGAATACATTAAGTAATCACCATAGATTACTGCTCCTGACAATATGTCTTCAATTTTTGATGTGATGAATTCCCACAGGATTTTTTGGGTCCTCTTTTGTCATCACCTCAACAGTCTGAGTGAGCTATATTATTATGCAGTGAGACACCGTTGGGAATCATTTTTACTATCTTAAATTTTTAATTGTAACTGCTTTTGTAATTGAGATTTATGCACTACATTCTTCCCCCTGAGGTCACCCTGAGGATGAAGGACTAAAAGAATAACATTATATTTGCTTCATTCTACCCTTGTTCTTGCAGTACCATGCAAGGTTCCTCATGTAACATTTCCAGTTAACCTATAGATGCTTGTCTTGTATCAGTCAGGACAACACTGGAACTCAGTTAGTAGAGAGAACATCAAGTATGAGGAACTGTGCGGTGCTTTGGTAATGTAGAAAAATAGCCAACAAGAATTAGAATCACTCAAGGCATTTACATTCCACTTATCACTAAGTGCTGTGGTATCTGAGCACTGATGATGAGTCAACCAAACTGATCACCACCTGCATTTGTCATTACACATGAAAAAATTTATTGAAGGAAACTTAGGTTTAGGCTCCACATGCTTCATTTCCCTGGAATTCTTCTCTTGGGGGTGGAGTTGGGGGCAATTGTCCACTCTCTTGCTTAGAAAAAACAATCGGATTGTCCTTTATACTCCTCCACAGATCTTAGAGGGAGCTTCTCTGTACTGCACCGGCTCTGTGCTTTTCAGCAGTGACTTCAATAGAACTGAGTTTTCAGGGACTCCTACATCAATGATTATCCCAGGATTCCCCTTTAAACAGAGTTCCCAAGCAAGGAGAGGGCTATGCTAAAATGTTAATACAGTTCCAAGCTCCACTAACTTTTCTAATCAAGTTTGCCAGTAGGTGCAGGGGAGAGAGTAAAACAATGTGCATCACACCAGCTTCAAGTCCTTTCCTATTTGTACCTAAGTCTGGGGGCAATGCCATAGATGCAGTGACCAATCATCACTACGTGGAAAGGCAAGATACATGATGGGAGGGTCCCCACTTTATCTGGATCTAAGGAGGAGGACTTTCACCACAATCTAACCTGAAACATCTTATAACTCAAGTCTACTTCTTCAAAAATCAATAGGATCGAACATCTATTGTGCATCACTCTCAAAATACTGATCACTAAATAATACAGAAACTTAGTTACTCCTCACTATTTAAAATGTTCTAATAGGCCACTGAAAGAAAGGAATTCTGGTTTTATGGTACTGCTTCATTACAAAAATTAATCAAAATCACAGACAATGGTAAAATGATATGGAACAGCAGTACGCAAAAGAAAATACAGCAGTTTGCACACAAGTAAAATGTTTCTTCAAGGAAACTTGCTGACTCTGAAAGGAGTTATCCCTTTACATCATCACATACAATATGGTTTATACTCTGGATTCCATGCATGAACATGAAACGTCTTCAAAACCTGTTCTTCCTGTGCCTGATTTGAGATCTGCTCATGAAAAGCACTATATAAAGCCAGGTATTCTCATCATATTGTGTGTTTAATTATCGGACATAAGCCTCAAGATGCCAGAGGCCTATTATCCTCATATTTACATTTCAATTGCCAAAATGAAAATTTTCCAGCAGGCTGAGGATTAAAACTTTTGCCAATTGTTTTATTCATGGCTGACTAATAATAAGATTGTTGATCAAAATTAGGCAGCAGATCTGAAACTCTGCAAGAACTAGTGATTCTTTTCATTTGCAGCAACCAGTTAAAACAATAAGATGCATAGTAGAGTCACTTTTCATTCTTCCAACTTTGGAATTTGTAATGTTTTCCTAGTATTCATTATAAGGCTCAAAATTAGCAGCTACCTTTTGTAACCTGATTTCAATGGCTTGCAAGGTATTACCAATTTAGCTCAATTCCTTTAGTGGAGCTTTGATAACTGCATGGCATAAGAAGAGCAGCCATGAAACAACTGTAACAAAAGTCTTGCTTGGGTGCTCAGTGTCTTGCTTCCCCTTGAGAGCACTGCAAGGCATGGCTATATTTTATGATGGAAACCAGACACAGAAAAAATGAAAGATGCCACTGAAGGTTTGAATGTGGATTATTAGTTTTTTAAGTGCAGACCAGAGCTGTCACATGGACCAAATGCGGTACCCATGCATTGCTTCCAGTGCTGCCTTCCCTTTTCTGCTGCATGCAATGGTTAGGTGGCATTCCACAGGACAGAGAATAGCAGGTGTCTGTCAGAGATGAGTCCTGGGGAATGACACCTTTATCCAGCAGCTCTCTAGATACCCTGCTTCTCACCTCTTCTATAAGGAAAGAAGCACATGAACAGATACTTTAACGAGTAAGAAAAGGAAAGTGAGCAAGCTGAGTTGTCATATCTGTCACAGGATGAGAGATGTGGAGGAGGGACTCAGAGGAAGTCATAATAGGCTGGAATGGTCCAGTCCTTCCATCTCATGACAGCCTACTACTTCACTTCTTTCTTAGAAAACACAACCCTGGGCTCCTGGACAGCTGGACTCCCTTTCTCAGAAGGGGAGCAAAGGACCCAGAGCTACTGGAGCATCAGCAGCAAGCATAAAGTATACACAAAAGGCAATGTCATGATCTTACATTGGACCCCGACTGTGTTACCCAGAGGTTATAATTTCTAGAGTCCCTACCTTTGCTGGCTGGGGTTGTTGTGGTATATGAGGCATTGTAGTTTTGAGCCTTGTTCTATACAGACCCGAGTCTCGCTCTCTCTACTCTCTATTACAAGTGTTTGTACTGTTTAAATTATAAAGAATCCTGTGCCTCCAAAGAACACTGAGTTTGAAGTGTGTCACACAAGGGCCTCCTCAGGGACAGCAGCAATAGAGTCATGTACAGAAGTAAGGCCAAATTAATTAATTGTATAGGGCTGCAAGTCCCCAATATAAATTAACTGTCCCCATACTGAATTAACTTTTTGTGCACTATAGATATGACAACAAAAACTGAGAAATATGCATAACTCTAAAACTACATCCAAAAAGAACTAGCCTCTCAGCCAAGTACATGTTGAATGTCCCTTCATATCTCAAGAAAACAGACAAAAGTGCTCCACACATCCCACACCATGGACCCTGTCTTCATGAGCAAAAAAGGTATGCTTTTCATTTGTGTTAGCTTAACATAATTGGAAAAGCACCCTCAAAAAGCAGGATAATGGCTTTAAAGCCATGTTAGCTGATCATGTCAGCCTGCATCATGATAGGGCTAGCCAAACACATTAAGCTAACTGGATTGATAACATGACTGAAAAACACACCCTTATTGCCTGTTAATACAAGGCTATGGACAAGATCATTGCCTCTGTGATGTCTGCATGTTTTTGCACTTCAAATTCCTTTAGTTAAAAATTATAGAATGCAAACAAATTTTAAATATGTTATCTAGAATTTTCAGATTAATATGCCACCAAAGTAGTGAAAAACAGACTGCTAAAGAACACCATTCTTTCATTCTGACAACTAACTTTTCACATTCTGTAAATCAGTAACACTAATTGCTTTTGTAATTTAAAATAAGAAGAAGAAATAAAGGAAACAGACTAAGATGTCCTTTGAAATTTTGACAAAAAGACAGATACAGATTTTTGATACAAGCTGGAATATTAAAGTAGCTGGTAAGCATATTATAACTCAACTTCGTAGTTGCTGAAATCTCATTATGCAAAAAAAATTACTCATCAAAACCTATCACATACCTAACAAGTCCAAACTCAGCAAATATTTGTCACACAAACATTTTTCAGCTACTTAGTCAAATTTCTATCCCCAGAATAAGGTATTATTTCATTTTATAAATATACTGAATGATTTCTGAATTTGGAATATGTACGTGTTTAACATTAAACAAACCCTTTTACTTAACTGGTATTTTTTGTTGTTTAGAATGAAGTAGTTTTTGCTCAACGCAAAACAGTGAGGATTGTGTACAGCAATATTTAACGTCTGATTTGAACATTCACTGTTTGCTGCTGTAGGGCCCAAATTCCCCAAATAATTACTGGATAGGCCTACTGCCATCTAGTTGTGTAAACACAAATGAGCCCAAGATAACACCCCAAGCTCCAAGTGTAATGACAAAGGTGGAAGACATAGTCTAGTCAGGCATGAAACTGATTTTATAACAACAAATATCTGTTGCCTTCCATGTGCTAAGTAAATAATTCTGAAGAGGGTGAAGATGATAAAACCAAAATCATTAACTGTTCCCATTAAATCAAACATAAAAAGAAAAACCTTTTGTCAAGCTTACCCTGAAACTATTTTCGTAGCTAATTAAATCAATGTTTTCCAAACAGGACATAGCCTTTAATCATAGGTATTTTGGTATCAAGAGGAAATTTTTACTCATTTTCTTACAAGATATTAATGTTCTATTTCCTAAACGCCAAGTTTATGCCAACAGGCACTTTGTACAGTCACTCAATATATTGTTGGCCAATGTCTTAAACGTTCTTTTCTAACAACTAGTAATGAGGTTAATAAGACTTTTGTTCCACCCATTTGGACTGCTTAGTGAAATATATATATATAATGGATTTTAACTGTTTTATAAAAATACAGATTTTAAAACACTTGAGAAACATTTTCAAAATATTTAGTTTTTTTCTGGGTTTAGAACCAAATTGTATACCCCAAAATGCCTTGACTGAGATGCAATTCTGCTCTGAAGTGACTGTAACAATGACATTGCAGGGTTCCCACATTTATAATCTCTCAAAAATTCCATATCCATTTATACTGTTTCTAAAACCAGCCCTGTAGAGTCAACCTAGACACAGAGTCAAGCTAGGCTCTCTCCTTCTTGCATGTCATCATTAGTAAAATACACAATATACAAGTTAAGTTATGCCCTGCGGTGGAGCCGTGCTACCCCATTGTCTTCAGAACATGCCATCAGTGATGAGCTTCATATCACTGATTGTGTCAATATGATATGGAATCAATGAGACAAACATGAATTTCAAAAGGCATACCGATTTTTTTAAAAAGCAATCATTTTTCAGAGTGCAAATGCACCATAAGGATTTTGTTAACAATTACTCTTGTATGTGGAGAGCTCAGTCCTACAAGCCACTGAGCACTCAAGCACATGCTTGGTTTTAAGCACATGACTAGTCCCAATGAACTCAGAGAAGCCCCACTGATGTCATCTGGGCTTCGCATAGGACAAGTAACTTAGCAGGATTGGGCTCCAATTAACTGAATATATGAGAGAAAGGATATAAAATCTTTCCTATCTTCTCTCAGATACCACAGTGAGAGGCATTAGTATAAACCCTAAGTAGAATTTAATAAACAGAATTGGAGTGTCAGTCACTGGGTATTAAGTCTCCATTTTTAAACGCTTGGTAAACTGCTTTTCTCCCTTTAGGTAGGCATCAAAACATTGGAAACAGAAAGTTTTGAAACAAGAATGGTACAAATGTATTTTATACAGATACACATTATATACACCAGAGGTTCTCAAACTTTTTTTCCTGCGGACCAGTTGAAAATTGCTGAGGGTTTCAGCGGACCACTTAATGATCTTTCCAAAAGTTGTTTGTTCCATTAGCTAACTACTGTAAAGCACTTTGGATAAAAGCGCTACATAAAAAATGCTAAATAATTAACTTTTTTGTTCTACAAATAAAAGCACAAACTCATATTTTAATATCAGTAGTCTTACCTTTCTAAAGCAATGGATGTGCCCTCTCTCCCCAGCTGGGGCTAGGAAGGAGGGGAGTCCTCTCCCTCTCTCCCCTGCCACAGCAGCCCCCGAGCTGGGGCTGGGAAGGAGTGAGGTCTCTCCCCCGCCACAGAACTGAGGCTGAGAAGGAGGGCCGTCTCTCCCCGGCAGCTGTAGCCCCGGAGCTGGGGAAAGTCACCTCTTTCTCTAGCCACCGCAGCCCTCCATGTCCCAAATTCCCCTCACCCCTTCTTCTCACCCCACTGCCCCCTCCCACCTACCCCCTATTTCCCCCCAGGCCACCACCCCACCTTACATAGGTGTCTTCTCCAGAGTCCAGGCAACTAATTAGTGGGCGCCTGCATGGCTCCTCTTATTAGGTGGGTGGCCCTTCATTCTTTCGTGTGCGGCTACCCAGGCATGCACCTTAGAGGGAACTATCTGCGGAACACCTGAGTGGAGCTCGTGGACCACTGGTGGTCCGCAGACCACAGTTTGAGAACCTCTGATATATACTACACTAAAAGCAAGTTAACAGTCTGAAGTTGAACTGAAAAAAACAAGTAAATCCCAAGACATAGTGTAGTTTATAGTAAATCTTCAACTTACTTCCCCATACCTAGATATTGCAAATAATAATAGAAGTGCTGTAGATTACATACTGTTCCAAGACTACCTGACAAAGGTTCAGGCCCTTAATCATAGACTTATCTTACAAACTTGAATGTTTCAAGGTCATTTCCAAATTTACCTACCATCCTATACCTCTTTTCAACTTCCTTTGGTGTTCTCTTATTACCATTCTCCCTAGATTCCCTGCATAGTCTTCATTCCTTCCAACCATTTCCCAGGATTCTATTTATCAAGCTGACAGTCTGTGGTGGGGAAGAGCTATCTGTGCATACTAAAGCACCTTCTCTTTCACTGCCAATATAGATGGAAGGAGAACCAGAATCTCTTTTTTTAACTACTTATTTTTCAGTCTCCAGAGTCTCCTAATGAAATGGCAATGTTGGGGGTGTGGGCTGAGCTTCAGAATGTAGGCAATAACTGTATGCCTCTCCTCTTCCATTTTATCCAATTGCGCATTGAAGCAATGTGAGACCTATTGCAGCATCTTTCTCCTTCCATGCAGCTGTACCTGAGTGAGAGGAGCCATTTCTCTCCACTCCCTCCCCCCCTCCACACACACACAAAAGAACACATAGTCTGCCCTTGTCTCCCACCAACAGTCTGACCAGATGTACAGTGGCCTAGAGCAGTGGTTCTCAATCAGAGGTCTGGTGCCCCCGGGGGACTATGAGCAGGTTTAAGGGGGTCCAACAAGGAGGGCCAGCATTAGACTCACTGGGGCCCTCGGCAGAAAGCTGAAGCCCCAACGCATTGGGCTGAAGCTTGAGGCCCTGAGCTCCACCACCCGGGGCTGAACCCAAAGTCTGAGCAGCTTAATTTCATGGGGGGCCCCTGTGGCATGGGGTCCAAGGCAATTCCCCTGCTTACTACCCCAGCCCTGGCTTTTATATGCAGAAGACTAGATGATATGCCACAGATGGGCCACAGAGTTTTTACAGCATGTTGTGGGGGTAGAGCTCAGGAAAGAAAAGGTTGAGAACCCCTGGCATAGAGGCAGAGAACAAGTTGGCTGTGAAATGGCATCACCTACTCTGGCAACTCCCTAAGAGTTCTGTGTCTCTTCTGCACTGGATCAGCTCCATACTGAGTTCTTATCTTGCCATATCTCTATCACCGCCAAGGACATTTGCTGAAAGTAGATGTTTCATAATTTATTAGTGCTGGAAGGGACCTCAGGAGATCGTCTAGTCCAACCCCCTGCTCAAAGCAGGGCCAATCCCCAAATGGCCCCCTCAGGGATTGAACTCACAACCCTGGGTTTAGCAGGCCAATGCCCAAACCACTGAGCTATCCCTCCTCCCCAAACAAATATGGAATTTAAAATCCAGGCCAGTTGTGACTCAAACAGGAGAGCAGTCTCCAAGCCATTTTTTTTCTCCCCTTCCTGCCAGTGCCTGACAGCCACAGCAATATATTTTATAAGAATCTTCAACTTTGACTCTTAAAAGTATAATCTGGTGAGAAAGATTACTGTACTTTGACTTTGCAATTCAGAAAACAGAACAAAGTGAATTAAGGAATGAGAACCTTCCTTGTGAATTCCTTCCTTTACAAGTTCCAAACATTAGTAACATTTTATTTTAATACAGTTATAGTCAAATGAAAATTGTATTGATCTTTAATATTAAACTATTCATTCATGTAAATTAAGTGCGCACATTGTATTATGGCTGACAATGCTACATGAAGTCAGAGTATAGGAGGCTGATCATTTTCATATCACTAAACACATATTGTAATAGTACACATATCAACTGGCCAAATACATAAATAGCTTAGTCCAAAGCTAAATATTTAGCTTAAGTATTCAGCCATTTGTTACAGGTGTGTAAAAGATTATCCAAAAGTAAGCCACTGAAGGCAATTTTAATATATAAATAAAAACTTGCACTCAAGCTGACAATTTGCATTCCAAATTTAAGCACAATACAATTCCATAATGAAGCTACAAAGCTCTGGGAGAAAATGAAGGTTTATTACAAAAACACTACCAGATCTACAACATAACAGAGCTGCTAGGTAACTGTAGAAAGTTTTCTTGTGCGACTATCAGAAAGAAACTAGGGATGGAAACACAGCATTTGGTATTTGTGCTCCTTTTTTAAAATCATATCCTGCTTAGGCATTTAGAGCAGCTATATTCTAGACCAATCTAACTAAATCAAAGTTTGGTGAGGAAAAATATTAAAATGGTATTACTAGAACATGGGAATGACTACGCTAATACCTATATTAAATATCTGAGCATGCTCACTGCGAATCAGATATTTCCAGTAATCTGAAAAATGTGTTCATGCAGTTAATAAAGTGCCATGCCTTGTCTTTAACCAACCTGATTCCTGAATGCTTACCAAATATTACAGATTCCATCTGGAATTTTCCTCTAGCAGCTGATTTTAACTGATCCAGGTTTTTCTTGTATACCAGTAAATCTATATTCAGCTATGAAATAATAATTCTGATAAAGATGGCACATGGTTTGTTTTTTTTCTAGTTTATCCCTCTCCTGCCACCCTGACATCTTCTCAGAGATGTGCTCTGATTTTAAGAAGAAACTACCACAAAATTCATCCTCCCTAGCCTGTGATAAACCCCTTGTACCAGGGCTGAGAATAGAGAGGAGGTGTGAAGAACTTCCAAATATATTTATTTTCCCATCAAAATAGAAGTGTTTCCTCAATAAAGGAAGAAAGCAGCACCATTTGGCAAATCATCTTATGGTAAGAGTAATTTCCTGGAAATACGTATATGTTCTGTTCCTGAAAAATATACCAAGCATACTGATTCTATAATAGCTCATCTTTTATAGTCTGAAGTGGCAAGAAAGGGATTGGAGACACTTTAGGGAGATCACAGTTTCCTCCTCTAGGAAATATCTTTATTTTTTAAAACAAAATGCATTTGGTACAATTTGGTGAATTTCAACAGCAAAAATATGTTCTTTAGAAGTGTCTTTTTGAATCCCCAGGATAATACTAATTCCTGCCAGGGACAATTTAGCATTGTGTAAAGAGAGGGAGTAAAAGCCTTCACAGGAAGGAAAGCAACTCCAACCCCACTGCGATGGGCTGTTGACCCTGGGGTACTGTGCTGGAGCTGTGAGAACCGCCGCACCCCTCTAAAACACAAAGTTGAGTGGGAACACAGCCTCCCTAATCCAGCCTCTTTTATCACCCAACTCACTCAAACTGGGCTACCTGAGTGCAAACAACAGACACCAGCCAATTTCTCAGCTTTCCAGGCACCCTCCTCCTGAAGTATAAAACTAAAATTATAGTCTTGCGCTGCACAGGGAACTGTACAGTGTAAACTCAGAGTTCACCTCTCCCTCAATGTGGAGAAGAAATGCAACAGCCCCTCTGAGCTAAGATTCCCAAGCACTTCACTCCAAACTCTCTGATTTAGATTAAAATATAAAATATGTTATTAACTACAGACGACAGATTTTAAGTGATTATAACTGATACCAAATGGATCAAAGCAGATTACCTAGCAAACAAACAAAAAACACAAACTAAGCTTAATATACTAAATAGATTGAATCGGATTAGAAGATTCTCACCCTGAGAAAAGATGCAAGCAGGCTGCAGATTCTTAAGGGGCAGGCTGCCCTTGTTTTACAGCATGAAATCCCAAGTCTTTCATACACAGGCTAGAAATCCATTTAGCCTGAGTCCAGCACTTCTCCCAGTTCAGTCTTTGTTCCTCAGCTGTTTCCAGGAATTTTCTTGTGTGGGGAGTGAAGAACCCCAGATGATGTCACTCCCTGTCTTATATAGCTTTAGCATACTGGGAATTCTTTGTTTCAAAACTTGGTTCCCAGACCGGTTTGTGGAAAAATGCTGACATCCCAAGATGGAGCACAGAAACATGTGGCCTGGTCACATGTCCTTGTGGAGTCATAGCAGCCATTACTTACAGGCTGTCTGTAGTGTTCTCAGGAAGGCTCACCAGGTGGGAGATAAGCTTCTCCTACAGCCTATTATTCTTCCTAATGGCCCATTAGCCTGAATAGGCCCCTCCCCACCCACTATCTAGACTGAAAGCTTCTTGCCTACTTGGCATTACCCAGGTGTAACCACATTTGAAATACAGATATATAGTCAATATTCATAACTTCAGATATAAAAATGATACAAGCATACAAATAGGATAATCATATTCAGCAAATCATAACTTTTCCAATGACACCTCACATGACTTGTACAAAATGCATAATAATTATGCTATAATCATAAGAATGGTCGTACTGGGTCATCAAAGGTCCATCAAGCCCAGTATCCTGTCCTCTGACAGTGGCCAATGGCAGGTGCCCTAAAGGGAATGAACAGACAGGTTATCATCAAGTGATCCATGCCCTGTCACCCAATCCTAGCTTCTGGCAAACAGAGGCTTGGGACACCATATCTGCCCATCCTGGCTAATAGCCATTGATGGACCTATCTTCCATGAACCCCGTTATAGTATTGGCCTTCACCACACCCTCTTGTAAGGAGTTCCAGAGGTTGACAGTGCGTTGCATGAAAAAATACTTTCTTGTGTTTGTTTTAAACTTGCTACCTGTTAATTTCATTTGCTGACCCCTTGTTCTTGTATTATGAAGAGTAAATAACACTTCCTTATTTACTTTCTCTATACGACTCATGATTTTATAGACCTCTATCATATCCCCCCTTAGTTGCCTCTTTTCCAAGCTGAAAAGTTCCAGTCTTATTAATCTCTCCTCATACAGAATCCTTTCCAGGCCCCTAATCATTTTTGTTGTCCTCTTCTGAACCTTTTCCAATTCCAATATATCTTTTTTGAGATGGGGCGACAACATCTTCACACAGTATTCAAGGTGTGGGCGTACCATGGATTTATACAGAGGCAATATGATATTTTCTGTCTTATTATCTATCCCTTTCTTGATGATTCTCAACATTCTGTTCACTTTTTTGACTGGTGCTGCACATTGAGTGGATGATTTCAGAGAACTATCCACAATGACTCCAAGATCTCTTTCTTGAGTGGTAACAGCTAATTTAGACCCCATCATTGTATATACCTCTACCTCGATATAACGCCACCCAATATAACACAAATTTGGATATAACGCAGTGAAGCAGCGCTCGGGGCGGGGGGGCTGCACGCTCCGGCAGATCAAATCAAGTTCAATATAACACAGTTTCACCTATAACGCGGTAAGATTTTTTGGCTCCCGAGGACAGCGTTATATCAAGGTAGAGATGTATGTATAGTTAGAATTATGTTTTCCAATGTGCATTATTTGCATTTATCAACATTACATTTCATCTGCCATTTTGTTGTCCAGTCACCCTGGTTTGTGAAAACCTTTTGTAGAGCGTCATAGTCTGCCTAGGACTTAACTATCTTGGGTAGTTTTGTATCATCTGCAAATTTTGCCACCTCGCTGTTTACCCCTTTTTCAGATCATTTATGAATATGTTAAATAGGACTGGGCTCAGTACAAATCCCTGGGGGGCGCCTGTATTTACCTCTCTCCATTCTGAAAACTAAGCATTTTTCCTACCCTCTGTTTCCTATCTTTTAACCAGTTACCAATCCATGAGAGAACCTTCCCTCTTATCCCCATCATTTCATAATAATATAACTATAAAGAATACGGGTTGCAGTGTCACACACACCTTTACCTTTCACTTGGAACACCAGCATGTAACAGGCATCTAAGCGAGTCATCAGAATCCCCTCATAGATCACATTATTGAGCAAACCCTCAACTACAACACTGTTCAAACATAGCTCTCTAGTTAACATGAATAGTGGTGAAGTGTATATGAACTGGTTTCTAAAACTATGCTATGCAAATCCCCCACCTGGTCTCAATCAGATTTTTTAAATCATTTATAAATACAGTCACCCATCCATCAAAAACTGTGTGGCACACTTTCTAGATTATTTATATATTAAACAACACTATACCTCGAAAGGAAACCTTAATCTTTGGCCATAATGAAAACTGGACATTTTCTCATACTCTGTTTCTTATCTCTTAGCCAGTTTTTGATCAAATAATATATTGCCTTTCACTCAATGGCTAATTAGTTTATCTAGTACCTCCTACGAAAAATCTTATCAAAGGCCTTTAGAAAGGCTGCATAAATTGTCTCTACCATTTCTTTATCCACTACTGTATTGACACCTTCAAACAATTTTAATAGATTAGAAAGACATACTTTCCTTGTGCAGAAACATTGCTGGTGACACTCAGTCATATCTTGGCCTTTCCAATATCATCTTATTCTAATATTTAAGTTCTTGTTTCAACCACTACGAGGCCATCCATCTCTTTCCCCAACAATTTCAGAGATTAGGGACACTTGCCAGGAATACACAATCACTATGGAGTATAGATCATTCTAATCTAAAAATGTTTTCTTGCCTCTTGCCATCTCTAATTCATTAATTAAATCACTTTTATGTCATATTATTTCTCTGTCGTTCCTCTTTACATGTTTGTCTCTTCTTTTTCACCATTCCTTGTCCCTATATTCTTCTGGAAAAGGAAAATCCCCACTCCTCTAATAGTCCCTTTCATGATCACTCCCAATTCTAATCTTCAGAACATTGCCTCTTTCCTGTTTGGTTATTACTATTTGTATTGCAGGAGCACACACTGTCCTAGAAACTGTACACCTCCACCTCCCAAACCGAAAAATATAGTCCCTGTCCCAAAGAATTAACAGTCTAAGTACAAGTAACAATAAGTGAAAAATATATAGGGGAGCATGTTTTAACCGTGAGCCAATTAAAATAATTGAAATAATTAATAGTCATAGCACATCAGGTCCTCTTCTCTCCTTGACATTTCCCTTTACTTCTGCATTCCTGTCTCCCTGAACCCTGCTTCCTGTACTCAAGTGTTACACTGATCATGCAACTATTTCTCTACCCTTGCTGGTGTGGCCTCTTCATCCCAGGTCTTCAGTAGCTTCCTTTTGTATAGATATTATTTAGTTTTGATTAGAGCTTAGCACAAAAGTTACACAATTAGTGGTAACTTCAGAGTGGCAATAAGTTAAATCACTTCTATTCAAACAAGCAGAATGATAAACATAATGTTTTTTACTAATGCATTTTCTTTGCCCTTTGGAGAAAATGAAATCAGCTCCTCTGAATATTCCCCTATCCCCTCCACTCCCACCCAGGGAAGGCAGCATCCCTTAGCTATATAGTCAGCATCTTTTGAAGCCAACAGCTCCTTTTTAAAATACAAATATGTCTTGTGTACTTTACCAGCATCACATGAAGAAAATGTTAAATGATATACTGCATATAGGATATGCAATTTCTTTTCTGCATTGGTTCATAACTCTCTCTGATCACAATACATGTAAACAACTGTCAAGAGGATAATAGTTTTTAATCAGATTCATTAGCAATGTCTGACGTACTGCTGCAGGGAGGATAGAAGAAGATTAGGCTATGTCAGTGGTTCTCAAATGACCTTTTTAATGGGGTCGCCAGGGCTTGCATTAGACTTGCTGGGGCCTAGGGCCAAAGCCACAGGCTGAGCCCTGCTGCCCAGGGCCAAAGCTGAAGCCTGAGAGTTGGGTGGCATGGCTCAGGTTTCAGGCCCCCTGCCTGGGGCTGAAGCCCTTAGGCTTTGCCCTCTTCCCCAGGACGGCAGGGCTAGGGTGAGGTCAGGCTTCATTCCCTACTCCTGGGGTCATGTAGTAATTTTTGTTGTCAGACGGCTGTCATGGTGCAATGATGTTTGAGAACCACTTCGCTATGTCTACACTACCATTTATGTCAGCAAAACATATGTCCCCTAAGCAACATAAGTTACACCTGCATAAGTAGTAGTGAGCACAGTGCTATGTCGGCAGGAGAACCATTGCTGCTCATTAGGGATGGTTAAATTATGTTGACAGGAGAGCTCTTGCCTGTCGGCATAGAGCAGCTACACAAGAAATCTTCCAGCAGGACAGCTGCATCAATACACCTGTGCCACTGTAAATGCTAAGGCAAAAATCTCCAACAACTGTGCACGTGGGCACGCATACACCTAGAACGGAATGGACACGAGCAACACATCTCGAAGAATAACAGTTACAAAAAGGTAACCGTTTTTTCTTCTTCAAGTGCTTGCTCATGTCAATTCCATTCTCAGTGACTCACAAGCAGTATCCTCAGAGGTGGGCTTGGAGTTCATGGTCTTGCAGCTTGTAACACTGCTCAACTGAAGCCAGCATCATCCAAGGCCTGCTGGATAAGCTCATAATGGGATGTGAATTTGTGGACTGATGACCAGGTGGCTGCCCTATAGCTGCCCTGGATTGTCACTTGGGCTAGGAAAGCTGCCAAAGATACTTGCAACCTGGTTGAATGGGTAGTTATGATCGCCAGAGATGGCACCTTTGCCTGATCGTAGCAGCAGTGAATGCAGGCAGTGATCCAAGAAGAAATTCTTTGACCGGACACTGGACAATCTTTCATCTTGTCTGTTATCACAATGAACAATTGTGCTGACTTGAGGAATGGCTTACTCCTTTGAATGAAAAAGGCTAGTGCCCCATTCTGATGTCTAGAGAATGCAGCCAATGCTCTTATTCTGACTTATGCGGCTTTGGAAAAAAAGACAGGTAAATAAATGTCTTGGCCCATATGAAAGCGTGAGACCATATTGGGCAGGAAGGCCGGGTGTGGCAGTAGCTGGATCTTGTCTTTGTAAAAAATTGTATAGGGTGGTTCTGAGGTAAGTGTCCTAATCTCAGAGACCCTGCGAGCCAAAGTCATTGCGATCAAGAACATGACCTTCCAGGAAAGGAGGAGGAGAGATCAGGAAGCCAGAGGCTTGAAGGGGGGGTCCCGTCAATCAGGACGATACAAGATTCATGGAGGGAGGGGGTCCCTGACATGTGGGTAGAGGCGCTCAAAGACCTTAAGGAACCTGGCAGTCAAGTCTTGGGTGAAAACCAACCTGACTTTGACCAGTGGATGGAAGGCTGAAATAGCTGCCAAATGAACTTTAATAGTTGAAAGGGACAGAGCTTGAGATGTAGAAGGTAGTCCAGGATCAACTGCAGTAAGGTCCACCAAGGCCGAATGCCTTATCCGAGGACCAACATGTGAATCGCTTCCATTTGGCCAGATAGGTTACTCTGGTGGAGGGCTTTCTGCTGTTGGATGCTGGCCAAGCACTCCCGCTCCTCTGCACTTAACCATGCAGCAGCCAAATCGTCAGGTGCAGCACTGCCACATTCGG
Organism: Gopherus flavomarginatus; assembly: GCF_025201925.1. Taxonomy (NCBI): domain Eukaryota; kingdom Metazoa; phylum Chordata; order Testudines; family Testudinidae; genus Gopherus; species Gopherus flavomarginatus. Next base: position 273,292,733 of record NC_066617.1, read on the forward strand.
GTTCAGCAGACAGCCATGGTTTTGGGACAGTAGGTCCAGCCAGAGCAGTAGCTGTAGTGGAGCAGCCACCGAGAGGTCCAGCAGCGTGCCGAACCAGTGTTGGCGTGGCCAAGCTGGCGCTATGAGGCTCACCTTTGCCCTGTCCTGCTTGATCTTCATGAGGACTCTGTGAATCAAGGGAACTAGAGGGAAGGCATACATTAGAGCCCCCAACCACAGGAGGAGGAATGAGTCCAACAGGGAGTCTCTGTCAACCCCCGAATGGAGCTGAAAGAGTGGTACTTCCTATTCTGCCTGGATGTGAACTGTTCCACCTGGGGAGTCCCCCACCTTTGGAAGGTGATGATGACTACCCACTCGTTGCGAGATGAGAAGGTCTTGTTGAGGCGATTTGCCAAAGTGTTCCTGGCCCCGGGGAAGGAAGCAGCCACAAGATGGATGTTGTGTTGTACGTGGAAGTCCCATAGCCTGAGGGCTTCTTGGCAAAGGTCAGACAATCTAGTTCTGCCATGCTTATTGATATAGAACATAATCGCTGTATGGTCTGTCAGGACCCGGACCCCGTCTGTTAGTCTATAAGGTGCCACAGGACTCTTTGCTGCATCTGAAGGCAAGTCACTACTCTCAACAGATGTCTGAGGAAAATTTTTCAGGAACATGCTTATCAGTCAGAAGCCTTTCTCCTTTTCTAGCCGGTATAGATTACAAATATGGCACTTCCTCTTATGGCTCACACTAGAAGTATACTGCTAAAACAACATATCTGATATCAGAGGGGTCACCATGTTAGTCTGTATCCACAAAAACAATGAGGAATCCGGTGGCACCTTAAAGACTAACAGATTTATTTGGGCATAAGCTTTCGTGGGTAAAAAAACCCCACATCTTCAGATGCATTAAGTGAAAATTATAGAAACAAGCAGAAATATATATTGGCACATGAAGAGAAGGGAGTTATCTCACAAGTGGAGAACCAATGTTGAAGGCCAATTAGGTCGGGGTGGATGTGGTCCACTCCCAACAATTGATGAGGTGTCAATACCAAGAGAGGAAAAATTGCTTTTGTAGTAAGCCAACCATTCCCAGTCCCTATTCAAGCCCAAACTGATGGTGTTAAGTCTGCAAATGAACTGTAGCTCAGCAGTTTCTCTTTGAAATCTGTTTTTGAAGTTTTTTGTTGATGAAGGCTACTTTTAAATCTTTTATTAAGTGTCCATGGAGACTGAAGTGTTCTCCTACTGGCTTTTGTATGTTACCATTCCTGATGTCTGATTTGTGTCCATTTATCCTTCTGTGGAGAAACTGTTCAGATTGGTCAATGTACATGGAAGAGGGGCATTGCTGGCACATGAAGGCATATATCACATTAGTACATGTGCAAGTGAATGGTGTGGCTGGGTCCTATGATGGTGTTGCTAGAGATGATAGAGTGAATGCCTTACCTGTACCTAAAACAATTTTGTTTCTTGAATTTAGATTGTAAGCGATGCATGATTCTGCACTACCATGCTGATTAGAATGAATCATTATTGGTTTGACAGTTGTAAAGGCATTTTAATACAAAATTCTGAGCTCTACGATTCCTCTGTTTTCCCTCTATCTGGAGAAAAACTGTGCTTCTTGCTGAAGAAGCCAATCAAGGAATTTAAAAGTTTAGCATTTATCATTATAAAAGCTTATTTATCTTTCTAAAATACGCTGAGTTTTGCAACTTGAGTACATAGCAAATCAACATTACTTACATCAATGGACATTTGCTCTTATTCTAGTCCCTGTCCTGTAGTTCTATAACATATAAGTGTTAATAATGCTCAGTGTCAGCTGCCCAGTTTTAGATAAAGGGAGCTTGTTTTCGCAATACCAGCCTAGTCTCCGAGTCTCTAAAGCTGTTCTTTATTTTGCCAGACTTCTTCTTGCCAAGGAGTGGCAAAACAGCTCAGAGATTCCACACCACAAGGTCTGATGCTCTGTATATGGATCACTGGCCACCTGTCCCAACTAATGGCAGACTGTGCCTATTGTGACAGACCCAGACCAGTGGGGTACAGGAGTCTGGTAGAGGGCAAATACACTTGTTGCTGGATGAGTTGTTTTCTGTTCCCTGAGTGACCAGAGCAGGGGCTGCACTAGAGTAATCAGGAACCTGTTAGAACCAATTAAGACAGACACGCTGATTAGATCACCTGCAGCCAATCAAGGCAGGCTAATCAGGGCACCTGGGTTTAAAAAGGAGCTCACTCCAGTCAGGCGAGGGGGAGCCAGAGGAGAGGAAGTGCATGTGAGGAGCTGGGAGTAAAAGGTGCAAGGAGCTGAGAGTGAGAGGGTGTGCTGCTGGAGGACTAAGGAGTACAAGTGTTATCAGACACCAGGAGGAAGGTCCTGTGGTGAGGATAAAGAAGGTGTTTGGAGGAGGCCATGGGGAAGTAGCCCAGGGAGTTGTAGCTGTCATGCAGCTGTTACAGGAGGCACTATAGACAGCTGCAATCCACAGGGCCCTGGGCTGGAACCCGGAGTAGAGGGCGAACCCAGGTTCCCTCCAAACCTCCCCACTCCTGATCAGACACAGGAGAAGTTGACCGAGACTGTGGGGAAGATCACTGAGGTGAGCAAATCTGCCAGTAAGCGCAGGACTCACCAAGGTAGAGGAGGAACTTTGTCACACTATCAAAACACACTGCTTGCTTTGCCTGATGAGTCTCTGAAAGCTTCCTTCCTTCCAGGAGCTCCACAAAGCACCAGAAAGATGATGAGGAAAGGAGATCCAGGCATCCCGCTTAGCAGCCACAACAGAGATGCATCCTCCATTCTGCACCCCTCTGGCCAGAAAATTACTTCTTTTATGATACCATAAGGATGAGTAGGGATTTACAGGTGGTTTGAAGCTAAGGGCTATGCTATGACTTCAGTGAGTTTTTCCTCAGACAATGAGATGGCAGCCTATGCTGAATAGTGTGGTTTATTCAGTGTTCATTAAAACTCAACAAAAACATATAAAGCACCATTCCTTTTCTTATACTAACCTCCAAAAATATTAACTGGTTCCAGATACACAGATATTTTAAGTCTACCAGAAAGATTGATCTGACAAGACTATGGAAGATTTTGTCATCATTTAGTAACGGAGAGTAATACACAGGTTGAATTGTTTGAGCTCAGACCTTATCTCAACAGTAAAAAATGCATGTTCCCATATTGTCTGCCATCTTCAAAATAAAGTTCAATACATTCAAAATAATGAGTCTCTTTAAGGCCAAGGACTAACACATTAACCAATGGGTGAAAAGGTTTAATTTTTAATGCAGTTTCTCTTGAACAGACAAGACAGTGGTAAAATAGGAGTCTTAAAAATAATGAAATATTATTGCAGACAATTATATTACATGTTAACAAAGGGAAGGGATGTACAAAGTACACACGCAGCCAATAAGCCCAAGATAAACAATGGAAAACATAAATCCCATTTTGTCTTTACAATATACCCCATTCCTCTGAGAATTCCTGCACTGCAGATCACTCCTGCCTGTTACACTTCCAAGAGAAACTAGAACATGTGGCTTTTCAAAGCACTGATTTCATGCATAACAAACTAATGTCAGGGCAGAACATAGGAAAACATTCTTGCTCTCAGAAATTCAGATAACATCTTCATATTTACTCTATCTAGTACTATAGTCACAAGAGTTACAGAGTCAGTTATTTCTATAAACTCGAATTAAATTGTGTAAACCTAGAAACTTTCAGATAAACATTATAAACAGTATCTTTTTAAAGCATATGCAGTGGTATAACAGCCACGTAAACTGTCGTTTTAAGTATCTTTACTGGATATACACACATCCCATATGCCACAGAGACTCGTCTGTACTGCCACTTCTATTTCAGTCCTCTCTGCAAAACAGTGGAATCTTGGTAATCCAGTTCTAATACTAGCTTCAAAAAATCATTGCCAAAATTTTGCCAGGATTATAAAACAAAAAAGTTTTCTCCACTATAAAAAGAATGCTCTCCATAGAAAGGATAAAATATGTAGAACAACACAAGTACACATGGCACTTTCAATACGAAGTATTACTATACATCAGGCCTTGGACTGTGTGAAATATAAAACAAGTATTCTTACCATAGACAATCCACAATTATACCCCTCAAAGGCAAAACCAGTCATTATCTCTCTAAAGATCTTCTCCTTTAAATCGTCAAACATCACCACAGAAGCTGCTTTTAAAATGATTCATTTAAAAAAAAATTGTAAAATTTGAGTTTAATAGTTGAAAGCCAATATACATGAAAGGAAAACTTAGTCCACCTCATTGAAGAGGCAAGGTCTGCGACAAAAGGTTGAAGTCAAAGACTGTGTCAGACTGACATGCTGGAATCTAGGTCTCTAGATCCTACAATGATCAAACGACAATTTTATCAAACACTTCTGTTGTATTTGTCCCACAAAATTATGAGCAATTTTACTTTTCCTTGTAGTATATTTTAAAATTAACAAATACTTACATTTTATAATCAAATATGGCTGTAACTAAGTTGATAGATATTCTACAATGTTGTCATAAACAGATAGCTAAAGGTTAATGTCTCTTTTACCTGTAAAGGGTTACAAGCAGTGAACCTGGACCACCTGACCAGAGGACCAAATCAGAAGACAAGATACTTTCAAATCTCGGTGGAGGGAAGTCTTTGTTTTGGGTTGTTTGTTTGTCTGTTGTTCTCTCTGGGTTCTGAGAGGGTAACCAGATGTACCTACAGGCTCTCTAATTTTCTATTCAAATAGTAAGTACCAGTAGAAGGCGGTTTAGTCTTTTTGATTGTTTTCTTTATTTGCAAATGTGTATTTTGCTGGAATGATTTTAATGTGTATTTGTGCTGAGGGGAAGCTCCTCTCTAGTGTCTATAAGCTGAAAGACCCTGTAACATTTACCATCTAAATTACAGAGACAACTTTTACTTTTTTTCTTTTTTTTTATTAAAAGTTTTTTTCTTTTTAAGAAAGACCTAATTGATTTTTTTCCCCCTTGTTGAGGCTCAAGGGAATTGAGTCTGTACTCACCAGGGAATTGGTGGGAGACAGGGAGAGAGAAGGGAGGGGGGAAGGTGGAATCCCTTTGTTTTAGATTCACGGAGCTTGAATCTGTATTACCTCTTGGGGAGGGGGAAAGAGGAGGGGGAATGGTGCACTCCTCTCTGGTTTTAGATTCAAGGAGTTTGAATCACAGTGATCTTCCAGGGTAACCCAGGGAGGGAAAGCTTGGGAGAGGCAACGGGGGGGGGGGGAAGCGTTTACTTTCCTTGTGTAAGATCCAGGGGGTCTGGGTCTTGGGGTCCTCTGAGAAGGTTTTGGGGGGACCAGAGTATACCAGGCACTGCAAGTCCTGGTTGGTGGCAGCACTACAAGATCTAAGCTGGTAATTAAGCTTGGGGGATTCATGCTGGTACCCCATCTTTTGGATGCTAAAGTTCAGAGTGGGGATTTACGCCATGACAAATGTGTCTGTGATAAATATTGCTGCTAAAAAGGTATCCCTCTTGAAAAAATATTTGATACACTTCTATCCTATTAGATCGTATGATTAGTAATTCTCTCCCAACAGAAAATCAGTTGATCCTCAACAGGAACTTTAGTAGAGCCTTCTCCTCCTTAGGGGCACAAGATAGTTTTACTAGCTTGTTCTTAAGCATCTTGTATAGTCTCAGTACTACTCTGAAACTTTACTTTTCATTTCAAAGGAAAACTTCACTCCAAAAGGGAAAAAAATCTTTTTCCAAAGACAGTTTTCAAAGGGTCCTTTAAAAAACGGCAGCTGTTTTTAAACATTTATTTAAAAATAGCATTTCATGTCTTTGGGACCCTGTATGCAAAGGGACACCCTATGAGAATATCGCAATGAAGAATCAGGACCCTACCTAGCATTGCTTGAGTAACAGAGGAAGACATCTTATTCTTACCTTATTTGCTACCTTTTTATTATGTCACTATTAATAACTGGAGGCTTTCTTCAGCTTCTAATTCAATTTCTTCTAGTGAAATACTAACAATATTTAGTTCTTAAAGAACAGGCCATGGTTTTCCTGTGTGCAATTTTCAAATTAAACAGAATTCATTCAACACCCCACTATTATCTTACTGTTAATAATGCCATATAGCTATAACCTGCATAAAATCCCAGTGCACATTCTTTCATAACAAATGAATGCCACTCTAATCCATTTCAATTGCATAAATTCACTTTAAACTTATTAAACCAAGTAAAAAACAAGTTATCTCATATTAAACATAATTGTTGTGATTATGATTATGATTAAGTGTTCCCTTTTCATGTAAAAGATATGAAGTAAACATTTGTCACAAGGCAGTTTATTACAAGGATGTTTTAGTTGCGGTAAGATCATTTTGATTTTCAACAACCGTACTTAAAAAATAAAGTGACTGCCATGTCAACGCTCCTCTCTACACAAACTGCACACTAATCTTACAAAGCTAAATATAAAGAATGTACAACATTAGGTTCATGATACCCCTATCTAGCCTCAATTGTAGGAAAAAAATCACAGAAATGCTAGGAAGCTGATGAATAACCATTATAGTGCACTATACTTCAGAATCTAAGGCAGATATCTCAGTAAACAAAAAAGAAAGAAAGAGAGGCATATTGCATACGCTTGCATTCCTGTTAATTTAGTTTTTGCTGGGTCAGTATTTAATTTTGGTTAATTAGGATTCTTAAAGATGTCTTTTTACTCTTTTAGCTTCATGTCGTTTACAGTGAAGGCTATTGTTCTAAGCACAAAGGAAACTTAATTGCAGGAGAAAGTGACATTTAAGTTTCAGAGTAGCAGCCGTGTTAGTCTGTATCCGCAAAAAGAACAGGAGTACTTGTGGCACCTTAGAGACTAATAAATTTATTTGAGCATAAGCTTTCGTGGGCTACAGCCCACTTCATCGGGTGCATGCAGTGGAAAATACAGTAGGAAGATATAGATATAGATATATATACACATATATATACGCATACACACAGAGAACATGAAACAATGGGCATTACCATACACACTCTAACAAGAGTGATCAGTTAGCTCAGTTAGGTGCGTGAGCTCTGGCTGGGGGTGTAGGCTCTGTGGTGGGCCAGGGATGAGGGGTTTGGGGTCCAGGGTGGACTATGGGCTGGGGTGCAGGGGTGAGGGCTGCAGCTGGGGGTGGAGCCAGGGATGAGAGGTTTGGGGTGAAGGAGGGGGCTCTGTGCTGGGCCAGGGGATTGGAATGCGGGAGGGAGTGAGCACTCTGGCTGGGGGCATGGGCTCTGGGGTGGGGCTGGGGATAAGGGGTTTGGGGTTTTGGAGGGGACTGTGGGCTTGGGCAGGGGGTTGGAGTGTAGGAGGGGGTGTGGGGTGCCAGCCGTGCTCAGAGGAAGTGACCGCCAGGTCCCTGCGGTCTCTAGGTGCATGGGCAGTCATGAGGCTCTGCACAGTGCGCGCTGCCTTTGCACCCGCAGGCAGCGCCACCCATAGCTCCCATTAGTCACGGTTCCTGGCCAGTGGGTGCTGCGGAGCCAGCGCTGGGGTGGGAGGAGCACGCAGAGCCTCTTCCTTGGCCACCCCAGTGCCTAAGGGTTGCAGGGACCTGCTGTCCACATCCAGAAGTGGCGCGGAACTAGGGCAGGCAGGGAGCCTGCCTTAGTCTTGGGCCCACGCTGCATCTCCCTCTGGACTTTTAACAGCCCGGTCAGCAGTGCCAACCAGAGCCGCCAGGGTCCCTTTTTGATAGGGCATTCCAGTTGAAAACCAGACACCTGGCAACCTCTGGCAGGGCTCAAGGTGCAGATTACAAAACTATCTAAACTCCTAACTTTTGTCTCCCATCCTAGAGCCCAGAGACACTCACAGCAGGGGAGCACTTCAACCTCCCTGGCCACACTATTGCAGACCTTAAGGTGGCCATCCTGCAGCAAAAAAACTTCAGGACCAGACTTCAAAGAGAAACTGCTGAGCTTCAGTTCATCTGCAAATTTGACACCATCAGCTCAGGATTGAACAAAGACTGTGAATGGCTTGCCAACTACAGAACCAGTTTCTCCTCTCTTGGTTTTCATACCTCAACTGCTAGAACAGGGCCTCATCCTCCCTGATTGAACTGACCTCGTTATCTCTAGCTTGCTTGCTAGCATATATATACTGCCCCTGGAAATTTCCACCACATGCATCTGAAGAAGTGGGTATTCACCCACGAAAGCTCATGCTCCAAAACGTCTGTTAGTCTATAAGATGCCACAGGATTCTTTGCTGCTTTCACAGCAGGCAGCAGTTCTGGCCTAGCAGCCAGAGCAGTAGTGCCATGTGGTGACTGATCTCACCTTAGGAGCTGGAGGACTAACTAAGCCTGGCTGCGGTAAGTTTTCCCAGCAAAACTCTAGAAACTGGGAATCACTTTGGAGAGGGAAAGGATCAATCTGAGGCATCTTGCTTTCAGAACCCCAAAGGCCAGTTCACAGGGGGAATCCTGCCTGAAGACCGGGGATTCACCAGCTCCCCACACAGCCAGAAACAAGTGACTCAAAAGAAAAGATTAGAGGGAAATTGGATTGTTTTAGGCAGACTTGGCAAACTGTCCAAATTGCTCCAAAATGGCATCTCCCCCGTCCTCTGCTCCATGTGAGGGGCACCTCACTCCCTACTGGTTGCCGGACAGACTGAGTCTGCCTTGGCTCCCACTTCCCACCGGGAACAGTTTCCCTCTCCCGGAGCTTCCTGCACATAGAGCCCCAAGAACCTAGGTAAGCTCCTGGGAGATTATAGTATGATCATACAGATGTGCAAATGAAACATATACCAGAAGGCTCCCAATCTTATAAATTACTCAAATCTGAGTTATTATATTTCTAAAGTTTTCCTTTTATTTAAAAAAAGACTAGTTTTTAATGTGTTACGAATACAGAAAGCATGACTGATTCTCTAGCAAACTATATATTTTTGTGATGGCCACTAAGCATATTTAGAACTAGTCTGAAAAAATTAGATGTATATAGTCATTTTATCTCTTCCTCTGTATACTCAGTATGCTATCTGAAGAACATTTAACTTCAGCACAAAAATTAGTGGGGAATTCTCCAAATGTATGTGATAAACAGAATGCTTATCTTTAAGACATGATAAATGCAGCTATCAAGACTGCATCAGCACATGCCAGTTGTACATTGAGGGGATCTGATAAAATTGCTTTTAGCCCTTTAAAAACAAGCTTACAAAGTACACTTCACATTATTTAATTATCACTAACCTATGTCCAGTAGTTGCACATTATTATAGGAAGAAAAAGGACATTTCAATCTAACATATAGCCAAACCAGGCCAAATTATCTGTTGTATGTGAAATGTCAGCCTCTGACATGCAAATACAGTAACTTCAAAACTTTCAGAAAATCATTTTCAATTGATACATATCAAATAAGCAGCTTTGGTTGAAGTCTGAATAAAACCTATGGCTAAGAGAGATAGCAATACTTGAAAAACTGTGTATTTATTACATCTTCATGACATAACAGGCTTTGCTAAGCTAACCCTTTCCTGCTACTCTACACAGGAGTCAACTGACACATCAGTCAACTGACACATCAGTTATCTGTCACAGGCTAGCTCCAAATAAGGGAATATGACTTTCTTCAAGTCACTCATGATGAATCGAGTGCTCTCAATGTTGTATCCTAGTTCTTTCAGTCATGCATGACTAGTAGTTGGTTGCAATATAACACACGAGACATAGGCCTTGTCTACACTATGGGGGTAAATCAACCTAAGTTACACAACGTCAGCAACGTGAATAACATAGCTGGAGTCGATGTAGCATAGGTCGACTTACTGCTGTGTTTACACCACACTGGGCTGACAGGAGTGTGTGTCTCCCGTCGACTTACCTTACGTTTCTCATTCCAGTGGAGTACCAGAGTCAAAGGAGAGTGATCTGCAGTCAATTTAGCGGGTCTTCACTAGACCTGCTAAATCAACTCCCGGTGAATCTATCACCGCAGCATCAATCCCTGGTAAGTGTAGACATGCCCCAAGAGTTGGCACTTTAAAGTGGTAGCTGAAAAGTTCTTTTTGTGATAAAACTACAGTAGTATAGTAAATGAATCACTTTGTTTTGCAGAGTAGGTTTATAGATCTATGTGCTCCATGTACAGCACCCAACCACAATCTAGGATCTTTAAACAGGTGGAATGGAAGGCCAGGTGGGTGAGTCTGAAATGCAAATAAGTTGTCATAAATGAAAGACCATGAACTACATGGTATCTAATGTTTCAGACAACAAATAATATTACAGATCCTGTATGTCTTCCAAAACAAATAACTTTCTAGCAGTCTGCTCTCATCTTTGGTTAATACTTGACAAACATCAAAGCTAGTCAAAACATTCCTCAGTCAGTGTAGTGCATCAACAGTGTTTGAGATAAGTAAAACTGGGAAAATATTGTCCCAGTAGCCACAGTCACAAAGTAACAAATATCCATAGCTGTATTTAGATACTGGGAAAGAATCCTGTGTCACACTGAGCCAAGATTTGAGTAACAGTAATGTGTAATGGCTCTTTCTTTGAAAGTAAATCATCCATCAGTGACCTAGCTGTGCTGACATATTGAGGAGCACGTGCTTTGCTGGATATAGACTTTGTCCAGTTTACTCCTCTCCCAGAGCCAGGGCCAGCTTTATGAGCCTGTCATAAACAGATAGCTAAGGGTTAATGTCTCTTTCACCTGAAGCACCTGACCAGAGGACCAATCAGAAAACCGGATTTTTTCAACTCTGAGTGGAGGGAAGTTTGTGTCTGAGTCTTTGTTTTCTGTCTGCCTGCTTTCTCTGAGCTTTGGAAAAGTAGTTTCTGCTTTCTAATCTTCTGTTTCTAAGTGTAAGGACAAAGAGATCAGATAGTAAGTTATATGGTTTCTTTTCTTTGGTATTTGCATGAATATAAGTGCTGGAGTGCTTTGATTTGTATTCTTTTTGAATAAGGCTGTTTATTCAATATTCTTTTAAGCAATTGACCCTGTATTTCGTCACCTTAATACAGAGAGACCATTTGTATGTATTTTTCTTTCTTTTTATATAAAGCTTTCTTTTAAGACCTGTTGGAGTTTTTCTTTACTTCAGGGAAATTGAGTCTGTACTCACCAGGGAATTGGTGGGAGGAAGAAATCAGGGGGAGATCTGTGTGTGTTGGATTTGCTAGCCTGATTTTGCATTCCCTCTGGGTGAAGAGGAAAGTGCTTTTGTTTCCAGGACTGGGAACGGAGAAGAGGAGTCACTCTGTTTGGATTCACAGAGCTTGTGTCTGTGTATCTCTCTAGGAGCACCTGGAGGGGGGAAGGGAAAAAGGATTATTTCCCTTTGTTGTGAGACTCAAGGGATTTAGGTCTTGGGGTCCCCAGGGAAGGTTTTTCAGGGGGACCAGAGTGCCCCAAAACACTCTAATTTTTTGGGTGGTGGCAGCAAGTACCAGGTCCAAGCTGGTAACTAAGCTTGGAGGTTTTCATGCTAACCCCCATATTTTGGACGCTAAGGTCCAAATCTGGGACTAAGTTATGACAGAGCCGCGGGGCCCGATTCGAATACTCAGCAGCGGTCTGGGGCTTCGACGGCATTTTGGTGGCGGGGCCTCCGCTCCAGGTCTTCCACGGCACCGAAGGACTGCCCACCACCAAAATGCCACCGAAGACCCCCAGAGCGGACCCCCCACCACCAAAATGCTGCCGAATACCCCCGGAGTGGGGCCCCTTTAGGCGCGGGGCCCTCTTCGGTGCAGGGCCTGATTCCAGGGAATCGGAGGAATCAGCCTAAAGCTGGCCCTGCCCAGAGCAACAAAGGGACTGGGGGGAAAATGGGGATTCTCCAAGCCACAGTGCAGTGCATCTCACACTGGACAGCTTCTAATGTCACAGTCTAGCACTCTGACTGTAACTGGCATAGGGACATACAGTGCAATGAAGTACTCACTGCAAATGCGTGAACAACCTTCAGTAAAACATTCAGTCACACACTACCTCCATTTAAGTCCAACACACAAGTCCACTGAGATATACAGCTATGGTCTGGAGCTCAGCCAATATTTCCTCTGCTAACTCTTCCAGGCATGCAACCACTTCAAGTAAACAGTTAAAAAAATATATTTTCTATGGCAGTTTGTTTTATTCCCATCCCCAACATCAACTGTTTCACCAATAATAGTCACAAATTGACTAGTCAATAAGTTACAAAGGTGCCTTATTTTCTCATGCCATATAAAATGTATAACCTGCTCCTCTCAATTGCATTAAGACTGGTGTGTTTAATATGACTGTAAGTATAATAACCTCCATTATCCAGCCTGTCCAGCTCTGTGTTCTTTCTGTGATATCCTCTTTTTCTCTGATTTAAGAGCATACTCAACAGCATTTAACAGAGACGTTCAAGCGCCTTTTCACCAAAATCCCAGTCTGCAAAAAACAAATCTCTTCTGCACATCAGAATAAGTAGTCTAGTCATAACTTTGAAAGTGCTTAGGACAAATGTACCAATATTCTGCAGTTTCTTACACTTTTCACATAGATTTAACACAGCTGCAATTCAGTATTCATTTGTACAGCAAAACATCTTGGCGTACTTGGTCACTAATTCTGATGCTCAAAAATGTTTAATGTCCCCTTATAACATGTGCTAACAGGTACTGAAAGCATTTTAGCATTGAATCTGGGGCAAGAGTGGATGGGATGTGAGAACCAGTGTTCAGCTGTTGAAAAGTACAGAAACTGAGTAAGTGAATAAGTTATCCTCAGTGTTGAAGGTGTGTTAAAACATAATTCATGTGCTAAAGCAGGAGCATATATCAATAGAGAAGAAAAGTTTTGATGAAGATTCTATGGCACATGGTGATGGAACAGGCTTGTCAGGCAGCCTGCATGTTGTCTGCCTCAACTGTTTGTTGGGGGGAGGTGATATTTGCTGAAGCCAAATGAACTGAAGAAAAAAGAATTAAAAATAAATAGCCTGGAACCAACGATATTTTCAATTTCAACTGAAAGGCAACATTAGCAGCAAACAATTTCCCTTCTAAATTGAAAAACAATGCTGGCAAACTACAAAACTGCAAATTTAAAACAGAGACTATGTAGATACCGAAAGGTACACTTTGTATTTCACAGGAAATCTATTCTTGGTAAAGAAAAGTTTATTTACTTAAGGAGGAAAAAAATAAAAACAAGAACACAAATACATTAACTCTCACCAAATACTGAATTTTTCTACCACAATTTGTGAAAACTTCTATTAAATCAGTAAAAAAAAAGGCATTTTTAAAGGAAATTGAACATTTTTAATTTAACAATGAGCTTTACTGTTACTTCAATTATTTTCAGTCACTAGCTTTTATCCATCAGGGATTACTTGTTTAAAGATCTCAGGTTTTCAGGTTGGGTGTCTTCAAGGCATACTTGTCCCCTGGAGGTGCTGCTTCTCAAGAATAGTTCAAGTGATGGAGGTCAAACAAGCAATGCTTTCACTAAAGAGCACTTAAAGGGACATCAATTTGAAATCTAGTCAGTTTTAAAATAATGAATTAAAAGTAGTTTTGGGTACCAGGCCTGCCCCTTAAGTCTGCTTCCAATTTTTATGGCTTTGCAATCATATTTTCCTATTTTTTCTCTTCCCTGTTAATATGCAGGAAGCCCATAAACAAGAAAAAAACGACTTGACTAAAGAGGGGAAAGCCCTGACTTTGCTACACACTATGCCCTTGACTGGCTGCAAGATAGTACGTCAGATTGGTAGGGTAGTGTCACAATTACTGTTTAATTAGAGGCAGTCAGGAACCTCTCACTCCCATCTTCCAGTTGGGGCACTGCTTACTAATCACCTAGAGTGGAATCCACATTGACATATATTCTAAGAAGAAAGAATGGTCATTTACTTTATAGTAGCTGCGATTTTCTGAGATTATGTTGTCTGTGTGGATACCATGGTCTACCCTCCATCCCCACTTTTTCAGAGTTCTCTTTGTAAGATTATCAATTGCCAAGGAAAGTGAGGATGATGTAGCCATTCTGCCCTTTGTGCCCTCAGGTGGTGCCCAACAGACAGTGCCCAACAGACACAGCTATTCAACAGATTCTCTCCACACGTGTACCTACAGGGGGATCCACATGAACAACACTTCAAAAATATAAATTAAAAAATAAATCAGTTACTAAGGTAAGTCATTGTTCTTTGATTGCCTGGAAAAGGATCCTGCACCAATCTACAAATGTATCTTAGCTGTGTTTAATTTTAGATAAGTTTGTTGTTCTTGATTAATGCTTTTTCAAAAGCAAACAAACAAACAACCTGAGTTTTCCATTTTATACAAAGCATCAGATGGGTCATTGGTTCAGGGAGGAAGGATAGTCCAGAGGTTAAGGGCATTACCCTTGAACTTGGGAGACCTTGGTTCAATTTGCTGCTCCATCACAGACCTCCTGTGTGACTTTGGACAAATCACTTAGGGAACTAAGGCACATAAAGATTACCTGTAAATTAGGAATAATAGTATTTCCCTTTCACACATAGCTGTTGCAAAGATAAATACATTGCAGATTGTGAGCTGCTCAGCTACAGTGATGGGGGCCAACTAAGACAGACAGATGTGAAAGCTAAACCATGTCCCTCCTTGTAGATATGGAGTTAAATGTGTATTTCTTCTAACAGGAACGGTATATTTGATAAGTCAGATAAATACTTATCCACCTTTGCTCCCAAAAATATTGTTCCTTACACTTGCAGAGATCCAGCAGAACAACAGTAATCAATTTGATTTCGCCATATAAAACAGGTGTCATTTTGATAAATGGTCCTAATTAAGCTGAGATTTCAGGTAGAAAGTATATTGAGTTAATGTGTTGGCATCTATATAAGTTGTCAGACAAGTACAGATGTTATAATAAAGTAAAGGCAGTGCAGTATTAACTTAAGTCACTCAGTTTCGCATTCACAGTGGTTTGATTAAAGTCAGGTTACTTGGTAATTGAAAAACTGCTGATTTTAAGTTTTAATTATTGATCAGGATACAAAAGAAGTAGGTACTGTAGGTTTCACTCTTTAGGTTTTGGGGTGAAGGATGGGGCTCTGGGCTGGGCAAGGGGAAATGTCCACCATCACTATAGTTTTGGAAGGGAGAGGAAATGCAAAGGGTATTCCTTTGTAGAGACTCCTGGGCTCCCTTCACCATTTCAGGGAGTAGAGGACTACCGGCGGCACACGCAGAGGACATGCACTGTTTATGTGTAATGGGGACATAACACAGACCTTAACCAGTCCTGCATGGACCGAAGGTATAGTTTTGCATTCGGCATTACAAAGATGCTCAAAGCCATATGTCATAGCAGAGTGAGACAAGCCCTCACTGTGGTGCTTGGATTTTACTCTAAGTGGGTTACTTAAGCAGACATGTTCTTGAACCTGCCCTGAGGTAGACAAGTCATAGACTTGGAGCAGCCCAGGACTGCTCCTATAAAGTCTAGCCCACGAACAACAGTTAAGCTCGGATATTAGAACAGATCTAGAATGCAGTGGATGACTTCTGATGCCTGACAAGGAGACTTTTCCCAATTTAACCAACTGTCCAGGTAAGGGTATACAGGTAGTTTCTTTCTTCTGAAATGTGTAGTGATGACTGTTAGTACTTTGATAAAAATTCTTGGTGCAATCAATAGACTGAAGGGTTGAACAAGGTACTGACATGCTCATAGCTTACCATGAATTTTAGACAGTTCCTATAAGATGGTATTACTAAGACAAGGATTAATGCCACATGGAAATCAAGAAATGTGAATCAATCCCTGGGTATCAGAGAGGTAACAACTGAAGCAAGTGTGCCCGTCTTGAACTTCAACAGGCATACAAAGATGTTGAGCCTTTGTAAGTCCAAAATGGGCTGCAACCCTCCTTTCTTTTTTTGGAATGAGGAAGTATTTGCTGTATAGAAAGAGGTTATTCACCTTGTGCAGTGACTGAGGTTCTTCGAGATAGTTGTCCCTATGGGTGCACTACTTTAGAGGTTTTTGCACCCTGCGCTTCTAATCGGAGATTTGTAGTAGCAGTGCCTGGGTTGGCCACTCAGAGCAGTTACCAAGCATGCACAGCCAACTGTCCCCCAGTTCCTTCTCTACCCCAGAGAATCTGCGTGAAACTCCAAAGTAGAAGGGAGAAGGAGAGGTACTGGAACACCTACAGGGACAACCATCTCGAAGAACCTCAGTTACTGCACAAGGTGCGTAACCTTCTCTACTTCTTTGAGGAGTGTCCCTGTGGGTGCTCCACTTTAGGTGATTGTTGAGCAGTGCCCCTCAGTGGAGGGAAGGGGCTTTCGGAGTTGGTTCAGTGACAGTAGATAGCACTGTGAGTCCAAACTGAGTGTCTTCAGCTAATTGCTGTTCTAATGCATAATGTTTAGTAAAAGTATGGGCAGATGCCCAGGTAGCTGCTCTGCAAATGTCCATTATGGATACATTATTGAGAAAGGCTCTGCTGGAGTGAGTGAGAACTTCCAGTGGAGTCAGCAAATTGTTGTTTTGGCAACACATATGGATACATCCTGAAATCCATTTAGACAATCTCTGTTTTGAAATGGTTTGACCCTTGGAATGTTCTTTTATAGACAGAAATAGTCTTGATGACTTCCTAAACATTTTTGCCCTTTCTAGGTAAAAAGCATTCTGTGACTATCTACTGTGTGAAGTAAGGCTGATTTAGGGTTGATATGGGCTGATTTAGGTGAAACGGGGAGGCTACCTTGGTATAAATTTGGAATGTGGCCATAAAATCACTTTATCTTTGAAAAATATGATATAAGGTGGGTGTGCCATTAGTACACCTAATTTTCCCACCCATCTTGCTGACATGATGGCAATGAGGAAGGCCAACTTCATGGATAGGTGTAACAGAACAAGTGGCAAGGGGTTCAAACTGTTTCCCCATAAAACTGCAGAGAAGAAGGTTAAGATCCTACATGAAGGCAATGTCTTTTAGGGTGGGATAAGTGTTTTCCATGCCCTTTAGGAAGTGGTTAGTAGTCAGGTGAGCAAAGATAGTGACTCCAGCCACATTGTCATGGATTGAAGTGATGGTAGCCATGTGTCCTCTGATGGAGCTGTTAGATAACCTTGATTTTTTAAGTTCCAGTATATAGTCCAGTATCCTGGGTAGTGGAGCCGTCTGTAGATAAATATGGTTGTCCTGGCACCAAATGCAGAATCACGTCCACTTCAGTGTGTATGTTTTTCGTGTGGTTAGTCTGTGACTGTTCAGTAAGATGTCTTTCATTTCCTCAGAATAGGCTTTGTCAATGACTGTTAATCATGGAGTAACCAAGCCTTGAGATGGAGAAGGGATAAGTTGGGGTGACAGATGTGTCCTGAGCCCTGTATCAGAAAGTGAGGTATTATTGGAAGGGTTTGAGGTGGCTTCAACTGCCATCTGTCTCAGGCATGGGAACCAGGTTTGTCTGGGCCCTGTGGGTACAATGAGAATGACCCTGGATTTCTCCTGCCTGTTATTGTGAATGACCTGATTCAGAAGTGGGATAGGAGGGTATGCATACATTAACAGCGCTTCCCACTTTATTAGGAAAGTGTCGCCCAAGGAGTGGCATAACAGTCGAGCTCGGGAGCAGAACTGAGGGCACTTTGTGTTCTGAGCTGTTGTGAATAGAGCTTGTCATAAACAGATAGCTAAGGGTTAATGTCTCTTTCACCTGAAGCACCTGACCAGAGGACCAATCAGGAAACTGGATTTTTTCAACTTTGGGTGGAGGGAAGTTTGTGTCTGAGTCTTTGTCTGTCTGCCTGCTTTCTCTGAGCTTTGGAGAAGTAGTTCTACTTTCTAATCTTCTGTTTCTAAGTGTAAGGACAAAGAGATCAGATAGTAAGTTATATGGTTTCTTTTCTTTGGTATTTGCATGAATATAAGTGCTGGAGTGCTTTGATTTGTATTCTTTTTGAATAAGGCTGTTTATTCAATATTCTTTTAAGCAATTGACCCTGTATTTCGTCACCTTAATACAGAGAGACCATTTGTATGTATTTTTCTTTCTTTTTATATAAAGCTTTCTTTTAAGACCTGTTGGAGTTTTTCTTTACTTCAGGGAAATTGAGTCTGTACTCACCAGGGAATTGGTGGGAGGAAGAAATCAGGGGAGATCTGTGTGTGTTGGATTTGTTAGCCTGATTTTGCATTCCCTCTGGGTGAAGAGGAAAGTGCTTTTTGTTTCCAGGACTGGGAACGGAGAGGGGGAGTCACTCTGTTTGGATTCACAGAGCTTGTGTCTGTGTATCTCTCCAGGAGCACCCGAGGGGGGAAGGGAAAAAGGATTATTTCCCTTTGTTGTGAGACTCAAGGGATTTGGGTCTTGGGGTCCCCAGGGAAGGTTTTTCAGGGGGACCAGAGTGCCCCAAAACACTCTAATTTTTTGGGTGGTGGCAGCAAGTACCAGGTCCAAGCTGGTAACTAAGCTTGGAGGTTTTCATGCTAACCCCCATATTTTGGACGCTAAGGTCCAAATCTGGGACTAAGGTTATGATAGAGCTATAATGGAGAAACCCCATAGGATGAATATGGCTGTGAGAGTTGCATGATCCAGTTCCCACTCATAGGCTTGCGAGAAGTCTCTGCTCAATTGGTCCGCTGTCCTGTTCTGACATCCTGGCAGGTAATGTGCAAAGAGGATGTCAGAACAGAGGATACGATCATGGTGCCCCTTGGTGGTTTGTATAGAACATGCATACAATATTGTCCGTAAGGATCCTTGTTTTGGGTCAAGGGAAGGATGTGCTCGCATGCATTTCTGACAGCCTTTAGTTCCAGTATGTTTATGTACAGTTTGTATTCTGCTGAGTGACCCTCGATCGTGCTGTCACATGAATGAGCTCCCCACCCCATAAAGGAGGCATCCATCAAAGGAGCATTCTGTTGAAAGGGAAAGCATTCTGTTGAGCAGAAGTTCTGTGCCTGTGTCCACCGTGTGAGCGAGGTCCTTTACCCTGCAGGGCATAGTGAGACGTCTGTTGGGAAAATGTTTGCATGGTAGGTAGATATGTGAAGCTAGGCCTGTAAGCATCTCATGTGTAGCCTGGCATACTTTACAACAAACCTCATAGCAGCCACGTGCCCCAAAAGTTGTAAGCATGTTCTGGCGGATGTTTGTGGACTGTCCCTGATCATTGTAATCAATGTGGTTAAGGTGAGGAAGCACTACTGGGGTAACCTCGCTGTTGCGATGAGGCAATCGATGTAGGCTCCTATAAATTCCAGTTGTTGAACAAGAAACATGGTGGACTTCTGCATATTTATCTGTAGTCTGAGATCTGTAAAGAGGGTTATCGTCGTTTGCATGGCATTTAGTGCTACCCGTTGTGTAGCTGCCTTTAAAAGACAGTCATCTAGGTATGGAAAAACTATCACCCCATTTGCGGAGGTGAGCTGCAATGACTGCGAGGACCTTGGAAAAGGCCATTGGGGAGGTTGTCAGGCCGAAGGGGAGCACTCTGTATTGGAAGTGTTGCTCCCCAAAGGTGAATCACAGGAATCATCTGTGCGCTGGGTAAATGGTAACGTGAAAGTAAGTGTCTTGTAGGTCGACGGTCGAGAGTCAGTCTCCTTTCTTTAATGCTGGAATTATTGTGGAAGGAGTCATCATTCTGAAGCATTGCTTTCTCATGAATTTGTTGAGTTGTCGTAAATCCAGGATGGGTCTCCATCCACCAGTCTTTTTCTGAGTGAGAAAATAATGGGACTAAAACCCTCTTCCCCTGTATTGAGCAGGTTCTGGTTCCATGGCCCCTAATTGTAGTAGGTGGTTTATTTCCTGTTGTAACAGGGGCTCATGAGATGGGTCCCTGAAGAGGGACGGAGAAGGGGGGTAGGCAGGTGGAATAAAGATGAAGGGGATGGAGTAGCTCTTCTGGATAATTTCCAGAACTCATTTGTCCCTAGCGATGGTGTTCCTGACTGGGTAGTATGGCATTGATCATACTGTCTTTGAGGCTGGGTGTATGGGGCAGTTTGGAATCGCTGGTTGTAAAATGTGCCCTGTTTCTTTTTGTTCACAGGAACATAGATATCTTCCTTCTCTACCCCATAGATACCCAGGGTTTCTAAGGTGGCCCTGGAGTCCCTCAGAGTATGTAAAGACACATCTGTGTTTTCCACAAACAGCTTCCGACCCTCGAAGAATAAGTCCTCAACTGTGGCCTGGACTTCCCTAGGGAACCCAGGTGAAGCCAGGATGCCTGACACATGACCATGGATGTAGCGATGGAGCATGCAGCCGTGTCTCCAGAGTTGAGAGAGGCCTGTAAGTCCACTCTGCAAAGAGAGACCCTTTGGAGATGTTAGCTTTGTACTGCTCTTTTTGGTCATCTGGCAAATGTTCAATAAAAGTTGACATTTTAGAGAACAGGTTGTGCATGTATTTGGCTAGTAAGGCTGAATAATTACCTATGCAAAATTGGAGCATGGCTGAGCGTAGTGGGGCAGCTGCCCCACTCCTGGAGAACAGGGGTTAAAACAGCCAAGCTAGGCCGATTGGAGTAGCAGCCACAGTTGTGGCCAGCTCATTTAGGGCCCAGCTGGCCCTGATAAGAGGGTTGCAGGCCAGAAGCTGGAAGAGTCTCCCTCCAGCCTTGGAGTGAGAAGGACCTGGCTGCCTGGGAGCTCAGGGTACAGGGAATGGAGCATGGCTGGGAAAAGGCAAGTGGAGCTGGGGAGCTCCAGCCTGGCAACTCCCCAGGCTGCAGGCCTTGGGAAAAGGCCAAAACAGGTACTGGGGTTGCAGAGGCTGTTGCCTGGGCTTAGGCAGAGGAGGGGAGACCCAAAGCATAGGGGTACTGCTGTGGCAGAACCCCAAGGTAAAGGGCACCGGGGTCCAGGAGGGACACAGGGCCAGGGGCAGGCGAGACAATGGCCTGCAGAGGGCGCTCCAAAGCTGGAGTCGAGCTAATTCCCAAGCTCAAGCTCACCGCGCCGGTGAGGCTTCACCCGCTACACTAAGGAATAGGCTTTCCACCCAAACTGGTCTAGCCTTTTTCAGTCCTTATCATAATGGGTAGTTCTAGACTGGTGTTGTTTTCCCCTTTGATTAATAGCATCTACCACCAAAGAGTTTGGTGCAGGGTGAGTGAATAGAAACTCGATCCCTTTAGCCGGCACATAATACTTCTTGTCAGATCTCTTACAAGAAAGTGGGGCTGTGGCAGGTGTCTGCCAGATTATTTTTGCAGGGTACATTATGGCAGTATTGATAGGCAGAGCAATTTTTGCTGATGGAGATGCCTGGAGGATGTCTGTAAGTTTGTGTTGGGTCTCTGGTAGCTCTGCTAAGGAAATGTCCAGGGATTCAGCTACCCTCTTGAAAAGATCCTGGAAGGATCTGAAATCATCCCAACGAGGGGGGTGGGAGCATTATTATTTCGTCCGGTGACAAAGACGAAATATGGGTGGATGGTAGGGTATCACCCTCGGGTTCCTCCAGCTCCTCCTGTGTCTCTGAGGAAGCTGGGGCAGGAGGCAAAGAGGAACACATTGCTCTAAACATTGGTGAAATAGGGGGTCGGAGGTTCTGAGCCCTATATAAAACCCACAGATCCCAGTATGCCCAGTTGGGTGGAAAAGTCATGGGACATGGTATCCATGGTTGAGCTTGCCAGCCTCACATACCAGCAGATGTGTGATGTTGAGAGGGTCCTGACTTACGGGAGAGTGGCAAGGGGTGCATATCCCTGCCTCATCCTTTTCTTCCTCTTCGCTAGAGATGGGAGGGGCTGATCCACTAGGAGCAGTCACCAGGCTTGGTCCCAGTCTCACTGGGGTACCATCAGTACGGAATAGGGGCGTGCCAAGCGTTGAAGTAACCATGAGGTACACCTGTCACATAAATTGCTGCGGTACTGGGAGACTCAGTGCTGGGGACATCAGCATGCTCTGTCAGAGGAGCAGGGTAAAGGAGGCCAGTACAAATGGCTTGCTGTATTGTGTAGATACAGCAGGTGGCACCACTGCACTACTCGGTGACGATGTTTTCTTTGGCTCCGTTGGTGCCAAGCTGGGAGGTTTGGCTTTAGGGCGTGTACCTTCATGAGAGCTTGCCCACACTGAGTCCTTCGCTCCTTGGGAAGTCTCGGTAGCGGACATTCCCGGTGTCTCGCAATCAGATTGTTTCGGTGCTGACAGTACCAGAGCAGATTTTCCACTTGGAGATTGCCTTCTTTTGAGTGAATTGTACAGTGGGGAAGAGCGAGACTACTTTTTAGTAGCCTTTTTGGGAGCAGGCTTATTAGCAGCTGTTTTTGAGGTAGAACCCGTCAGACACTGCCGCTGATGATCGCTGGCCAGGAGGTGTTCTAGACTTTGGGTCGGAAGCTGGCCTAAGGGATTTCTCAATCGTGAGACGTTTCAATTGGAGGCCCCTAGCCTTCTTTGTCCTAGCAGATAATTTTTTGCAGTGTGAACACTTACAAATAATGTGGGTCTCACTGAGAGAGCAGGCACACTGTGCATGGTTGTCAGATACTGATATCAAAAATCTGCAAGTCAGACCGCATTTAAAGCCGGGAAAGTGCATGTGTGCAGAGAACCAAGGGCCTACTATTACAAATCTCCAATTACAAGCGCAGGGCACCAAAACACCTAAAGGGAAGCACCCACAGGGACACTCCTTGAAAAACCACCTTCGGTACTGAGGAGGAACCCTTCTGTCACTTTGAATGAAAGAAGCAGAAAGACTTCTTGGTGCAGTAGATCATAAGATGGGTCCCTGGAGAGGGAGAGAGATGTGAATGTGGAAATCAGCGCAGTATGGAACTGGACAAAATATCTCATTATCGTAGCTGAACCTGCTACGGTTCTTGTTAGAACAAGTCTTTACCAGATGAGGGCTCCCACGGGTAACAGACTCAGATCAAGGAGTGTATTTTACTGGGAAATTATGTGAAATGCAATGGATTTACTGGGTGCACATCACAAATACCATATTGCCTATCATCCCCCGGTCTTCTAAAATAGTTGAAATAAATACCCATACCTTAAAAATAATGTTTACAAAATATCTAAAAAGAAAAAAAGAACTGGGATGCTAAGCTATCACTAATCCTAATGGCCTTGAGAATTACCCCTAGTGAAGCTATAGGGCTAGCAACCTTTGAAATTATGACTGGGTGTAAAATAACACTGTCAGAACACTTACTGTGTGCTAGCCCAAACTTAGTACAGCAGGGAGCACTAACAGATCAGTAGCTGTTACAGTTAGAGAAGTAACTAAAACAAGTCCATTTATGGGCAGCCAAAAACTTAGGGGTGCAACAGCCAAAAGAAGACAAAATTCAATCAAACAAAAGAAAAGTAACTGCAAATAGGAGATAGGGTAATGGTAAAACTGTATAGTGAAAAAGGGCACCTCTCGCAACCTAGTTGGGAAGGTCCCTATAGTATTGTGGAAATCAACTGCTCTAGTATGTACATGGTGCACATTGATAAAGAAAAGCGAAAATAGGATAAACGGTGCTACATTAATCCATTAAAAATGTTTAAAGGGGAAGCATGATACTTGTATTAATATTTTCCAGAATGGCTTTGTTACTGGATTACTTTGTTAGATTATGCAATAGAAGAAACTGAAACAAATAATCTGAAACTTCCAGATAACAGATTTAGCAAACTGTCAGACTATGACTAAAAGCAGATAGTTGAATGAAACCAAGGACAACAAAACTTCCAATGCCTGCCACATATAGACTTAGTACTAGGAGACTTAATGTGATCAAAAAGCTGCATAGTGGCATTTCACTACAATTACACTAAAAAACACTGGTAAAATAGACTTGAAAGTACCATACTCTTACTGTAATGGAGGAATGGCAGATTTTTTTCATAGGAATGAAAAAAGGGAGCAGAAACTTTAAGTACGCTAAAAATCAGGGAAGATGATCTTATAGCCAGCATACTAACTAAACACAACAAAAACAAACCTTGGAAAAGACCCCAAAAGGCAATCCAAACAATGATCATCCAAAAAGAAATATTGAAGCAAAGTTGAAAATTAACTCACTAGAAACTAATTTTAATACGTACAACCTGTCAGGAATGTGTCTTGGAAAGCCAGTCATGTTTCGAGTGCTTACACATGAATTTTACCAAAGAAGAAATATAGATCGATAGCTCCATCAAATTTTTACTTATGGAACCTAGTTAATTCAGAGATAATGTGTTACATAAATTGGCCAAAAGATTATGGCAACTAGGTACCGTCTGAGTTTAATGAAACTTAGTTTGCTACATCTGGACAGGTACCATAGTGGGGTACTCATGGAATAGGACAAGTACTCTGATATAACCAGAAAAATTAAACCCCAACAGTTCTAGAGTTGATAGCAACCAATGCAACTGGTTCCCATACACAACAATTCACTACTGATGTAAAATGGTGTCAGGTACATCCTGAGGTTTGTCCTAAAATAACTCTTAAAATAACCAGAAATGGGGGTGTCATAAACAGACAGTTAAGGGTTAATGTCTCTCTTACCTGTAAAGGGTTAACAAACAGGGACCCCAAACACCTGACCAGAGGACCAATCAGAAGACAAGATACTTTCAAATCTCATGGGAGGGAAGCCTTTGTTTGTGGGGTTTGGGTTTGGCTTTGTTCTCTCTGGGTCCTGGACGGGGCTAGAGGTGCAACATTGTGTTTCTGCTGGAGAAAGTTACTTTCTATTGTTTATAAGTTGAAAGACCCTGTAACTTTTACCATCTAAAGTGCAGAGATAAACCTTTTACTTTTTTCTTTTTTTATTAAAAGTTTTGCTTTTTAAGACCTTTTGATTTTTTTCTCCTAGTTAAGGTTCAAGGGAATTGTGTCTGTACTCACCAGGAAATTGGTGGGGAGAAGGGAAGGGTAACTTTTCTCTTTGTGTTAGATTCACGCAGCTTGAATCTGTATGGCCTCTGGGTGAGGGGGAAGAAGGGAGGGAGAAGGTAACACGCCTCTCGGTGTGGTGATTCAAGAAGTTGAATCAGGTGGTCTCCTAGTGTTCCCAGGGCGGGAAGGAGCTGGGAGGGAGAAGGGAGGGGGAAGGGAATGGTTTATTTCCCTTTCTTGTGAGACTCAAGGAATTTGGGTCTCGGGACCCCCAGGGAAGGTTTTTGGGGGAGACCAGAGTCTATCAGGCGCTCTACTCTGTAAGTCCTGATTGGTGGCAGCCTATCAGATCTAAGCTGGTAATTAAGCTTAGGGGAATTCATGCTAGTACCCATATTTTGGATGCTAAGGTCCAGAATTGGGAACTATACTATGATATGGTGTGCAGTGTGTGGGAAAGATAAGAATCCAAAAGCCAGTAAGATTATTGATTTTATTTTCTCTGCTAGCTGCCTGTAAGCAGAGAGAAGGGTTTTTTTTTCTTTTTTAAAACTGCAGCCAGAGAATATTTTTTTCCTTGCTTCGTTCTAGCTGTGCATAGATATGGCCTCAGGAAAGGGCCATTAAGTTTAACAAGGGTCTTTTGTTAGACAATAGAACTCCAGCTGTGAGTCCACTACACCAGCAGAACACACATGAAAATGAAAGGTTTCCTTTTGTTCTAGTTTTATTCGGGAAGGCTTGTTAGAAACACTCTGTTGCTTAGCAACAGAGCAGGCAGCAGAAGAACAGCAATTCAGACAGCAAACCAGCAAAAAAAAGCAGGAAACATGACTTCCAGGGCAAAAGTGGAGGCAGAGGAACAAATCAAAGACGCAGAGCACAAGCGAGATATGGAAAAAAAATACAAGAACTAGAAATAAAACAAGAAGAGATGGAGCTAAGGGAAAGAGAAAAAGAGGCTACCCACAGGAGAGAGTTGGAACTCCTGAGGGAAACCCACCGGCAGGCCCTGGAATTAGAAAAGGCTAAGCAACAGAACCCAGCCAATCCTAACAACCCTCGCCAATAATTGTTCCGCAGCACAAGAAATTTCACACCTACAAGGCAGGTGATGACACTGAGGCCTTCTTAGAAAATTTTGAAAGAGCCTGCCTTGGGTACAGCATCTCTGAAGACCAGTACATGGTAGAATTGAGGCCACTGCTCAGTGGACCCTTAGCAGGGTGGCAGCTGAAATGCCTAAGGAGAAAATGAATGATTATAAACTTTTTCAAATCAAGGCCAGATACAGAATGGGGATAACACCTGAACATGCCCGTCGGCGGTTCAGAGCCCTAAAATGGAAACCAGATGTGTCATTCCCCCGACACGCCTACCACATTGCAAAGAATTATGAAGCCTGGATATTAGGAACAAAGGTTAACAATCTGGACGAGCTGCACCTCCTGATCCAAATGGAGCAGTTCTTAGATGGTGTTCCTGAGAAAATAGAAAGGTACATCCTAGATGGAAAGCCCAAAACGGTAATCGAGGCGGGTGAGATTGGAGCCAAATGGATGGAAGTGGCAGAAAAGAAAAAACCTACTGTCAAAGGGAGCGAATACCCCAGGGGGCACACCGACAATAAACCCTACAACCGAGGGCAGCACAAGACCCCACCGACAACCCAAGGAAAGCCACAGATGCCCTATTCTTCCACCTCACCAGTCTCCAGTAACCCACCTCGACCCAGTGACCAGTCAGCTGGAAGATGCTTTAAGTGTCATGAACTGGGACATATAAAGGCCAACTGCCCAAAGAACACCAACCGAGTGCAGTTCATTACACCACCATCACACCAAAGATCCCCAGGCCCAGATGCCTCTCAAATACCCTTGGAGCGAAGGGAAACTTTGAGAGTGGGCGGAAAGAAGGTTACTGCGTGGAGAGACATGGGGGCACAAGTGTCAGCTATCCACCAATCCTTCGTAGACCCCAAATTCATCAACCCAAAGGCCCAAGTGACAATTTACCCCTTCATGTCACAAGCTGTAGACTTGCCTACAGCTGAACTGCCTGTCCAGTACAAAGGCTGGTCAGGAATGTGGACTTTTGCAGTCTATGACAATTATTCCATCCCCATGCTACTGGGGGAAGATTTGGCCAACCAGGTGAAGCGGGCCAAGAGAGTGGGAACGGTTACACGTAGCCAAACCAGGCAAGCTTCCAGACCCATTCCTGTTCCTGAGCCGTCCACTGAGGCCCCGTCTGTGTTATCAGAGACCCAGACAGGGGTAGTGGACCCGGATCCCATGCCAACAACTGAAATAGCCACAGTCAGTAGCTCTAGGCAACATCAGGGCTAACGCTGTGTGCCAGGCCCTAACAGACATTTTTGCCAGGGTAGGTTGGCCCTCCGACATCCTTACAGATTCAGGATCTAATTTCCTGGCAGGGACCATGAAAAAACTGTGGGAAACTCATGGGGTGAACCACTTGGTTGCCAGCCCGTACCACCATCAAACCAATGGCCTGGTCGAAAGGTTTAATGGAACTTTGGGGGCCATGATACGTAAATTCGTCAATGAACACTCCAATGACTGGGACCTCATTAAAGTTGAGGATGGGTTATTTAAGGAGGAGCTGACCAAAAAAATGCATAATATCACCAAGCCACTACATAAAACCCAGGAAAAGGTTAATCAGTTAACTGGACATAATAATAAATAAATACCTAAATTTGTGACCCCAATAC
Organism: Gopherus flavomarginatus; assembly: GCF_025201925.1. NCBI lineage: Eukaryota > Metazoa > Chordata > Testudines > Testudinidae > Gopherus > Gopherus flavomarginatus. Next base: position 273,320,371 of record NC_066617.1, read on the forward strand.
TAATCACAAGTCAGCCAAAATTTGGTGATGAGGTTATATGGTTGCTCCCTACCACTGCTAAAACAGATTTACATCTAAAATATCTTTTACAGCAAACCACAGTTCATTTGTGCACATGTATAATAATTAAATCAAGTAAACAAGCAAATAAAATAAGTGCTACAACCAGTTACTTGGCGAAAACAAATAAATAATCTTGAAGAACATCCAGTTATTGGTTTAAATTTCAAGATGTTCCTACTATTACAAGTAATAATCATTGTAATAATGCTTTTTTTGTATTGGAAAATGTCTTGCATGCTTAAAAAACCAGCTAAAAAAACAAAAATGAAGAGTTGGATTATATCACTTTAATACAGTTTTAAGTAAAAACCATTTGTCCAAGGGTCAAATGCTTCAAGAAACGGAAATGTCAGAAAACTACGTAATGAATTATGTTGGTCAAATATATACTAATATTATAATATTATAAGAAAATATAAAGCAATTTTTGCTTTTGCATGTGTTTTCGCTAATACAGCACTTCAGACTTTGCTGAGATAGTCTGGAAATCAGAACACCAGTTTGTGTCTTATCTGTAAAATTCTTGGCCTGATCAGATAGCATGGCAAGACAGAGCGTCAAGAGAGAGCAGTAAATCAGGTGCACGCGCACACACAGCTTCTCTTTGTGTGGGGTGTGTTACAAGTAAATAACCAAGACCACTAAAACAGCCCTATAAATAAAATAACATCTGTAAAATAAGAACTGGATGGAGTCAGTGGGGTGACAGCAAGGAACACGTGTTGGAAACTAGACAAATAAAAGTAAGTTTCAGCAAGATAACCTAAATTAATACATTTAGCTTAACTGCTGTAATTTATGCATGAGAATGTTTTAATTGGGGGTCTAGAATGAAAATGTATATAAATAAGGACAGATGAGGTAACGTGGTAAACTGAGTGTGCAAATTTACGGAACAGGAAGTAAATTAATATTTATTAACAGGGTTTTTTAATGATTTTTGTATGTTAAACTCTCATAATTCTCTTACACGTTAACCAAAATCCTTTTTATTTTGTGTATCTATATTTTTATTGACATATATGTACTGAAATAAACAACATTATTTGTCCTTCAGTTGAACCTACTGGGTGAATGAAAAATCAACTAATAATGGAATGTGCATAAACTTTCATCCTGACCTTACTGATATAGCCCAGATATTCAGGGAAGGGACCCCTCAAAACTAATGAAAGGTGTCTAAAGTATGTTATAATAAGCAAGATTAAAAAAGGGTGCTTATGATGCAATTATGATCTGTGATTGATAAAAGGTACTCGTTATTACCAATGGTTTCTGTAATGGATGAAATAATGACCCATTGAAAGATGTTTTTAACACATTAAAAACTGTTGGTTGTCAAGACTGTTAGTAATAATGACGGGATTAGAGATTCCTTTTTACTCATCAGCCAGGTATACCATAAAAGACCATAAAAGAAATTCCATCAGTAATTAGCAAAACAGAACACACAGCAAAATAAATGGGAAAGCATTTTCCCCTCCAATTAAAAAAAAGGTCTTTGTCTCAGACCCCATTACAGGAAAGAGGGTTGGAATGTTATCTTGGGAACGAACAGTTAGCATTCCGCCAGGTACAGAGGAAGGGAACAAACTGCCTACTCTCCACCAGTATGGTACAGTATCTTTTTTCTGTATTCTGTATAATGCTGCATTAATCTTTGATTGATTAATTCCATTTGAGCCTGGTATTTGAAAATCTTGAATTATTATGAAATGCAAAATACAACAGATGATTAACCATAAGAAAGTGAAGATGATACAGGAGAAGAACAGTGGAACATAGAGACCAGAGATTTGAAAAGACTTATTACCATGCTCCCAAGGGAGATAACTTGATCAATTACTGTTCTTGCCTCATCTGTTTTTGATATATATGTAATTCATAGGCAATAGCAAAATCGTAAAACATGTATATCAAAGGCTAAAAAAAACTGTTTAAGAACATAAGAACAGACATACTGAGTCAGAACAATGGTCCATTTAGTGCAGTATCCTGTCTTCCAACGGTGCCAGATGATTTGGAGGTGAACAAACTGCACAGGACAATTTATCGAGTGATCCATCCCACTATCCAGTCCCAGCTTCTGGAAGTCAGAGGTTTAGGGACACCCAGAGCATGGGTGTATGTCCCTGTTTAAGCTTAATATGCAGTGGATCTCGTTTCTTCCCCAATAGTTCCCTTTGATGGAACCTTGGTGTTATTTCTTGGCTGATCTTCAGAATGTACAGTCTACTATGGCCAGGGTTTGCCAAATAACCCTTAACTGGGTCCATATTTTACCAGATGCAGGCTTTTGCAAAATGTCAGTCAAACCATGGGTAGGGCCCCAGACTTTTCCAAGGGAATTTACAAAGACAGAGATTCTCTTAAGCAGGTCTTGAAACACCTTAACATATTCAGCTGGGGTTTAATAGACAGGACCATGGCCTCCTCAAGAAGGAATGAGGAAACAACTGAGGGACTCAATAAATCCATGCAATGGGCTAGAAGAGACAACTGTGTGGATTGTTCAGGCACAACCTGTAGCTGACACCATACGGAAAGAGCCTTATGGATCTGCAGCCTGTCAGGATAACACCTGCATCCATAGGAGGACCCAAGCCCCCTAAACACCACAGGGGCATAGTTAGGTAAGAACATGGCAGCCATGGGATAGGGAACCACACTCTGGTTCTAGAGCAATGGTCTCCATAAAGTATATCCTGGGAGGTTGTCTCTGCGCTTCCCGTGTGCGGTAGATGACACAGGAACACACATTTTGGGGAACATGTGAGTGTTTCACACTGACATCAGTGTTCCTCTCCATCTTCATTGGCTTCTAAGGCCATTGCGGGGACATTAGATATAGAAGTAGTACCATAGACCACATGGAGAGATGGACCTGGTACTTTCAGAGTCCCCATTATAGAGGGTAAAGGTGATTCCAGCTCCTGGGAGATTCTTAGATCTGTGGGTACTGTGTATGCAGTCAGTGCAATACAATACAAGGGGTAGCTGGGGTTGCTGACCAAAGGCTGTGACGCTGGCACCAGAGATGTAGACAATACAAACACAGTTCGCCAAGAAGTAGATGGTACTGAGCTCTGAGATACAGAGGATGCCTGAGGTGGTCCTCAGCATGCTCTTCAGTGCTATGGTCTTGGTACTGAGGTGAGCTTCAGCAGCAATCCTGCCAGGCTGCAAAGTCTCTCTAGAGACAGAATGATGTGGGGAAGCCAACTTTCTGTTTGAAGAGACTTTAAAGACTTGTCCCTAGAGTCCTTTGTCTCTACACCTTTCTTGTAAACAGCTGTCCACCTGCCCTGCTAGATTTTCAAGCAGGGGATGTTATTGACAGGGTTCAGGAAACTCCAGACCCTCCAGACCTTCTTAGGCACTTAGCACTCTTAAGGACTTTCAGATCATATAGAGGGGTTGATGGTGTCAAGTGGCCCAGGGTCCGAAGCCAGCCTCATTGATTAATCTATCAAGTAACTTGGAGACTGGATCTTCTAGATTTGCTAAGTCCCAGAAGTGAAGGACTTGCAAATCACCCATTTTCTAGGAATATGCAGTTTTCCCAGACAAAAACCCAAACATTTTACATGCCTATCATTAATGGATACAGCATCTTTACATGTGGAAAAATACCAAGTACCCCAAATTTAAGAAGAAACCATCCCAATACCAGGAAGGAAAAAGATGGGTCCCTGGCAAAAATGAAACCTATATTTAAATAAAGAGTGCCACCAGTCAAACTATTAACCATACCATTTATCAAAAAATGCCAGCATTTAATTTGAGCAACAGAGAGAAGCTCCATCTTGAAGCCAGGAGGTGGTGAGAAAAACTGAACGGTTGCTGCTGTCCGTTGTGGCCTGTCAGTGAAGGGCACAAGGACACTTAGGAAGCCCGTGCATGGCCACAACTGACACTGCTGAACATTGAAAGGTACAGGTTCTTCTCCTGGCCTGCGGAACCTAAGGAGAGAAAGCTTCCTGCTGGATTTTGGGGACGTGTTCCTCTATGACAGCAATGATAACTATACCTCATAGAGAGGTGGTGTTTACCTTTGAGGTTTTCTCAGTACTCAAAGGTCAGGGAAATGCACTGGTAACTATTATAGAGGTGGCAGTGCTGGGGACATGGCTGTCTCCCTCCAGAAAAGAATCAGCAGGCACTGCCATGGATTCTATTGATGGAATGGATAATACCAGTGTTGAAGTTCATGCTGTTACCAGAGCCAGTGCTGGCTTCTTAGCAGTATTCGTAGGTACTGGGTACTGCATGTGGATTATACTTCCTCAGTGCTGAGCTGGAGACTGTGCTAGCTTCACTCACCCATTACTAGAAGAGGTTTTGTTCCCTGGAGGACAAAGGTTTTATTTTCTCCTAATGGGAAGAAGTGGACTGGCGCCAGAAGCCATACTCGTGCCAATGTTCTGACCCCTCTTGCCTCAGTAAGGAGGTGGTAGCAGTCTTTGGTATTGTAGTGGTAGTCTGTACCAAGATCATTTTTGCTAGATCTTGCCTGATGCAGATGATTTTTTGTTGGTACTGGCCCTGGGAGATGTGTGCCAGATGGCAGGGGCACTGGCTGAGAAGGACTTGACAGGGATTGAACCCATCTCAGATGTCAATATTCTCTGCCTTCAGGCTCTGAAGCTTCCCTCTGTGTGATTTAAGGAGGTATATTTTCCGATGAGAATCCCTGGAGTTCCTTGTCCTCGCTGAGAAGGACTGACACACAAATCGTTAGTCTGGTACTTGGCTCACATCAAGACAGAACAGACAGCAGCTGTGGCCACCAGTAAGTGGCATTAAACAGCTGCAGTTGTATTTTGAATTTAATAATGATTCCAGATTTTCAAATACCAGGCTGAAACGGAATTAATCAATCAAAGATTAATGCAGCATTATACAGAATATAGAAAAAAGATACTGTACCACACTGGTGAAGAGTATGTATTTTGGTTCCTTCCTCTGTATCTGGCAGAATGCTGACTGTTCATTCCCAAGCTAACATTCCAACCCTCTTTCTTGCAATGGGGTATGAGACAAAGACACTTCTTAAAAAGAACAGGACTTGCTTGAAGCCGTAGGTGCAGATGGGGGTGCCAAGTGAGGGGAAAAAAAGGTTTTGAGTTTATTTTTTAGGTACAACCTAATAAAATAATAAAAAAGGGAAAGAATGGAGGGAATTAACCTTGACTAACACTATAGTAGAATTAAATCCCACTAATCAGTAGCAGACAAAACACCACTGGTTCAACCTTGCTAGAGGGAACTTAGGAACAGTATTTATATGTTTGTGGGCAGGGTGGATACAAAGACATGAACAGTGCAGGACTGGCCTAACAGACAACACTATTTAAAGATTCCGATACACTCCTAGAGTGGACTTCACACCGACACGGTACACTACAGAAGTACTCTCAATTATGGAAAGAAAATCATTATTAAAGATTAGTGTGTATGCAAGAGAGCTTTTTTGAGAATCTAGAAAGGCAAGTGTTTGAAATATGAAAATAATTTTTGATCTTTAATGGGAGACAGTTGTGCCAAAAATATACTATTAAATGTACAGGATAGAATTTGGTTCCCAGAATGTTTGTTCTTTAAATACTAGTCCATTACTAACACTAGTCACTTACACTATTCTATTCATAACCCTTCATAAACTGTTTATTTTACAGTATCTCTCTGCAGAGACAGTCACCTATGCTATATTACACTAAGCTTGTTGCTTCAGAGACAAATTATTTGGGCTTCCCTTCCCTACTCTACATCTCCATTACAGTATGGCTGATCAGTTTTAAGAGAAAGTATTCTATATTGCCCACACTTTCATCACTCAGTTTTTCTTACCTCTAATCAGAATAGACTTGTACAGTGAAAGAAACAAGAGTGCCTTGTTGCTCAAATAAGAGAGGTAGCAGCTATATAAATCTTAGAGAATTATGGAAACACACATCATCGTCTCTACATAATTATGGTTCAAGCTTGCCTTCATTCTGAAGATTGATTTTTACCACCATTTTAATTTTACAAAAAAGCAAACCACATGAAATTTGCCATACACCCAGACTTGCCTGTTCCATGGTCTCAACCAGTACAACCACTAGGAGAGTTTCACCAATTGGGAATTATGGGTCCAAAAAAAATCCTATTGTAGACACAACCTCTTTGCCTAACAAAGGAAAAACCTGAGACAACACCAACATTCAGAAGATGTATTAGGAGGTGAACTGACAGACTTGCAGAAGCCCCGACAGCTTGCTGGGCTTATAACAATGATGATGCCATACTTTAGTTAGCATTTCTGTAGTTTGAAAGGCTAACTTTGTTCCCATCTAGCTGAGGTTCAAATAATATCTAGATGCATGTATGTCTGCTTTCTACTTGTTAATAAGCTTTGCTTTTATAGAGAGGTGAATGGATTAGAATTTGGATATTTGAACTGAGATTCATCACTACAGAGGCACCTTCAATAGAAAAAAAACCACATAACTGTACCCCCCTCAGAAGCCTGATTCAAAACTAATGGCTTAGGCACCTGGTCTAAAGAAAGGCAGGTTGAAAACTCCTTTCCAGAGCAACGTTTCAGACTGGCCAGGACCTGTATATGCACAGGGACAGTTAAGTGGTCTGAGAGATGCCCGACTTGCTTACAGTAATTCACCAAAAATACTGGATAACAGAACACTCCACTCAAATTCACAAAACAGCTTTATCTTCTCAAGTGTACTTTCACCATATACAAAGGGTTCCTCTCCGTTACACTGTGCTGCATCTGGAGATGGATATGAAGTTTATGAGAACATTTCACTTCCAAACTACTGACATTTATATTTTCCCAATATGTTGTTGATTTATAAACTCTGCGGGACCATAGAATATCTAGCAAAATGTACAGCAAAACCTAACTTTTAGTACCTAGCAGAGTTGTGAATTTAAGTTTCCAGGTTCATTTTTTGAAAGTGCTGTGTAGGTTTCCTTTGTGGATGAGGACTGATAGGCCAGATAGAGTGATTGCTTTGTGAGGAAACCTGCACAACACTTTCAAAAGATGAGCCTGGGATCTTAAATTCATTACTCCACTAGATACTAAAAATCATGGTTTGAACAGAGACATTGGATTTATGGCTTATTACAACAAATCTGTAACCCACTAACCCACTCTTTTTGTCCTATGACTGCAGTGGTGTTAGGCCATTCTACCTTGAATGCACTCTTACAATATGTGCTAACTACTTACGATAAACAATCTGTTCCACTTTACATTTTGCAGTGATGCTGGGAGTACTTTCCCAGACCTGAAGAAGAGCTCTGGCTTGAAAGCTTGCATCTCTCACCAACAGAAGTTGGTCCAATCAAAGATATTACCTCACCCATCTTGCCTCTCCTTGATTCATGACAGAAGGGGTACATACTCAGAGTGCAATTAATCTCCTTGCACCACCTGATGGCTATTTACAGTAACTATAGACAGTGATTCATGATTGTGTGGATTTCTGTCCACACAATCATGCTTTTGAAATAAATACTTTTTCTTACACAGGATTCCCCCCAAAAGATGTTAATTCAATAATGTCTCATCAATAGGTGCAAGTCAGTTATTCACTAACATTTCTTTAAAAGTTCATATTTTTTAATTACACACTGGACTTTTTAAACTATCAATTAGTAACTGATAGACAAAAAGTCAGAATATAAATACAGTAATTTATTCTCTTTTAACTCTAAAAAATATTTTTGACATTTCTGATGCATATAGTGCACATGCAATGCACATAGCAAAGCTTATTGGTAGACCAGAGTTTTCCCTAAAGCCAACAACAGAGAAAGGTGGAAATATCACTAAAGTAACAGTTGCTGGATATTCAAATTTAATCACAATTTGTGATTTTCAAATAACTAATTCAAATTGAATTATTTAATAAAAAATTAATACAGCACTATACAAATTACAGAAAAGAATAGATACATTTGCACTCCTGCTATAAGGTAAAGAGCTGGCCCCTCTCTCTCTCCTCTGTAACCAGTGGGATGCCAGCAATTTTCATTCCTCACCTAATTCTCAAAACTTCTGTCCTTTTATAAAGTGTTCTGTTTTCTTAATTACTGATGGATTTTTCAATATGGAATTTCTACCCCAGTCATTATTACTAACAACTGCAAAAAACAACATTTTTTAATTAGTTATAACCATTTTTCAATGGGGAATTGTTTCATCCATTACAGAAACCGCCTGTACTAACAATTATCCCATATCTACAACCCTGTCCATTACAGAAGACATTTGCCATAACAAGTATCCCTTACCAATTGCCCAGTTTTGTTTATATTTTTGTCGACATTTTAAGCCTTGTCTACACTACAAACTGTGTCACTCAGGGGTGTGGAAAATTCGCACTCCCGGTGTAGACAGTGCTATGTCAACGAGGAGGCTTCTCTCATTGACATAGCTATCACCCTTCAGGGAGGTGGAACACCTATGCCAACAGGAGAAGCTCTCCTAGTAGTGTCTTCACTAAGCACTACAGTGGCGCAGCTGCACTAGTGCAGTTGCACTGCTGTAAATGTAGACAAACCCTTAATAGTTTGAAGGGGTCTTTTCCCTAGAACCTCTGGATTCCCACAGACTTGAAGATTCTGAGGATAATTAGATACAGCCCAACACTCAATCATATGAAATTTCAGAATACAGGTCACTCATCGGTTAAATACCAATGCTCTGGGCCTTAGAATTTAAAACATTCTCCCAAAATCTTTATGGTATTAGCAAAGAGTATCATTAATATGTAAATGAATTTAATATACAAAAAAGAAAAGAGGACTAAAAGGGTTAGTATTTACTAAGAGGTACTAACAGTGCACCAGATTCCAATCTCAAATATGAAAATCTGCTGCAGGACATGCACATGCACATGCAGTGGAAGGGGTGAGAGGACACAGAGAAGTTATAAAGGATACCACATATATCAGAAATAGAATCTAGTTCCAATGGCAAGTGCTATTATCATGGATTAGCTCATCCCACAAAGAAAGCAAATTCTTAAGTGTTCCCAGCCTCAAATAGGTCTCTCATACATTCATTGCTATGATATTTAATATGCAACAACAGGTCATTTCATGTTCACTACAGAGATGATCTGTAGGATTTTATGAAACGTGTAAATATTCATATCACCTGAACAAAGTTATTGTGGTTACTGTTTGCAGTAGTTTGTTACCGGAAAATACTATGTTTATTTATTTAAAAGGCAACATTTAAATTGGATAGCTGAGCAAGAGCATATAGCTTAAAATAAATCCAGCATTTTCAATTACTACTTGATCAGCCAATATACTAGCATTCTCATTGCCCTGTACATGCCACGATAACCCAGGCATTCGTTAGAACATAAAACTTTAGTTAACTGTGGCTGCAGTCCTTTAACAAAAATAGTCTGCCATGGGGATAAGGAACGGAAAGAGACTTTATTGGTTGACTAGTTACATGTTTATGATGATATTCTTTACTGGTTAATCCTCAGAAAAAGCTAAAGCATGTATACATCCATAGCTATATTATGAATCATAACTAACACAAATGTGGCCATAGTGGACATAAAGAAATATAAAGCATTTTACAATGCATTCACTTCTAAAACATTACACACAATGCAAGTAACTCAGAAGTTTCTGACAGTGGAGATTTAATATATTTTTCTGATTAGAAAACTTAAAATCATTAGCCACCAAAATATTTATGCACAAGCTGTTAAAAAAAGGCACTTTGCTCAAGCTAGATAGTTTTATCATTAAACATTGCCAAAAGAAACTTGTTCCAGTATAAATGAAAGAAAGAGAATCGCTTGGGGGGATGAGGAGGAGAATCCTAGTTATTGATGACATGAAGACCTTTTAATAGCCTACAATTTAAACTGCATAATTATTCACGTAAAATTCATTAACACATTATATCTGTGTAAATAAATTCATTTTGAGTCTTCTGCTGTTGATTCAGTTACACATTCAGCCATCAACGTAATTACTACTTGTTAAGCCTGAATAATGAGGTCCCATTTAAGCACAAAGTACAATGAGAGAAAAATGATCAAACTTAAGCAAGGCAATTTCTTTTTTAAACATGAAGTCCAATTAACATACTATTTCAGCAGGCAGATTTGCTTCAGAAAACCTTGGTACTCATGTTAGCTCATTATCAACTTGTCATCCTATAGCCCTATCTGTAGCTATTATATCTCTGATATTCACTAATATCTTTAATTTCCTGTTGTATTAATCTTCAGTGCAGAGAGAATAAAGAGCATAGCACATTGAAGGAAATGCTGTTATTCACCTTTCAACTGCAAACAGCAAAAGCACCAGCATGAGGATCTATACCCTGGGAATTGTTAAAACCCTTGCTGAGGCTTTTATGCTATCTCTGTAATAACTGTGTTGCACCTTCATATAACAGAAATATATTCTTATCCTCCACAGATTAACGAAGCAGAAAATTGTCACTGCTTCATCACTAAGTTAGTTTCTTCATGATGTATAGGTAACAAAATCTGCATTTTGGATGCTTCTTCTGTCCACAGAAAAAATAACTTTTACGTTGCATTAATATAGTTTCACCATTTAATATTCTGCTCTTAAAGCTGGATTCATGGGCATTTCCATTATAAACCTTGGTCATATTGCGATTCAGGGATGAAAATTATTTGTTAGATGCTTATCAATTAAAAAATATTATTTTTTTGGTGAATGAATTTAATCCTCACAAAAGTAAAGGAAGGGAGGGCTAATAGCACAGGTTAAAGTGAGAGATGGGTAAAGCATGGTGGTTTGTCAAACATTTTCTTTGGCTCCAAATCATGTTTGGTGTTCCCTATGCCCATGTGATCCTTCAAAGGGTACTTTATACTCAAGCAGTTACACACTGCATTCCTAGTAAGGGTTTAGTCACTCTCCAAAAGTACACAATAGAGACTGAGCCAATTAATAATGAGAAACGCAAGTTAGATTGCCTCAACATAAAAGCAGATTTTATTAACCACACGCACACACACACACACTCACACAAAAAGAAGAAAAGTAGCACCTATCCAGAGTAATTTTTTAAAGAGAGATCCTCAAATATCACTCCATCCAAATCCAGTTTAGATTTTATCATGGTCACTTTTTTGCTTGCATTTTGTGAACATTTGAGCTTTACTAGTATGACATTCTGGGGAGCAATCCAGACCAGCGAGGTGTTTTGTCACTCCTGCCCTGCAACCTTGGGTGCCTCACGATGTTTTGCTGGTGTAGCTTCCAACTTGGGTCACTCACAATCAGCCTGCCAGGATGCAAGTTACACTCAGTGTCTCCCTAATGGTTCTCAACCTGGGGGCCGCTTGTGGCCCAATCAGCATACAGCTGAGGCCCATGTGACATCCTCAGGGCCATAAAGGGAGTATATATATATTGTGTGGATGTGGCCCACAATGGTAAATAGGTTGAGAACCATAGTATAGTATACTATAGTATAGCTACAGCCTTGGTCCAGCAACTCTGAATCCAGCAGTTTGTCTGTCAGCAAACACCAGCCTCCCAAACTAACTTATTATACCATGAATAAACATGTATTCCCCTATCTTTAACAAACAGCTAAAAAACAAACAAAAAAAAACACTGTTTGTATTAAACAAAGGAGGTAAAAATAAAAATAAGTCCTAGACCTAGACACAGCTCTCCAAGATAGAATATTATTCTTCCCATTTTACAGATGGGGAAACGGTCACATACAAGGTTAAGGGTGAGTTTTTAATAACTAAAAGTTCCCAATTACGTCAATTGCATTTACTGATGCTCCAGCATCTTTCAAAATGAGACCCCAAGTGATTTGACCACAATCCCAAAGAAGAGAAAAAACAGTTATCTACCTATTCGTAACTGTTGTTCTTCAAGATGTGTTGTTCACATCCATTCCACATTAAGTGTACACATGCCACGTGCATGAGCGTTGAAAACTTTTCCCTTAGCGGTACCCATCGTGTTGGCGGGGCCCCCGCCTGAGCGGCGCCACTGCACTGTGCATATATACCCCTACTGGCCTGACACCCTCCAGTTCCTTCATGCTGGTGACTCCAACAGAGAGGTAGGAATGGACGTGAACAACACATCTGAAAGAACAAGTTACGAAAAGGTAGGTAACCATTTTTTCTTCTTCGAGTGCTTGTTCACGTCCATTCCACATTAGGTGAATCACAAGCTTATCTTCGGAGGAGGGTAGGAGTCATGGAACAATTGATCAGAGGACTGCCCTGCCAACTGCCGTGTCCTCTTAGGCCTGCTGGTTGACCGCGTAGTGGGTCGTAAAGGTATGCACTGATGACCAGGTGGTTGCTCTGCAGATCTCCTGGACTGGGACCCGTGCCAGGAAAGTCGCTGAAGATGCTTGCGCCCTGGTCGAGTGGGCCGTGAGGGCCGGGGCCAGAACACCTGCGAGGTCATAACACGCCTGAATGCAGTCTGTAATCCAGGAGGAGATCCGCTGCGCTGACACCAGGAGGCCTCTCATCCTTTTGACCATGGCCATGAATAGCTGTGTGGATTTACGAAAGGGCTTGGTGCGCTCCAAGTAGAATGCCAACACTCAACGGACATCTAGGGTGTGCAGGCTGCGGTGACTCGGGTCTGCATGGGTTTTGGGAAAATACACCGGCAGACAAATGTCCTGGCCCAGCTGAAATTGTGAGACCACCTTTGGGAGGAACTTCGGGTGTGGGCGGAGCTGCACCTTGTCTTTATGAAATACTGCATATGGTGTCTCCAAGAAGAGTGCGTCAGCTCAGATACCCTTCTGGCTGAGGTAAAGGCCACCAGGAATGCCACCTTCCAGGAAAGGTGGAGGAGGAAGCAGGTGGCAAGTGGCTCGAACAGGGGCCCCATGACCTTAGAAAGGATTAAGCTGAGATCCCATGGAGGGACTGGGGGGGCGAGTAAGGAAACATCCACTCCAGTCCTTTAAGGAACCGCCCCACCATTGGGTGGGAGAACACCTAGCCCCCAGATGGAAGGCGGAGATGGCCGCCATATGCACCCTGATGGAGGACGGGGCCAGTCCCTGCTGCTTGAGGTGCAGTAGGTACTCTAGAATGCTACGCATCGGAGCCTGGCGTGGCTGAATCTGTTGGGGCCCACACCAGCCCAAGAACCTCTTCCACTTGGTCAGGGAAGTAGCCCTGGTAGAGGGCTTCCTACTACCAAGTAGAACCTGCTGCACAGGGAGGGAGCACTGGCTTTCCAAAGCATTCAGCCACAAAGCTTCCACGCCATCAGATGAAGTGATTGCAGGTCAGGGTGGAGAAGCCACCCTCCGTCCTGCGTGATGAGGTCCCGGTGTAGGGCAGGGTTACTGGGGCTTCCACCGACAGCTCCAGGAGCGTGGTGAACCAGTGCTGGTGTGGCCAGGCCGAGGCAATGAGGATAACAGCTGCCCTGTCCCTGCATACCTTGAGCAGGACCTTGTGCATCAGAGGAAGCAGGGGGAAGGCGTATTTCAATCCCCCTCCCCATGGGATCACAAATGCAACTGCTATTGAGCCTGAGCTGGAGCCTCGGAACAAGCAGAACTGCAGGCACTGGGCGTTGCCCCTGGCAGCAAACAGGTCTACCTGGGGAAACCCCTTCCTGTGGAAGAGCGAATACACAACATCCGCTCTGAGCGTCCACTCGTGCATGCAGTATGACCTGCTCAGGTGGTCCGCCAGTTCATTCCAGACCCTCGCGAGATGTGACGCCTCGAGGTGAATGGCATGGGCTATGCAAAAGTTCAGAGGAGAGGCTCGTGGCAGAGTGGCAAGGAACGGGCTCCGCCCTGCTTGGTTACATTAAACATGGCAGTTGTGTTGTCCGTCAGAACTGTCACACTGTGACCACTCAAAGTGACGTGAAAGGTCTGGCAGGCTAAATGAACCACCCTGAGCTCCTTCACACTGAAATGGAGTGACCGCTCCGCTCCCGACCACAGACACTGAATCCTGAGGTCTCCTAGGTGAGCACCCCATCCGAGGTCTGACGCGTCCGTCACAAGCATCAGGTCTGGCTGTTGTGCAGCAAAGGGGATGCCTTTGCAAACCACGGTCTGGGACAGCCACCACCGCAGGGAGTCTAACACATCCTCTGGGGCTGTCACTACCAAGCCCAGGGGGTCCCTGCCTGGGCGGTATACACGGGCGAGCCAAGCCTGCAGCGTCCTGAGTTTCAGTCTGGCATGCTTGACTACATGTGTGCATGCTGCCATGTGGCCCAGCAGCCTCAGGCAGCATCTGGCCGTTGTAGGGGGAAACTGGCACAGGGAGTTCACTGCTTGCTGGATGGCCAGGAATCGAGATACTGGGAGGCTTGCCTTTGCCTGTACCACATCTAGGACCGCCCCTATTAATTCAACTCTCTGTGTTGGAATGAGGGTGGACTTGGGGATGTTGACCAGGAGCCCCAGAGTGCGAAATAGTCTCAGGGCCACTTGTACATGGGACCGAACCTCCTCTTCGGACCGGCCTACCAGGAGCCAGTCGTCGAGGTATAGGTAAACTCGAATCCTCTGCCATGAGAAGGCCGCCACTACCGCGATGCATTTTGTGAACACCCATGGGGCTGCAGCTAGGCTGAATGGGAGAACCGTGAACTGGTAATGTTCTTGGTTCACAGTGAAGTGCAGGAATCGGCGATGCACTGAGTGGATGGCGATATGAAAGTACGTGTCCTTCATGTAGAGGGCAGCGTACCAGTCCCCCAGATCCAGGGAAGGGAGGATGACGCCCAGAGAGATCATGCGGAACCGGGCCTTGACCAGGAACTTGTTGAGCCCTCGCAGGTCCAGAATGGGCTGAAGGCCTCCTTTGGCCTTAGGAATGAGGAAGTAGTGGGAGTATGGTCCCTTCTGACCTTAAAGTCTATGAGTAGAACCCTTTCCCTCTCAGGTCCTTCGGTACCAATTCTACTGCCCCCGCCTCTAGAAGCGTGTAAATCTTCTTTTCCAGGAGGTGCTCGTGAGAAGGGTCCCTGAAGAGGGATGGGGAAGGGAGGTGGAGGGTAGGCGAGGAGAACTGCAGCCTATAACTGCTTCACACCGTGCATAACGCCTAGCCATCCGACATAATACTGGACCACGAACAGGAGAAGTGGGACAGGTGGTCCAGGAAACAAGGGGATGGATCTGGCAATAGGTCCAGTATGCTGTCCTTGAGCGCACCTTCAAAAGCCTGGTTTAGGGCCAGGCTGAGACTTATGCTGGCCTTCGTTCTGGCCTGGCCGAATGGAGCTATTATTGTTATTACTACACCGCCTCCTGTTATCCCCACTTTGTCTGCGGTAGGACTCCTACCTAGGACTAGGTTGGTAGTGACGCTGAGTAGGAGACTGGGGCTTGAAGGGCTTTCTTTGGGTCACCAGGGTGTGCATACTCAGCAACTTGAGTGTGGTCCTTGAGTCCTTGAGGCTTTGCGTTCGTCTGGTCCAAAAAGAGCCCGGACCCTTCAAAGGAGAGGTCCTGGAGTGAGTTCTGGACCTCAGGCAGCAGATCTGACTCCTGCAGCCACACTGAGCATTGCATGACCATACCAGACGCGATTGTCCTGGCCACTGCATCCGCCAAATCCAAAGATGCCTGGAGAGAGGTCTTGCCTATAGCTTTGCCTTCATCCACCAGTGCCGTAAACTCCTGTTGTGAACCCTGTGGCAGGCTGTCCTTAAACTTCCTCACTGCCGCCCAGGAGTTGAAGTTATGACTGTTATGGCCTGTTGGCTAGCAATCCTCAAGTGGAGGCCCTCTGAGGAATACACCTTCCTGCCAAACACGTCCAGGCGCTTCACTTCCTTGGCCTTTGGTGCTGACCTTGGGGTGGCACCAGACTCGGTGCCGGTTTCTCTGGTCTCTCTCTCGGCGACGGTGCAGGTAGTCTGGAAGCTGTGGCTTCCCGCACGGAGAAGCATTGGTGCGAGGACCGAGACCGGTATACAGAGTAGCTGGCCCTGGTGGGAGCCCCTTGCCACTGGTGGTAAGCCCAGGGGATCTAGAAGGGCCAGTGTCTTGACGGTTCCCACTGAGGTCGCCACCCAGCCTGCTGATCTCTGCCATCTGGTGCAGGTAACTGTATCGGCCCAAGTCAGCACTGGACTCTGGTGATGCCAAGCGCGAAGGCCACGGTGGTGCTATCGACCTGTGCTGGCGGGAGATCGACGAGCGGCTTCTTGTCAATCAGGAACTGGAACGGTACCGCTGCTCAAAGGGCCTAGATCGGGACCAGTGATTTCTGGAAGCCTTCGGTGATGGCCAGCTCGCCTTCTCTTAGTACCAGTCTCTGGAGGGTGCTGGAGAGCGTTGGGTCCCTTGCACTAACCCCGTGCGCTGACTCATTTCTAGTACCGAGGCTTCCCTCTGCGTCAGGGGAAACTGAGAGTCCGCAGACTCAACGCTCGACTGGGACCAACACCGGGAGTGATGCTGGGATGGTGACCTCAAATGGTGCACCATTGCCGGCTTTCTCCTTGATGGCACCGCGGGCCTGGGTGCCGAAGGCTTCTTGCTAATTGGGAGGGGGCTCACTATCGACAGCCTGATGAGGTCCTTCGCCGCCTCAAAGTTGTCAGGCGTGGAGGACTGATCCATTACTCCCTTGAGCCCGTCATCCTCGCTGAGTTCACTTAGGACTGGACTCAGAGGAACACGTGACACCGGTGCCAGTACAATGTCCATCCCGCTCTTTCTGGTGTCTAAGTCCTTAGATAGCGCTGGTCTCCTTTCTGGGGAATGTCTGCGCCTTTCTTTTGGCTTGGCCTTGGGCCACATCAGGGAGGACGAGTAGTGCCAGGGTCTACTTTTCTCCAGGGCCAACGGCTTGCGGTATTTGTCCAGCACTGGGTCTCTTGAAGACTCTGGGGCACTCCGCACCGAGGAGGCTGGAGTCGGCATCGGGTGCTCTGGGCCCAATGGCTGCAGCACTGCCTCCATCAACAACTGCTTCAAGCAAAAGTCTCTCTCTTTCTTTGTTCTAGGCTTAAATGCCTTGCAAATATTACACCTGTTTGGTGTGCTTCCCCCAGGCAATGTAGACAGGAGTCGTGGAGGTCACTAACCAGCATAGGGTTGCGGCACATGGCACAAGCCTTAAACCCGTGGGCCTGTGGCATGCCCCACAGCCCGGGGCAGCTGCTGGAAGCCTCCAAGCACCTAATCTATTAAGTGTCCACACAACAGAATGCTAACAACCTGATAGCAGCTAAGATTTTCTGTCACCAGGAAAAGGCAGGTCTACTTGATTGGAGACTCCTTACTGAGAAGAACAGATAGGCCTGTAACTAGAGCTGATTGGGAGAACAGAAGAGCGTGCTGTCTGCCGGGTGCTAAGATACAGGATGTGGACCTGAGGCTGAAAAGGATCCTAGCGGGAGCGGGAAAGAATCCGTTGATTGTCCTTCACGTGGGAACGAATGATACAGCTAGATTCTCGCTGGAATGTATCAAGGGAGACTATACCAGACTGGGGAAGACGCTTAAGGAAATCGAGGCTCAGGTGATCTTCAGTGGGATTCTGCCGGTTCCTAGAGAAGGGTAACAAAGGTGTGACAAGATTATGGCGATCAACAGATGGCTCAGGCAGTGGTGCTATAAGGAGGGCTTTGGGATGTACGGCCATTGGGAAGAATTTATGGACAAAAGACTGTTCTCTCAGGATGGACTTCACCTGAGTAAGGAGGGAAACAGACTTCTAGGATGGAGGCTCGCCCAACTGATTAAGAGAGCTTTAAACTAGGAATTTGGGGGAGATGGTTGGGAGATGTCCAGGAGATCTCCACGCCGGAATTTGACTTTGAGAGGGAAGAAAACAAAGTAAGAGGGGATACAGCCGTGGACAGAAGAATTGACATAAGGAGGAAGGGTAGTGTAGATAGCAGACTAACAGGTGATGCTGGTGGTAGAATGTCTGTGCCTAACTGGGTAAAGAATGTCAGTGAAGCCAAACGGCAAAAATTAAGATGTCTGTACACTAATGCGAGGAGCCTAGGGAACAAAATGGAGGAACTAGAGCTACTGGTGCAGGAAGTGAAACCGGATATTATAGGGATAACAGAAACATGGTGGAATAGTAGTCATGACTGGAGTACAGGTATTGAAGGCTATGTGCTGTTTAGGAAAGACAGAAATAAAGGCAAAGGTGGTGGAGTAGCATTGTACATCAATGAGCAGGTTAACTGTAAAGAAATAAGAAGTGATGGAATGGACAAGACAGAGTCTGTCTGGGCAAAATTCACATTGGGAAAGAAAGCTATTAGAGCCTTCCCTGAGATAGTGCTTGGGGTGTGCTACAGACCGCCGGGATCTGATCTGGATATGGATAGAGACCTCTTTAATGTTTTTAATGAAGTAAACACTAATGGGAAATGTGTGATCAGGGGAGACTTTAACTTCCCAGAGATAGACTGGAGGACAAGTGCTAGCAAGAATAATAGGGCTCAGATTTTTCTGGATGTGATAGCTGATGGATTCCTTCACCAAGTAGTTGAAGAACCAACAAGAGGGGATGCCATTTTAGATTTGGTTTTGGTGAGTAGTGAGGACCTCATAGAAGAAATGGTTGTAGGGGACAACCTTGGTTCGAGTGATCATGAGCTAATTCAGTTCAAACTAGATGGAAGGATAAACAAAAATAGATCTGGGACTAGGGTTTTTGACTTCTCGAAAGCTAACTTTAAAGAATTAAGGAAATTAGTTAGGGAAGTGGATTGGACTGAAGAACTTGTGGATCTAAATGCGGAGGAGGCCTGGAATTACTTTAAGTCGCAGCTGCAGAAACTATCACAAGCCTGCATCCCAAGAAAGGGGAAAAAAAACATAGGCAGGAGTTGTAGACCAAGCTGGATGAGCAAGCATCTCAGAGACGTGATTAAAAAAAAGCAGAAAGCCTACAAGGAGTGGAAGAAGGGTGGGATTAGCAAGGAAAGCTACCTTAGTGAGGTCAGAACATGTAGGGATAAAGTGAGAAAGGCCAAAAGCCATGTACAGTTGGACCTTGCAAAGGGAATTAAAACCAATAGTAAAAGGTTCTATAGCCATATAAATAAGAAGAAAACAAAGAAAGAAGAAGTGGGACCGCTAAACACTGAGGATGGAACGGAGGTTATGGATAACCTAGGCATGGCCCAATATCTAAACAAATACTTTGCCTCAGTCTTTAATGAGGCTAATGAGGAGCTTAGCGATAATGGAAGGATGACAAATGGGAATGAGGATATGGAGGTGGATATTACCATATCTGAGGTAGAAGCCAAACTTGAATAGCTTAATGGGACAAAATCGGAGGGCCCAGATAATCTTCATCCAAGAATATTAAAGGAACTGGAGCATGAAATTGCAAGCCCATTAGCAAGAATTTTTAATGAATCAGTAAACTCAGGGGTTGTACCGTACGACTGGAGAATTGCTAACATAATTCCTATCTTTAAGAAAGGGGAAAAAAGTGATCCGAGTAACTATAGGCCTGTTAGTTTGACATCTGTAGTATGTAAGGTCTTGGAAAAAATTTTGAAGGAGAAAGTAGTTAAGGACATTGAGGTCAATGGTAATTGGGACAAGTTACAACATGGTTTTACTAAAGGTAGATTGTGCCAAACCAACCTGATCTCCTTCTTTGAGAAAGTAACATGTTTTTTAGACAAAGGAAATGCAGTGGATCTAATTTACCTCGATTTCAGTAAGGCATTTGATATGGTTCCACATGGGGGAATTATCAGCTGAATTGGAAAAGATAGGGATCAATATGAAAACTGAAAGGTGGATAAGGAACTGGTTAAAGGGGAGACTCGAACGGGTCATACTGAAGGGTGAACTGTCAGGCTGGAAGGAGGTTACTAGTGGAGTTCCTCAAGGATCAGTTTTGGGACCAATCTTATTTAACCTTTTTATTACTGACCTTGGCACAAAAAGCGGGAATGTGCTAATAAAGTTTGTGAATGACACAAAGCTGGGAGGTATTGCTAACACAGAGAAGGATCGGGATATCATACAGGAAGATCTGGATGACCTTATAAACTGGAGTAATAGTAATAAGATGAAATTTAATAGTGAAAAGTGCAAGGTCATGCACTTAGGGATTAATAATAAGAATTTTAGATATACATTGGGGACACATCAGTTGGAAGCAACAGAGGAGGAGAAAGACCTTGGAGTATTGGTTGATCACAGGATGACTATGAGCTGCCAATGTGATATGGCCGTTAAAAACGCTAATGCAGTTGTAGGATGCATCAGGCGAGGTATTTCCAGCAAAGATAAAGAGGTGTCAGTACCGTTATATAAGGCACTGGTGAGACCTCATCTGGAATACTGTGTGCAGTTCTGGTCTCCCATGTTTAAGAAGGATGAATTCAAACTGGAACAGGTTCAGAGACGGGCTACTAGGATGATCCGAGGAATGGAAAACCTACCTTATGAAAGGAGACTCAAAGAGCTTGGCTTGTTCAGCCTAGCCAAAAGAAGGCTGATGGGGGGATATGCTTGCTCTTTATAAATATATCAGAGGGATTAACATTAGGGAGGGAGAGGAATTATTTAAACTTAGTACCAATGTAGACACAAGAACAAATGGGTATAAACTGGACACTAGGAAGTTTAGACTTGAAATTAGACGAAGGTTTCTAACCATTAGAGGAGTGAAGTTCTGGAACAGCCTTCCAAGGGGAGTGGTGGGGGCAAAAGACATATCTGGCTTTAACACTAAGCTTGATAAGTTTATGGAAGGGATGTTACGATGGGATTGCCTAATTTTGGCAATTGACCTTTGATTATCAGCAGATAAGTATGCTCAGTGGTCAGTGATGGGATGGGATCTGAATTACTGCAGAGAATTCTTTTCTGAGTGCTGGCTGGTGAGTCTTGCCCACATGCTCAGGGTTTAGCTGATCGCCATATTTGGGGTCAGGAAGGAATTTTCCTCTGGGGCAGATTGGCAGAGGCCCTGGAGGTTTTTCGCCTTCCTCTGCAGCTTGGGGCATGGGTCACTTGCTGGTGGATTCTCTGCAGCCTGAGGTCTTCAAACCACAATTTGAAGACTTCAATAACTCGGACATAGGTTAGGGGTTTGTTATAGAAGTGGATGGGTAGGGTTCTGTGGCCTGCTTTGTGCAGGAGGTCAGACTAGATGATCATATTGGTCCCCTCTGACCCTAAAGTCTATGAGTCTACTCTAAAGCTAAGGGATTGCTTAGGAGAGCAAGAGGTTGTTCCAATGCCACCATGGACAGAAAAAAGGAACTGGAAGGGATCGGGCCAGCAGGGGTATGTATGCACGGCACAGTGGCCCAACGGGTACGGCTAAGGGAAAAGTTTCCGACGCTTGTGCATGCGGCGCATGTACACCTAACGTGGAATGACACGAACAAGCACTCGGAGAACCTGTATTTCCTGACTCTTCATCCTTTGTGTTACAGGAGGGACTGTTTCTTTAAGAAATTTTCCTGGTGGGTATTTTCCCCACCACCACAGTGTTCTGAACTATTCTGTTTTGTGTGGTACAAATGCAGGAGTGAACATTATCTGAAAGGAGTGGGAGTTAAAGTATTTTGTTTTCTCTCTCCCTTTTATTTTAATTATTGCAGTGTTCTTTATTCCACCCTCCCCAGTAAACTAGAAAGAGGACAAGCAAGTATAAACAGACTTCTTTGAGTAGGGTCATTGTGTTATAATTTGAAATACATTTGAGTATCATTCCCATCCCAAAATCACCAAAATTTAGTAATTGTCTGTCACAGTGGTACAGTTTACATAGCAGGTGAGAGCTGGGAGGGTGTTATACCATGATAAAGGTTATTTAATGGTAGACAAGATAACATAACTGATTCTCAAAAAAAAAAAAAAAAAAACCATAACACAACAGGGATTTTATTTAAACTAGAACAAACAGAAGAGGATTCCACCTATCTACAACATTAAATAGATGAAGAATATATATAAATTAAAAAATGTATTATGATTCAACAATACCCATACACACTAACTTACTACAAAATGTACTTAATTAAATATAATCCTACAAAGAAATATAGACATGTCTATCTCTGCATGCACACAACATTATTTTATAAGGGGTTATTATTATATAGTTCAAGTTTCCCCTATTCCCAAATATTTCACAGAGTACTGTCTAATGCTCAAGTCAATCTTTGAGCCTCATGACTTCCTGAAGAGATGGATTCAACTCCAGTGGTGCTGTCTTGCAGGGGTGGACATTAGACCAGACCTATGAGATCAGAAGATCCTATGGTTCTCCTGTTCCAGATTGCTGGGACCACATGATCAATAATAGGATATGACTAGAACCGATGCTCAGGAACAAACAGGAACGGATGCTTAGGAATATGCCATCAAACAGACTGACTTGATCAGTCTGCCTTAAACTAAAGACCTGCATGTCTTTCTGTTTTGCTCAGTCTCTCCACTTACTATCAGTTTCTCTGAGTACTGGTTTCCCTCCCTCCATCCTTCCCTCCCTCCTCATTTCTCTCAGTTTACCCCCAAACTGTTTCTCTCCATCCCTCTCTCTTAGCCGCACTGCCTGCTTCTGACCCTCAACCCTTCCCCTCTTCTCCTCCAGCTATCACTTTCTCTCCCTCTGAGAGGAGAGGTACCTCCTCTCACTTTCTCACAGAGAGGGGCTATTTCCTCTCCATAGAAAAATGACAGTACATTCACCCTAAACACATCCTAAATCATGTATCTCCATATAGGGTCAAGTCCTTTTACCATATTTACAAAAGCAAATGCATATACTTGGATAAAAAGTAACTGGAAGGGCCAGATTAGCCAAATCCTGATGGAAACACAGGTGCAGCACACTGGCAAATGGGGCCCTGAGGCATAAGAAACAACAAAAAACAAACTTTAGGAGAAGGGGGCTAACCAGGGAAGTGAGCTGTCTAGTAAGCCTTGTAACTTTCAGGGTCTGTAACAACCTGAGCTTGTTAGCCTCAGGGCACGTTGAAATATTCACTATTGCTTCCTAGCGCTTGAAGAAATGGATGTTGGACGGAGCTATATATGAGACTATGTGTGGGGTCAATTACTTTCAATCATATATATGTTGTCATTGTGTATTTAACTTGATCTGGAGAAAATGACAGGGAGGTTTTGTATTTTTTTAAAAAGTCAGGTGTGCCAGACCTTTGGGTAGGTGCTCTTATTACAGTTTGTACAAATCTAAATACATGCACGCTGGACTGCAATCCTTATATAGATATCTTGAAGGAGTGGTGAAGACAACTGCTGAAAAAAGATCTACAATAAGTTTTTTAAAGAATGTTTGCATCTCAACTCCTCCACTGTACAAAAGAATTGATACTTTCTGAATGTCGCTGTAATGGCCAATAAGGTAAGCAATATCCAAATCCTTGGAGATTTGTAAGACCAGGGGTCGGCAACCTGTGGCACGTGGTTCGCCAAGGCCAGTTTGTTTACCCGCCGCGTCGGGAGGTTCAGCAGACCACGGCTCCCACTGGCCACAGTTCGCCGTCCAAGGCCAATGGGGGTGGCGGGGAAGCCACGGCCAACACATCCCTAGGCCCGGGGTGCTTCCCGACACCCTCATTGGCCTGGAACAGTGAACTGTGGCCAGTGGGAGCTGCGGTCCACCGAACCTGCCGACGTGGCAGATAAACAAACTGGCCCGGCCCACCAGGGTGCTTACCCTGGCAAGCTGCATGCCAGAGGTTGCCAACCCCTAGCCTAGACATATGCTAAATAATGATGAAACCAGAATAAGTTAACAGTTGGTTTGGTAAAGTAAAACGATAGTTTCCCACCACAGTCTGCAAGTACCACAAGTTTGCAAATCCATTTAGCTACTCTTTCCCCTCCAACAGCAGGTATTGCTGAGAAGATATGTTGGGGGGGGGAGGGGCAGTGGATGCCTTTCTAACTGAAAGTGACGTTACCCAACTATGCAGTAAAATCAAAAACTACAAATGAAGTTATATGCTGCATGTAGTTTAGGTCTGTTATTATTATAACAGTATCATTATGTTTTCCTTTATAAAAACATTTCATTTTTATCCTAGCGAGCGTAATATCTACATAATATTAAACAAAATTACACATACATGAACTGCAATATTAACATTAACATAACATTTATACCATCAAACATGTATACATTATATCAAAGGAGGACGGAGAAAAATTGTTCTTCTTAACCTCTGAGGATAAGACAAGAAGCAATGGGCTTAAATTGCAGCAAGGGAGGTTTAGATTCGACATTAGGAAAAACTTCCTTTCAGGGTGGTTAAGCACTGGAATAAATTGCCTAGGGAGGTTGTGGAATCTTCATCCTTGGAGATTTGTAAGAGCAGGTTAGACACACACCTGTAAGGGATGATCTAGATCAGGGGTCTCAGACTCAATTTACCTCAGGGCCAGTGCCAGTCCTCAAATCCACCCAGCACGCCAATAATGTCTCTGAAGATGGTGCTCAGAAAAGAAAATGTTTATATTGTATTTTTTATTTTGGATTTCTTAGAAATAAAACGGTCATACAACTTTATACAATTCTTCACCTGCCAAAGAGTTCTTAGTGTTTGCCCGGTCATGCTTCAGTTCTCTAAGTTTGTTGATGTTTGGCCTCAGTGACTGAGCAGTTGAAACCTTCAGGATTGCAGCAAGGTGTGCATCAGATAGTTGTGTTCTGGATTTTGACTTGTTTATATTCACTGTGGAAAGAAGGACGGTGCCTCCATGGCTGACTCTGTCCGGCAACTAATGATGCTGTATCCATGGCTGACTCTGCCCAGCAATTAGTGATGGTATGTCTGCCCCTCTCCCCCAGCCAATGGGAGCTGTGGGGGGCAGTGCCTGCAGCAGACATTGCCCGCAGCATGACTGCATGCGTTTCTCTTCCATGGGCCGCAGTGGGCAGATTCTTGGGTCACAGACGGCCCGCAGGCTGGGATTTTGAGACTCCTGATCTAGATAATACTTAGTCCTGCCATGAATGCAGGGGACTGGAATAGATGACCTCTTGAGGTCCCTTTCAGTCCTATGCAGGGGTGGCTCCAGGCACCAGCACAGCAAGCGCATGCCTGGGGCGGCAAGCCACAGGGGTGGCCTGCCAATCACTGTGAGGGCAGCAGTCAGGCAGCCTTCAGTGGCGTTTCTGTGGGAGGTCTGCTGGCCCCGCGGTTTCAGCAGTAATTTGACAGCGGGTACACCGAAGGTGCGGAACTGGAGGACCTCCCGCAGAAACACCGCCGAATCCGTGTGACCAGGGAGGACCTCCTGCAGAAACACCGCCAAAGGTCTGCCTGACTGCCATGCTCGGGACAGCAAAAAACAGAGCCGCCCCTGGTTCTATGATTTCTATGGAATTAGACCTTAAATATAGATCAGAGCTCACCTTAATTGACCCTGAATATCCTGAGAGTTGATAAATGTTCTACTGGGATACATGCAGTGGTCCCAGGATATTAGAGAAATAAGGTGGGAAAGATAGTATCTTTTACTGGACCAACTTCTGTTAAGGAAAACATTTAAACTACTCATACATCTCAAAAAGTTTCTAAATTAATGGTATCAAATCAGAAAATGGAGCTGATATTGTAAACAACTCAGTGAAGACTGTTAATGTGCAGTGGCAGTCAAAAAAAGCAAACAAGATGCAAGGATACATAAAGAATGGGATGGAGACGGATACAAAAATATGTCATTACATAAGCCAATAGTGCAGATTCAACTGAAATACTGTGTGCAGTACTGATTACTGCATCTCCAAAAGGATATTGCATGATTTGAAGGGTTTCAAAGAAGGTAATGAGAATGATCAAGGGCCCAGAAAGACTCATGAAAAGACTGGAAAGGAAACAATTAAGAGGGAATATGATAAAAGTATAAAAAACAAAGAATGTCAGAGAGAAGGTTGATAAGGAACTTCTGTTTTTCCAGTCTCAACACCAGAAGCAAGGAAATATTAAATGAAATTGAAGTGTGCTATTTCATATGGATAAAAATAAATACTTTTTCTACACCGTACATAATGAGATCGTGGAACTCACTGTCACAGAAAGGTAGAGGCCAAGAATTTAGCAGGATTCAAAAAGAGATTGGATATGGATATGAAGAATACCATGAGTTACCATAATTAATAAAAAACAAAAATATTGGCAGAGATGTTAACCCCATTGGCTCCTCTTCCAAGCAGGGATGTTGTGTTCCCCTATCACCACCCTCCAATTTTTTCAGTCACCATCATGGCAGGTCCTCAATTCCCCGACAGCGAAGCTTCTCACCAAGAGGCCTCACCAAGAGGCCTCAGTTGGTGGGAGCAGGGGCTAGGGAAGAAGAGAAGGTAGCAGGGGGTTCACAGGCCATCATTATTGCCCTGCCTCTGGGCATGGCGCAGTGGAGGGAAGTATCATCTGTTACAAACACTCACAGCAAGGGCAAGGGGTTCTTTTCTTCCTTTCAGATCAAAGGCAATAGCCCTGTGAAGAAGGCCTCTGGGGGTATTTCTGTTCTTCCCACTAGGCCTTCAACCAGCATCGGACGAGGGGCTCAAGCTCAAGAGGCTGCAGCTAACTTACTACCTATGCCGTTACCATATTCTGCAGTCATTGTGCCAACCCACTCTGCTAATTCCACCCACAACTGCCAGGTCCCTTTCCCTGGCCTCAGCAGGAGGCACAGGGTTAGTTATATCTTTGAGAATGCCTTGCCCCATGTGGACATTTATGTGCAGGCGCTGGCAAGGGTGGCCTGGGCCTCTGCCATTGTGGTGACCTCCAAAACATATGGCCAAGGTGGTTTTCTTCCTTGTCATGGAGGATGCTGTGCAGGAGGTGGTGAAGCAGGGGGATTTCAGTGGCCATCATCTTTGTCCCCTTTGAGCCACTGGAGAGCCTGTGATTAGAGTGGTGCTTACATCTATGCTGCCTTTTCTCCCCGAGGAGGCCCTCTTGTCCACCCCCTGCCCTAGGAGAATAATCTCCCCCACAGTGCAATTTCCTAAGGGTGTAAGGATCTGCACCTCCACCTCATGCAATCTTTATGCTGCCAGGTTAATATCCAGGTGGCCGAGGACAAACGTTGTGCAGAAGGGTCTTTTCAGGTGCCATTTCAGGGGACCCTATACAGGGTCTCTGATTCATCAGGGGAGGCAAGGTGCTTCCTGTGCCAGGATCTGGTTCACATCATAAAGATAGCCTATGGCCCAGCCTAAGAAGACCCCAGACCCACATGAGTCAAAGATGGGCACCGATAGAGTGCCTGTAATACAATCTCTGGGCCGACCGCTCCCCTGAGTACTCCCTCTGATCCCGATGGAGTGCTAAGGGTGACCACTCCATTGCAACCAGCCAGGCAGTTGGACCTCATTCACCACCAGCTTGTGGGATCCTTGGAAGTGGAGGTGGCGGCGGCAGGACAGGAAAAGAGAGCTCTAGTGGGGGAGACATAGTACCAAGGTCCTGCTATTGGCCTCTGCTTTACAGCCCTTGCCAGTGGATTCCATCTCACCCACTGACCTCAGTAGCTCTGCTTAGGAGACATTCTGAGGGGTCAGAGGCAGAGACAAACAGGGGCAGAGTTGCTTCCCTTAGATCTGGAGACATCCCCTTTACCATCTTTAGGGAGGGGGCCAGGGCTGCTGTTGCAATTGAATCTCATTTACTGCCGCACAGAAGAGTTCAGCAGGTGGAGCCTGCTGAGGAGGTCAGATGTTATTGTTGTGTCCCATCTCCCCCAATCCAGAGAAGCCTGAGATGGAGGGGGCTACTGGTGGGGTCCCTGTGTCCTTTGATTCTGTCCCAGCAGTTGGAGCCAAGATTTAGATTTCTTCATTGGTCACCAGAGGAGGGGACTGAATGGGGACTTTCCAGACAGTTTGGGGTGGGCGAGAAATCAGGATCCCAAGTCTGACACCAGCTGACATAGGTGGGGACAACCATCTCCCTGTAGGCTCCAGTCTGGGCGCAGATGTTTGTTGGTTGGCCCTCCAGTTCCATTCTCCTTCTCCCCTGTACTCTTTCCTCATATTAGAAGTGCCCTTTGATGCTAGTCCCAGCTCAGTATGTGATGGTGCTGGCTTTTTTGTCCATTCTGGCAGTGGTCAAGGATGGCATCAACTAACCAGACCTTTTCATGTGTCCTCCACTAAGGGGAAGCAGTTTGCCGCCAAGTCTGTTCAAGACCCAGGGCTTGCCCAGGGGATTGCTAATGCTGGGTTGGTGGTCGCTGTGCCTGCTGAGGTGGTGCTAGCCCCCAGTGTTGAGCCACTTAGTGCTGGTGAGCTTGCCACAATGGTATTGTCGCCCAAGAGAGGTTCTCTCTGAGAGGCTGGAACCCTCTTATTTCTCTTCTCCTGGGGAAATCCCCCCATTGTCATCTGGGGGTGAGCCCCAGGAGGCGGTATTTGTGGTACCTGCTCTTCCCCTTTCTTTTGGGGCTGTTGTACTCCCTTCATCTGTGTCAGGGAATATGGTGGACCATGCATTTTGGGAGAAGGCTGAGCCACTCTGTTGATGTGGGGTAGTGGGGAGAGAGGGAAGGAAGTTGTCCCTCCCTGGGAGCTGTAGTGAGGAAGATGCCGGGTCTCTGACTGAGGATGACAGGGAGTCCATGGGCTCTGTTGAGTCTATGGACTGGTTCACATACTCAACTCCTTTTGGAGACATATCATGGGTCCCACTTCTTTTATTCCTGGAGAAGAGAAGCAGTGCTAAAAAACACATCACTTTTCTCCCGGAAGAGGAGAGCACACCTCTCAAGGATCCAGAGCAGATGCAAGAAAGGTCAATGGCTTTCTACACTGATCTTTTCTCTCCAGCATCGATACTGATGCCTGTGAGGGCCTGTGGAATGAACTTCCAAGTCAGTGTGAGTGAGCAGGACTGGCAGGATCTTCCTTTCACTCTGAGTTCTCAGAAGCCTTCCAACAAATCGCCAGGAATCAACAGGCCGACAATGGAGTTCTACAGTGCATTCTGGGCCAAATCCCTGAGGAGCGCGATACTCTGCCTTGTCAGGCAGGTTGGCTATGATCGTCCTTCTGTGAGGATGGGGGACCTCTGCAACCTGAAGAATTGGCACCCAATATCACTACTGAGCATGTACTATAAGGTAGTAGCAAAAGCCATCTCACAGTGACTGTATTTTATGCTGGCGGACCTGATACATCCAAAACAGACCTACATTGTCACAGGCTGAACTATCTTTAATAATATGTTTCTGATCTGGGACTTCCTCCATCCAACATGTATGTCTCTCATCTTCCTGTTCCTCAGGCAGAAAAAGCCATTTGACAGGGTGGATCTTGGCTATCTTATTGGAACCTTGCAGGCATTTGGCTTCACTTCCCATTTCACAGGCTGTGCGCCTCTGCAGAATGTATGGTCAAGCTCAACTGGGCCTTGACCAAGCCTGTCATTTTTGGTTGGGGAGAACACCAGGGCTACCTTCTGTCTGGTCAGTCATATGTCACTGAGTTCTTCTTTTATCTTTTGCACAGGTGACTGATGGAATAGGTGCTCAATAACCCAGCCTTACTGGTAGTTCTGTCAATGCATTCTAATAACATGCTTCTCATGTCTCAGAACCCAGAGGACCTGGTGCAGG
This sequence comes from Gopherus flavomarginatus, assembly GCF_025201925.1. Taxonomy (NCBI): domain Eukaryota; kingdom Metazoa; phylum Chordata; order Testudines; family Testudinidae; genus Gopherus; species Gopherus flavomarginatus. Next base: position 273,350,045 of record NC_066617.1, read on the forward strand.
TGGAGGACTACTCGTCAGTCTCCTTTGCCCAGCTCAACTAATCAAAAGTGCTGACTTCATGGTCAGGGATGGGAGACAGGTGAACTACCTTCCACTCGCGCACTGCATTATCCAAAGAGGAGTGTGTCCACTGCTCTATCTGAGCATTTACCTCTCTACCATCAATCCCTTTCTGCTGGAAAAATGAAGGCCAAGATATTGACTAGATGCGGGTATGACTGGGGCTTCTCTGGTGCGTTTCCTTTCAGGGGAGGATGCTGGTTGAAAGATTGCTTGCCCTGTTCATGCTTTGGCTCAAGTTTGACACTCTAAGCCAGCTCCAGGTACTCTGGTCAACCTCCAGAGAGCGGCCCTGGAATTACTTTGGCCAGGGAAGGTCTCTGCATGTGTCCTGAGCCAATCTCTAGAAGAGTGGGGACAGGTCCTGGTATGTATTTGCAGCCAGGTCCATGTATTCCAACTTCAGGCCCTTCTGTCATAGTATAATTCCCAAATCTGGACCTTAGCGTCCAGGATATGGGTTCTAGCATAAAGTCCTCTAAGCTTAATTACCAGTTTAGATTCTGAAGAGCTGCCACCAATCAGGAATTCCAGGGCCTGATACCCTCTGGTCCCCCCAAAACCTTCCCTGGGGACCCCCAAGACCCAGATTCCTTGAGTCTCACAACAGAGGGGAAAAACCATTTCCCTTCTCCCTCCTTTCCTCCTCCCAGATTCTCCCCGCCCTGGGTACTTTAGGAGAGATAGACAGATTCCAGCTTCGTGAATCTAAACAAAGGGATTCCACCCTTCTCCCCTCCCTTCCCTCTCTCCCGGAGAGAGACACAGAGATAAACACAGAGAGCATGTTTTTCTTCCCTCCTCCCTTTCCTTTCTCCCACCAATTCCCTGGTGAGTGCAGACTCCCTTCCCTGGAGTCTTACAAAAGATAACCAAAAAATCAATTAGACTCTAAAAAAAGAGAAAAACTTTAATAAAGAAGGAAAAAACATAAAAACTGTTTCTGTAATCAAGATGGTAATATACAGGTTTTTTTAGCTTATAAACAATAGAAAGAAGCTTCCTCCAGCAGAAACACAATTTAAGCTACTTCCAGCAAGTACACATCTGCAAATAAAGAAAAACAAGTTAAAAGTCTGTGACCGCCTTTGTACTTACTTACTATTCTGAATAGATAACAGACTGTAGTACGGAGATTGGCAGAAACTGGTTGCACCTCTAGTCCCGTCCAGGACCCAGAGAGAACAAAGTCAAACCCAAAAACACACACACAAAGGCTTCCCTCCACACGAGATTTGAAAGTATCTTGTCTCCTGATTGGTCCTCTGGTCAGAGGTTGCAGGTCACTGTTTGTTAACCCTTTACAGGTGAAAGAGACATTAACCCTTAGCTACCTGTTTATGACACGCCCCCCAAATCACAGACAGTGGGGAACCTCACTAGCGGTGACTTCTTCCTATAACTTTAGAATAAACAGATTAATACAACACATGCACCTTTACATATAATACTAAGCATGTAAACTACAAAACTTTCAACATTTCAAGGACAAATTTCAACCAGTGGATTCTGGGAAACTTTCATGAGACAGTGCATCAGCTACTTTGTTAGAAGCTACTGAAATGTGTTGAATTTCAAAATCAAAATCTTGGAGAGCTAAACTCCATCGAAGCAGTTTTTTGTTGTTCCACTTGGCAGTATGAAGCCACTTTAGCGCAGCATGGTCGGTTTGTAGCTGGAACCGTCGTCCCCAAACGTATGGGCGTAGCTTTTCCAGGGCGTACACAATGGCGTAGCATTCCTTTTTACTGACTGACGAGTGGCTTTCCCTCTCAGACAGTTTTTTGCTGAAAAACACGACAGGGTGGAAGTTGTGATCTGGTCCCTCCTGCATGAGAACTGCTCCTATACCACGCTCAGATGTATCGGTGGTTACTAGGAATGGTTTGTCAAAGTCCAGGGCCCTTAACACAGGGTCAGACATGAGCGCCACCTTAAGTTGGGTAAAGGCCTTTTGATACTTATCAGTCCACTTAACTGCATTTGACTGGGTCTTTTCGGTCAGGTCAGTCAGTGGGGCAGCAATTTGGCTGTAGTGTGGTACAAATCGCCTGTAGTACCCGGCCAAGCCTAAGAAGGATTGGACCTGTTTCTTTGACTTTGGGACAGGCCACTTTTGGATAGCATCCACCTTGGCCTATAGGGGGTTTATGGTTCCTCGACCCACCTGGTGCCCCAGGTAAGTCACTCTGTTTTGGCCTATTTGACACTTTTTGGCCTTAACAGTTAGTCCGGCCTGCCTGATGCGCTCAAAGACCTTTTCCAGGTGTTCGGGCCAGGAGTCAGAAAAGATGGCCACATCATCGAGGTAGGCAACTGCATATTCGCCCAGTCCTGCTAGTAGACCATCTACCAGCCTCTGGAAGGTGGTGGGTGCATTTCGAAGCCCGAAAGGAAGTACATTAAATTCATACACCCCTGCATGGGTGATGAATGATGACCTTTCCTTGGCAGGTTCATCTAGCGGTACTTGCCAGTACCCCTTGGTTAAGTCTATTGTAGATATGAATTGGGCACGTCCCAACTTCTCCAGTAGCTCATCGGTGCGTGGCATTGGATAGTTGTCTGGACGAGTTACCGCATTTAGCTTACGGTAGTTCACGCAAAAGCGTATTTCCCCATCTGGTTTGGGTACCAGAACCACTGGAGATGCTCATGCACTGGTAGATGAGCGGATTATACCCATCTGTAGCATGATCTAGATCTCCCATTCTATAGCAGCTTGGGCATGAGGGGACACCCGGTAGGGTGGTGTTCTAACTGGGTGAGCATTAGCTGTGTCAATGGAGTGGTATGCCCGTTCAGTCCGTCTTGGGGTGGCTGAGAACAATGGGGCGAAGCTAGTGCACAGCTCCTTGATTTGTTGCTGCTGCAGACGTTTCAGGGTAGTTGAGAGGTTCACCTCTTCCACGCCACCGTCTTTTTTCCCGTCGTAGTAGAAACCGTCAGGCCACTCAGCATCATCTCCTCCCTGGACTGTAAACTGACAAACCTGTAAGTTTCTAGAATAAAGGGCTTGAGAGAATTAACATGGTACACTCTGGGCTTTAGGGAGGAATTGGGAAAGGCTATGAGGTAGTTAACCGCTCCCAAGCGCTCTTGGACCGTGAATGGCCCTTCCCATGATGCTTCCATCTTATGGGCCTGTTGTGCCTTTAAGACCATAACCTGGTCTCCTACCTTGAAGGAACACTCTCTGGTATGTTTGTCATACCAGGCCTTTTGCTCTTCCTGAGCATCCTTTAGGTTTTCTTTAGCAAGGGCTAAAGAGTGTCGGAGGGTGTTTTGTAGGTTGCTTACAAAGTCCAGAATGTTAGTCCCTGGAGAAGGCGTAAACCCCTCCCATTCCTGCTTTACCAACTGTAATGGCCCCTTAACCTCGTGACCATACACAAGTTCAAACGGTGTAAACCCTAAACTGGGATGTGTTACAGGCCTGTAGACAAAAAGTAACTGCTGCAACACTAGGTCCCAGTCATTGGAGTGTTCATTGACGAATTTACGTATCATGGCCCCCAAAGTTCCATTAAACCTTTCCACCAGGCCATTGATTTGATGGTGGTACGGGGTCGCAACCAAGTGGTTCACCCCATGAGTTTCCCACAGTTCTTTCATGGTCCCTGCCAGGAAATTAAATCCTGAATCTGTAAGGACGTCGGAGGGCCAACCTACCCTGGCAAAAATGTCTGTTACGGCCAGGCACACAGCTTTAGCCCTGGTGTTGCCTAGAGCTACTGCTTCCAGCCATCGGATAGCAAAGTCCACGAAAGTCAGTACGTACTGCTTTCCTCTGGGCGTCTTTTTTGGGAAAGGACCCAGAATATCCACAGCTACTCGCTGAAATGGGACCTCAATTATGGGGAGTGGCTGGAGAGGGGCCTTGACCTGGTCTTGGGGTTTTCCCACCCTTTGGCACACCTCACAAGACTGGACATACTTGGCAACGTCTTTGCCCATCCCAGTGGAAGGACTTCCCCAACCGGTCTTTGGTTCTGTTCACCCCAGCATGGCCACTGGGATGATCATGGGCTAAGCTTAAGAGCTTCCCCCAGTACTTAGTTGGAACCACCAACTGTTTTTGCGGATGCAGTCTTCCTGGTGTCCACCAGAAAGAGTCTCCTTGTATAAAAGTCCTTGTTCTACAACAAACCGGGATCGATTAGAAGAGCTGAGCAGCGATGGGATGCTCCGTGTCACCGCCCAAGCTTTCTGAAGGCTGTCATCTGCTTCCTGCTCAGTCTGGAACTGTTCCCTTGAAGCTGGAGACACCAGTTCTTCCTTAGACTGTGGACTTGAGCTTGGTCCCTCTGGAAGCGATGTAGGTGATGTGGTTGTTTCCGTTGCTGGTGAGCCGCTCTCCACTGGTGCACCAGGGGGTATTTCAGGCTCTGGCTGAGCCTCTTGGGTGTGGTTGTCTGCTGCTTCTGCCAGTTCAGGCTCGCTGGCGCCCTCTGGCGTTGGGGTTGAAGATGGATTTGCAAGCACTGTCGTCAGTGCTGGCAACGGTTCTGGTGCTGGCTGTTTTTCCAGTTCCTGGTCTGGGACTGGAAGCACTATGGCTATTTCCGTTGTTGGCACGGGATCCGGGTCCACTACCTCTGTCTGGGTCTCTTGTAACCCAGAAGGGGCCCCTGTGGACGGCTCAGGAAAAGGAATGGGTCAGGAAGCTTGCCTGGTTTGGCTATGTGTAACCGTTCCCACTCTCTTGGCCTGCTTCACCTGGTTGGCCAAATCTTCTCCCAGTAGCATGGGGATGGAATAATTGTCATAGACTGCAAAAAGTCCACATTCCTGACCAGCCTTTGTACTGGACAGGCAGTTCAGCTGTAGGCAAGTCTACAGCTTGTGACATGAAGGGATAAATCGTCACTTGGGCCTTTGGGTTGATGAATTTGGGGTCCAAAAAGGATTGGTGGATAGCTGACACTTGTGTCCCCATGTCTCTCCACGCAGTAACCTTCTTTCCGCCCACTCTCAAAGTTTCCCTTCGCTCCAAGGGTATTTGAGAGGTATCTAGGCCTGGGGATCTTTGGTGTGATGGTGGTGTAATGAACTGCACTCGGTTGGTGTTCTTTGGGCAGTTGGTCTTTATATGTCCCAGTTCATGACACTTAAAGCATCTTCCAGCTGACTGGTCACTGGGTCGAGGTGGGTTACTGGAGACTGGTGAGGTGGAAGAATAGGGTGTCTGTGGCTTTCCTTGGGTTGTTGGTGGGGTCTTGTGCTGCCCTCAGTTATAGGGTTTATTGTCGGTGTGCCCCCTGGGGTATTCGCTCCCCTTGACAGTAGCTTTTTCTTTTCTGCCACTTCCATCCATTTGGCTTCAATCTCACCCGCCTCGATTACCGTTTTGGGCTTTCCATCTAGGATGTACCTTTCTATTTTCTCAGGAACACCATCTAAGAACTGCTCCATTTGGATCAGGAGGTGAAGCTCGTCCAGATTGTTAACCTTTGTTCCTAATATCCAGGCTTCATAATTCTTTGCAATGTGGTAGGCGTGTCGGGGGAATGACACATCTGGTTTCCATTTTAGGGCTCTGAACCGCCGACGGGCATGTTCAGGTGTTATCCCCATTCTGTATCTGGCCTTTGTTTGAAAAAGTTTATAATCATTCATGTTCTCCTTAGGCATTTCAGCCGCCACCTCTGTTAAGGGTCCAGAGCTATGGCCTCAGTTCTACCATGTACTGGTCTTCAGAGATGCTGTACCCAAGGCAGGCCCTTTCAAAATTTTCTAAGAAGGCCTCAGAGTCATCACCTGCCTTGTAGGTGGGAAATTTCTTGTGATGTGGAACAATCATTGGCGCAGGGTTGTTAGGACTGGCTGGAGCATCCTGCCTGGCCCGCGCCAAGTCCATTTCATGCTGTCTCTCTTTTTCCCTCTCTTCACTTTGTTTTTGTTGCTTTTCCATATCTCGTTGGTGGGCTGCATCTTTTGCGGCTTGCTCTCTTTTGTAGGCTGCCTCTCTTTCTCTTTCTCTTAGCTCCATCTCTTGTAGTTTTTTTTCCATGTCTCGCCTGTGGTCTGCGTCTTTGATTTGTTCCTCTGCATCCAGTTTTACCTTGGAAGTCATGTTTCCTGCTTTCTTGTGTTGGGGTGCCCTCTGGTGTTTATTGCCTGAACTGCTGTTCCTCTGCTGCCTTCTCTGTTGCTAAGCAACACAGTCTTTCTAATTAGCCTTCCCGGATAAAACAAGAACAAAAAGAAACCCTTCATTTGCATGTGTGTTCTGCTGGTGTAGCTGACTCACAGCTGGAGTTCTATTGTCTAACAAAAGACCCTTGTTAAACTTTTAATGGCCTTTGCCTGAGGTAATCTCTATGCACAGCCAGAACGGAGCAAGGAAAGAAAAAAAAATATCTCTGGCTGTAGTTTTGAAAACCCTCTCTCTGCTACAAGCAGCTAGCAGATAAAAAGAAATATAATAATCTTACTGGCTTTTGGATTCTATTTTCCCACACGCTGCCAACATGTCATAGTATAATTCCCAAATCGGGACCTTAGCATCCAGGATATAGGTACTAGCATAAAGTCCTCTAAGCTTAATTACCAGCTTAGATTCTGTAGCGCTGCCACCAATCAGGAATTCCAGGGCCCGATACCCTCTGGTCCCCCCAAAACCTTCCCTGGGGACCCCCAAGACCCAGATTCCTTGAATCTCACAACAGAGGGGAAAAAACCATTTCCCTTCTCCCTCCTTTCCTCCTCCCAGATTCTCCCCGCCCTGGGTACTTTAGGAGAGATAGACAGATTCCAGCTTCGTGAATCTAAACAAAGGGATTCCACCCTTCTCCCCTCCCTTCCCTCTCTCCCGGAGAGAGACACAGAAATAAATGCAGAGAGCATGTTTTTCTTCTCTCTTCCCTTTCCTTTCTCCCACCAATTCCCTGGTGAGTGCAGACTCCCTTCCCTGGAGTCTTACAAAAGATAACCAAAAAAATCAATTAGATTCTAAAAAAAGAGGAAAACTTTAATAAAGAAGGAAAAAATATAAAAACTGTTTCTGTAATCAAGATGGTAAATATACAGGTTTTTTTAGCTTACAGACAATAGAAAGAACTTTCTCCAGCAGAAACACAATTTAAGCTACTTCCAGCAAGTACACATCTGAAAATAACGAAAAACAAGTTAAAAGTCTATGATCGCCTTTGTACTTACTTACCATTCTGAATAGATAAGAGACTGTAGTAGGGAGATTGGCAGAAACCTGGTTGCACCGTCCAGGACCCAGAGAGAACAAAGTCAAACCCAAAAACACACACAAAGGCTTCCCTCCACACAAGATTTGAAAGTATCTTGTCTCCTGATTGGTCCTCTGGTCAGGTGTTGCAGGTCACTGTTTGTTAACCCTTTACAGGTGAAAGACATTAACCCTTAGCTATCTGTTTATGACACCTTCAGAGGCTCCTTTATAGTGCTTGTGGTCTGGCAAGGAGACAGTTGGAGTATGCCTTCTTCCACTGCCTCGAAGGGCTCAGATATGACTCGCAGTTCTTATCTCCATCTGAGAGGTCTCCTTTGAGATTCCTTGCCACCTAGAAGGCAAAAACCTCCAGAGGACTAGCCTGTACTCCACCTTGTTTTCACGACCTCATCTTGATATAGGTTGGTCTCTCCTTCACAGAGCCATGAGCCCAGGGGTGTGGCTGACATACCTTAAAGAATCTCAATACTTGGTCCTTTTGTGATGAGAGGGAGACCGTGGCACCTGTGAACCTGCAGTACACCAAGTGGCAGCTCCTTTTCTACCTCCTCTACAACCTCTTGCTGAAGTTCTGCTTTCACTTTTCTCTGGATCTTTTTATTTATTCACAGCCTATTCATGTCCCCAAAAAGTCTCACAACCTCTTTATTAGCTTCCTCCTAGCCCTGGCCAAGAAGACCATGTATCAAAGAGAAGTCTGGACAGAAGGATTCTTTGTTCTTTACCATGAGGCCTATTTCTGATCACTAGTTTGTTCAGATCTCCGACCAGAGTTTCTCTGGGCGGCATCCACCATGTACTCTTTCAAGGAGCAATGGGCAGTGTCCAGTGTTCTCAGCTCAATGTCTCCATTTGGAACCGTGACTTTGAACCTTTGAGCCGCACTCCTTTCTTGTTTTTTTCATTTGTAGCCCCCATCCCCCCCACTCTAGATTCAGTTGATCCCTCTGATTTTTTTTTAATTTTTTTCTTGGCCCTTCTCCTCTGAAGAGTTCAGTTGGATAGACAGCTCCCCTTCAGGATCTGTCTAGAACACAGGGACCAAATAGCCATGTGCACTGAATGAGACAGGAATTTGGGGGAGAGGGGGAGGGGAATTATGACGGGATAATGTAATTAGAGATTCACATAATTAGGCTTGGAATGGTTACATTTTTATTACTAAATGTCAATAAACCTTGATGTCACTATACACACACAGACCAACAAAAACATTTCCATTGATAATAGAAATTTACTGATAGATAAATACTGCTTGAGAAAATATTTGAGTTTGATTTAAGGACAGTTACTCTATTTTGCTATGTAATGTTGACAATTTGTGTTTCGACAGTTAAAATTTTAATTCCTTGAATCTCAACATCAGTCAATTATTATATGACCTTCAATTGTTTATTCCTGCCTCATAATTTCCCACAACTGAGAACATAAAAATTGATAAAAGTTTAAAAAAACCTCAAAATAAACATTGATATTATCCATCAAAATTATAAAAAAAAAAACCAAAAAATCAAATTCTGCCACACCTAATCACAATGCATATACAAAAAGGAGCTGAATTAAGGCTGCACAGGCAACTTTATTTCTGGCATTTCTTAACTACTGAATGCTTGACTTTGGAATATTAATAATGTTCTTTTAACACAGATTTGTGTGTCTAACATACGCTGAATAGCTCACGTAGCCAGTATATTAGCTCTAAAGGTGTAGAAACTGATCTGTATAATCTAGCAGAATAATAGTACAACTAAATACCTCAGGTATAGGGATGCTAAATCATTCAGCTTAGGTTATCACAGCCTATTCACGTATTAATTTTGTCCTTCAGTTTAATACTGTAATTTTGCTGGAGATTTCATTTCATTTCTATTTTTATAACTATGCTCGAGTTTATTATGCTTCCTATAAAATATATACACAAACATTAAGATCATAATGATAAACTTCTAATGAAAATATGAGAAGTTACTTTTTTGAACAATAAAAGAGAAAACCTTTCTGTATGCACCTGAACCTGTCTCCCAGGTGAGAAAAAAGCCATATGCTTCTTCACTAAAATAAATCTATTTCAGTATCAACTGTGGCAATAGTGGTGTAACTACACAATGCTGCTTCATGCACGATTATCTTTTAGAAGGCAAGTTAATAAAGATTAAGTATAGTCTTCAACAAAATACTTAAACTATACATAGGAGTATGTATTATGCATAAATTGGCATTTTCCCAAAACAGGTTGAATAAAGCAATCAACACAAAGAAATCTTGAAGGAAAATAGTTACAAAAAGTTGATCATTTAAACCTAACTTACGAACTACCAACTCACTTGACACATCTGATGGTATTTGCAATGTAAGGGTGAGAACAGCTAGATTAAATATTCAGAGAAGTGATTTTCACTTTAAAATAAGTGAATGCTTCCTTGCCCACCAATAATAAAAAGGTAAACCACTTTTAACATTTTTGTCTGGCTTATATTGTCAGATACATCTGTTGAAAGTTTTGATTTGTTAGCTCACTGAAGTACCATAAAACAAAAGAGGAAAAAGTACACTACGGTATTTCTTACTATAAGCTTAATTTCACCCTTTATTCAATAGACTTGAGAAACTTATCTCCATACAATTTCAAATAGTGAACGTGTCCGAAAAAACGCAATGTTCTGCCTGAAGAAGACTTTTGCACTTGTGAACTTGTACACAAACTCACTCAGTATACTAGAATTTTTGCTCATAGGCAAATGTAATCTCCATGATTAGATATCTTAAGTACAAAATAATATTTTTAAAATGGTGAATACCCAATGATTCCTTGGTGAAATCTTTCCGAGCACGTGGCCATTGTGCAACTTTCCCAATTAACATTAAAAAGAAACATTGCATTTATTACTTCTCCCACTTGAACGAAAGGATCTGCAAAAGCCATACCATCGTGAATCTCACAGTCTGGGTTCTTACATTACTATGGCTGAAGTTAAGCTGCAATAAATCTTGAATTTTAATCTTGATGCCATGAAGCATTAATTGAGTATATGGAGTGTAGAATGAGAGGTAGTCCTCTGAAAGTCAGGAAAGTTACACTCTAAATGGCTCTTGTTCATTGGTCCCCCTTTGCACTCAGCTCTGACCCATGGCTCCAACTAGCTGCTAGCATGTGGAGCTGTCAGATCCCGAGACACCACTTTGGTTGGCAGGCTAAACCAGGCAGATGGCAGCCACAATGAGACATGTCTATGCCCAGCATACTAAGTTTGCTTGGTTAACCAGGCAGAGGAGGCCTCTTAGTCTTAAGTCTGGAAAGGCACTACAACGATGAATTGTGGAACACATAAGGCTTGACAAGGCACAAGATGTCAATGACTGTCCACTGATGAAGTTCCCAGTTATTTCAATCTTTTGTCCCACTGGTCTTCAACCTCAGCAGCTGAGAGTGAGAGTGTCCCCATGCAATGATATTCTCACATAAACCTGACACATAGGCTGTCATAAACAGATAGTTAAGGGTTAGTGTCTCTTTTACCTGTAAAGGGTTAAGAAGCTCAGTAAACCTGGCTGACACCTGACCAGAGGACCAATAGGGGGACAAGATACTTTCAAACCTTGGTGGAGGGAAGTCTTTTGTTTGTGCTCTTTGTGTTGTTGTTGTTCGCTCTTGGGACTGAGAGGGACGGGACATCAATCCAGGCTCTCCAAATCTTTCTGAATCAGTCTCTCATGTTTCAAACTTGTAAGTAATTAGCCAGGCAAGGCATGTTAGTCTTATGTTTGTTTTCTCAACTTGTAAATGTCCTTGTTTGCTGAGAGGATTTTACCTCTGCTTGCTGTAACTTTGAACCTAAGGCTAGAGGGGGTTCCTCTGGGCTATATGAATCTGAGTACTCTGTAAAGTATTTTCCATCCTGATTTTACAGAGATGATTTTTACCTTTCTTTCTTTAATTAAAAGCTTTCTTTTTTAAGAACCTGGTTGATTTTTCCTTGTTTTAAGATCCAAGGGGATTGGGTCTGGACTCATCAGGGATTGGTGGGGGGAAAGGAAGGGGGATGGTTAATTCCTCCTTGTTTTAAGATCCAAAGGGTTTGGATCTGTGTTCACCAGGGAAGTGGTGAAGCCTCTCAAGGCAACCCAGAGAGGGGAAAATTTTGGGGGGACAGAAAATGCGCCAGACACTGAAATTCTGGGTGGTGGCACTGTTACCAGATCTAAGCTAGTAATTAAGCTTAGAAGGGTCCATGCAGGTCCCCCACATCTGTACCTTAAAGTTCAGAGTGGGGAAAAAACCTTGACACAGGCATTCACACATCATTAAGAAAGTTCTGTAGCAATGGGTGAGTGGTGACTTGATGCATAAATGAACAATAGGAGTCAGTCACAAACCTGCATGAAGGCAACCTAGGATTCTGGTCACTAAGCCTTAAGTCCTGAGCAGCAAGGATGTTTAGCAACACTTTGGCTGATTGAGCTGCCCTTTTTCAGGATAGTACTTCTCAACCTAGCAAGGGAAAAGGTGCTAAAAACAATGCCTGCCCAAGTTTAATCTGGCCAGTTTACCATAAATGATGGATCATCCACATTGCAGTCATTCTATAAGAAAAAAAAAGATCTCACTGTGGCAACTGGAACACACAGGACCTAAGGGACAGAGATAACATATTAAGCATATGAGAGCATTAATTGCAAGGGAACTTAATAGATACAGCATCAACAAAGCAATCCTCAGCAAAACCAGACTTCCAAAGGAAGGCTCCATAGGTTACAGCTACATTTTCTTTTACAAATGGAAACCAGCAGAAGACAGAATTTATAGCATCGATCTTGACATTAAAAACACCCCCTAAAATACTGAAAGGCTTAATGACATCATATTGGAAATTCATGCTTTCCAATTGTTACCAAGGCTTAGATTCCAACCATGAACAAAACAGAATTTAAAAAAAAGTTCTACTCTGATTTGGACATAATCAAATTGATACCTAATGAAAACAAATTCATACTCCCGGGAGACATTAATGCCAGAGTTAGAAGAGACAGTGAGGTCTGGAGAAGTGTAACAAGAAGTCAGAAAAAATGAAAGTATCAGAGGGGTAACTGTGTTAGTCTGGATCTGTAAAAGCAGGATTCTTTACTGCTTTTAGAAAAATGAAATACAATGGTTTCCCCTCAATTCAGCAAGTCTGCTGAGCATGAGCTCGTTATTAGAAATACAATGTTCATACAAGATGAAAAATATAAAATGTTGTGGATGCATATAAGAATAAAGCACAGGCACCTAATTTACTATGTCATCATACAGCAAAGACATCAGGGACATCAAGCTCACCAGAGCAACGTGAGGAGCACACTGTTCAACTGACAAGATGATCAGAGCCATTTTCAATCTACACACTGCAGCCTCTCAATGCAATAATGCAGAACAGACTAAATGAAAAAAACAGCAACAAAATTAAGATACAGATTCATAGAAATGTAGGCCTGGAAGGGACCCCAAGAGCTCATCTAGTCCATTCCCCTTCATTGAGGCAGGACCAAATATAGAAACATAGAATCATAGGACTGTAAAGGATCTCAAAAATCATCTAGTCCAGTCCTCTGTACTCATGGTAGGACTAAGTATTATCTAGACCATCCTTGACAGGTGTTTGTCTAACCTGCTCTTAAAAATCTCCAATGATGGAGATTCTACAACCTCCCTCAGCAATTTATTCCAGTGCTTAGCCACCCTAACAGGATCTCTGTGAGTAGCCAGTGTCAAGGAATGGATTCACAGGGGAACAATTCAAAGGAACTTTTATTACACTAAAGAATTCAGATGGATTTTACCTTAATCAGAGATGCTGCTCTTGTCCTTGAAAGATGGGTGTAGCACCTCACTGACCTACTTAACTATCCTTCTACTGTCAACCTACAAGTGCTAGAAGAACTAATGTATGAAGATATCACCCAGTTGATTTCCACTGAGTATGTGCATAAAAACCATCAAACAAATGAAATCAGGCAAATCACCAGGCAAAGACAGCATAGCAGCGGAACTCTTTAAACCAGCAGGCCTCCAAAAATGTCAACTATTTATACAAAATTATATTGTTATCTGGCAAACTGAGAAAAATCTCAGGATTTCTAAGATGCAATCATAGTTTCACTATACAAAAATAAACGCAACAGCTCTGATGGTGGCAACTACCAGAGAGCTTCCAGGTTATCTGTAGGTTGTAAAATCCTTGCTCATATTTTGCTCTATCAGCTTGTTGAAACAGTATCAGAGAAGCTTCTAACAGAGATCCAGAGTGGATTTAGACTAACTCTGAGCATCACAAGCACAATTATTGACATAAGAGAGATTCAGGAAAAAGCCACCGAACAAAACATGGATCCATATGCTGTCTTCATTGATATAAAAAAATATTAGACACTGAGCAGAAATGGCTTCTGGAAAATTGTAGAAAAATTTGCCTGTCCCATCACATTTGTGAACATCATACATCAATTCCACAAAAAGACATGTTTGGCCAAGTACACTCCAACAGGTGCCTCTCTAGAGGCCCCTTATATCTAATGAGGTAAAACAAGGGTGTATGCTAGTTCTCTTTGGTGCCATTCCAAATTACATAACTGGCAAACTTCAAAAGGGCATCTACCGAAGGTAAAAAACAGATGGAAAATTCTTCAGTCTCTGAAGGCTTACTGCAAAAACGGAAGGCCTTGAGGAACTCACATGGGAAGTCTTTTTTGAGGATGATAATTGTGCTCTACTCAGTCATAATCAAAGTGACTACAGCTTATTCTTCACAGGTTCTCAGAGGCAACTAAACAGTTTGGACTCACCATCAGCCTGGAAAAAAACTGAAGCCCTCTTCCGACTAGCCCATTCAACTACTACCACTCCGCCAAACACCACTACAAATGATAGTAAATTAAGAATGTCAATTACCATCTCAGTGATGGTTTCCAAGATCAAGGAATGACAAAAATAGAATACAAAAGGCAAGCCAGGCTTTCAGAAGATTTTGCAGTAGGATACTCAACCAGCATACCATCAGACTATCAATAAAATGGATGATACACAAGGAAGCTGTGATAGCCTCACCTTTATATGGGGGCCAATGATAGTTACATGGGTTCCACCAATGTCCCAATACAGTTTGGGAACCTCATACATTGAAAACCACCAATACTCTCCTGACTGTTACCCAGCTTCATAACCTGGTTAGACAGCACCTTATCAATGGCATAGCAGCCCTGCATGAGAACAGCCCCAATAGTTTGATTTTCCCACATCAAATTGGTTGGCTATCAACCAGTAATATTCTGGGGTGGACAACTTCCAGGTGGCAATGGCAACCCATTTCTTCACAGGTATGGGGCAATGCATGTTGGTACACTGTTGCTGAAGCTCTGGGGTCAGTTCAGCACAGATCTTTAAAAAAAAATGTAGCCCTCCCCATCCTGAAGTTCTCTTGCCACTGCCGGTCATGCCAGTTTTGCAGAACAATCCTCTTCCACAAACTCATGCTGATTTGCCGGTCCCAGAAACAACGCTGAATGCTGTGTAGGTGAGCCACAATCCAGACCTCTTGTTCCAACAGCTCGGCATCCTCCTGTTCTTCCACCTCGTCATCCTGCCACCATTGCAGAGTATACTCCTTCTATTGCTGTAGAATATTCTCCTGCTCCAGCACCATCTGGTGGCATGATGGGCAAAGTCAAGGGCAGAATTCATCCAGCTCAGTGCTGTAACACAGCCTAAGCAGGCTCTGCTTATTTGCACTTGTTGCCACAATGACACAGAGCATGACAAAGTCCACGCTAGTCAACAACAATTTGAAAATGGCACGACAAAAGACAGTATAGGATAGAGACAGCTGAAATGTGAGATTTAAAAAAAAATATTGAATCCATCTAGCTTGCCACAATTTACAGCAAAAACAACCTCAAGATGCAACCTACTCAGCAGCGCAGCAAAGAACAAGCAGATACCTCCAGAGAATGCTACGTTCTCAGTTTCCAGCAAACTGCCACAGATTCACATGATATGAAATGAAAACTGAGCAAGTGTTTCATGTGCATGCTATTGGTGCAATTCATGTACTGTGAGATATCTGATGCACATCAAAAAGCTTTTAATTGAATCCCTCCAAATAGACATACCTTAGCTTTAAAACTGGACATCAGGTTGCACGGCATAAGAATTGTTCAATATTCTCCTTTTTGTAATCTTTACAAATTGGAAAAACTAAACCACTAAAAATTATTTCAGCCTTGTCACTTCCCTGTTGGTGGGTATTCTGTGTGCACATTATAGAATAGCCCAGGAAAGACAAGAATGCAAGACCTAATTCTTGGGGTTTTACAAAATAAATCTAAAAGCCAAGGGAAGGAAACAGTTGGAACTCAACTAGAGCTTTCATTTTCAGGGAAGGTTTTGTAGATTCAGAAACTCTTATAATTCAATGTGGCTCACATATAAAAACATGTTTTCTGTAAGAGAAATCAATCTCATGTCTGTGTGTAACAACAGATAAAATTGGTCCAAATTTATCACTGTCAAACAAAATCAGCTTTAACATTGTTAGTATGTTACAATAAAAACTGTTACAAATTGAATGAAATCATGAGAAGAGCTCTGTAAGCTTGTCTCACTCACCAACTGAAGTTGGTGCAGTAAAAGAAATTATCGCACTCACCTTGTCTTTCTAATGTCACCGGACCAATATGGCCACAACAACACTGCATCCATGAAATGATTCCTAACATTCCTGAATTGAATTATCATTAAGATCACTGTTACTATCTGTGACAAAAATCAGGACAATGCCCTGATTTTGTTTTCTCCATATTACCACACAGTGAAACTCGGTTATTCCAAAAAAAGCCCATTGACATTAGCTGTCCATTGAAGAGGAAAACAGTTTAAATATTTGCAAAGGAAGTGAATCATAGGAGACACTGAAAAGAAGCCAATAATTTTGATTTGACCGCTTCAATATGAGATGTATTCTCCTCTATTTAATCCCCAATTCCATGGTGATGTTTGACTCTGAAATACACCTCTACCTCGATATAACGCTGTCCTTGGGAGCCAAAAAATCTTACTGCATTACAGGTGAAATCATGTTATATTGAACTTGCTTTGATCCACCGGAGTGCGCAGCCCCCCCTCCAGCCCCACCCCGCCCTCTCCCCCACCCCCCGGAGCACTGCTTTACTGCGTTATATCCAAATTTGTGTTAGATTTAGTGCCATTATATCGAGGTAGCGGTGTCACATATTGGGTAAAAAATTTTCCAACAGAAAGGAAATTAGTCTCCCACAGTTCAGTGACAAGTGGGAAATAGCAAGCAGTGAATAGACCATGACAGACTATGTTGCTGCCCTGCATATTTTCTCAGCTGAGTTCAGTTTCTTTCTGCCAATGATGCTGCTGCAGATCTCAGAGTGCACTGTGATTCCCTCAGGAACAGTTTTACCTGATGCCTTGGATACTTCCAAAATGTACAGCTTATTCATCTGGCCAGGACAGTTTGCATTCCTGAAAACCTTATAAGAAGCCTAATCTTCTCATTGATTCAGTGTGCTCAAGGTGGATCTTTAGTGTTTTATGTATGTATCTATCTATCTATATATCCAGACTGTACCACAGCTTTTATGTAGGATGCGCGTTTGAGACAGAATAATGGAAGAATTACTTCTTGTGAGGTATGGAAAGAGGAATTCACCTTTGGTAAAAAATATTCTGGAGTCTCTGTTGTCATTGAACGTGCACTGTGGTTCTTGCATGGACAGAGCTGCTAACTCCAAGTCTCATCTAGCAAATGTAACAGAGACCAAAAATCAGGTTTTGAATTATAAGTTTGCAGTTTCCATTTGTTAACTGTTCAAAGAGATGGGTAGTAGGACTTTTAGAACCAGCAGTAAATCCCACTTAGAAAAGACAGGCCTAACCACAGGGTTAGCTGCTCTGAGAAATCTTGAGAATTGAGATTTTTCAGTTAAAGAGACCAAGGATAAGAGACACTGTGTATGGCTGACACCTGTAAACACTATTGTGCTGAGCTGCAGTCTTTTGTTCATACTGTCCTTAAGGAAGTCCAAAACAGCTGGAATCTGAGCACTGGCTGGGATTTCTGTCTGCTTGACACCAGGAGCTAAACCATACCCAGATGCAGGAGTAGGCCTTTAGGATTTAGCACATTTGGAGGTCAGTAGAGTCCTAATCACCGTGAAGTACAAACTCAATGCACTTTATGCTTCACTCAGTAGCTATGCTGTCAATTGTAGGTGTCTGGATCTGGATGGAGAATGGAACCCTGGTAAAGGATGTTCAGTCTCAATGGTAGATGCAGTAGAGGTTCCATTATCAATCTACTGTAAACGTTGGTTTCCTCAGCCAGTATGGGGCTAGAATCATCATCCTTGTTTCCTCTTGCCTTATCTTCTGAATCACCTTCTCCAAAAGCTGAAGTAGTGGGACTATGTAAAGATAGCTTTCAGCCACTTGCATGCGCATGCATCCCTTCCTAGTTACCTGAAATCTACTTCCCTGGTTAAGTACTGTGCCAACGTTCTGTTCTTGTGACTGGTGAACAGACTGACAAAAGATCAAATGTCTGCAAGATCAGGTGAAAGACTTCTTGATCCAAACACCATTCTGAGTTGTTCATTGAGTAACTGCTGAGCAGTCTTGCTTTCTGCTTTATTGTTGCCTTTACACGTATTGCTCTTATGGATGCCAAGTTCTCCTCTGCCCATACTATTATTTTCATTGCTTCGGAGTATAGGATTAATCTTTCTGTCCCCACTTGGTTGCGGATGTATGATACCCTTGCAGTGTTGCCCAACTGGCTCAGGATATGTTCACGCCCACGTTCACTCTGGCATTTTCAGAGTGCCAGCTTCACCAGGTCTTCCAAGCAATTGATGCTCTCACTCCACTCCACTGAACTCCATGTGACCAACTCTGTTCTGTGTCTAAGACATGCTTCCCATCCTGGTAGGCTGGCTCCCATCGTGAATACTGAGAATCGGAATAGCAGACAGGAAGACCCATGAGGATTTTCCCAGGTGTTGCCCATCTAAGGGATTCCAATACCTGGTTTGGATCTAGCACCTGATCTTGCATGTGCTCCAGTAAACAGTTCCACACCTTCAGCAGCAAACTTCTAGAAAACCTGATGTGGAATTTAATGCATGCTGTAATTCCTATACTTGAGATAAGAAGGCCTAGAAACTAGAGACACTAGGTTAATGGACTCTCTTGGAGAAATACCTATCTCATAAAACTGGAAGGGACCCTGAAAGGTCATCAAGACCAGCCCCCTGCCTTCACTAGCAGGACCCAGTACTGATTTTGCCCTAGATCCCTAAGTGGCCCCCTCAAGGATTGAACTCCCAACCCTAGGTTTAGCAGGCCAATGCTCAAACTACTGAGCTATCCCTCAATTCCTTCCATCCATGGATCTTTGGTTCTAGATTTTCTCACACCTGTTCATGGGTGTCTATCCACTACCAGGCAAGCTCTCTTTGTGAAAAAGGCCAGAGGGCTTTTCTTGCTGTTTATCACAAAAACATATGCCTGAAGCAACTACACTGTCCAAGCTGTAGCATTGTAAGCTGCTTCTTAGAGCAGGGCTCTGATCAAAATGTCATCCAGGAACACATACACGTGAATGCCCTGGACTTCAGTCTGGCTATGAGGACCAGATGCATCTTGGTAAAGACTCTGGGGGCTGACAAAGGGTCAAATGGCAGTGTTTGCACTGTTCGTGGCTATGCTGTATACAAATCTTAGATTTTTTTTCCCACAAATCATACATTCCAAGACAGTCCCTTTTGTGATTATTGTGATTATCTGTCCTCCTGCATAACATACGCCACAGGACTTCCCTGGACTAATTCCAATTTGAACTTGAATATATATCTTTATGAAAAACATCCAATCTTGATTTTAAAACTTCCAGCAATGGAAAATTTACCACAATGTTTGGTAAGTTGTTCCAATGGTTAAATTACCCTCACTGTTAAAAAGGTGTATCTTATTTCGAGACTGAAGTTGTTTGGCTTTGGCTTCCAGCCATTTTGGATCTTGTTACACCTTTGACTAATAGATTGAAGAGCTCTCTATTATCCAATTTTTGGTTCCCATTTAGGTACTTATATAGACTGATTAAGTCACTCCTTAACCCCTTTGGTGATCTAAACAGATCAACTCAAAGAGCTCAATCATTCTAGGGCATGTTTTCCAATCCATATCACTTCTGTTCTCTAAACTCTCAGCAATTTATCAACTTCCATCTTCAACTATAGACACCAGAACCAGACACAGTATTCTAGTAGTAGTCACTCCAGTGACAAACATATGAGGTAATATAACCTCACTATTCCTAACTCTTCACTGACGCATTCAAGGACCATGTTAGCACTTTTAGCTACAGCATCACACAGAGCTCCTGATCTGTACTTTTTAGATCTGAACATGATCCTGACACTCATCTTCTGAGCAACACGATTTCCCTATTCACATTTAGGTTTAAAGCAATGATCAGAACTAAAATAATCTTGTGCAAGACTTATCTACAATATTTTCTTTGTTCTCATGTTAAGTTTTAGTGATGTATTCTAACACAAAGTGAAACTATGCCTACCAGTTTCTTAAACCAAGCACATGAGCAGTTAATAACCACTTCACATGAGGTCAGCGTAAATGCGACAAGATTGTACACTGCTGAATATAAAAGCAAAATCAATTAGGCAATTCCCTGAAAATACCTCTCCATTTAATTAGTGCATACACAGACTAGGACATGAAAAAGCCTTAAACACATTAGGCTTTCCAACCATTAATTTAGTTGTGGCTTTAGCCAATTTTCCAAACATGCAAAAATCAAGTATTGTAAGTAGAAATACATTTCATTCCAGACACACAGAGAGCAGTATCACTGATTTTTGGTATATGGTCTGTTTGCCTTATTCCATGAGGAAAAATCCACAGGAGAAGGAAAATTCCATTATGTCCACCCCACCCCTCTTATAGAGATTTCCCCAAAACTATTCCATTGGAGAGGGGAAGGGCTTTCCCCACAGACTACTGAGTGTCAAAAAAAGATTGCTCCCCCACACACTATCTCTAGAGTTCCCAGCCCACCCTCCGCTCTTACGGGTCTGATTCCATTGGAGCCACATTACCAGCAGGATGTCTGCTAGCAGATGTCTCTGGAAATCCACATGAAGGGGATTTCGTGTCCAAGAAATTTCAGTTGTCCCCTATAGAGGTTGGCAAGGGACTAAGCATCCTCTCTCTCTACCCCATAGTACATTTGTGCAGAACCAGCCACATCTGGCCCAACATTAATAACTCACATTTAGAACAAAGCATCTTCTGATTTATCTTTTTTATCTAGGTATATATAACATTTCCATAACCACAGAATCTGATCTACTTACCAACAACAAAACCATAGCCAAAACCAACCTTTGATTTAGTTTTCCTTCCTAGATTTCACAACAGTTAGGACTGTTTTTCACCTCTTCACCACTTCTCTTCCAATTAGGTTGCTGGTTTTTTTGTAGTTTTAAATGTCATTTGTACTATAAGTAAAAAAGGAAACAGAGCCAAGATATCATCATGATGTCTCAGTATTTCTCTCAATGGCTGTGTGTGTTTTTATATATAATTGGCTTAGTTTTCCTTCTTATATATTGCCTCACCACCCCAGACAACTAAACACTTTGGGGGGTGAGGAGGAAAAACAGGGAGCGACAGGAAGAGAGAAAGGCATGTACCCATGTTGCAAGTAAAGGGCATGTAGAGTTGGATATTATATTTATTAAATCATATCCCCTTTACTTGCAGTGCAAACACTTAAAAGTTACAATAAAAGTGCTAACGTACAAGGTTCGGTGGCACCTTAAAGACTAAACAAATGCATTTGGGCATAAGCTTTCATAGCTAAAAAAACACTTGTATCTTAAGAAGGGGTTTTTACCCACAAAAGCTGATGCCCAAATAAATCTGTTAGTCTTTAAGGTGACACCGGACTCCCTGTTGTTTTTGTGGATACAGACTAACATGACTATCCCTCTGATACTTAACATAAAAGGTGAAAGTGGAGAAGATGGAGACTCAGAAAACTAAATCCTGACTAGGTCTGGGAAGAAAAACTAGGCTGGTTATATAAAAACCGGAAGCCATTGGGGAAATAAAGACGTCAAGGAGTCAAACTATGTATACACGAGTACTGTTTATTGTCCTGTATATGGAAAGAAAGACATGCATTTTGTACCATATTTAAAGGACAAAAAATGTTGGTTTTTTTTTGTAAACCATTCATAAATTTGATATCTAAATTGTTTTTTCATGGGATTATGTGTTAAAAACAACCACCATTTCAAAAATCCTTTAATACATGTAAAATTCAATGATTAAGTGAAAGGTTAGTTTAAGTAACAACATTAGCTAGATAATGTTTTCCTCAAAATATTTTGCATTTGTCAAATATTGCAGCATGCAAATAATATTGCACTAAGTCAGTTGAGCCTTGGGTTACTTCTCCACACAGTTTAAGAGGACTTGTCACTAAAGGATCCTTAGATGAGGGAGAGGGGGTGTAAGTGGGAAAGATATGGCTCTTATTGTGTTTTAATGCCTTTAAGAAGTAATTGAGGAAATGAATGATGGACTTAACTGAATAAAAAATGCATACAGATACAGCAATCATAATGGTTAAGAACAGGGATCAGCAACCTTTGGCATGCAACCCACCTGGGTAAGCACCCTGGCGGGCCGGGCCGGTTTGTTTACCTGCCACTGTAGGACTGATAAATGAAATTGTTTTCAATTGTTCACTTAATTAATGTAACTTCTGTTCACCATTCACTACACTTGCCTATACTGTAACTTCTGTTCCATATTGTAATTCAAACCCCATTTTAAAACACTCACTCCATTTTGTAAAAGCTTCCTCCAACCTTCATTTTTGCAAACCCTGCTGTAATCTTAGTTTAGTTTAGATGTGTGAATGAGGTATGTATGAATGATGGAATCAACCTCCAGCCCCAGCCTGTCCTGATGAGATAAAGTTCAAATACCAACGGCTGAAGACCTAGACAACAGCCCTAAACAAAGTAAAAAGCATCCACCCTAAAAAGAAAAGGACAACAGAACAACAGAAGGAAGATCAAAGCCAGGGTCAAGGCTGAAAGTCACGCCTGCAATTGATGGGTGATCAATCTAAACCTAGAGGCAGCGTGACCCAGCAAGACCTATAGACTTTGAATCCAAACTAAAAGCCTATAAAAAAGAAGGGTGAGATGAGAAACTCTGGGTAACATTCTGCTGCCAACATGGAAGAACATCGGTGCCTGCCCAACAGAGATCCAGCTCAGCCTTGTGCCCAGCTTTCCTGGCCAGTTAGCTGCCACAAGCTACGAACCCAAGCTGCAAAATCAAGCCATGAACTTAAGCTATCTTCAGGACTGGTAACTATGCAGCAGCTGCAGAACACCTGATGAATGTGGATGTGTGTGTGTGAATGTGTGTGTGTGTGTGTATATAGGTATTAGGTATAATGTGACTGTGTGTGTGTGTGTGTGTGTGTGTGTGTGTGTGTGTGTGTGTGTGTGTATATATAGGTAATAGGTATAATGTGTGTGTATAAGAATTAAGATATTAGTTATTAGTCATAAATTGTTATCATAATAAATGTGGCATCTTTGCCTTGTCCCCTTTAATAAGATCCTGCTCGTTTTTACTGGTCTAATATAATTGGTACAACACCACATCCACAGGTTTGGCCATTCACGGCTCCCACTGGTTGCAGTTTGCCGCTCCAGGCCAATGGGGGTGGCGGGAAGCGGCAGCCAGCACATCCCATGGCCTGTGCCATTTCCCGCAGAAGCAGCAGGTAAACAAACCAGCCTGGCCTGCCAGGGTGCTTACCCGGGCAGGCCGTGTGCCAAAGGTTGCCGATCCCTGGTTAAGAAAGATTAGGGGAGAAGAGTTAATACAGGAAAAATGTAGTTTAGAATAGAGAAGTCGGACAGAAGGTCATGCCCCAGCCCAACCTCTACCACATCTACACTGAAATAAAAGACCCGCAGCACAGTTGCAGCTGGCCCAAGTCATCTGACTCAAGTGAGTAGGATTCAGGCTGCAGAGCTATCAAATTGCAGCATGGACATCAAGGTTTTGGCTGGAGCCTAGGTTCCGGGAACCTCCTCCAGCCCAAGCCCAAATGTCTGCACTACAATTTTATAGCCCTACTGCTGAAGCCCCACAAGCCCAAGTCAACTGACAGCAGCTAGCTGTGGGTCTTTTATTGCAGTGTAGACATACCCACATACTCTAGGGAGGAGAGGATCCTATCAATATGTAACCCTGCAATTAAAGACATTGTACTGTGGCACAGAGAACGAGCCACTGTAAAATAAACAAACTCCAACAAATTTTAAAAAGCATTATAGATTTAGAACTATGGTCTCAGAGGTAATGTACTTTATCTTAAAATGCCAAATGGAAGGTAATTTTTTTTTGGATTTATACTTATTTGAGAACACACAAGTGATATTTCTAAACACTGCTACCACCATGTACTGTTGAAAAAAAAGCCGTCGGCATTTGCATATTTAGAACTTCTGCTGAGTCGGATTTACCACAGCACGTGTATCTAAGGACATCTTTTTATGTGAAAGTACTTTTTAAAATGACAGCACATCACACCAAAAATGCCTTTTTGTTATGGAAAGGATTAGAAGGTGCATGTATACGCAGTTCACATAAGTTATGCCCAAAGTTTGGGTTGCATAATCATTATTTTGATTCAGTGGATTTATAATCCATTTATTGCAATGCAATTGTTTGCATAGCTCTCTGCAATTCAGAGCATCATATGGGTAGTATTCATTAAGAAGCCTTACTTTGATGAGACAAACCAAATAACCTCAAGGGGATTCATTCACCAGAGAACTTATTTTATAATTCATACGCTTAGTGAAAAAAATGTGAAGGAACCTCTGCTCTCTTTTCCTCTGTAGAAGCAGAACAATACCACGCAACCTAAACACATATCTGAGGAAAGTAAGGGAGTGAAATAAT
This sequence comes from Gopherus flavomarginatus, assembly GCF_025201925.1. NCBI lineage: Eukaryota > Metazoa > Chordata > Testudines > Testudinidae > Gopherus > Gopherus flavomarginatus. Next base: position 273,374,395 of record NC_066617.1, read on the forward strand.
CACTTCTGCCATACAGTAGTATTAAAAGCAAGCAGAGACAACACTGGGGGGCAGGGGGGAGGAATCACAGTCATGAAATATTTCTTTCCCAGTCTTTACCATACTCAGCTAATAAGCTTTTCAAGATCATTTGGAGGGAGGAAGCTAAGTAGATTCTATTGATGCTAAAAGGTTACTCAAGTTTTCCTAAAAATTACTCTCAGAACACAGTGCACTTGCTGTATATTTTGAAACAATCTGTTTAGGACAAATCATGACTGGGGATCTGGGGAATTACAAGGGTTCCAGGGATTTGACCCTTTTTCAGAGGAGAACAAAAATAATACTGAGCTCTTGCCTTTTGCACCACTGCTTTTGTAAACATGATACTTGAGTAATGGCCCAGAATATTTTAGCAACATGGTGCGCTGGAGCAGAGAATGCTCTCCTGGTTAGTGTTCTGCTCCTCACTCTGGCCAATATGCATTACTCAGACATAACATATTAACAAGCTGGTCACAGCGAGCGAGTGAACAATGAACCAGCAGGCTAGCGATGCCCTGCTAAATTATGTACTTCACAGCTGCATTTAGAAGGTGCTGCAGTGAGTTACTGAATTAACTTTCAGCTCTATTCACCCAGTTAAAAATCTGGTCTCAAGTCACAAGTGAAAATGAGATGGAGAATTTGAGATGAATCTATTTCTATCCATCAAAGCCACGCACATATGTGTATCATGAGTTGCAGTTTCCACTCAAGGGAGACCTAGTACTGGTATATCAAAAAAGGTATTGCAGCAAAGGATTGAGTTGCTTCACTTGTGGAGCTATGTCGGAAACTCTGCACAATGCCCACCTGAATGTTGGCTCAGGCTAGAGCTCTGACACTTATTTTTATAAAAACTGAAGTTGCAGAGTTTGGGTGGGGGTTCATTTGTATTATTTGTTTTGTTCATTTATTTAAGTGCAGAGACCGCAATGTCACCTCATCCTTTCTTAACTTATTCCTTTCCTCCCATCCTACCAGACATGTAGGCAGAATCTAACACTTATTTTGTTATAGAAATTACTTAGTTGTGTGATTTTTTTCAGATTGTTATAAACAGGACCTGTCTTCCTGATCTTTCCTTGTGACTTTCTTCCTTTTCCACTTTTTGTCACCAGTTACATGGACATTACTTCTCTCTTGCCTCTGGGTTATACAGCCCAGTAATGATAATAGCAGGATTTGGCTCACTCTGAAATATTCAGATGGCATCCCTTCACTTCCATCCCAACTGCCAGGAACACAGTCCATGTTTCTCTAATCTTATCTCAGTTCCCACAATATTTTCCTGTTCGGACTGCCTGGCTTATTTTTCTTTACTCATTCAATTCATCCAGGTGTACTCATTGAGTTAAATTTCAGCTTCTCTAATCACATTTCATGTCTCCACACTCTTTGAATCCTTGCTTTGACTCCCATATCTAATTCAGACTTCTCTTTTCCTTCAGAATTCTCTCCATAACCCCACACTTGCCAGTATCTCTGGCCTCATTTCCTTTTAACACCTTCTCATCTATCTTTTGCTCAAGCTTCTCTTCTCAATACCCAATTTGCCTTCTTTGCCAATTTTCAATTCATTACCAGCTTTCATATCCCAGACTAGGAAATCTCCCTAATAATATATGCCTACTTCTCCCTATTTCAACCAAACTACTTCTTTAAATGCATCTACTCCATGAAGTTTTCAATCAGTAATTTTTCCACCCCACCTTGTTTATGTTTGGTCTTGCACTAATTGCTTTCACTTGCGCCTTGATATTTTAAGTACTTCAGGCCAGAATCACTTAATAACTGTTTAAGTTTTCAGCACCATATAAATGATTATTTCACAAGTAGTACTGTACTCTCAATTCAATCCAAATAATTTTTTTTCCTGTGAGTATGAGCTAATATCTATACTCACTTTGTACAGTTTCTCCATTAGTGGCTCTCACACAGGTTCTGAACATAGTTATTTACAATTGAGATAAGCAGAAAATGCTCCTTTTCTCCCAAGTTTTAGAATTTAAAAAAAACAACAACAACCATTTTTTAGAAACCTAGCCAAAATGATCATTGCATTATAAAGGGATTTTGCAACTCTTTTCTGGAAGACAGATGAAAGGCAACAAAACTTGTACACAGTGGATCTAGAAATGCCAGTAAGAATAAAGAAATAGTACGTGTGGCATTCAAGTAAGGCTCACTCTGGTAACATCTTTCCCACTGATAGTGTCTCACAGTAAGAACAAAGCAATGGGAAATTTAGTTACCTGAATAATTTGATAGCTTTTATAGATAAAAAATCTAACCAATAAACTTTTCCAGTTGTCAGAGTTTTAGGGAGTCCTCGATTACAAGGTAAATCCTTTTTCAGCTGACTATTTTAAACGTTTCATTACACTGAAATAGAAGTCATTCAATGAAGATGAAACCTGAATAGCTCTGTATAGACAAGAGTTAGCAAGCAAAAAAGGACTATTTTCTTACTATCCAGTGAAGAACAATGGACAGCATTTATCAACTGATATAATTGCTATAAAACAGTTTCTTCAAGTGTTCAATGAGAAGTAGTTCAAAATCAAACCAGCGTCTACTAAACCATCACAACCAGAGATTAACAATTACAATTTCAAGTCCCAAGAAGCATACTATGAATCTGCTTTAGGAAATTTTGGTGTCTTAGATGGTCAATGCTTACTGAATCACATATCAGGTATAAAGAGAATCTCCACAAGTCAGGAACGCAGATCCATCCCACAGCAGGAATTTTTAATGACAGTTTATAAATCACAGTGCCAGTTATCAAAATTTGGAAATTGACAAAAAATAAATACATTGTGAATTTATGAGGGAATGGGAGGGCGGTTATCCATACAGTACATTAGGCACCGTCTTCCCCCTACTTTAAATGTTAATTTTTGGCTAGATGGAAAGCTCAGCTGGACAGTTCTTACCCAGACACTCCAAGGGTGAAAGAAAAACTATTCTCCAGAATCTCTGATTATATTAATTTACAGAGACTCATAACATAAGCAGCAGCACAGTCCCAAAATGCCTGCTGTATATTTGTCCTGCATAGTATAACAAAAACACACAAGGCAAAGTGATCTAAAGCACTTATGTCACTTAAGTCACTTAGGTGCCTAAGTGCTGTTTGATTTAGACTGGATAAACCATTGAAAAGCAACTGAGTCACTTTGGTTCTTAAGTGATGCAGCTGATGTTCAACGTTTTATCCAGTTTAAACCAAACAGCAATAATAGATCCGAGTCCACTGTTGTAGCTGCTACACACCACACAGCTCAGCCAGCATAGACAGACTATAAAAAGACACAGCTCAGCCAGCATAGACAGACTACCTGTTCGAGGTAACAGCTGCCCTCTCCGAGGCTCCAGAAAAGCATGAGATTCAGGCAAGTGCTCAGGGGATAACCTGATACTAATTCTTTTATGCAGCCTCCCTGGCCTGCTACTCAGTCTGCCATCCCAAGATAAAAGGCTGGCTAGGGATCTCTGTGGGAAAATAGAATTGTGAAAGCAAGCTGAGCAGCAGAGCTAGGGGGCAGCTGGATGCATAAGCATAATTAGAGGAGGAGGCATCTGCTCCTCTCCCACCATATACAATTTTCAGGTTTGGAGAGTGAAGAAATACAGTTATTTTTCTCCTCACCAGTTTTTAGCCTCTGGTTAGCAGGGAGGGAGCAAAGTGCAGAGCAAAGCAGAGTCTGATATAGATTGATGCAGCAAGCTCAGCAGACTCTCCCCCTTCCCAAACAGCTGGTCAGCTCAGCTGAAATTAAAACTACACTGCAGTCTTCTGCCAGCACAGTCTACTCTAAAAACTGAACTGGTCAGGCAAGGCTGCAATAAGACTCATACATACAGCTGGTTGACAATTGTGTCTGAATGATTTTTCCAAGGAAAATATGCCCTTTTCTCATGGCCAAAACTTTCTATGTGTTTAAGGTGTAACATATAGTCCAGGATAAGTGGTAGTGGAATGTGTGTTGTGTTGACCTGCTGGGAGATGCATCAGCATTGAAATCTAGTCGTGTCATGCCTGCTACTCAAAAATATCTATTTGATTGCATTTAGACAGGTTGTTTCCAAAACCCGGAACCATGTAGGAACCAGATTTGAGGTGAAGCATCTGTGGATTGGGATGGAGGATGCATCCTGTATAAGGAGCCGCAGCACTGAATGGAAAAAGATCAGTTGACATACCATCATGTGATGGTGGCAAGTATACCAGGCCTGTTGTTGCCATGTTGTAGCTATAAGTATGACATGAGCTTGGTCCTCCTGTATCTTGTGAAGTACTCAGAATAGGAGTGGACAAGGAAGGAAGGTATAGAGGAGTGGTGCATCCATTGAGATTGTCCGCCATGACTCTGATGGTATGATGTTTGAGTAAAGGAAGGAAATGTCAGCAGGTGTTGCACACCGTTTATAGTTCTAGGAGGTTGATGTGTAGGGTGGACTCGGTTGACGAACATCTGCTCTGAACTGTGATCATGGAGATGCGCTCCCCAACCAAATAGGGAGACATCCGTTGTTAGGATAATGGGAAGTAGTGATTGGAGGAAAGGAGCTCCAACACAGATGTTGTTGGGCTGTGTCCACCAAAGTAGTGAGTACTTGACTCTCATCGGCATGGATAAGAGTTTGTGGAGGTTGTGTTCGTTGGGGGGAAGATACTGTACAGAGCCATGCCTGAAGACATTCCATGTGTAGTCTTGCATATCTGACCGCAAAAGTGGCCACTGCCACATGGCCTAGAAGTTGGAGGCATGTTCTAGCAGAGATCTGGGGGCAGACCTGTACATTGGATACCATACCTAGTATGATCACGGATCTATGAGGTGGTAGGAGGGCTCTGGCTTGTATGGCATCCAATTCTGCACCAATGAATTCCAGGCATTGTACCAGTATTAAAGTGGACTTTTCTTCACAAGGAGACCTAGCACCGTGAACAGGTGCATTGTTATTTGGACGGCTTAGAGAGCGTTAGTCTCAGATGGGGCCTTGAGGAAACAGTCGTCCAAGTATGGAAAGATGATGACAACTCCTTGTTTCCTTAGATAGTCAGCAACTAGCACAAGGACCTTGGAGAACACCCGACGTGCTATCGACAGTACAAAAGGCAGTACCTTGTACTGGCAGTGGTTGTCGCCCACAATGAATTGGAGAAATTGCTGGTGGGAAAGGTGTATAGTAATATGCAAGTATGTGTCTTGGAGGTCGAGGGCTGAGAACCAATCCCCCTGTTCCAGTGCTGGGATAATAGTGTAGAGGATAACCATCCAGAAGCACAGCAACTTTACAATTCAGTACTTTTGTTCATTTCTTCTTAAAAACAGAAATAGAATTCTTGGAATACATACTCAAGGAGTTTATCCATACTTCTTTAAGAACACATTACTGTAACATGGAAAGAATGTAGCATTAGATTTAAGTGGTTATTATAATAGCATTTTTACATTACAGTATTTGGTAATATTAGTTTCATTGTTATCACACAAGTTTAAATCCCATACAATGATTAATTATTCACACATTTAGCACTTAATCAACTGTATGTTCAGTAAAGTTCATTCTTCCCTTACAGCTATAGTTCAGATCAAGCTTTAAAAGGTCACCTATACTTCATTATTATGATACACACACACAAGGATGCAGTGTATGACTAAGAAATGATTTGTTCTGAAGAAAAAAAATAGCATTCACTGAAAGTTTATGGATGTCATATGCAGCAGCAGCAAATTTACTCTATCCAAACTGTCTACAAAAATCCATCCACTCAGTATACTGTTATTCAAAAACAAGAAGATCCCTCAAGTCATTAGTATAACAGCCTTACAGATATGCCTCAAAACTATAGAGAATACAGCCCAATATAATAAATTGCAGTCTTGTTGGTTTTGTTATAACAAATTTCCCATCTCTCATGTTGCATACAGAATTACCTACGCCTTACAAAACAGAGGGATGGCTGCAGGATCAGGATCTCAACCTTTAAAAATAAAAATGAAGGACACTTTAGATCTTCAAGTAAACTTGATTTTTCTTTTCAGTTTTATTGTAATATCATCATTCTGTCTCCAATTTTCTAAGTGGCTCTCTCATACCACATGCAGAGACTAAAATCAGAAACAGAATAATAATGTGCAACTCCATCTCCAATCCCAGTAAGAACTTGTCTACACTTAGAAATTGGACTGGCTTAATCTAAATTCGTTTAGTTAAACCAGTGCAACTTGTGTGTGGACTCAGTTATATCAGTTTAAAACTGGTTATATTGGTTTATCCTGTATCTGCACATGTACCGACATAAGATAAAACAACATATGCCAGGTTTAAACTGACATAAAAGAAAGAGTGTCTACACACAAAAATTGTGCTGGTTTACCTAAATTGGTGTAAAATCACACCTTTAGTTAAATTGGTACAACTGTGTATATAGACTAGGCTTTACTGATGTCCAATACAGCATTCTGATTTCCAGGTGCTAGTATGCCAAAGCTTTCAGTCAGGATGCCTTTTGCAACTACATTGTAGCATTAACAATATGATTCAGAATTATCCTCTATTGCAGATCGGCAACCTTTGGCATGCGGCCCATCAGGGAAATCCGCTGGCGGGATGGGACAGTTTGTTTACCTGCAGCATCTGCAGGTTCGGCCGATCACAGCTCCCACTGGCCATGGTTCACCGCTCGAGGCCAATGGGGGCTGCGGGAAGTGGTGAGGGTCGAGGGATGTGCTGGCCGCCACTTCCGCAGCCCCCATTGGCCTGGAACGGCAAACCACGGCCAGTGAGAGCTGAGATCAGTCTAACCGGTGGATGCTGCAGGTAAACAAACTGTCCCGTCCCGCCAGCAGATTTCCCTGATTGGCTGTGTGCCAAAGGTTGCTCATCCTTGCTCTATTGTAATTAAGACATTGTGTAACTCATGTAACAAAACAAACCACACCATTTTGCTTTGTGTGAAATACGATAGATTAGGTTTCAGAGGATCATATCCTAACACAGGGGTGACCAACCTGTGGCTCCGGAGCCACATGTGGCTCTTTAGACATTAATATGCGGCTCCTTGTATAGGCACTGACTCTGGGGCTGTAGCTACAGGCACCAACTTTCCAATGTGCCGGGGGATGGGGGGGGAAAGGTGCTCACTGCTCAAACCCTGGCTCTGCCACAGGCCCTGTCCCCCACTCTACCCCTTCCTGCCCCCTCCCAAGCCTCCCATGCCCTCGCTCCTCCCCCTCCGAGACTCCTGCAAACAGCTGATCAGGAGGTGCAGGGAGGGATGGAGGGAGAAAGGGAGGCTGCTGGTGGTTGGGAAGCACCGGGAGTGGTGTGGGGGAGCTAATGGGAGGCTGCTCATGCATTACTGTGGCTCTTTGGCAATGTACATTGGTAAATTCTGACTCCTTCTCAGGCTCCGGCTGGCCACCCGTCCTAACAGATTTACGCAGCTTTTACCCAGTCCTTGTTCTATCAAACTTTTATTTTGGTAATATTATTAGCAACTAATCAAGTAAGAAAGGACTTTATGAGGTAAATATTTCCTCCTAAAAATTGTTGGGCATATTTCCTGAATTTGAAACAAAATACTTATTGCAGGGACTATCATTGGATGAATGGACCTTTATTTATACTGAGTATAATTAAGGTCAACTTACAAGTATTTTTCATTAATGCAAATAATATAGTAATAATTTATATCCTTTTCAATTAATCTAGCTATATACAATTTTAAATTTTGATGTTTTATACACTGCTAATTATAATCCATAGTGGAGACAGCTTTAAAAATCAATGTAAAAATAACAGCTACACATGAATGAAAGAGCAAGAAAGTGCAGCCACAGGCTATTATACATATAATGAAAATGGATTTATTGCTCCAGTCTCATATTTCCTTCCATTATTAAACCATTAAGAAGGTCCCTTAAGTTCAATCCAAATAGGGAAAGACACACACTATCCAGTGCAAAAATATGTTAAAGAAATATTATGAAAATTAAACTCTCAAAAGGTAAGGAAATTGAGTTATGATTCACATAGCTCATCCTACTTACACGTACAGATGGCAGTATGACGTATTAGTCTGTAAGTTATAAAATGTCTCCTTAATATACACATGACATTTGGCAGAATCATTGTCATTATGGTTATTATAATTTTGAAATCCCTGAGTTGTGCATAATATTGCATTTAGAGGATTTTTGCATTTCTTTGTTTTAAATACAACCATAAACAACTACAAAAACAGGCAGTAAATTCACATTTAAATAAAAGAACAGTGTAGTGCTCTGTATCAAGGTGTGATGTAGCATTCAAATATGCATCTATTTGGAGCTTTGCACCTGTATATTTAAATGAGTGCATATAATTGAGAATTATTATGAGATATGTTTTCATATATTGCATATAATTAGTTTTACAGAAACACGCTACCTTTAGAATAAAATAATGCAGATAAACTTTTTGGGGAAAATGCAATGTTATTACAAAATTAGGTTTATATAATTCTCTGAGGGGTATCTCATATCTATCTGATAGTAGTATCTCTGTCATCAGAGTTTGATTACTGCTGTCTGTCAAAGCAGTTCTTGCAATATGTGCAATCCAAACACTAAAGGGTTTAACCTGAAAGCGAAATGGACTATAAAATAAGTGCAGCAGAACCTGAGAGTTACAAACACCAGACTTATGAATTGATCAGTCAACCACACACCTCATTTGGAACCAAAAGTACGCAAGCAGCAGCAGAGGCAAATAAAAAACGCAAATACAACACAGTACTACTAAACTACTAAAAAAAGTAAAGAGACAGTTAAAAAAAAGATTTGACAAGGAAAGGAAACTGTTTTTGTGTTTGTTTCATTTACATTAAGATAGTTAAAAGCAACATTTTTCTTCTGTATAGTAAAGTTTCAAAGCAGTATTAAGTCAACATTCAGTTGTAAACTTTTGAAAGAACAACCATAATGTTTTGTTCAGAGTTACGAACTCTTCAGAGTTACGAACAGCCTCCATTCCCGAAGTGTTAGTAACTCTGAGATTCTACTGCATATGCAGTTAGAGTTCAGAATCAGCTCTAGGGCACCCTGCAAATTGCAACATGCTCTAGAAAAAGTGCACATGTGGCTGAGCTGTAGATTTCAACTAGGGAAATCCATTAAACTAAGTTTTACATCTTTTCTCATTTCTGTTTTCTTTTCTACAAAGTAGAAAAATAACATTAGAAGATTGTTGGAATGGACAAACTGTTCTATTTTTAGGGTGTGTAGGAAACTCCCACTTCAACAAAATGTTGTTAAAAGGGAGCTCCCACCTATCCTTTATTGGGAGCTGGAGACTGGGACGCCAAAAAGGAAGTGGTCATGTAGTTTAAGACCCAGTCCTCTCTATTTCCTTGTCCCAGGCCATTTCCTTCACCTCTATCCAGGATATTTTCCAGTTCCAGTATTTCCCTTTTGGCCATAAAGAATTTAGATATTCTTTGTGAGTTATCTATGTATACCTCTCCAGCCAAGCTACAGACAAAGCTAGTCATTCATTATAACAGAGATAGTTAAGCTGAAGACAATGTAGATAATATTACAGGCAGTCCTTGGACTTACGACACAATTGGTTCCTGAAAATTGCGTCTTAAGTCAAAACGTCGTAACTTGGAACCACAATCCACTCCATTGCGGGACCGAGTGTCAAAGTCAAAACCAGTTGTCATAAGTCGAATCAGAGAGTCAATTCAGAAATGTCGTAAGTGCCGTTCATCGTTAAGTTGAGGACTGCCTGTATGAGTTTCCTGCAGTGTACCGTACCTTTGATCTTAAGATTAACAGAATACAGTCACGTACATAATATAAAGCAATTAAGATAAAAAATGATTTAGCATCTAAAAGTTAATTTGGTTACACTGATAAATTTCTAACAGGCTATAAGAAAAATAAAGACAAATACACTTAGCATATCAGTGACGCTCGAACATTTTTAATAGTGAGGGTGCTGAAAGCCAGCCTCCTTACCCCTATCCATCCCACCCCTCACCCCAGAGCTGAGGCCGGGGGCCCAGGCATGCAGAACCTGTGACCAGGAGCCCAGGGGTGCTGCACCTATGTAGCATACACCCTGGATTTCTATTACTACAAATGAATAAGTAAATGATTGCTGGTCTAGTACCTCTCTCTGAAGTTCACATACAAGTTAACTGTCCTGATACAACTATAATGTCTCTTGTTAAGTTGCTATGGGTCATACACTGGTTAGTTGGCCTGCCAGTGTCACAGCTGCTTTTCAGCGTATCACAACAATAAATGAAACAATTCCACAGAAAAGTGACATACATGCAGAGGAGAGAAGTTGTCTATTGCCCCATCATCATTTTGGAACAGCATCTTGGCTGCTCTGTAATTTAAGGTTGAACAGCTTTTTCTTTACAAAAGTGATTGTGATCAATCTACAAGAATCTACAATTCTTTGGATTAGATAAAGCAACAAAAAAAGAAGAAACCAAAGTGAGCATCTGCTAAAGACCACCAGACTTGAAAAGGAAATCTAAAATTCATGGACCAACTCATAAGGAAAAGACCGTTACTCACCTTTGTGACTGTTGCTCTTCGAGATGTGTTGCTCGTATCCATTCCAGTTAGGTGTGCGCGCGCCGCGTGCACGTTCGTTGGAAGATTTTTATCCTTATAACACTCGGTGGGTCGGCTGGGCGTCCCCTGGAGTGGCACCGCCATAGCGCCGGATATATACCCCTGCCAATCCAACTGCCCCTCAGTTCCTTCTTGCCGGCTACTCCGACAGTGGGGAAGGGGGGCGGGTTTCGAATGGATATGAGCAACAGAACTCGAAGAATAACAGTTTCAAAGGTGAGTAACCATCTTTTCTTCTTCGAGTGATTGCTCATATCCATTCCAATTAGGTGATTCTCAAGCCTTAGCTGGCAGTGGGGTCGGAGTGAGATGTGGCAGAATGCAAAACTGCTGAGCCAAATGCTGCATCATCTCTAGACTGTTGAACCAGAGCATAATGCGAAGCAAAGGTGTGGACCAAGGACCAGGTAGCTGCGCGACATATTTCCTGGATTGGTACGTGAGCCAGGAAGGCAGCAGATGAAGCCTGAGCCCTGGTAGAATGTGTGGTGAGATGGCCCGAGGGAATATGAGCCAAGTCATAGCAAGTGCGGATACATGCCGTCACCCAAGAGGAGATCCTCTGGAAGGAGACAGGTAGTCCCTTCATTCAGTCTGCCACTGCAACAACGAGTTGGGGCGATTTACGAAAGGGCTTTGTCCGTTCAATATAAAATGCAAGCGCCTTACGGACATCTAAGGAGTGCAACTGTTGTTCCCATCATGATGAGTGCAGCTTCAGGAAGAAGACTGGAAGGAAGATGTCCTGATTAGTATGAAAGGCCGATACCACTTTAGGGAGGAACGCTGGGTGTGGTCACAACTGCACCTTGTCCTTGTGAAAGACTGTATACGGTAGGTCCACCGTGAGCACCCGAAGCTCAGAGATTCATCTGGACAATAGAATGGCTACGAGGAAAACTGTCTTCCAGGACAGGTATAGCAGCGAGCAAGTTGCCAACAGCTTGAATGGTGGAGACATAAGTCTGTAAGACTTGGTTGAGGTCCCAGGTAGGGGCAGGGCGGCGTACTTGGAGGTATAGGCGTTCCAAGCCCTTAAGGAACCTGGAAACCATAGGGTGTGAAAACACGGAGCGGCCACTTTCTCCTGGGTGGAAGGTAGAAATGGCCGCCAAGTGCACCCTCAATGGTGATACTGCTCGGCCCTGCTGTTTGAGAGACCAGAGGTAGTCCAGGATGGTGGGGATCGAGACCTCGATGGGAGTAACATTTTGCGTTTCGCACCAGCAGGAGAAACACTTCCACTTGGCCAGATACGTAGACCAAGTGTAAGGTTTTCTGCTACCCAGGAGTACCTGTTGCACTGGGGCAGAGCAACGTAACTCTGACTGGGTTAACCACGCAGGAGCCATGACGTGAGGAGAAGGGACTGCAGGTCTGGGTGGTGAAGGCTGCCGTGGTCCTGAGTTATGAGGTCTGGATGACGAGGCAAGGTGATTGGGTTGGCTATTGACAGGTCGAGCAACATGGTGTACCAGTGTTGCCTGGGCCACACAGGGGCGATAGTGATCAGGCAAGCTCTGTCCCTGCAGAGCTTTAGTAGGACCTTGTGAACCAACGGGAATGGTGGAAAGGTGTAAATTAGATGACTCTTCCACGGAATCAGGAAAAGGTCCGAGATCGAACCCCGTGAGAGACCTTGGAAGGAGCAGTACCTCTGGTATTTCCTGTTCTCATGGGAAGCAAAGAGGTCTATGTGGGGGAATCCCCACTTCTGGAAGACAGAATGTATAATGTCTGGACGAATCGACCACTCGTGAGACAGGAAGGATCTGCTGAGTTGAACTGCCAGAGTGTTCTGAACTCCTGGGAGAAAGGACGCTACCAGGTCTATTGAGTGGGCTATGCAAAAGTCCCATAGTTAGATCGCCTCCCAACAAAGGGGGGGAGGATCGTGTCCCTCCCTGCTTGTTTATGTAGTACATGGCCATTGTGTTGTCTGTAAACACTGAGATACAATGGCCCTGTAGGTGCTGCTGGAACGCCTGGCACCCTAGGCGGACTGCTCTTAGTTCTCGGACATTTATGTGTAATGCCAGCTCCTGAGACGACCAAAGGCCTTGAGTGCGAAGATGTCCGAGGTGAGCACACCAGCCGAGAGATGACGCGTCTGTCGTCAGGGACATGGAGGGCTGTGCAGATGGAACGGCAGTCCTGCACACACCAGGGAGGGTGTCATCCACCAGTCTAGGGAGCCTAGGATGCTCGGGGGAATGGTGACTACCATGTCTATGACGTCCTTGCCTGGGCGGTAAACCGAGGCGAGCCAAGTTTGAAGAGGACGCAGATGTAGTCTGGCGTGCTTGGTCACGAACATGCAGGCAGCCGTGTGACCGAGGAGGCCAAGACAAGTGCGAGTCAAAGTTGTCGAGAAGTTATGAAGGCTTTGTATAATTGATACTACTGTCTGAAATCGGAGTCGTGGTAAACTGGCCCTTGCAAGATTGGAGTTCAGGATGGCCCCAATGAACTCTATTCTTTGCGTGGGCACTAGAGTAGATTTCTCTAAGTTGATCATCAGGCCTAGTCATATGAAGAAGTCCTTGACGACGCCCACATGACTGGTGACTTGGGCCTCGGAGGTCCCCAGAATGAGCCAATCGTCAAGGTACAGGAAGACATGTATTCGACGACGACGGAGGGAGGCAGTGACTACAGCCATGCACTTCGTGAATACACGAGGAGCTGTAGAGAGGCCAAACAGAAGGACCGTAAACTGAAAATGCTGATGGTTGACCACAAACCGGAGGTACCGTCTGTGCAGAGGGTAAATGGCAATGTGGAAATATGTGTCCTTCATGTCGTGGGGGGCATACCAGTCTCCGGGATCCAAAGATGGGATGATTGTCCCCAGGGATACCATGCGGAACGTCAACTTTTTCATGAACTTGTTCAGTCCTCGCAGGTCTAGGATAGGCCTGAGGTCTCCTTTCGCCTTGGGGATTAGGAAATACCGGGAATAGAACCCCTTGCCCCTTAAGTTCTTCGGTATCTCCTCTATAGCTCCCATGGCAAGGAGCGTCCATACCTCTTGCAAGAGGAATTGCTTGTGAGAGGGATCCCTGAAGAGGGGGGCTGGGAGGGAGGGAATGAAATAAACTGGAGGTGGTAACCGAATTCTACCGTTCATGGGACCCAACAATCTGAGGTTAATTGGGTCCATGCAGGGAGGAAAGGGGAAAGGCGGTTGTAAAACTGAAAAGGATCCTGGGAGACAACTGGTACACCGCCCTTGGGCGCACCTTCAAAAGTTCGGTTTGGATCCCGTCGTTGACTTGGAGGGACTGTTATTCTGACCCCCTTGAGGCCCAGACTGTCGTCTGTGGTTGCCTCGACCTCGCCTCCTGCCAAAGTCCTGTCTTGGTCTAGGCGAGGGGTAAGGGCGTTGAGGTTGGGTGCGGAAGGATCTTCGTTGAGTCTGTAGTGTATGCATCCCGAGCGAATGCATAATCACCCGATTATCTTTCAGACTCTGTAGCCTAGGGTCAGTCTTCTCGGAAAAAAGACTCTGGCCATTGAATGGCAAGCCTTGGATAGTGTGCTGAAGTTCAGGTGGCAGGCCTGACACCTGAAGCCATGATATACGCCTCATGGCGATTCCAGAGGCCACAGTTCTGGCTGCCGAATCAGCAGCGTCCAGCGAGGCCTGGAGAGAAGTTCTTGCCACTTTCTTTCCTTCCTCCAATAGTGCCTTAAATTCTTGGCGGGAGTCTTGCGGGACCAGCTCTGTGAATTTTCCTACCGCCTCCCAGATGTTGTAATTATACCTGCTAAGTAGGGCTTGCTGGTTCGCCACCCTGAGTTGGAGGCCCCTCACGGAGTAGATTTTACGGCTCAACAAATCCATGCGCCTAGCCTCCTTAGATTTTGGGGGAGGGGCTTGCTGGCCATGGCGCTCCCGTTCATTTATGGACTGTACGATCAGTGAGCAGGGAGGAGGGTGCACGTATAAGTACTTGTACCCCTTAGAGGGCACCATGTACTTCCGTTCCACTCCTCTGACCGTGGGCGGAATAGATGCCGGGGATTGCCAGATGGTATCTGCCTTAGCTTGAATCGATCAAATGAACGGTAAGGCCACTCGAGTTGGCGCATCCGCCGACAGTATATCTACCATGGGGTCCTCAGTCTTCGGAACCTCCTCCACCTGGAGATTTATATTCAGGGCGACGCGCCTCAGGAGGTCCTGGTGTGCCCTGAGGTCAATTGGAGGCGGGCCCGAAGAGGATGTCCCCGCTACCGCTTCATCCGGGAAGAGGAAGACGAAAGGCCCAGGACTAGTGGGTCGTGTATGGTCTCCTGATCACAGGGGACGTCAGGGATCGGTGGGACCTGAGGGTCCGGTGCGTGGATGGAAGCTTCCTCCGTACCCGCAGAAGGGGGGCAACTGACAGTGGCCTCTGACACCCGGTGTTCCGATGGAACGGAGCATGATGTCACTGCGGGTCCACCTTGGGCTTGGTGATATGTGCAAGGTGTCCAGAAGGACCACTGATGAGCTCCCTGGTCTGGGCTGTGGGTCTCTTGGAAGACTCAGCTGCGAGTATCCGAATCACAGTCGTGTATATAGTAGGCACTGTCCGAGTATGATGATACTGATGTATGGCGAGACGGCCACGGAGGAGCTGAAACCACTTGGGAAGGGTCTCTGCGTCTGGTTGATCCATCTCCACATGACACCAGAGAACAGTATCGGGCCCCATACCGGTACCGGGAATGACACCAGGACCTGCGACCGGAGTGGTGCCGGGAGGTCGACCGGAACCTCAAAGCTCTATGTCGAGAGCGGCTGCGAGAGGTGCAGTGCCGTGAATGGTGCCGGGAGCTGGGTCGGTGCCAAGAGTATCGGGTCAGTGAGTGCGATCTCGAACGGTGCCACGAGTACAACCGGTACCGAGATGGAGAGCGGTACCGGGACTGCGAGCAGCATTGGGACCGGGATCGGTGACGGGACCGAGAACGCCGGCGGGACCTCGATCGTGTCGGGTGCCTTTCAGCGGTGCCGAGTGAGGATGGTCTCAGCAGGGCAGGCTTGCCTACTGATTGGATAACCCTCACTGGCGGTGCCGGGGGTTGAGGCAGCGCAGGGTCTGTCAGGGCAATCAGCTCCTTTGCCGTAAAGGATGTCTCCGGCGTGGAGGGAACAATAAGCTCAACCACGGCGCGTGCTGGGGAGCTGTCAGGCACCGGACTCAAAGGCTCTTGCGAGGCCGGAATCAACGGTGCTGAAGTTGTCGGTGCCGCGGCAGTTGTCAGTGCCGCAGCAGTTGTCAGTGCCGCAGCAGTTGTCAGTGCCGTGCAGTCCGACTTAGGCAGGTGCTCTGACTGTGACGTAGGCATGGGCATCGCAGGAGTCTTGTGCCTCTTGACCCACGGGGAGAGAGAGCGGTGCCAGGCAGGCTTCTGGGCCGGCGACGGTTAGTGCTGAGGGGCCTTCGCGGTGCCGGTGCGCTCTGGTGCTGAAGATGCACTTCTCCCGGTGCGGACTGTCCAGCGCTCAGTGCCAAGAGCGGAGGAGTAAGGGATGCCTCCATCAGGAGCGGTTTGAGACGAAAGTCCCGCTTCTTTTTCGCCCGCGGCTTGAAGGCCTTGCAGATGCAGTACTTGTCTGCGACGTGGGATTCCCCCAGGCACTTAAGGCAGGAGTCGTGAGAATCTCCTGTCAGCATCGGCTTGCGACAAGCCAAGCAGGATTTGAAACCCAGTGAACTGGGCATGGGCCCCAGCACCAGGTGAGGAGAAAGGGCTAATCCGCAACCCCTCTTAACTATATACAATAACTACGTTAAAGAACTAATAAAACTAAGTAGAAATATAGAAAATTGAACTATATACACAATAACGATGAAAGAACTACGAGAAGCTAGGGAGGTGAAGATCAGCTAAGCCGCGCTCCACTGTTCCAAAGACCGACACGGGCGGTAAGAAGGAACTGAGGGACGGTTGGGTCGGCAGGGGTATATATCCGGTGCCACTCCAGGGGGGCCCAGCCGACCCACTGAGTGTTGCTAGGGTAAAAATCTTCCAACGAACATGCACGTGGCGCGCACACCTAACCGGAATGGATATGAGCAATCACTCGAAGAAGAACTCAAGAACATAATATTACACCAACAGAGGATTTTCATTATGCAGACATCCATTGTGTAACAGATATGTGCAAATATTCAGAGATTCAAAAGTGCCAGATCTTCTACTTAGAAAAAAATGTGAAAATTATAGGGAAGCTGGGAAGCAGTGATCATAAGATACTCAAATTCACCATAGCAAGGAATTCATTGAGATAATATAGTAGTACAATGGTGGTATATTTCAGAAAAAAAGTTTTGAAGGAGGAAAAAAATTGATGACTAAGGTCTAATTAGAAGCACGTATTAAAACCAGCAATTATTGAAGTGGGATGGGGAATCTGAAGAAAAAAATACAAACATTAAAACAATTCCTTACAGAATAAAAACCAGCATCCAGCCTGGTTTCTTAAGGGGCTGCTGCAAGATCTAGGGTAAAAAAAATCTGTACTGCAAAGGAAAGCAGATAGAGAACAGAGTAAAAGCTTTGAGGGAAAAGATGTTTGTGAAAGGGACCTTCTAAATATAATCCAGGGAAAATACCAAAAATAATTTAGCAGCTCTATTAATAAAAACAAGTTAGAGAAAGCAGGCCCATCAACGCATGAGAATGGTTTAAAAAATCAGTGACACACTGATCTCATAAAGCAGTGTTCATCAATTTAAAAAAGAAAATTATGGATGATTAGAAAACAAGAAATCCCTTTAAAAAAGCTATTAAATTGCAGATAGGGAAATATATGAAAAATTTGATCATTAGTGAACTAACTATACAATTGGTGGCAATTATGAAAAAGTCATGACCAGTCGGAGAAATGCAGCAAGCTAAGTACTGTATTTGATTTTCTCCAGTTTTTAGAAATGAAAAAGATGATGTTTCCAATTATTGCTTCATAAACCCAATGTCTATCCCTATTACAATAATGGAACAAGTATTAACAGGGAGAAAAATACTAAAATAGAGGTTAACAGAATGAACATATGTTGCAGGGGGTTTTGAAGAATGTATCTTGATAGGTAGTGTCAGTGTACGCCTTCTTTTGCCTCTTGTTCTCTAAGAAACTTTCTTCCTTCTGGACAATAATGAAATCCATCTCCTGATCTTGGTGAGCGAGGGGATAAAAATCCCCAGCTGAATTTGGGGAGTGAGGAGGAAAAGCATGGTTGGTCAGGAGAAGGAGAAGCAGATTGCTTTTACCACTGGTACTGATGTTTCAGGTAGTATCAATACTGAGCACTGAGATATCATAGTCTGCACCAGATGACGCAACCTTAGTACAGATGAAAGTAAAAGAAAGGAGGTAGCTTCCATCAGCAATAAGTCTATATGGTCTATTATTTCCTCAAATGATAATGCTGTCTCCATCAGTACCTCAATATTCAGAGTCAAGGAACCAATACTGGATGTATGTACCAGACTAGCCATGAGGCACTTTGGTGCCAAATTAGAGTCTGAACAAGCGTCACTTGCCTCTGTAAGCACTTTGTGCTCAGTTCTCAGGAAAAGAGTGAAGGCAAGCAGCACTTTTTAGGCTTCTCAAACTTTCATTTTCTTTGAGGAGCAAGCTTGGTGCTGGGAATTACGTGTGGTCCAGTGCTCTACTCTACTTTGCCTCTGTTCAGTACCAGAGCAACCATCGCACCAAGGTAGCTTTGGCAACCATGACTTTTACCTTGCCAGTACTGGGTCAGACTTCTTATAGGTACAAGTCTCAGCAGTTGTATCCCAGCTAAAGGGGGCACTGAAACACCCTGACTCAGAGATAGAAGATGCTGTCTTAGAGGTTGATGCACTTTCGTCTGAGTCCCTCAGACTGTTGCAACAGATAATTTCACCAAGGTGCCCCTTGATTTTCTTGTGCTCAAGAACGATTTGCAAATAGACCATTGGTCAGGCACATGGCTCTCGTCAAGGCAAAATAAACAATGGTTCTGAGTATCGGGGGTCAAGGGGGTGAGATGATCACAAGGTGGGCAGGATGTGAAGCTCACAGGCTTTAAACTTCCCACTAAAGTGACTGCAGCACAAAGCACCAAAGGGAAAAAATAAGAGAGCTCGGTCTGTGAATTTTAGGAATAAATTTAAGTAAAGATTTTTTCTTTAAAAAAATACAAAGGGGGAATTTATAGGGAAATAGTGCATTTTCTATCAAATATAGCTTGCTAGGATTAAGGGTATCTGGCAGGCACAGCTTAGTTCTAGCTCATTGTTATGAGCAGCAATAGGGCACTGAGGGATGGTTGCAGTTACTCTGTCTTTATGCCTGAAGCTGGGCATGCATGGGGCAGGTGCAGTCCAAAATCACTGCTGATCAAAGATTCAGATCCCACATGCTTCTGCATGCAGAATCCACACAGATGCACTCAAAACTCACAAGTGATTAGTGGCTGGAAGGCTTGACCTATATTTGTAAACTTTGTCTCCCAGCTCTCCTAGTCAGTCTCTTTCTGTCTTCAATTAGGACTACATTTAGATCATGAACCTTTGGGCAGGGTTTGGTGCCCTCATTTATAAGAGCACCTATTTTTAACTATAAAAAAGTAAGGCAAGCTTAACTCTAGAGTTACACATATATATTTCTAAGCAGCGGGGATCATAACATATTAGTTTAGGGGCAATAGCACCTATGAGAAAGAACAGCCATTTAGAACAGTAGCTAGAAGTTTTCTGGTGACATTTAGGACATTTACAAGGAAAACCTCCTGAGAATGAGACATTAGCCTGTGAAACAGGCTCCAGAGAGAAGTGTTAAGAGCCTCAATGCTAAGATACTCAAAAACAGTCTCAACAAAAAACATCTATACAAAAGGAAGCAATCTTGCAAATTCTCCAAGTAGGTCTCACTTCAACGGTACAAATCCCCAAGCTCTTACTCAGCCTAAGAAAATCCAGTTGACTTGGTTATGAAGGGAGAAAAAGGGCTACAAGACCATACGGTCTTTCCAGTGAACACAGCAAGAGTGTTGCTTTCATAAGTATCAGAGGGGTAGCCGTGTTAGTCTGGATCTGTAAAAAACAACAAAGAGTCATGCGGCAACTTAAAGACTAACAGATGTACTGGAGCATAAGCTTTCGTGGGTGAATACCCATTCTGACAAAGTGGGTATTCACCCACGAAAGCTTATGCTCCAATACATCTGTTAGTCTTTACGGTGCCGCAGGACTCTTTGTTGCTTTGATTAGTATCGTACTCCTCCAGCAGTTAGCAAGCAAGAGCACTTATTTGACCGAGTATCAGACAGGCACCAGTGGGGAATCAAAAGGTTTTAAAGATTAATTACAGAAAAAAAAAAGTATTTTGCTTCTGCATTTCGCTGCTCCTTTATGTTGTGTTCAAGAAGTCTCAATTTTTCCATCAGACACTTATCAAGATTACTATTGCAGCTCAGGTCTCAGACTACACTACGACATCACTACCCCATGCAAGTTCTGAAGTCATTCAGAAGTCCCTCCAGTAAACAACAGAAGTCAATACAGATGGCCCAACAGTAAAGAAAATCATTTTTTCTTTAAAATATTGTGTACATCATAGAATGCACAAGCTTTGACAGCTCACCTTTAAGGTTAGGAGGTCAAAAGCCAGGCTCCTGGTGCTGAAATAAAGGCAGATAGCATACTCAGAAGTAATCCTCTCTCTCCTTCCAGCTAAAGAGAAATTAATTTAATCTCTATAGCAACAGTAGTGGATTGGATGGAGGAATTAGTGGATTTAAATGTGGAGGAGGCCTGGAATTACTTTAAGTCACAGCTGCGGAGACTGTCGGAAGCCTGCATCCCGAGAAAGGGGAAAAAAACCATGGGCAAGAGTTGTAGGCCAAACTGGATGAGCAAACAACTCAGAGAGGGGATTAGACAAAAGCAGAAAGCTTACAGGGAGTGGAAGGAAGGCAGGATCAGTAAGGAAAGCTACCTTGCTGAGGTCAGAACATGTAGGGATAAAGTGAGGAAGGCTAAAAGCCGCATTGAACTGGAACTTGCAAAGGGAATCAAAACCAATAGTAAAAGGTTCTACAGCCACATAAATAAGAAGAAAACAAAGAAAGAAGAAGTGGGGCCGCTATACACTGAGGATGGAATGGAGGTTAAGGATAACCTAGGCATGGCCCAACATCTAAACAAGTACTTTGCCTCAGTTTTTAATAAGACTAGTGAGGAACCTTGCAATGATGGAGGGATGATAAACAGGAATGTGGATATGGAAGTGGATATTACGGCAACTGAGGTAGAGGCCGTACTTGAACAGCTCGATGGGACAAAGTCGGAGGGCCCGGACAATCTCCATCCGAGGATATTAAAGGAACTGGCGCGTGAAATTGCGAGCCCGTTAGCGATAATTTTTAAGCAATCGATAAACTCGGGGGTTGTGCCGTATGACTGGAGGATTGCTAATGTAGTTCCTATTTTTAAGAAAGGGAATAAGAGCGATCCGGGTAATTATAGGCCTGTTAGCTTGACGTCTGTAGTATGTAAGGTCTTGGAAAAAATTTTAAGGGAGAAAGTAGTTAAGGACATAGAGGTCAATGGTAATTGTGACGAATTGCAACACGGATTTACTAAAGGTAGATCGTGTCAAACCAATCTGATCTCCTTCTTTGAGAAGGTGACGGATTACTTAGATAAAGGAAATGCGGTAGATATAATTTACCTAGATTTCAGTAAGGCGTTCGACACGGTTCCGCACGGGGAGCTGTTAGTTAAATTGGAAAAGATGGGAGTGAATATGAAAGTTGTAAGGTGGATAAGGAACTGGTTAAAGGGGAGACTCCAGAGGGTCATATTGAAAGGTGAACTGTCGGGCTGGAAGGAGGTCACCAGTGGAGTCCCTCAAGGATCGGTCTTGGGACCGATCTTATTTAACCTTTTTATTACTGACCTTGGCACAAAGAGCGGGAATGTGCTACTAAAGTTTGCGGATGACACGAAGCTGGGGGGTATTGCTAACACGGAGAAGGACAGGGATACTATTCAGGAAGATCTGAACCACCTTGTAAACTGGAGTAATAGAAATAGGATGAAATACAACAGTGAAAAGTGCAAGGTCATGCATTTAGGAATTAATAATAAGAATTTTGGATATACGTTGGGGGCGCATCAGTTGGAAGCGACGGAGGAGGAGAAGGACCTTGGGGTACTGGTTGATAGCAGGATGACTATGAGTCGCCAATGTGATACGGCTGTTAAAAAAGCAAATGCGATTTTGGGATGCATCAGGCGGGGTATTTCCTGCAAGGACAAGGAGGTGTTAGTACCGTTATATAAGGCGTTGGTGAGACCCCATCTGGAATACTGTGTGCAGTTCTGGTGTCCCATGTTCAAGAAGGATGAATTCAAACTGGAACAGGTTCAGAGACGGGCTACGAGGATGATCCGAGGAATGGAAAAACTGCCTTATGAAAGGAGACTCAAAGAGCTTGGCTTGTTTAGCCTGGCCAAAAGAAGGCTGAGGGGGGATATGCTCGCTCTATATAAATATATCAAGGGGGTTAACGTTAGGGAGGGAGAGGAATTATTTAAGTTTAGTACTAATGTAGGCACGAGGACGAATGGGTATAAACTGGATATTAGGAAGTTTAGACTTGAAATTAGAAGAAGGTTTCTGACCATTAGGGGAGTGAAGTTCTGGAATAGCCTTCCGAGGGAAGTAGTAGGGGCAAAAGACTTTCCTGGCTTTAAGACAAAGCTTGATAAGTATATGGAGGGGATGTTATGATAGGATCGTTAATTTGGGCAATTGATCTTGAATTACCACCAGACAGGTCTGCTCAATGGTCTGCGGGGAGATGTTGGATGCGATGGGTACTGAGTTGCTGCGGAGAATTCCTTCTTGGGTGCTGGCTGGTGACTCTTGCCCACATGCTCAGGGTTTAGCTGATCGCCATATTTGGGGTCGGGAAGGAATTTTCCTCCAGGGCGGATTGGCAGGTGCCCTGGAGGTTTTTCGCCTTCCCCTGCAGCGTGGGGCACGGGTCGCTTGCTGGTGGTTTCCCTGCAGCTTGAGGTCTTCAAACCATTTTTGAGGATTTCAATAACTCGGTCCTGGGATAGGGGTTGTTATAAAATTGGATGGGTGGGGTTCTGTGGCCTGCCTTGTGCAGGAGGTCAGACTAGATGATCAGATTGGTCCCTTCTGACCTATGAGTCTATGAGTAGATTTCCAGATTCAGTAAAAGTACTAGTAGCAACATTTCGGTTCCATTTTAAACATTCCTGTAAGTGCCTTTAATAATTAGGTGCTGTATAATTGCCCAAAGAGACAAGAAAAAAAACAGCATGTGTTACACAGTAAAACCTCAGAGGGATGAGCAGCACATTTTACTTTTTCCCATTGCTTGTAGTTGTCAGATTACTGTATACTTTTTGCCCAAATATGCAGATTTTTAGTATTTTTTCCTTTTTCTTTTAACCGTACGTGTTCTATTGATTTGTGACCCTCATCATGAAAACTCAGTTAATGCTCTCAAAACACTTAATACAGTTCAGGAAGATAAGCATGGAAATGAAACAGCTTTAACCATTAACACCAAGATATTAAGCATTTACAGTGCAACTTTACCATTACAGTTGTTACCATTTTAATCTGTAGCATGGATACTGTATCAGTTGTTCCATGTTGAACTAAAACTGTTAAATACCAGTAGTTAGTTCTTTAAACATATTAGTCCAGGGATGCCACACACTTGACTTAAATGGATCTGGAACTTTTGAGAGCAGTTAACTCAAGGGATGGTAAGACATCTAAGCACATCCATATACTTTATCAACACAGAAAGGACATCCCATGCAGACAATGACTGGAAAGTCTATTCTCCCCCCCCCCCCCCACACCACACACATACACACACACAGAGATATCTGATTTTGGAGAACAAAGATGTCACAAGCAAGATACACGTTACTGGCTAGCTCTGGTTCACATTAACTACCAAAAGGCAAACTCCTTTAAACTATTTGCAGCTATTCACCACGCTCAAACACCAGATAAGCCTCCAGAACGTTAATATGATTGGCCTCACCAGTTCATTGCCACACAATCCCTGTCACTGGCTTTTTTTTTTTTTAAGTTAAAAACTTAGCCTCAATAAAATGTTTCAGTCCTCCTGTAAAAACTTATTTTCTTGTATTGTGATTGAGCAACCATAGAGGCCTAATCTTGCTAGTTTATATCAATATAGTGGGAGTCCTCAGAATTTGAATCTAAAAGGATGCAACCTTCTAAGGAAGGATTTAACACTTAGTTTGTCCTATCCCCCAAATCACCTACTATACACCAAATACCAGCAATAATGACAGATCTTGAACTTGAATACCTTAACATCAACTTAAAATTATTTTTAAAATTCATATTAAACATTACAAGCTTGTTGCTAAGTGTTAAAGAAAGTCAGCTCACTGAACTGGTCGAAGTCACTTGCTCGGCACCCATAGCCAGAGTTTGTTGAAGTGCTAAGAAAGCTTTTGATAACTGTAACCTCTTCTGTAGGTACAGAGAGAATATCTTCTTCACTTCAGTTTATTCAACTAGTTCAGTTCAATGACTGATTCATTCAAAGTTAAGAAAGCAACAGGAAGTTGAAAAAAGCAGGAAAGCTTGTTTTCTTTGAATTTACAAATAAAAACAAGGTGAAAGAGAATGAGATCTATCAGTTCTAAAATCCTGAAGGCATAGTGACCAGGAACAAACCAGTTCAATTCACTACCTACAGATAATACTTCCCTTTGTTTAATAAATCAGTGAGTTTATCAAAATATGTTCCTCCATTCCTGGAAGTGCCAGAATGTTCTGTATTCAAGAACATTAAGTGGCTACCCTACTGCATGCACAAAGTGCGGGGAAGGCTGGGGTCCAGGCAGGGCACACCAGAGACCCCTGTGGCCAGGGCCGCAAAGAGGGAAAGTCCCTGGCTGCAAGGGAAGCCATCCCACTGATGAATGGCTCCATCCCAGGGACAGAACCAGTCAGCAGCAGAATGGCCTCCTCTGCAGCCAGAGACAATGACAACTCCTCCTTCTCCTAGTCCAGCCAGGGGTTTCTGCTTTGCCAGGCCAGGAACATAGCTTTTCCCACACCTTGTGCCTTCAGGGATACAGTGTCACTGGACCCACTCACTCACTCACCAATCAGAAGTGTGGGACCTGTCCCTGGGCAGGAAATGTTCAGCAGCAGGGTGACTACCCCTGAAGCTAGGGACGTGTTGTCCTCCTTGCAGTCTTTGGCAGAGGTGCCTGTTCTGCTGGGACAGGACAACCATAAACTTCCCAGTACCTTGTGGCTGCAAGAATAGGGTGACATGGGCCCTGCAACCACCCAAGGACCCCTCTGCAGCCACAGCCCTACTCCCTCACTCCCATGACAGGAAAGCGGCAGAGGGCTTCCTGTACAGCTGTGGGGCCAGTGACACTGGACCCCTTCAGGCATGCCGACTGTTAGTGATTGATGTTTCTTGATTTCAGCTGACACACTGAAATCGATATTTATTGACAGTGACTGATTAGAATTGAATCCTGACAAGCCTATGTGCAATACTAAAATGATTATATATTGTAATAAGCCAGCAGATGGCTCCTAAGTGCAAGCAGCAAAGCCCTGAAGACTCAACAGCCTAGATGGGCAAGAGGTGAGAGGATTCCAGGGCAGCTGGGAGAAGCTGGAGGGTGGGCACCATCTTACCAGAAAGGAAGGGGGGAATCTATGGAAGGAGGAAGGGCTATGATGCTCTGTGTGTGTGAGCCCAGGGAAAAGGACTGTGATGGGCACTACTGAACACTTTGGACCCAAATTCATGGGTGTTCAGAGGGCAGGTGAAGGTCGAGTAGCCAGGGAGCAGTGACCCCGCCAGAGGTCTCAACTGAGCATCTATCAAGCAGCACCTCACCAGGCTAGTGCCTCTCAGCTCTGTGTGCATCACCACTGAGATTAGAGGGTTTGGATGTGGGATAAAGAATCTGGCACCACAAGAGGTGGAGGAAGGGACAGTGCTATTGCTCCAGTGCTGTTCATTTCCTTTAAGTTTCCCAGTCCCATTTCAGCCCATTGGTCTATCCTCATTTCTTTGCCTAACAAATACCCAACCTGGAGCAGACTAGGTGCAGACTCACTATTTTGGGACATCATCTACCAGTACAATATGTTAAAAACAAAGGTTCCAATGATCCCCATTTCCAGGGCAGCTCCACATCAGCTCCAGCACTGTGCAGAAACCAACAAGTGATCCAAGTTAGCTCAAACCGTTACATTCCCATAGCTTAGACTAGGGTATGCCTTACTTTCTAATGGCAACGGCATCACATGAAACTCTCCACCACATCTGTAAGGTAATAAGGAACTAGTTACACTCAACCTGTTATTCACCTTATTGGCTTAACTGGTATTTGTTTTATGAGCAGTCTTACTGGAGTCTTTATCACTTGTTTGCTGTCTCCACAAAAGTGTCAAAGGTCTTGAAGGTCCCTGTGAAACTGCAGGATGAATTGGCTTCACAATATCCCTTCCCCTACATACTTGCATTTTATTCGCTTCTACACTTTAATTTCTGGAAGTGGCCACACTCCAGGTGTTTGAGATCTAGCAGTGTAATGGGATACATAATTATTTACCTCTAGTTCAAACAAATCATGAAGAAAAATTTGATTAACAGAAGAGAAAAAATTAGAATCAGAATATTTTGGGAGGTTCCATGGGGGTTGGGAATGTCACTTGGAATTAGGCAGCTGCATAATAAAAAGAAATGTAGGGTATGTCTACACTACAAAATTAGGTCAAATTTATAGAAGTTGATTTTTTAGAAATTGATTTTATACAGTCGATTGTGTGTATCCCCTCTTAAGACCATTAACTCGGCGGAGTGTGTCCACAGTACCGAGGCTAGTGTCGACTTCCGGAGCATTGCACTGTGGTAGCTATCCCACAGTTCCTGCAGTCTCCCCTGCCCATTGGAATTCTGGGTTGAGCTCCCAATGCCTGATGGGGCAAAAGCATTGTCGTAGGTGGTTCTGGGTAAATGTTGCCAGGCCCCACCACTCCCTCAGTGAAAGCAACGGCAATAAATCATTTCTTGCTTTTTTTTCTGGGTTACCTATGCAGACGACATACCACGGCAAGCATGGAGCCCGCTCAGCTCATCATCACCATATGTCTCCTGGGTGCTGGCAGATGTGGTACTGCATTGCTACACAACAGCAGCTCGTTGCCTTTTGGCAGCAGACAGTGCATTACAATCGGTAGCCATCATTGTCGTCTCCTGGGTGCTCTTTAGCAAACCTTGGTGAGGTTGGTTGGAGGCACCTGGGCAGATGCGTGCTCCTGGCTGACCTCTGTGAGGTCAGCCAGGAGCGCCTAGACATAAATGGGAGATGACGATGGACAGCAGCGGTACTGCACCGTCTTCTAGTGAGCAGCCAGGAGACAACGATGGCTAAAAGTCGTACTGCACCGTTTTCTGCCGAGTAGCCAGGAGACGACAATGGCTAGAAGTCGTACTGCACCGTCTGCTGCCAGTCTAAGATATATAAGAAAGACGGAGTGGATCAAAACAATAAAAAGACCAGATTTGTTTTGTATTCATTTGCTCCTCACTTCCTTCCTCCCTCCCTCCCTGAATAGTGGGGTGAGGATAGCTCAGTGGTTTGAGCATTGGCCTGCTAAACCCAGGATTGTGAGTTCAATCCTTGAGAGGGCCATTCTGTGTGACAACCCTGTAAGCCATGTCATCAGTCACCCTTCCCTCCATCAGAGCAACAGCAGACAATCATTTTGCACCTTTTTTTCAGCGCAGATGCCATAGCACGGCAAGCACGGAGCCCACTCAGATCACCGCCACAATTATGAGCACTGTAAACACCATGCACATTATCCTGCAGTATATGCAGATCCAGAACCTGCAAAAGCAAAACCAGGCAAGGAGGCGATGGCAGCATGGTGACGAGAGTGATGAGGACATGGACACAGACTTCTCTCAAATATGGGCCCCAGCAATGTGAACATCATGGTGTTAATGGGGCAGGTTCATACCGTGGAACACTGATTCTGGGCCCAGGAACCAAGCACAGACTGGTGGTACCGCATAGTGTTGCATGTTTGGGACGATTCACAGTGGCTGCAAAACTTTCGCATGTGTAAGGGCACTTTCATGGAACTTTGTGACTTGCTTTCCTCTGCCCTGAAGTGCAATACACACAAGCGAGTGGCAATAGCCCTGTGGAAGCTTGTAACACCAGACAGCTACCAGTCAGTCAGGAATCAATTTGGAGTGGGCACATCTACTGTGGAGGCTGCAGTGATCCAAGTAGCCAACTCAGTCAAAGAACTGCTGATATCAAGGGTAGTGACTCTGGGAAATGTGCAGGTCACAGTGAATGGCTTTGCTGCAACGGGATTCCCTAACTGTGGTGGGGTGACAGACAGAACCCATATCCCTATCTTGGCACCAGAGCACGAAGCCAGCGAGTACATAAACCGAAAGGGGTACTTTTCAATGCTGCTGCAAGCACTGGTGGATCACAAGGGACGTTTCACCAACATCAACGTGGGATTGCTGCGAAAGGTACATGATGCTCGCATTTTCAGGAACTCTGGTCTGTTTCAAAAGCTGCAAGAGACTTTCTTCCCGGACCATAAAATAACCATTGGGGATGTTGAAATGTCTATAGTTATCCTTGGGGACCCAGCCTACCCCTTAATGCCATCGCTCATGAAGCCATACACAGGAAGCCTGGACAGTAGTCAGGAGCTGTTCAAGTATAGGCTGAGCAAGTGCAGAATGGTGGTAGAATGTGCATTTGGACATTTAAAAGCGTGCTGGCGCAGTTTACTGACTCGGATAGATATCAGAGAAACCAATATTCCCATTATTATCACTTGCTGTGCGCTCCACAATATCTGTGAGAGTAAGGGGGAAACATTTATGGCAGGGGTGGGGGGGGGGTTTGAAGAAAATTGCCTGACTGCTGATTACGCGCAGCCAGATACCAGGGCGGTTAGAGTATAGGAGGGAGTGATGCACATCAGAGAAGCTTTGAAAACCAGTTTCATGACTGGCCAGGCTACAGCGTGAAAGTTCTGTTTGTTTCTCCTTGATGAACCCCTCATCCCTTGGTTCACTCTACTTCCCTGTAAGCTAACCACCCTTCTGTCCCCCTTCAATCACCGCTTGCAAAAGCAATAAAGTCATTGTTGCTTCACATTTATGCATTCTTTACTAATTCATCACACAGATAGGAGGATAATTGCCAAGGTAGCCCGGTAGGGGTGGGGGAGGAGGGAAGCACAGGGTGGGGTGGGGGGAGGAGGGAAGGACAAGGCCACACTGCACTTTAAAACTTATTGAGAATGCCAGCTTTCTGTTCTTGGGAAGTCCTCTGGGGTGGAGCGGTTGGGTGCCTGGAGGCCCGCCCACCACGTTCTTGGGTGTCTGAGGCAGGAGGCTATGGAACTTGGGGAAGAGGGTGGTTGGTTACACAGGAGCTGTAGCTGTGGTCTGTGCTCAAGCTGCCTTTCCTGAACCTCGACCATACGCCGGAGCATATCAGTTTGTTCCTCCAGTAGCCTCAGCATTGCCTCTTGCCTTCTGTCAGCAACCTGACGCCACCTATCATCTTCAGCCCACCACCTGTCCTCACGCTCATATTGTGCTTTCCTGAACTCTGACATTGTCTGCCTCCATGAATTCTGCTGGGCTCTTTCAGTGTGGGAGGACTGCATGAGCTCAGAGAACATTTCATCGCGAGTGTGTTTTTTTCTCATTTTAATCTTCACAAGCCTCTGGGAAGGAGAAGATAGTGGGAGCGCTGAAACATTTGCAGCTGGTGGAGGAAAAAAAGAAGAGTGGTAGTTAAAAAGACACATTTTAGAGAACAATCAGTAGACTCTTTCATGCTAAACCTTGCTGTTAACATTACATAGCACATGTGCTTTCGATACAAGGTTGCATTTTGCCTCTTATTGAGGGTATGCTGGTTTGGCGCGAAAGATCTTTCACACAGGGCTGGGCAACAGAATTTGGCTTGCAGGCAGCCATGGTAAAACACAGTCTCTTGGCTTCTTTAACCTTCATAACATGTGGGAATGGTTTCAAACAGCAGGGCTCTCATTTCCCATACTAAGCAGCTATTGGGTTGGCCATTTAAAAGGAGGAGAGGCTGCGGTTTTCGGGTTAACGTGCAGCACAAACCCAACTAACCCCCCTCACACACACACAGATACTTTGCCGGCATGATCCCTTCACCACTCCCCCCACAGCACGGCTAACAGCGGGGAACATTTCTGTTCAGCCACAGGCAAACAGCCCAGCGGGAACGGGCACCTCTGAATGTCCCCTTAATAAAATCACCCTATTTCAACCAGGTGACTAGGAATTATATCACTCTTTCGAGGAGAGCACAGAGAGATAAAGAACAGATGCTGTTTGAATGCCAGCAAACAATGGGACCATATGCTGCCATGCTTTGTTATGCAGTGATTCCAGACTACGTGCTACTGGCCTGGCATGGTAAAGAGTCCTATCATGGAGGACGGACTAAGGCTGCCCTCCCCAGAAACTTTTCACAAAGGCTTTGAGAGTACATCCAGGAAAGCTTTATCGAGATGTCCCTGGAGGATTTCCGCTCCACCCCCAGACACGTTAACAGACTTTTCCTGTAGCTGTACTGGCCGCAAACGCCAGGGAAAAATCAATCATTAAACATGCTTGCTTTTAAACCATGTATAATATTTACAAAGGTACACTCACCAGAGGTCCCTTCTCCGCCTGGCAGGCCCAGGAGGCAGCCTTGGGTGGATTCAGGGGGTACTGACTCCAGGTCCAGGGTGAGAAACAGTTCCTGGCTGTCAGGGAAAACAATTTCTCCACTTCCTTGTTGTGAGCTATCTTCCTCGTCCCCAAAACCCACATCCTTGTTGCATGCTACTCCACTGATGGAGTCAAAGAACAGGGGTGGGGTAATGGTGGCTGCACCACCAAGAATGGCATGCAGCTCATCACAGAAGTGGCATGTCTGGGGCTTTGACCTGGAGTGGCCGTTGCCCCTCTGTTTTTTTGGTAGGCTTGCCTCAGTTCCTTAAGTTTCATGAGGCACTGCTGCAGGTCCCTGTTATAGCCTCTGTCCTTCATGCCCTTGCAGATTTTTTCAAATGTTTGGGCATTTTGTCTTTTAGAATGGAGTTCTGATAGCATGGATTCATCTCTCCATACAGTCATCAGATCCCATACTTCCCGTTCGGTCCATTCTGGAGCTCTTTTGCAATTCTGGGACTCCATCATGGTCACCTCTGCTGATGAGATCTGCACTAACTTGCAGATTGCCACGCTGGCCAAACAGGAAATGAGCTTCAAAAATTCGCGGGCCTTTTCCTATCTACCTAGCCGTGCATCGGAGTTGAGAGCGCTGTCCAGAGCGGTGACAATGGAGCACTTTGGGATAGCTCCCGGAGGCCTATACCATCGAATTGCAACCACACTACCCGAAATTCGACCAAGCAAAGTCAATTTCAATGCTAATCCTCTCGTCGGGGGAGGAGTACCGAAATCGATTTTAACAGCCCTTTAAGTTGAAAATAATGGTTTTGTCATGTGGGCGGGTGCAGGGTTAAATCGATCTAACGCTGCTAAATTCGACCTAAACTCGTAGTGTAGACCAGGAAGTAGTGATAACAAAAGCATACCACCCCATCTCCGAGAAAGAAGCTAGGAATAAGAAAGGTCAATAGGAAGTCACGTTTGAGAAGTGGAGTGTCAAACAAGAAGTGTCAAGGACGCCAAAAACCCCACATATCACAGAACCAGGAAAAAAAGTTCAAAAAAAATATTAGAAGAGGCTGTGAAGAATATCTAAAGGGGGTAAGTGAGCTCCTAGCTACATCATGTGTTGTCCAACTAATGGAAGGGCTTCAAATACTGCCACACTGAACATTTGTTTAAATACAAAAACCTTCCCCTCCACACCATTAAATTGTCTGAAAGGACTGATCTATACTATACACGTTACTGTTGCTCATAACAGGTGCCTGCTATAGTGCAACCAAGTTTTGACCTCTTTCTGAGCCAGTGCTGAACACTATCTTTTTCTACACTTGCAGCTAATCTGCATTCAGCATCAGTTCTGAGCAACTGGTCATCTTTCAAGTATAGAGCAGGACTAAAACTAGCTTGTTCTATAAGAATACATATGGAGATTCAGGATCACAACTACGATTTCCATAAAAAGGGACTATGATCCATCCATCCTTATTTAGAGGAGCTCTATCTCACTTTTATCATTTAGCATAATTTTATAGGAAGCAGATTTTCTATATGATAAACAGAATTTAATCATTGTCCAAAACTGCAAGCACCCATTGGTGAGGGGAGAGAGGCGAGAGACACCACACTAAGAAAGACATGGACTACGTTGGAGAGACTCCAGAGGAGGGCAACAAAATGACCTATTAAGAAAGGTTAAAAAACTGGACATGTTTAGTCTTGAGAAAAGAACACGAGGGTGGGCGGACACATGATAACAGTCTTCAAATATGTTAAAGGCTGTTATAACGAGGACTGTGATCAATTGTTCTCCATGTCCACTGAAGATAGGAGGAAAAGTAATGGGCTTAATCTGCAGCAAGGGAGATTTAGGTTAGATTAGTATAACTATTCTTATAGTTAGAAAGTTTAAGTTCTGGACATGTTTCTAAGGAAGATTGTGGAATCTCTGTCATTGAAGGTTTTTAAGAACAGGTTAGACAAACAGCTACCAGGGACAGTCTGGATATACTTGGTCTGCCTCAGTGCAGATGGCTAAACTAGATGACCTTTCGAGGTCCCTTTCAGCCCTTCACTACATTTTGATGATTCTAGGACTGTATAAAGTCTTGCTTGCACCCAGAGGATTCCAGTGAAAGGAACTAGAGAGATGCATTTGGGTTTGTTTTAGAAGAGACTAAACCAACGTTTTAACTCTGACTTAAGATCTAATGGAACTTTTTACAGGAACAGGAAGTGCTACAAATCAGTTTCCTGGCCAATTTTTAGCTTTGGTGATTACACACATTCTGTCCTTGTAAGTTTCCCATGCACTTTTGAACACAAGAATCGTTTTTACTCTTGTTTTCAACTGTTGACTAGTATTTGCTGTGTCTTTTAAACTGTTCATATACTTCATTTCAGGGGTAAAGTATTCTAGCAATGCAACAATCCCTCTATTCTCTAGATTGCTAATCAGTAGTCTTGGAAGGATTAGATTTTTAATCACTAAATGTCAATTTCACCATAGACACAAACTGATGAAAAAATATTTCCCTCAATAACAACTGAAATTTACAGATAGGCAAGGTTAGAAAAATGCTGCCTGAAAACAAAGTATGACTTAAGGATATTTGCTTATTATATTTTGACATGAGATGTTGACAATTTATGTTTAAACAGTTCTAAGCTTTAACTTTTTTAATTTAAATTTTCAATTTAATTTCATATTATGCTTGTGTACCACCCCTTCCCTTCCTGGGTTACTCAGGAGGAGGCAACACTTACCTGTGTGCCCAGGTGCCTGATGTTGTCAACAGTAAAGGAGATTCTGAGTATCCTGGGGTGATGTTGGATAGGTAGGAATCCTCTATCCATCCTTCAGCTGCAGTCCTTATACTATACACCTGACTGGGCCTCATACACATTCACTGGCATGTCTTGGGGATCACAAGGAATAAACCTGAGTTGATCTATGTGAGGGGTCTAACTGAAAAGTACCAATTAAAAACAATATGCATCCAATATAAATTTAGACTAAGGTTAACACATCTTTACTTAACAATGTAGTAAAACGTGATAACAGATTAAGATTAATTAAAATGTCACAACCTTCATTTCAACAAATCAATTCATAAATGCAGCTTTCAGTAGTAAATTAAACTTAATCAACTTAATTTACCCCACACTTGAGTGTGTACTCCTCTTAATTTGAGAGTTCTAGAAACTTGGTTGTGCGGGCACACTTGAAGATATTAATCTGTGAACTGAACTCTACTGCTCCAGTAAGGCAGTACAGCTAAGGTAACAAGGGGCAGAGCAATTCTAACTTCAGGTCATTCAAACCTCCATAACCCCTCTGATGATGGGAGTTGTTTTAACCACAGGTTAGTGACCCTGGATCTTCATTAGACAATAAGGCCACTTCATCTCTTCTCAGACTCAGGGAAATCCATTAAAGTCTCTTCACTATCTCCATTTCTTTGCAAGCACTTTCTGAAACAAAAGTGGTGGTTACTCACGTTCCTTCACTGCAGCCAACCTCAGTCAGCTCTAGGCACAGCAACAGTCTCTGCCTTAGCGCCAACGAAGCCCAGCAATAAATTCTGTGGCTCTCTCCTTGGTCAAAGCCCCAGCAAATCTCAGCAGCAGCTCCTGGTTTTCTAGCAGCAGCTCCTAGTTGGACAGAGCTTCACAAAGCAATCTCCACTCCCCTGACCAGAATGGAACCCACCGAATGCTACCCCTGCATTCCCTGGAAGTGCAAGTATCTCTTCCCTCAGGTATCATGGAAGTTGCAATCCAGCCTTGGAGACTAACACTCAGGACCTTCCCAACTGGAACCATCTGGCTGGATTAAATTGGTGATTTTAGGAGATCAGACAGATGGTGCCCAACTATATTTGTGTCCTCCCGCAATGGACCATTAATTTTGTTCAATAGGCTTTGGGGTATTGGTTATCCTAATGTTTATTCAGTTTGAGAAAGCTGAAGCCTGCTCTTTTCACCCCATCCTATGTACACAAGGACTTTATTCCCTACACATTTACAGAGATTTCCAAATGTTTAAGAACTTTATGAATATATTTAATGTTATGTGTTTTGTATACACTCAGCTTCATGTACATGCATATATGCATTCTCATACACAATAATGCAGCTGTATATCTGTATAACAGTATTACTGCTGGCATCTTAGTTCTTCTGCATTAGAATTATTTGTGAATCCACAGCTTTACGAGGCATGGCACATTCATAAAGTTAACTAAATTATTCTGAACAAATTCTAGAGGGATTTCGAGACACAGGGTTAGGGTGGAGAGATTTAAGTCACTGATGTAAATCACCTGTTACAAAGATGCCCTCACTCTTATTTAAATCAGTTTTTTTTTTAAATTTGAAAAACTGTGCTATTGCAGTCTTAGATTAAAATTTAAGATTAACTGTAAACATTGTTTTTAAAATGCTGCTACTCATTTGGCATTTTATTTAAACTTTATAAAACTGCTTTAGGCAAAAAAAAAATACTAAACCAAAGAAGATCCTGTAACCAACGAAGCAAGTATTGCAATAGGTCTACTTATGCACTAACAGCTAAACGTGTGTAAGTGTTTTAGTCACTGATGCTGAAAACTGTATTTTTGTTAATAAGAACTTCTCAATGGCATGAAATCTGTCACTTTAAAATAAACAGATTCAGTTTTTACAATGAACATTTAGAATTCCAATGAATTAAATTTATTGTAAACTTTTGTACACTGACAACATTTTCAAGAATAGAAGCCTACACTTAGGCTTTTGAAAATCTGAGAAGTACCACTGATGGCAGCAAGTGACTTACATTAACTTCAGACTGCAAACCCTGATGAAGGTTAAACCGGAGCTAGAACCGGCTGCACAACAGTGACATCTACTCCCCATACTTTTCTGGGATATAGGAAATGCTAAGTTAAGAACTCCCCATACCTCCCTGAAGAGTATGTTAATGTTACAGAGAAAAACATACTTGTGAAGCAATACCTTAACTGCATTTTTTAGTTGTCATATCTGTTTTGACCCCTCCAGAGCCCATCAAGGGTTTAATTACTAAACCATTCCTGTACAACCATGTTAAAAAATAAAATCATGTCACTGGTAGTAGATTCAAATAATTTTCTTCATAATCACTTATAAAAAATAAATGTATATGACAGTGTTCAGATGAAACACCTTTTGAAATGTTTGTAAATGTTAACGTAAAACTTTATAATGCAAATAATAGCTAATATTATATGAGCTTAATGATGAAAGGGTTTAAATCCTAAATATCTTATTTTCTCAGTATATTACCATATAAAGAGTTGAGATGGAAGCTTATGTTAACTGCATGATGTTAAAAGAAAAAAAAAGCAAAATACACAATCTTTTTCATTAAACCAAGGATATATTCTAATATAGCCCAAAGGATCAAACACTTTGGTAACATTCACAATCAGAGCTTTCTCATCATCTTCCTGATCTCAACTCAAGTGAAGTCCTTGGCTAGATATTTAGCCAAAGATTTTCTCTGAGCTGCAACTGCAAATTCACTTAGCAATTACTGTAACAATAAAATTTAACCTATGGTATAAAGCAGAAGTAGAAGTCTAATTCCTAATATCCGTCCAGAGGCTTTAAGGTGTCATGTATAATATCTAACCGTTTAGGTAAAAATTTAGTTTAGGTAAAAATTCCATTCACATAAACTGAATACTGGAAATCGTGATTAAAATGTAATTTAAGTCTCTTGGTGTATGTCCCTAAACAGGTGGTTAGGGCTTGATTCCTCCTTCAGTGGGAGTGA
This sequence comes from Gopherus flavomarginatus, assembly GCF_025201925.1. Lineage (NCBI taxonomy): Eukaryota > Metazoa > Chordata > Testudines > Testudinidae > Gopherus > Gopherus flavomarginatus. Next base: position 273,410,673 of record NC_066617.1, read on the forward strand.
AAGGTGCTCACAGCAGGGGGCAGTCAGCACTTTACAGGATCAGACTTTTATTGAGGTACTATACAAACTGAGTTTCAAGTAAATAGAACAACTTGGAGATCAGACTAGATTATCTTAATGGATCCTTCTGGCCTTACTCTATTAAATTTGCTTTGTCTCTCTCTTAACCTAGGCTGACCAGAGGTCTCAATTTTATAGGGATAGTCCTGATATTTGGGGCTTTTTCTTATATAGGCTCCTATTACCCACCCCTGCTCCCTCTCCTTATTTTTCACACTTGCTATCTGGTCAGCTTATCTTAACCTGACACAGGATGTAATACAATACATGCAACAAATACTACCAGGATACAGTGAATAGTTACATCCATTGATTAGATCAGATAAAAGTTTGAGAAGGGCTATAACATTACTAAAGGACCAAATGATTTCCCAAAAAGAAAACAGATATTATAATTCTGTGAATTATTTCTGTATTTGCTTTAATTAAATGACTAGTAGCAGTCAATTGAACAACCTCTATGGTTTTTCTTCAAACTGTTTTCTAACACTTCTCTATCTTTTAAATTTGCATTATCAATAGTCTAATTTAATACACTTTAATATCCTATTTACAATCTTTAATCCTATCACTCCATTTTATCTTGCATTCCCAATCTTCTGAAACAATTAATTTAACCCTCAGCTTCTGGCTAGTAAATAATAATTGTAAACACAACAAATGAAAGGAGAATGTAACACAAGACAATATTTAACAAACAACTTCCATATAAATAATATCCCCTCTCCTTAATTATCTATATCACAAGGATTATGATGGTGATAGAGTACTAATGAAGCTGCAAATTTAATACCAAGCACTTCAGATAGTCCCTAAAGTTATCCAAAGTCTAGCTCCTTCCCTTATAAACGAGGTATAACGTTTACAGTTTAACATCTTTATAAATGTACGAACTGTATAAACACACCTGTACAAAATGTCCTATAAACCACATCCATGCCCTGGAATCATAGATGTCCATACCATTAGTCACATTTCACACAATTAATCCCACTAAGGTAACAGCCAAATGTTGAGGATTAAATTACCGTATGTACTCAATCATAAACTGGTTTGTTTATAAGTTGACTCCACCAAGTTGGATAAGTAAAAATCGAAATTTTTATAACCCGTTCATAAGCCAACCCTATAATTCAGGGGTCAGCAAACTTTGGTTCCAGGGCTATCAGGATAAGCCACTGGTGGGCCGAGATGGTTTGTTTAGCTCGAGCATCTGCAGGCATGGAGGTAAACCTAAGTAAACAAAGGTGTGCCAGCTGTTTACCCTGACGAGCCGGGACGGCAACTGCTGGGGAATTTTTTTTTTTGGCGGGGGGGGGGGTGTGGGAGAAGCTGGGAGTCAGGGGAGTAACCCCTGTGACAACCCCACACATGACTCCACCCCTAGCCCAGGACCTCCACACTCTCCAGGGCCAGGGGAGGCTCTCTCTGACCTGGCTGGAGCTGCTCCAGCAGGCCAGATCAGGTGGCATGGCCGCAGCATGCTCCAGCGGGCTGGGTCAGGTGGCACAGCCGCAGCGTGCTTCAGTGGCATGGCCACAGCCTGCTCTGGGGGGTGAAGCTGAGCAGCACAGCTGCAACCTGCAGCCTGCCAGCCCTGGAGCTGCAGCTGCTTTGGAAGCTAGGGGGAAAGCAGCGTGGCCAGAAGCGGAGAGACTCTGGCCCTGCCTCTTGCCTTCTGGCTCTGCTGCCTCTCTCATTGCTCCCTCTGTTGGGGGGAGGGGCTGTATCTCACCTCTCCCTCTCTATACCCGTTCATAAGCCGACCTCCTTGTCTGGTGCTCCTCTTTTGTACTAAAATTTTGGCTTATGAACAAGTATATATGGTAGTTGTTTGTCTTCCAGGGGACTACTCACATGAATAAAAATAAGAACATGTGTAAGTGTTTTCAGATGGGAATTAAGTGTATACATACAGGGGACCTCATCTCCCTCACATCAATTTTTCCTCTTCTGCACAAAACGTCAATTAATATTTTGAAACAATGTGAAATGTACTATATTTAAAAATCTGAAGTTTTAGAGTCAATGGGTTTATCAATGAGGAATTAATACTTTTCCCACTCTCCAACAGAAGATAAGGAGCTATTATTTTAACAATTACATTTCTACACCCAAATAGTTAAATGAAGGAGTTTTTTCGATTTAGCTCACAGGGAGAAATTTAGGCCCTAATTGTGAATATATTTTCCTAAGTAGACAGAAGTTTAAATCCTTTAAGAAGTATCAAGGTATCACAAGTGTTTAAAGATTAAATTTAAAGAGTTAAGTTTAAAGATTTTATTAAACTTTTATTGAAAACAATTGTAGCAAACACTTTAATGTCCACATACGCTCAGTATTTCTGCTTTACAATTGTTTACAGTGCCTCTAACATACTGGCTCAATGCTGACTTAGAAGGAAATCTGTCGCCTATTAGATTACCAAAGGTTAATTCCTCTGGCATGCAAGTGCTCCTTATAAGTCTTCTGTTTAGGTACTGACAAGCTGAGACCTTGTTCCTCTTGCAAGAGCTGACAGGAACACAATACAAAATAGGATGGCTACAGACTTCGTAAATCTAAGAGTATATTAATTATTGCTTTAGGGAAACTTGTCTGACAAAGTGCAATGATGGTTTTGATCCTGATTTTGTTTACTGCATGTGGACTGTCATAGACTATACGATTTCAGCTGAGATCTCTACTGCTTACATTCTTGCACATAGTGCAACTGGAGGAGGAAGGAAAAACAGGAGAAAAAGTTTAATGGCTTGTTTATACTTCAAAATTTACATGGGTACCTATTGTGGAATAATTTCAGTATTAGCCTGATTGGACACTCTGCTCCTGGAATAGGAGTGACTTTCTCTCATTTAGGTATTCTGGTAAATTTCCAAGGGTAGACAAGCCCTAGCAGAAAAACAAATTGCTGAAAAGAGATGTTAAGTGTAGTAATCTCATCACAAAAGGGAATTAAGTTTATTTCCTTTCACATCTTTAAATTGTATAAGGAATATATATGTATATGCACAATAAATATAGAAGTGAAGCAATCCATTGAGACTGGAAGTTTGTCAGTAAATGAATGTACCCAGGTTTAAGAACAGAAGTACTGTATTACAAGTCTTTGTGGATAAGGAAAAATAAGCATTGGAGGAGAGCATCTAAAGTTGTGACCTTCCTGTCAAATATGAACTGATTTGTAGTTTTTAATTAAAGCCCTGGGGAAGAGCTCTTGAAAAGTTGCCAGAGAGTGGAGTTTATTTATAATTAAACTGTATTCACTGTCTCATGAAAGGAACTGAAATTAGATGGGTAGGTAAAAGTGAAATACAGGATTTAGTCTCAGAACCCTCTGGCCACTGTGGCTTTTGCATGTTCTCTGGCTCCTGAGAACAGCAGCAGCATCTGCTACCAACCACTTGAAGTGACTGGAAATCTTTAATTCCAATGCATTAAATTCAGACGAGTTCAAAATTTACAACCTGCTTGTAAGCATGATTAACAAAGCTCAGAAAAACATGCCATGAAGCATAAGGGATCATAAATATAAGTGTATCTGCACACACAGCAAACCATATCTGGGGTTATATTTTTGGTGATAAACAACCCTAAAATACAGAAGTCTAATGACTTTACCAAAGTCTGCACTCTAACACTGATTAAAAGTATGAAGCATATGCCTGTAGATACTTTTTTTTTTGGTAAACTTTTAGGTTTCATTACCTTTCTTCCATGTAGACAACAATGTGAATAACTGAATAAACTGATCCAAATTTATCAAAATCCCTTAGATGCTGAGTTGCTGAAAAGCTGTCTCAGAAATTCAGACACCCATGCCAACAGTTATGTTACTGAGATAGAGAAAAATAGAGGCCTACTCTCCCACCAAAAGTCCTTATATTTGGACTTAAATATTCTATTGTGCAATCCAAAGATTACTAGTTCATGAGAGCAAGCAAATGAAACTGACTAAAGTTAAATGCAAAAAATAAATGAACATACATGAAATAATGCAAATTAACTTTTAGAGCTCAATTTTTGTTTTTCAAAGGGGCTTTTAACAATATGGATCAGGCCTTTTATTTAGAAAGGTATTTATAAGGGTGATTGTTGAAGAGTCGGGTACATTGCAAGGGGTCCTTCTGCTCAGAATAAATAGAGCTAGCCAGTAGTTGAAGAAAGACTGAATTTAGACTAGAGGAGAGCCTGGGCTGGATAGAAAAATGCCGAGACAACAACAAAGCTCTGTATTGTGAGAGTCTGCAGCAGCAACGGGATGAGTGCCACAGATCCATGCATATGGGCAGTTCACCTCTGTGTCTATCTGTAGCACTGCAGAAGGGGGTGGACTGTCACCTTCCATACCCCCAGCGCTGCTAAGGTGACCAGATGTCCCGATTTTATAGAGACAGTCCTGAGTTTTGGGTCTTTTTCTTATATAGGCTCCTACTACCCCCAACCCCCTCCTGATTTTTCACACTTGCTGTCTGGTCAACCTAAGCGCTGCCCTCCCCAGGACCATCCTCCAAGGGCAGGGGTCTGACCCGGCACTTTGCAAGGCGCAGCAGCCGGTGCCGTTGCCTTTCCCGGACAGCTGCCGGCATCCCCTCCGGCGCGATGGGCACTGCAACCCTCCCTCCCCGCGGGGCAGACACTGACCTGAGGGTGCGGTTGCCGGGGCAGCCCCTGCGCTCCATGGCGGCGGGCACGCAGCTGGTGAGCTCGGTCCAGTCGGCGTGCAGCCCGCAGCTCCAGCCGGTGGAGAAGCGGGAGAAGAGCCAGGTGTCCTTGTCCCCCCCGGGCCGGTGGCAGGTGCATTTCTTCTGGCCGGCGCGGCAGTAGCAGGGCTGCTCCAGGCGGATGTTCCGCACCAGGTGCCGCCCGAAGGTGGTGCCGCCAGTTTTCTGGATGTGCAGGAAGACGATCACGTCGCGGCCCCGCATGTCGAACTGCACCCGGCGGCACAGCTCAGCCCGCGCGAACGGGAACTTGGGCACCAGCCGCGGCAGCGCCGCCGCCCCCTCCTCCTGTGGCTGCTGGGCGGCCCGGGCCGGGGCCCCGCGGTGCGCGGCGGGCGGGCGGCGCGGGCAGGCGGCGCCGGGGCAGGACGGGGACACGTACTGGTACATGATGAGCACGAAGAGCAGCGTCAGCAGCGGCGGCAGGAGCCACTTGTGGAGCCGCTCGTCCATGGTGCGGGCTCCGGGAGCGGGCTCAGGCGGGGGGCAGGCGCCTGTCCCGGCGGGCGCTGCTCGGCTCTGGCTGGGCGGGCGCTCCCGTTGGCTCCCTCCCCCGCCGGGGCACCGGCATGGTCGCGGCGGCACTTCCCCTCGCTGCCGCTCGGGCGCCCAAGCGGCAGCGGGGCGCGGACGCTACTGAAGCGGCGCCTGGCGGCGGCAGCGTTAGGGCTTCGGCAGCCCGAAGGAGTCACGCGCGACGCCACCGCGCGAGGCGGCAGCAACCGACCGAATAACTGTCAGGCGGCAGCGCGACCTCACGCCTCCGCTCCTCCAGCACCTTGCCAAGCCAAACCCCCCGCCCGCCAATCCCTGCCAGGCGGCTACAGGAACAGCCAATGGTAGCGGCCAGCGCTCCGGCTCACCAACCAATGGGAGGCGGCAGCGAAAAAGAGGGCGTTCTCCATCCCTGCAGGTACCAGACGGAGACCAATGGCTTTTGCGAGGGGCTGCTGCACCAGCCAATGAAATACGGGAGGAAGGGACGGGCGACAGCCAATAAAAGAGGAGAAGCTGCTCTTCCACGTGTTACTGTTGCAAGGGCAGGTGAGGTGTTACTGCGGGAGTGGCAATAGTGGGTGGAGTGCGCTACCTGCAATAGCAGGTAGTGGCTCCGTCACCACAAACTGTGGTACCAAGACTCTGCACCGCCAGGCGCCCAGAGCAGAGAGCATAGCGATGTCCAAGGGTAAATGGGTGTTAGGATTGTATCCGGAACCCCAGCGTCCCAGAACATGAGATTGCTGTATATATATATAATATACGTAAGCAGGGGAATGATCCCACTATTGTGGGGAATTTTCCTGGCTTCTGCACTACCCCGGTGAAGTGGGCTGGCAAAAGGATCTGAGTCCTTGCTCCCACTTTCTTTACCCAGAGGCCTCCCTGCCCTTGAGGCCTCCCCTTCCACTCCCCTGTCTGGCAGAGTCCTCCTAACCCCAACAAGGCTGGGCCCAAGATTCCTCGGGGGGCTCAACCTCCAACCCTGTTGTGGTCACCAAGGACAGGGGCTATGGTGTCCGCACTGCGCACCTCCCTGACCCACTGATCACATCATACAATTTAAAGCAAATACAAGTTATTTAATTAACAATTAATTTAAAAAAAGAATAAGGAAAAATGGAAAAGGTTAAAGGAGAACACATCACCCTGCTCTGTGGCAGAGACCATTACAAACAGTCTCTCTGGAATGTCAGGGAAGTTCACAGTCTGTTCCTTGTAGGTCCTAGGCCTCCTTCTCAGGCCCTGGTTGTGCTGCAGGGACGCTGCAGGTTGGACGCTTCTCTGGCAGTGGCCACACACACTCAGGCTCTGGGTGGCAGGACCCTTCTCCCCAGTGTCACCCCTGCTCTGTCAGGGTTATGATTCCCCCTCCAAGTCTGGCCTGCAGAGCCTCTTGGCTGAGGTATCTCCCTGTGCGGGACCCACTACCCAGGGTCCCCCTCGCTTTCCCTAGCGGCTCACCGCACCCAGCTGTGGACTGCTCCAGCCCCAGCTCCATACTGCCTCAGCAAGGCTGCTGCAGCTGCTCTGCCTTCAGCTCCCTGGGCTGCTTCTCTGGCCTCTCTGGCTCCAGTTGCTACAGCTCTGCTCCCAGGGCTTCTGTGACTCTCTCTCAGCTCTCACCTGCTTCCTGGGCTGCTTGTCTGGCCCCCCTGGCTCTGGTTGCTGCAGCTCCCCTCCCAGGGCAGATCTGCTCTCTCCGGGCTGTGCTCTGGCTTTTTGGGCTGCAGCTCTGCTCCTAGCAGCTTAGCTTGGGCCCCTGCTCTCTTCTTAGCTCGGCCCCACTCCGTCTGACCCAGGCAATTCCAGCTCACACGGAGGACGGGACCCACCCTGGCCTTCTGTCTCTTTGATTAGCCTGCCCACCCTGTCAATCAGGCTGACCTGGAGCATTGGCCTCTCGCCATTGTTCCTGGGGACTGTCAGTCTCAGGTCCTGATTTGCCACCGATCCCTCCCCTTTTAGGGCTGGGAGCTAGCAACCAAACACCCCCACTGAATGTAGGGGATAACAGTCCCCTTACATATATTTGGGCAGGGGACGTATTTGTTTGGGTTATCTCTTCTCCCCCCCCCTTTCACGTTTTTCCCTAAAACCACGAGAGTTAGAGTCTTTTTAAGTGGAATGGGGGCTGCTTATACAATCTGACATCAGGAGCTGGAATGTTAGGAAAAACACCAAATGTTACTAGACTTATGATAAAATTGCAAGCTTTAGTAATACTGTGACATGGGCTGAGGATCTTAGCCCTTTGGAGCAAGGTTTGAAACCTGAGACCAGGGAATAAACTTAAATCTTTTGGACTCCAGTGTGTCGCCCACTAATGAGGTGGTGTGAGGAGTAAATGAAACAGTTGGTAACATTGAACAACTTGAATCCTTCAGTCTGGAAGGAAACCTGGCAGAGACCACTTCCAAGTAGTCTTGGGAGAAGTGATATTGAAAATTTTAAGAAGTTAAATATTCTACCCAGCTACATATGATAGAGACACTAGAGAACTACAGCAGATGCCAGTGAGACCATGAAAGGGACTGCAAGTCACAGTAATTCAGAAATTTCAGTAATGTTTCAATTCATGCAAGAATGCCACTTGAGCAAGGCACTTTTTTCAAATAAGAAACCAGCTGCCATATGACATGTGGAGAGACAAGGTGGTTGATGTAATATCTTTTATTAGATCAACTTCTGTTGATGAAAGAGACAAACTTTTGAGCTACACAGGTCTCCATCAGGTCTGGGAAAGTTACTTGAAGGGTCATAACTAAATACAAGGTGAAACAGATTGTTTAGCATAAATAGTTAATATGTGTAGTAAGAGACCATTCAAAGTGAAGTGTCCCTTAACACCTTTTTTGAAGGCATAGGATGAAAAGGGGGAGTTAGTGGGTTATAGATTATTGTAATACAGCATAAATCCAGTGTTGTTATTAAAACCATGATTTTTAGTGTCTAGCAAATACACTTAAGCTCTGAGGCTCATATTTTGAAAGTGTTGTTCAGGTTCCTTTGAGGATAAGGACTGAGAGGTCAGATATGGAGTGAGTGTTCTGTGAAAAGAGTTTACCCATGGGTGATACAGTGGTTTTGTCTTTTATCATTTTTCTGTGAGAGCTCATTTAAGAGCGTAATGATTGTCTGGTTTCACCCATGTTGTTATTGGGGCATTTAGTGTACTGGATGAGGTACATCACATGTTGTCATAGGCATGTGTAAGACTCATACATCTTAAAAGGTGTGTTGTGGAGGTTATGATAATTGTAGCAGTGGATATACGTCTGCTGGTTTTGCATCTGTTGTTATGGCAGGGTCTGGTGTTACTTTGATTTGTTGAGTCTTGGTCTGTTGGGAGCTTGTTTCTGAAGATGAGCTTGGTGATGTTGGGGGGGTGTTGTTTGAAGGTCAGAAGATGGGATTCTGGAAAAAATTCTTCAGAATGTGGTCCACACTGAGTATGAGTTGTAATTATTTGATGATATCTCATATAGGTTCCAGTGTGGAGTGGTAGCTAACAACTAGAGGCATGCAGTCAGAGTGGGTTTTTTCTGTATTGAAGCAGGTTCTCTAAACGTATTTGGGTAGCCTGTTCCATGATGCTATATACTTTCCTAGTGAGTGTCCTTGTTTGGTAGAGGTGATTTAAAGTATGTTAAATTGCGTATCCCACACTTTCTCCTCAGAAAATATTCTGTAGTAGATAAGTGGCTGTAGATTACAGATTTCTTGGTGTGTCTGCAGTGGTTATTGGATCTGTGGAGGTAAGTGTGGTGATCCGTAGGTTTCTTGTGTATAATTTTCTATAGGGTTCCATTGTCAAAGTTGACCATGGTATCCAGGAAGTTGATGCTAGTGTGAGAGTGTTCTAGAGAGAGTTTGATGGATGGATGGGTGGTGGTTGTTGAAGTTGTGGTGGAAATCTGTGAGGTAGTTTAGGTTCTGTCCAGAGGATGAAAATATCATTGATATATCTCAGGTTTATTGGTTTTGTGATGCATTTATCCAGAAATTCTTCCTTGAGGTTGCCCAGGAAGCTGTTGGCATATTGGGAAGCCATGCTAATATCTATGGCTGTTCTTAAGAGTTGGAGTAAGTGTTTGTTGTTGAATGTAAAACTGTTATGGGTGACAATGAAATGGATGAGTATGGTGATGTGTTTGGGGTGGATATCTCAGTGATGGAAATTTTCTAGAAGATATTTGAGGCAGACAGAGATGCTGTCATTGTGAGAGATGTCGATGTATAGGGAGGACAAGATTGGTGTTCTGAGGGAAATTGTTAATGTGGATTTTCGGGAGTAAGTCAGTTGTGTCCTGGAGGAAGCTGGCCCTTTGTGTGGTGAATAGTTTGAGCCTGGTTTCTGTGAGCCTTGATATTCCTTTCGTAATAGTATCATGTCCAGATTTGATGGGTTTCCTGCGTTCCTTTGTTTGCGTATCTTGGAAGCATGTAGAAGGTCATTGGTATGGGTTCTTGGGGTGAGGTTACAGAGTTTCTCTTGGAGTTGTTTGGGGAAGGATTTGGTGATATCCCTAAATTCCTGGGTGAACTATGGTGTGGGGTCTTTATTGAGTTCTTTAAAGTAGATGGTGTTGAAGAGTTGTCAGTTGGCCTTGTTAATGTAGTCATCACTGTTGAAACCTACAATGAGACCACTGACGGTCATATTATAGACCTTTGTAATATATATACACCATGTAATGCTGAACAGTAAATAGATGTCAAGTATCAGGGATAGCCGTGTTAGTCTGTGTCCACAAAAACAACAAGGAGTCCAGTGTCACCTTAAAGACCAACAGATTTATTTGGGCATAAGCTTTCGTGGGTAAAAAATGAATTGCATCTGAAGAAGTGGGGTTTTTTACCCATAAAAGCTTATGCCCAAATAAATCTTTTAGTCTTTAAGGTGCTTGTTATTTTAGTAAATAGATGCAATATTTGGAGACTAAATTATTTGTGGTAATGTATTACTATTTGTGGCTATTTTAATAACCAAGATGAAGCAAAATTGAAAATGCATATCAACATATAAAAACAGGATATAAAGGTAAATAAACAGCAAAGATTGTTTGTAATAGATAAGGCAGTTTCCAGTTCAAAGCTGTCAAGTACAATGACCGCTGTATCATCCACTGTAAATCATTTTAAAAAGCATTTCATTGTCAGCACAACTTTCAAGTAAATACAAAACCAAAATACATTCATGAGCCTAGAACAAGAGGAAAAATTTCTACTTATGCTGCAGAAAGAGTATGAAACCTTGGCCCCACTCAAGACAATGGAACTGGAGGTCACCCAGAGTTTTATTGGGTGTTTTAATACATTTACAAAGTAAGGTTCTACAGCACATTTATTTCAAATGTCACAAATCAAAGTACCAAAAGTTAATGTTGTAAATTGGCAATATTTTCCTAAAACACCCTATACTAACTTTGGTCATCTCCGTCGGATTTTTTCCTCATTTCTAGCATAGGTGCCAACTTCCCCTCTTTTCTGTGGGTGCTCGACCCCCCATCTTCCCTGGCCCTGCCCCCACTCCACCCCTTCAATGAGGCACCACCCCTGCCCGCCTCTTCCCCGCCCCCATTCCAACCCCTTCCCCAAATCCCCACCCCAGTCCTGCCTCCTCCTCTGAACGTGCCATGTTCCCACTCCTTCCCCTTCCTCCCGGAGCATGCTAACACTGCCAAACAGCTGTTTGGTGGTGGCCGAGCGGAAAGCGCTTGGAGGTAGGCAGAGGAGCGGGGACGCAATGTGCTCAGGGGAGGAGGAGGAGGCGGAGGAGATGGGATGGGGGGTGAGGGGAGCTTGGCTGCTGGTGGGTGCAAAACGCCCACTAATTTTTACCCATGGGTGCTCCAGACCCAGAGCACCCATAGAGTCGGCACCTATGATTTCTAGTATAAACCTTCCTTATTTTTGGGTCATATTAATTTGCTGTGTTTGTCCCTACTAAACCTCCCCTTTCAGTGTCATATTGTATTGTCCCTTTATAAAGCAACACATCTATTAGATGTATTAATCAGACTATGCAAAGGTGAAGTGAGTACTACTGGCACCCTGAGGGAGGTGATTCTCCATCTATCTGGATATAAGGGAGGTCTGAGTGCCTCTCTGAGCAGAAAAGTTCTAGTGGGAGACTGAGTTGTGCTTATGGAAAATGGAGTGTAGAGAATAGTGGACTAATGTTTTGTTTTTTTCTTTTATAATAAAGTCAAACTCCAAAAAGGGGGCATGTTGGCATCTGGTTTATTATGTGTGCTGTGTTTGTAGAACAGGATGGGAATTGTCTGCTCCTGAAGTCCTTTTCCACAGCTCAGCACTAGATGTCAGGGGAGAGCTCATTCAGACTCTGCTTACACTAGTAAGTGGAAAAAGCAAAATTGCAGAGTGTTTTATGACTGTTTCAAAATAAATAGAGACACAATATGCAAGCGGAAATATCTTTTATTGAACCAACTTCTATTGGTGAGAGAGACAAGCTTTTGACCCACACAGTGCTCTTCTTCAGGTCTGGGAAAGACCTTTTGGTAATAGAGAGAAGTTTCTTCAGAAATTGGTCCAATAAAAGAGATTGCCTCATCCATCTTGTCTCTCTAATATCCTGGGACAAACACAGCTGCAACTACATTCAAAATAATTATGAAGTTATATTTATGTAAAAGCTAGCATAAGTTAGACTCAGCAAAACAGACTAAAATAGGTAAGATGTTTGTTTACTTTTATTCATTATTGTGATAGAATACATTGTGGTAAGAAACCCAGTATCTTAAAACATTTTCTTTCAATACCAATATAAAATAGAAAGTTTGAGATTGTTAACACTATGTGTGTCAGTGATTGTAGAGTCTTCATAGAGACTACACCCGCATATACTGTAAATAGTTGAAAAAGTGGGAATTATTAATGCTTGTAACAGTGTAAAATGTCCAAGTAGCTTGAAATATTAGTTTCATATATGCAATTAATAGTATTGTGAAAATGATATATTAATGATAATGGTGTGAGGAGATATTGAGGCTTGCAAAATAAACATTAGTATTTTTCACTTTGGAGGGGATTTACAAGGGAGATGAAAGCCTCAGGATGGGGCCTAGGTTGCAGTCATAACTGTTGACAAGCTACCACCTCTCTGGAACTAGCAACATACTCCTGTAAGGTCACTTCTAGAAATCCTGGTCATGCAACTCAAAAACACAGGCCTCTACCAGATCTCTATTAGATTCCTGTTAATGGCAACTGCAGATAGCCCCTTGTGTTCTTTTAAAGATGTAACGACTCAATAGAACTTGGTTCATACATATGCATAGGGCCAAATTCACCTTGTATAGTCAGTTATACTTGTGCTAAGGCACTGTAAAATGCTATTATTTATTTGGTAGCATTTTCCGTCCCCTTTCCACAGGTACAAATCACTACATTAGGTGCAAGAACTTGTAGAGCGGAGGTGGGCAAACTATGGCCTGCAGGCCACATCCAGCCCACGGGACCCTCCTGCCTGGCCCCTGAGCTCCTGGCCCGGGAGACTCGCTCCCAGCCCCTCCCCTGCTCTTCCTCTTACGTCATAGCCTCAGCTCGCTCTGCCACAGTCACGATGCTCTGGGTGGCTGGGCTGCGAGTTCCTGGGGCAGTGCAGCTGCAGAGCTGGGGCCTGACCCAAAGTTCTGTGTTGTGCGGTGACATGGCTGGCTCCAGCCGGGCAGCACGGCTGCCTGTCCTGGTGCTCTGGGTGGCATGGCTGTAGCGCTGCCAGCCACCGGTGCCCCAGGAAGCACGGTAAGAGGTCACAGAGCAGGAGGGGTTGGATAGAGGGCAGGGGAGTTTGGGGTGGTGGTCAGGGGGTGGGAGTGTGGATAGGGGTCGGGGCTGTCATAGACCAGGGAACGAGGGTTGAATGGGGGTAGGTGTCCCGGGGGGGGCAGTCAGGAAGGAGAGAGGGGTTGGATGGGGAGAGGGGGCAGTTATGGGCAGGGGTTCTGGGGGTGTTCTGGGGACAGGGAGAAGGGGGGTGTTGGATGGAGCAGGAGTCCTGGAGGAGCCGTCAGGGGGCAAGAAGCAGGAGAGGTCTGATAGGGGGCGGGGCTGGGCCATGCCTGGCTGTTTGGGAAGACACAGTCTCTGCTAACCGGCTCTCCATACAATTTTGGAAACCCGATGTGGCCCTCAGGCCAAAACGTTTGCCTGCGCCTGTTTTAGAGTCAGGCCAATAGTTCAAAATCCTTCTGTCATTGAAGGCACTCTATAAATCCTGATTGACATCAGTAGGAAAACCATAGGGCCCATAATGCTCATTGAAATCAGCAGGAATGGGATTGGGCCCAAAATGATCCTTTAAAACATTAATAAATTTGCCTCATTACCATCCTATTTTCCTTCAAATATAGCCTGCTCATAGTTTTCCAGGAGATGTAACTATATGGAAAGTTTGAAGCAGTAGTAACAAACTAGGTTCTGCTATTGCAGAAAAGGTGACAAAATATTAAACAAACGCCAAATCTTTTAGTCAGCATAATTTTTAATGACTTATAACTCAAACATTTTCATTTTTTTTTTCAAAAAGATTCTACTTTGCCTTCAGAGTAAATTTTGAAAGATCTGACAGGAACATATCACAAGATGCCTGTATAAATCCAAATCTATCTACACTTTGTTATAAAATGACTGCTTTCTGGTAAAATTAAATTATTCTGTTTTTCTACTGATTTTGTTGATTGCAGATCATGTGTCCAGGAGATCATGTGTGAGCTGAAAGACAGATGTGAACTGTATCAAAGTCTAGTTCCCCTGTCCTTCCACAAACAACAGGAAGGCGTAGATCCTCAGAGATATTTAGATACCTAACTCCCATAGAAATCGCAGTGTGAACACTTATTTTGAGGTAGAAACAGGAGACAGGAATACATTGTATTTTTTATCAAATAAAGGAATTCTGTATTACATGGTAGTGCTGTGGGGAATAGAACATACCAAGAATATCTTATTGAACTGCTTGAAGACCTCTGCTTCTTTTTCTACTCCTGGGGGAATTCTGCGCCACTGGGCATTATTTTTTATCTGCAGAAAATACATTCTGCCCAACAAGTGCTGCAGTTTTGCCTTTTGCCCACTAAAGGCCACTGTGTTGCCAGAACAGCCAGCAGCATGAATGCAGCTGGCTGTTCTGATGCCACTGTGACCTCTGGTGGCTAAAAGGTGGAACTTCAGCACATCTGAAGCAGAATGTATTTTCTGTGGGGGAGGGGGAAATTCTATAGGTGGTGCAGAATTCCCCTTGGGAGTAGAAGTTCATCAGAGCACCCTACCCGTGGAGCCAGGTTAGGACAGACAGGGTGGGGCACATGGGGTTGCTGGGGGAGGGAAGGATCACAGACTGGAGTTGAGAATGGCTAGTGGAGGGGACGGATGGGGGCATGTGCTCAGGAGCTAGTGTGATGATAGCATTGAGCTAGGAGGTGAAGGGAGTTGAGGGGGTGAAAGGCCACATCAGGACAGGGAATGGGAGATGGGGGAGGAGGCTGTAGAGATCCATGGGGTTGTGGGGCGCAGGGACGGGAAGATGGCTGACCTCAAGTTTCTCCCATTCAGTCAGGCACAAGGTCTGTATGCGGGAGGCTCCCCAACTATTCTGCCCTCCCTCCCAAAAAATCCTGTTCCGTGTTTGTATCACCCACACCCAACAACCATCCAGGTTCACTTCAGCTTCCTTCCCTCTCCCTCAGCTCCTCCATTACTTCTGACTCCCCCAAGCCTTTGCACTGCTTCCGAGAGGTGCGAGAAATACAGTTCTGTATTGTAATTTAAATGAATTACTTAAAGTTCTGTATTAATATGCCTAATAAGGAAAATATTTGTCAAAAAAAATTACCAGAATCTTTTTTTTTTTTTGGTCTGTATTGTTACAGACATACTTGCGGACAGATATTTTGAAATAAATTACCAAAATAATTGAAACTGGTATGATATTATTTTTGACAAATAAAATATGCAGAATTTTGAATAATTTTAAAATATTGTGTGCAGAATTTTTTTTGGTGTAGAATTTTTAATTTTTGGTGCAGAATTCCCCGAGGAGTATGTTCATTTCTCCCATCAGAAGAATAATCCGCTGTATTCTGCTTTGAATATTCATAGCCTGTGCAAGATGCTGTCATAGCACAAGTGAAACCTATCATTAACTTAAGCAAATTCAATTTTGTTGTTTAAATCCATAAATTGCACCCACAGATAGGCATTGTTACATTTTTTTGAGTTAAATTTATTAAGAAACAAGTATACTCTGGATATTTTTGAGCTAGACTATTCTCAGGTCCATGTATAAATGGGACCTTTTATAGGAAGATCTCCCTTGTATCATGCAGAATGGGGCTCTTTTGTCCTGTGACACCATCCCACTCAGTCCCTGTATCCACAGAGGGCTGCCTAGGAATCGGTATGTGGGGTGGCTCACATTGTTCCCCTGCTCTCAGCAGTGTGGGGTATCTGATGAGGAGAGGATACAGCTCCAGGCTCTATTCAGTACTGAGCAAGACCTCTACCTGTGGAGCACACAGAGGGAAGACCCCAGTGTTATTCGTGTTTGGAGAGCAAGGGTGGCTGATTGGGGCTGAGAGAGCCAAGCACACCAATAACATGACAACTGTAATAGTACCATCTGCTGCCAGTTGGAGGGACTCTTAGGCGCTAAAGCAACCCCATCAAAGGCTGTAAGATACTTGATTGCCACTGAGGAGTTCTAGCCTTGCAGCACACAAACTGTAGGTAGCAGAGGAAGGAGACACAAAGCATGGAATGCAAACCTCTGGGGGGCTAACAGAGCATATTCCCTACAGCCCAAAACATAGACTGCAGGGAGGAGGCACAGAGCAGGGAATACAGGTTATTCCTGGAGGAATACTGTGCCACTACACATGCGCCAAATTCATCTGCCCCACAGAATTTTTTTCCCCTGAAGAAAATGAGGGAGGGCTGAAATTATACCTTTTGCCCAAGAGGTGCTGCTGTGGTGCCAGAAGACAGGGCAGTAGGTTCAAGCCTAGAATAGCCAGCCGCAGAGAGGTAGAGGCAGATGAGGATACACAGCATATGGGGTGGACAGAAAGAGTGGGGCACATGGGGCTGGCCAGTCACATTGATGGGTTCAGAAGGGCTACTGGGGGAAGCAGACGGGGGTGGGGTCACAGGAGCTGGGGGGGACAGCATTGAGATAGGAGCTGATTGGGAGTGGGAGGGAAGGGACACATGGGGATGGGGCTGATGTGGCTAGGGATCAGCAAGGTCTGCATGGGGGAAGCTCCCAAACTCCTTAACAATCCTTCCCTCTCCCAAAAACACCCCAAAACATTCGCTACTCCTCCCACTCACATCCAACAACCCTCCAGGCAGGGCTCAGGGGGGCTGTGACTCCAGGCCCAGCCAGCGAGAGGGAGCAGGTCCTACTCCCTGCCCCAGCTGCTGAATCCCAGACCGAGGTGCAGAAGGATTCCTCCTTGAAGAAGCTGAGGGAACTTGCTAGCCACAGTGCTGCAAACCTCCTTGGGGAAGGCTGCAGGGACAGAGTCCTGCCGGAGAAGGGATTCCTGTACCGGGAATGGGCTCCCCAAGGGGAAGTAAAACTGGGGGGAATCGGAAGGCAGCTGGTGGTGCCCCAGGAATCCACAGGGATCTTCCCATTTGAGCTGCTGGATGGGAGGAGAGTGAGGGGACCCCTGGACCTGAAGAGGGAGGATTGGATAAAGAAGGGGGAAGACCCCCAGGGGGATCTCTTCCCTGAGGTGGGAGCCAATCTCCCCATCGGGTGTTCCCCATTCAGAGTCACTGGGAAAGCAGCCCAGAACCTGGAGAGAGAGGTCAAGGACCTGCTGGCTTTAGATGGGATCCAGCCATTTTACAGCCCGTGGGCCTCACCCGTGGGGCTGATCCCCAAGGGAGACAAAATGATCTGGTTTTATGGGGGCTGTCAAAAGCTTAAAGCCATCACAGTGTCCGATGCCGACCCCATGCCTAGGCCTGGGGAGATTCTAGACAAGCAGAGGTGGGTGGAGAACTTGGCCCTGGCAGGCACTGATTACGTGTGCATCTTTAGCCAGACCTGGGAGGAACAGGTGTCCCAGGTGAAGAGGGGGCTGGGCTGCCTCAAGGAGGTGGGACTGACATTAAAAGCTGGTAAGTGCAAGGGGGGATGGCAGAGGTGTTGTGTCTGGGCCACAAAGTGGGAAGTGGCTGCCCAAGCCCAAAGCTGGCAAAGGCCAAAATGGGGGCTCTTAACCAAGGGAGCCCGAATTGCAGCCCAGAGTGCTGGGAGAAGACCCATCCCAGTTTGAACCCCAGGGGTATTGGGGATAGCAAAAGGGTTCAAGCCGCATAAACCTTCCCACATGCGGCTTGCAAGTGCCATCAAGCACACCCG